>NC_090656.1:113852460-115052460 GCF_040937935.1 Hyperolius riggenbachi | reverse complement strand
AGGGCCTTAAGTATAGGTAGGTAGGTATGTAGGTAGGTAGGTATAGGGGCCTTTAGGTAGGTAGGTAGGTAGGTAAAGGGACCTTCAGTATAGGTAGCAGGGTATAGGGCCTTAAGTATAGGTAAGTATGTAGGTAGGCAGGTATAGGTGCCTTTAGGTAGGTAGGTAGGTACGTATAGGGGGCCTGTAGGTAGGTAGGTAGGTAGGTATTGAGGCCTGTAGGTAGGTATAGTGGCCTGTAGGTAGGTATAGGGGCCTTTAGGTAGGTAGGTAGGTATAGGGGCCTTTAGGTAGGTAGGTACGTATAGGGGGCCTTTAGGTAGGTAGGTAGGTAGGTAGGTATAGCAGCCTGTAGGTAGGTAAGGATAGTGGCCGGTAGGTAGGTAGATAGGTAGGTAGGTATAGTGGCCTGTAGGTAGGTATAGTTGCCTTTAGGTAGGTAGGTATGTATAGGGGGCCTGTAGGTAGGTGGGTGGGTAGGTAGGTAGGTATTGAGGCCTGTAGGTAGGTATAGTGGCCTGTAGGTAGGTAGGTATAGGGGCCATTAGGTAGGTAGGTAGGTAGGTATAGGGGCCTTTAGGTAGGTATAGGGGCCTTTAGGTAGGTATAGGGGCCTTTAGGTAGGCAGGTAGGTGCGTATAGCGGGCCTTTAGGTAGGTATAGGGGCCTGTAGGTAGGTAGGTATAGCGGCCTGTAGGTAGGTAGGGATAGTGGTAGGTAGGTAGGTAGGTAGATAGAACCCCCCTCCCCCGCCAACCCCCCCACGGCCCCCTCCGTCCCCCGTGCCTCCTCCGCTCACCCCTGCATAATCTACTCACCTTTCCCGTGGAGCGCAGAGCGGCAGACCTCTTCGTTACTTCCCTGTTCCCTCTAGTGGCCGGACCGGCTCTTACTAATGACGTCATTGTAAGAGCCGGTCACTAGGGGGAACCAGGAAGTCGGTGAGAGGTCTGCCGCTCTGCGCTCCGCTATGGATAGGTGAGTGGATGCGGGCAGGGGGGGCGAGCGGAGGAGGCGCGGGGGGGTCGGAGGAGGACGAGTGCGAGTGGCGGATGCGAATCCACGAATTTCCTAATATTCGAGGGATTCGTGGATTCGCCGGATTCGTCGTCCCACCCCTAATATAAATATAATCATAATATATAATATATAATATAACAAACAATAAGACCCACTAATAATTATCTTTCTTTCCCCTTTCCTCTTCTCCCCCCCCCATCAGTTGGCTGATGGTGTAATGGTTAAGGGCTCTGCCTCTGACACAGGAGACCAGGGTTCGAATCTCGGCTCTGCCTGTTCAGTAAGCCAGCACTAATTCAGTAGGAGACCTTTGGCAAGTCTCCCTTACACTGCTACTGCCAATAGAGTGCGCCCTAGTGGCTGCTGCTCTGCTCTGGCGCTTTGAGTCCGCAAGGAGAAAAGCGCAATATAAATGTTATTTGTCTTGTCTTGTCTTGTCTAATTAATACTATCTCCTTTGAACCTAGAGACATTTAATCACCATATTACTTTCTAAAAAATATCCCTTATATCCGCTATAACACTAGCGGTCTTGTATTTATTTCATAAATTGATATATAATTAATTTTAAAATGTTAATATGAAAGAAAATGAACCAGGATAGAAAGGATCAGTGTGGTTTGAATTCTAAAACAACATATTTTTCTTTATGGTATTTGTAAATAGGGGTGTGACAGGGGCGTGATCAGGGGTATGGCAGGGGCATGGCTTAAGTGTCCCTATTTCTCATCTCAAAAAGTTGGGAGTTATGCCTGAGCAGGAAGCTTTTGTTTAAAGGATTCCTGAGGCGACTGGCTTTGCACAATTGGATTGAGCAGGCATGCATGAGTAGCAGTCCTCATGCCTACTGCTCCCCTGTTCACCTAAGTTTCCTTGCAACAGCCCTATAAGTCACACCAGGTTGGTCAGGTTGTTTCACTACTGTGTAAGGGTAGGCAGAATCGCATATGCGTTTTCCATAGCACATAGGGGGAAATGCATATTCAATTCTGCCTAGTGTGTTCCTACCCTAAGTGCTGGCCTGGTGGCATGCATCCTTGATTGCTATGTGCATGTGCACTATGAGTCGTTACGTAGTGCACATGCACAGAGTGTTCCCGGCAACGGGAACGTGATCAAGGACTTGCGCTGCCAGGACATCGCTTGCACAGTAGTTCACAACCTGGCGCCATTGGAGTTCATGATAGTGTGCTGTTGGGGGGCGGGTATTGGGGTCAATGACATTACTTACCTATGGGGTGGTGCTCCTCTTGACTCCTGTCTATATGGGATCCGCCATCTTCTCCATCAGTCAACCGCAACTCCCGTATTTTCTACTTTGTCCGTGCCCGCATCAATGAATGCTGGGAGATGTAGTCCGTGGAAGCGAGAACATCTCTGTACTTGCTTTCCTAGACTACATCTCCTGGCATGCATTGCAGCACATGCAAAGGTAGAAAGAGAAAATTCCATATAGAAAGAAGGCCAGAAGAGCAGAAGTAAATAACAACCTCACCCTAACACCCCCCCCACCCCCAAAAGGCACACTCTATTATGAACCTTCACAATGGGGAATTCATTCCAGGTGCACAGTTCTCTTTAAAAGGTAAACATACATCTAGCGATGATGGGCAGATTCGACCAAAAGACAAATCTTTATTAATGGAATCTGATTAGAGAGAAGTCGCTCTCTGTAGAAACAGGTCTAATCTTCCCACCTGCCTACATAGCGGTTACCTGGAAGGCAACCCTGATTTGTGAGTAATACTCTTACATTATACACCTTCACCCAACCTTCCAGTACATACTGCACCCCCCCACTCTGATTAGAGAGAAATTTGTTGGCTGCCCATACATCGTGGCTGATTCCCAATCAATTTCAGCATGAAATCTCTTGGGAATCGGCTGAACCCCGCCACATCTGCTGCCGTGTGTGTGTGTGTGTGTGTGTGTGTGTGTGTGTGTGTGTGTGTGTGTGTGTGTGTGTGTGTGTGTGTGTGTGTGTGTGTGTGTGTGTGTGTGTGTGTGTGTGTGTGTGTGTGTGTGTGTGTGTGTGTGTGTGTGTGTGTGTGTGCGCGATATCGATCGCTGTTACAGTCGCGAACCCAATCGAGCAAGTCGGCCCGACATATTGCAGCATGTCCGACCGATTAAGACCAATTTCGGCCCGAAATTGGTCCCATTGTCGATCGGGCATGCATTTGCTGGCACCAATTTTGGTCCGATTATAATAATCGAATCGGATGGTCGATCGGCAGCCAAGTCGCCTGATGTATGCCCACCTTAAAGAACAAGCGACACCCATGCTAATCTAAAAATAAACACATATTTAAGTAGATAAATACTAGTTCAACTTATATATCAGATGTATTGCACTGTCCACGTTATGATTCCTGAGAATTTTATAAATGAGAAGCAGAAAATCCTATTCTAGGCAGTGGCCATCTTGCCAAGCTAATGCTGACATCATATTCTCCCTGACTGTTTTTTCCCCCCTCCCTTCTCTTGCTCAGTGTATATTCATTACCTGCATTCCTCCCAGAGTCTTCAGACACTCCCACTAAGGTGTATACTAGGAAGTGCACTGTCTTATGTCATCATTGTGCGACTCAGTACAGCGGTAAGAGTAAAAACGGGCGCAGGAGGCTAGTGGACAAATCGGGCGCCGCCATTCACTCCTATAATAATTATCGTTTACTGGGCGCCGAACAGGAAAAAAGGGCGCCCGAGAATAATAACGTTTTCCAACGGCGCCCGAAGATTTTTCATGTTTTATAACTGCTTGTGATGATTTACGTTTCTTATTTCAATAAAACATTATTTTAAATGTTATCCCTTACTGTTTGTAAAACATTATTATTCACGAAACAAAGCGATCAGTACGTAATGTAAATTGTAATATATTTTATCCTTTACTGTTTTTAAAACATTATTCTACACACAATACAGTGAACACTAAGGAGGGTCTTAGGTTTAGGCACCAACAGGGGGGTCTTAGGTTTAGGCACCAACAGGGGGGTCTTAGGTTTAGGCACCAACAGGGGGGTCTTAGGTTTAGGCACCACCAGGGGGGTCTTAGGTTTAGGCACCACCAGGGGGGTCTTAGGTTTAGGCACCAACAGGGGGGTCTTAGGTTTAGGCACCAACAGGGGGGTCTTAGGTTTAGGCACCAACAGGGGGGTCTTAGGTTTAGGCACCAACAGGGGGGTCTTAGGTTTAGGCACCAACAGGGGGGGTCTTAGGTTTAGGCATCAACAGGGGGGTCTAGGGGTTAGGGGTAGGTACAGGGAGGGTTACTTAGTAATTTTTTTTTTTAACGTTATTATACGTTTCACTATTTAAACGGAAGATTAACGTTTTTACAATTGCCGATTTAATGCACATTATTTAATGATTTATCACTTTATAAAACATTAATTTTAAACGAAATACAGTACAATACATTTTTAAACGTTATCCATGCTTATCGTTTAAAAAAAACCCCGCGCCCTTTTTTCCCAGCGGCCGTTTTTAACGTACGCCAGTACAGCTGTGTTTACCAGGGGTGCTCAGCAGGACCCCGAATGCGAAGTTTCTCCGAAAATTCGGGTGTTTTTTTGGGTTTGCCGAATGCGAACCCGAACCCGAATGCTGCAATCCGAGCCGAACCCGAATACAAAGCCTGCCGAATGTGCGCACTCGAATTCGGCCGAATGGAGCTGTGGGTTCGGTTTCGGCTTCGGGATTCGGGGATGACATCATTGGGCCAATCAGAAGTCCTCCTGCCGAGGACCTGGCAACCCTAGCAACCAATCAGAGGAGGGGAGCCTGGCCCTCCCCTCCTCCATATAAGGCGGTGGCCATCTTGCGGAGCCATGCACTTGTGTGACTGCTGCTGGTACTGAGAGATTCTCCAGTGCTGTGCTGTGTCTGAGCAAGTGTTTTTCACTGCTAAACCTAGCGTTTTGCTTCCTAAACACCTCCTAAACACATTTATTGTTGTCTTATATAGTTAGCTAGTATTTTGATTGTTTTTAGTCAGCTAGTGTATAGTGTATACTGTGCTAGGCTAGTGTTAGTCTATGTGCAGGCTAGGCCTGCTAGCCTAGGTAGCCTTAGCCTACTACTAGCTTAGGTAGGTTAGGGATTCTAGTTAGTTGTGTACTTAGTAGTACTAGTTTAGTTAATTATTATTGCTGTAGTCTGTTACTTTATTAGTTTCAGTACTGTGTTAGTTACTGACTGTGACAGGCCACCACCAGCATCCGTTGTGAGTGACCTGTGACTGTCTGTCGCCTGGCCGAGCCTATTGATTGATTGATTGCGTCTGACCGTGAGTGAGCGATTGTAATTGTCACCGACTGTCTGCCGCACGACTTACTTTTAGCGTAGTACGCTAGGTGTTTCTTAGTTACCTGCGTGCGTACTACTACTAGTGATTACTACTATACTACAAGTCTACTAGTACCCGTTCACTTATTTTTTTTTCTCCACTCTTACTGTGTGATTTTATAATCATCTGTAGTGTGTGTAATAAATAAGAGTTACAACACATACAGGCCACCACCAGCATCTGTTCTGAGTGACTTGTGACTATCTGTCACCTGCCTGAGCCTATTGATCGATTGATTGCGTCTGACCGTGTGTGAGCGATTGTAATTGTCACTGACAGTCTGCCGCACGACTTACTTTTAGCGTAGTACGCTAGGTGTTTCTTAGTTACCTGCGTGCGTACTACTACTAGTGTCTACTACTATACTACTAGTCTACTAGTACCCGTTAACTTATTTTTTTTTTCACTGTTATGTGTGACTTTATAATCATCTGTAGTGTGTGTAATAAATAAGAGCTACAACACATACAGGCCACCACCAGCATCCATTGTGAGTGACTTGTGACTGTCTGTCACCTGCCTGAACCTATTGATCGATTGATTGGGTGTGATTGTGTGTGACCGATTGTAGTTGTCACTGACTGTCTGTCGCACGACTTACTTTTAGCGTAGTACGCTAGGTGTTTCTTAGTTATCTGCGTGCGTACTACTACTACTACTGCCTACTACTACTACTAGTCACCACCAAGTCACCACCAACACAGACTTTATTAAAGTTTACACCCTTTCCAGCCCTCTTCTACTTATTTTTTTTTTTACTGTATTTGTATAGTGCACAATGACTGGCAGAGGTTCACTTATTTTTTTTTTCACTGTTACCGTGTGATTTTATAATCATCTGTAGTGTGTGTAATAAATAAGAGTTACAACACATACAGGCCACCACCAGCATCCGTTCTGAGTGACCTGTGACTATCCTTCACCTGCCTGAGCCTATTGATCGATTGATTGCGTCTGGCCGTGTGTGAGCGATTGTAATTGTCACCGACTGTCTGCCGCACGACTTACTTATAGCGTAGTACGCTAGGAGTTTTTTAGTTACCTGCGTGCGTACTACTACTAGTGTCTACTACTATACTACTAGTCTACTAGTACCCGTTCACTTATTTTTTTTTCACTGTTACTGTGTGATTTTATAATCATCTGTAGTGTGTGTGACCGACCGTGTGTGACTACTAGCATACTACTAGTCTACTAGTACCCGTTCACTTTTTTTTTTTTTCACTGTTACTGTGTAATTTTATAATTATCTGTAGTGTGTGTAATAAATAAGAGTTACAACACATACAGGCCACCACCAGCATCCGTTGTGAATGACTTGTGACTGTCTGTCACCTGCCCGAGCCTATTGATCGATTGATTGGGTGTGATTGTGTGTGACCGATTGTAATTGTCACCGACTGTCTGCCGCACGACTTACTTTTAGCGTAGTACGCTTGGTGTTTCTTAGTTACCTGCGTGCGTACTACTACTACTACTACTACTGCCTACTACTACTACTAGTCACCACCAAGTCACCACCAACACAGTCTTTATTAAAGTTTACACCCTTTCCAGCCCTCTTCTACTTATTTTTTTTTTTTACTGTATTTGTATAGTGCACAATGACTGGCAGAGGTAGAGGGCAAGGCACCACCAGGAGAGGCAGCGCCATTGCAGGAGCCACTGCCAGCAGCAGCAGGTCTTGGACTGGTCTGCCGCCAGCCACTGACCACAGGGAGGAGGGAACAGAGGCGCAACAGCAGCGTGTTGCGTCCATCTTTGAGACGGGTCGTCGCCCAAGGCCCATTGGGGAGAGTCAGGTGCAGGCTGTGGTGGAAATGATGGCGGGGCAGGAAGCCACCTTTTCCAGCCTGGCCTCCAGCACCAGCGAGACCAGTGCCACCAGCACCATCACTCCTGTCCGCAGCAGGCCTCCACCAGCGCTTGAGGCCATGGTCACGGTGACCTCATCGACCAGCCTGCCCTCAATGAGTACGCTCTTCTCCCCTGAGACTGTGATCATGTACAGGGATGTTTCGGAGAAGTATGATGATGGGGCCATCCAAGGAGGAGGAAGAGGAGTTTGAGGTGCAGAAGTTTGTGCCATCAGTACCACCAGCACAGTTGGTTGAAGGCAGCTCGTCACCGGAGGAGGAGGCGTCTCTGGCGCTGAGGCTCGGCAGCAGCAAGGCGGCCAGCACAGGGCGTGGAAGGCAGGAGCCACAGCCTGCTGCTTCAGTCACTACCACCACCCGCAGCAAACCTCTAACTAAAACCAAAAAGGCACAATCCTCTAAGGACACCCAAAAACCCCAGCCCTCAAGCTCAAAGAGCAGGTTGAAGTCCCCAGTCTGGCGGTACTTCACCAAGTGCCCAGTAGACCCGACCCGTGCAATTTGCAACAGTTGCAATCTCAGTCTCAGCAGAGATCATGATATCCACAAATTGAGTACCTCGTGCCTGCAGACCCACTTACAGAGCAGACATTTTGAGGACTTTAATGAGTTGGAGAAGCTTATGCAAAGTGGTGCAGGCAGTGGTCAGAGCCAGACAGCCACTGTACAGATTTCAGCAGCAGCAGCAGCAGCCGACCCTCCTGCCCATCTAGCAGCAGCAGCAGGAGCACAGCAGCAACTCACTCCCACCCCCCCCCCCCTCCCCACCCCCCCGGGCAGCCAGTCTTCAGTGGCCTCATCAGCTCCCTCCACAGTGGCCTCCTCATCCTCCCGCAAATGCCGCCAGACCCTGCTCAGTGAAGCATTCCCCGGTGTGACCAAGGTGCGGCCTCCCGCCTACAGGTGCATCCGGTTGCTGAACGGGTTGCTTGCCCGGGCCATGTGCTCCCAGCTCCTGCCATATTCCTTTGTGCAGGAGGGGAGTGACATCAGAGCGCTGCTGCAGGTTGGGATCCCGGAGTGGCAAGTCCCCAGCCGCCACTATTTCTCCCGCAGGGCGATCACAGCACTACACCGCTCTGCCATTGCGAACGTGGGCCGCATGCTGGATCACACTGTGAGTGCACGGATCCACATAACCATGGATTCGTGGAGCAGCCGGTTTGGGACAGAACGCTATCTGTCCTTTATGGCCCACTGGGTCAGCCTGGTGGAAAGCCCGAGCGAGAAAGCAGCAGATCCATCCTCGGGCGCAGCAGCACCACCAGTCGCCCACTACGTGGTGCCACCGCGCGAGGTCAGGGGAGAAGCAGCAGCTCCCGCCGCCAAGCGATCCCGTCTCTCCAGCAGTGTGAAGGCCCGCCACTGCCAAGCGCTGCTGGAGATTAAAAGCCTGGGGAAAAACTCCTTGACGGCATCAAACATGCTCCGGTACCTCAGGGTGCAGGAGAGGACGTGGCTGACCCCCAGAGGCCTCACTGTGGGATTGGTGGTGTCCGACAATGCCGCCAACCTGCTGTCTGCCATCAGCAGTGGAGACTTGCTCCACGTCCCTTGCTTGGCCGACGTCCTGAACCTGGTGGTGCAAAAGTTCATGCGCACCTACCTGGGGATGGAGGAGCTGTTAGTAGCGGTGCGGAAAATTGTGCGCACTTTCCGCCGCTCAGCAGCTGCCACAGCAAAACTGGCAGGCATCCAGCAGCAGGATGGCCTGCCACGACACCGCCTCATCATATATGTGCCAACTCGCTGGAACTCCACCCTGGCGATGTTGGAGCGGCTGGTTGAGCAGAGGAGGGCTGTCAACCGGTACATCTATGATGCCACTGTCACCGGCACCGGCAGCAGAAGCAGCACCATACTCCAGCTCCTCACCAACGCGCAATGGGGGCAGATGCAGCCGGTCTGCTTGGCGTTGGCTCCCTTCCTGCAGTGAACCAACCTGGTGAGTGAACAACGGGCATCCCTCTGCCAGTGGGTGCCCTTTGTTTGTCTGCTGGACAGGGCACTTGGCGATTTGGTGGATTTGGGAGAGGAGGCCCTGAAGCAGCTGGAACAGCAGCTGCCTGCACAGTCCACTGCTCCGCAGGTATTTGAGTCCCTGGAGGAGGAGAAGGAGGAGTTGGAGGTGCTGGACGTTGCTGCTGGGGGGGAACATCAGAGCGCAGCAGCAGTGGTGCGAGGGTGGAGAGAGGAGGAAGCGTCTCAGGGGCAAGAGGAGGAGGAGGAGGAGGACACTGACCCTGATGTCTCTGTTAGACGGTCCACCCTGTTCCCCATGGCTGCGCACATGCTGCCCTGCCTGCGCACAGACCCCAGGGTCAAGCGGATGCAAGCGAGGGAGGACGCCTGCATCAGCATGATCCTGGACCCACGGCTGAGGGGGAGGTGGGATCAGTTTCTGCCAGCCAGAGACCGTGAGCAGCGAGCAAGGGAGTTGCAGGAGATCCTTGTTCGGCGACTGGAGGAAGCCTTCCCCCCCGCCTTCCACTCCCTCTGTCCCTGTCCAGCAGCCAGCAGCACAGCAGCAGGTGCCTGCGGCCAGCAGCAGTGACAGGCACCCAGGAGACCTGCTGTCATTGACGCAGGCATTCTACATGAAGGTACAGCAGCCAAGAGAGGAGGTGCGGGCAGCAGCCACCTTCGGTGAGAGTCACAGCCAGCGCATGATCCGGATGGTGGCCGCCTACATGGGGTCCTTCAGTGGGCTTGATACCAGCAGCGAGGAGCCTGTGGACCCCATGGAGTACTTAGTGGAGCGCTTGCACATCTGGAGGGAGCCTGCTCAGTACGCCCTGGAGGTATTGTCTTGCCCCCCTTCAAGCGTGCTGCTGTGAGAGGTGCTTCAGTGCGGCCGGTGGCGTGGTCACCGAGAAGCGCTCTCGTCTGTCCACAGAGGGCGTGGACAGACTGATATTTTTGAAGATTAACCAGGCCTGGATAGAAAGCACGTTCCTGGCACCTGTTGTCGGCGAAAGGAGGACATGAGGTGCCTGCCTGGGAATTACAATACATTGCCTGCTGCCTGCCATATGTGACGACTCCTCCTCCTCCTGCTGGCCTACTGCATTGATTTACCTATGAATTTATTTATGTATTTATTGTATTTCTACCTGACTCCTGCTGCTGCTGGCCTGCTGCATTGATTTACCTACTATAACGATCGGTTTCAGCACACAGAGAGAATCTGATTATTGGTGATCTGCAGTATCACCAAGAATACAGATTATACCCGATTATTGATGATCTGCAGAATCACCGATAATCCAAGTATAACTAACCTCTGGACATTTATATAGTGTGAGTGCTTGGTGCAACAGTAATAACTTTGAGTAAGACCACCAGAGGCGCAGGTGGTCTTTGGCAGTACGGGCAATACTGCCTTTTGGGAAACACAGAAACCTTCCAGCAGCCTGAGACCTCCAAAGGGGTGGAGTCCCAGGGTGAAGGTAGGAAGGACCTGCGAGTGAGTGACACCTGACAGGTGGACGTCACTAGCAGGTCTGAAGACTATCTCTGAAGGAGGGAGATAGCTCTCTGGGTTGGGCAAGCCAGGTCGGCAACACACAGACAGATAAGGTACAAAGACAGAAGACTGATTCGGTATCGAAGGCAAGCAGGGTCTGGCAACAGGTAATCAGATATACGTAGGTACTGAATCAGAAAACAGAGGGATAGTCAGGAATGCAATAGGTCATAACAGATATCAACAATGCCTAGTCTTGGGTGTGAGGTCCATGGTCTCTACACCCTGTAACTAGTCTGGAGTATAATATGATGGTACAAAGTATTCTTAGACTTGGGTGTGAGGTCTGTGGTCTTGACACCCTGGAACTAGTCTGGAGTATAACAGAATGATAACACAGATTCCCTAGTCTTGGGTGTGAGGTCCGTGGTCTTGACACCCTGGAACTAGTCTGAAGTATAACACAATAATAACAGAGGTAATCTGGCTCAGTGTGAATTCCCAGGTCCTCCTGGTTCTAACACACTGTTGGATGTGACTAAGGTCTGAGTGCTTCCACGTAAGTGTTCGCAATTGCAGACAACCTGAAAGTGACCAGCAGTGACTATATATAGCGCAGCACTCTCTGGCGCCACCCATCAGTGATCAACCAATAGTCACTTGTCTTGAGGTCAGCTGACCAACCTGGTCAGCTGATCCCTCCACGTTTGTCATAAAGGTTCTGCCTCTCAGCGCGCGCGTATTCCTCAACCTGTGTGAACAAACAGACCCAGCCACACCAGACGCACGCTGCTGCGGACCAACCGCCGCGCTGGACGCGGAATCAGCCGCCTTGCCGCCAGTACACGCGGCGGCTTTTCCGCGTTTTATCACGCCTATGAATTTATGTATTTATTGTATTTCTACCTGACTCCTCCTGCTGCTGCTGGTCTGCTGCATTGATTTATTTATGAATTTATGAATTGATTTATGTATTTATTGTATTTATAAAGCGGCAACATATTACACCGCGCTCATTTTCATCCTGCTGCTGTCAGTGGTCCCACCGCCAGGGTCCACACTATGCATTGCCTGCTGCCAGTGCCACACGTCACTCCTCCTCCTCCTCCTCCTGCTGCTGTTGTATTTATCCTGCTGCTGTCAGTGGTCCCACCGCCAGGGTCCACACTATGCATTGGCTCCGACCCTTGGAGTTCAGTGTGTGTGTGGCTGCCGAGGAGAGTGGACCTCTCCTGCTGAGCTCCAGCGGATCCAGTTGCTGGAGTGAATCCTTGGAGTTCCTTGCCTGTGATCTGGGACCCCGTCAAGGCTAAGCCAGTGAGGAGGGGAGAAGGACTTTACTGGAGGGTTTCTGGGCTCCCCTGAGCTGAAAGGCTCTGGGGGGGCCTGGGCCAGAGAAGTATCCCTGCCCTCCATAATGGAGGCTCATGAAGCTGGTGGCAGCGGCTTTTCAGTCAATGAAACTGTGAGTAAAACGGTTGAATGGCATCAGAAGGTGAAAAAGTCCAAGGATACATTAAAAGACTTACAATTTGAACTTAAAAAGCGTATAAACAAATATGGCCAATTGTGGAAGCCAGCCTTTTTGAGGACAAATACACAATTGGTCAAGCTCAAAGCTCAAATTGATGAGCAAAGTGCTCTGCTTGCAAAGCTAGAGGAGGAAGGCGGTATGTTTTCAGAAGGATTAAAATGTCAGCAAAGATTTGAGAAAATGAAGCAAGTAAAGGAAGTGGTTGAAGAAAAGGAAAAAGAAGATGAGGGTGTTTTGAGACATATTGTTCAGCCGTGAGGGACTCCGGTATCTACAATGACTCAGCAAAGTGCAATAGGTTCTATGGGAACTGATGCAGCCTCTCATGTGACTGAAACAAACAGCAGTTTCCTGATGCAGTCTGTTAAAAGTCCAATGAATGGGACACAATTAACTAACAATTTTCCATTGCAGTATGTGTCAAATATGCAGAGTATTCCGAGTCCTTACCAGACTTTCTCTGGGAATTTGCCAAATGCACAGTATATGCAAAGTCATATGAATTTTCCTAACATGCAAAATGTTTCCCTTTTCCAACCCTCTCCCTTTTTCCCTTATGTGTCCCAAAACATTAATCCCAATGTTAACTATCCAAATGTGGTTAATCCCTTCCCAATTTTTTTTACCCGTTTGTGTCATCCCCTGTTATGTCTTACAATGATGGGCAGCATTTTTTCTCAGGGAAGAATAGCCTTGTGCTGCAGCCTTCTCCAGAGGCTGGTATGCGGAAGATTATCTGGGCTGGAGAAGCTCCTGCGGTGTTATCCCAACACCAGCAGGTTGCAGAAGTTGGTGGAGTAGTTTGTGGAGTAGGGGAAGCTCCTGAAGCGGCGTTTCCGCGTTCGCAGGGCTTGCCCCTCTCCAAAATGGCGGCGGAGACGACGGGCAGTGGAAAGGGAGGAACCGGAAGTGACGTCAGCGTCACTTCCGGTTGCGCGGCGGGGACAGATGAGGCTATCGGCAGTAACCAGAGGAGTGTGAGCGGTGGAGGTGCAGCTAAAATCAAGCCAGGAGGCTTGGACACAAAGAAGGATGTGTCTGCAGTCTCAGAGGGCTTGGATAAGAAAAATAAGGAATGCGAAGGTGGTGGAAACATTGGGCCAGGTATGACAGCAGCCTTTGAAGCTGCAGCAAAAGTTTTTTGAAAAGAAAAATGGAAAAAGTGAAGTTAGCATGGAGGTATCAGTAGCAAGCAAGGGAGAGCAAGGAAAGGGAGGTAGTCAGAGAGGTCAGGTGCAGGCGGGTAAGAGGAGGGGGGATGGGGAGGATGAGGTTGGAGAAGGGAAAAAGAGATTGGTGGGAACAGTAGCAAGGGAAGGAGTTGAGAATGTGGAAAAAAGTAACAATATATCTGTGTTGAACAAACAACAGTTTGTACAAAATAAGCAGAATGTGATATTGGAACAAAATAATGGAAAAGGGGTTTCTTATGCTCAGATTTTGGAAAAAAGAGTTAATGTGGATGGTGCTGTTACTAAAAATGATGAATATGGTATGTCGGCCAGGAATCGCAGAAATTTAGTGCGGGTTTGTTTTAAGAGTGGTGGTGATGTAGCATATACTCGTAAAACTTTTATACAATTGTTGTTGAAAATGGATTTCAGGGCGGTGGATTTTTATGCCATTTTGGCTCCTGAAACCCCCCCCTCTTTTTTCGATGTTAGCTTCTTGTCCCCGACTGGTCTGGACACTTTATGGGAGAAATATGAAGCTACCTGGAAGATGAGTGAGGAATGGAAAGGGCTGTCTCCCCAGACTGTGTCCAGGCAGTCTTTGGACAAGAAGATAACGATCGTGGTCCCGAACGAATCCATACCTGTACATGATTTGTTGGTATGGCTAAAAAATTATGGAGTACCGTTGTCAGCTCCAAAAAAGGTCATGGATGAGTTCGGGATCTGGGGGGGTGGTTGGGAGCTAATGGTAAGATTGGATAGGGTGGGGAATGTTGTAAAACATATCCCCACCTCTGTCTTCATTGGTAAAGACAGGGTGACGATCTTTTATCAGGGACAACCTCGTGTATGCCATAAATGCGGGTCGTGTAGTCATTACAGTATATCATGTAAAGAACTTAAGTTTTCTCGTTGTCACGCTTTGGGTCATTTGGCAAAAGACTGTAAGGACATTCGATGTAGTATTTGTTTAAAAATAGGTCATCCTTACTCACAATGCCCAGAATCCTTGTCTAATATGGGGGAGGAGGTCTATAGAGAAATGCAGGGGCGTCGCTAGCCCTATTTTGGGGGGGCACGTGCCCCCAATCTGTCCTGGGGTGCCACGGATCTCCTCCTTAGGGGTGCCCGGCACTGCCCGCTGTCCTCTCCTGGCCGCCACTGTCCCCTCCTGGCCGCCGCTGCCTCCCCGGCCGCCGCTGCCTAACCCCCCCCCCCCCGGCTGACCCCGCGGCCAGAGCTTCAGACCTCGATCAGCAGGCGACCAGACACAGCGGGTGCTAGGACCTAACGTACACCGCTGATATGCGGAAGTGACATCACTTCTGCATATACAGCGTGTTGCGTCAGGCGCCCACTCTATCTGGTCGGGTCGCCCGCGGCGCTGATCGAGGTCTGCTGGCTGCGAGGTAAGGGGGGGCGCGCCTGTCACTCACTACCCAACGGGGGTCCCTGTCACTCACTAGTTATCGGGGGTCCCTGTCACTCACTATCGGGGGTCCCTGTCACTCACTAGCTAAGGGGGGTCCCTGTCACTCACTAACTGGGGTCTCTGTCACTCACTAACTGGGGTCCCTGTCACTATCTATCAGGGGTCTCTGTCACCTACTAGCTATCGGGGGTCCCTGTCACTCACTAGTTATCGGGGGTCCCTGCAGGGGAGGACTGGGACCTTTTGGCCTGGGGGGACAACACAAACTAGAGGCCCGTTTCACGGCATCCCCAGCCCAAAGCCATATCTTTCTTGTGTGCAAATCTTTAAATTGTGATGACTAACAGCCCCAGCCACACACACACACACAAACACACTATGTACCTGATGCCTAACCCCATTTCTCCGCACAATCTACCTGTCTGTGTAGGATGCCTAACCTTAAAGGAGTTATCAGGCTTTTTTTTTTAATGAAAATAAGAGCTACTTACCCAGGGCTCGTCCAGCCCCAAGCTCCCATCATGTCCCTTGCCGCAGCTCTGCAGTCAGCTGTTCGCTGCCGCTGCCTCCCAGCCCCCGGCAATGACGTCAGGCCAACTGCGCCTGTGCGAGCGGCGCTGTCAATCACCGCCACATGGACCAGAGCGTACTGTGCAGACGCAGAACTACTGCGCCTGCGCAGTACACTCCGGTCCACGTGGCGGTGATTGACAGTGCTGCTCGCACAGGCGCAGTACAGGCCGACATCCAGGTCGGACTGGTGCCATCGCCGGGGACTGGGAGGCAGCGGCAGCGAATGGCTGACTGCAGAGCTGCGGCGAGGGACATGCTGGGAGCCTGGGGCTGGAGGAAGCCCTGGGTAAGTATCACTTATTTCATTAAAAATGCCTGATAACTCCTTTAAACACCCCCCCCCCCCACACACACACACACACAAACCTACCTACCTGGTGATTCCTAACCCCACTCCTGCCCACCCACCATACAAACTACTTGTCTGACACCTACTCCCCCCCCCCCCTCCAACTACCTGTTTGACAGTGCCTAACTGCCTGCCTCCCCCCTCCCCTGCCGCCAATCACACCACAAGAAGAAAAAACGTTCCCCCTCAGGCCAGGGTCAGAATGGGGATGATTATCACACAAGAAAAAACTCAGAGGGCACTGGCCTGGGCAGAGAATTGAATTTGACAGCAGTAGCAGGCAGGCAGCAAAGTGTGAGTAACTCAGTGACAAGAAGGGAGAAGTACAGAAACAAAATTTATAAAAACCACCTTCTCCTCTGGCAACCTGGACCCGACCTCCTCTATCCTCCTGTCTCCTCAGTCCTACACCTCCTCCTCCTCTACAGCAGCAAGCAGCTGTAGGTGGCATCTCCGACTCCCAGCCCCCAGAGTGTCCGACTCCTCCAGCCAGGACAGCCAGCCAGCCACTCGTAGCCGCAGCTCCAGGCCCCCAGCCCCCCCCAGCACAGAAAGCTGAAGAGTGAGACAGCTCACTCCGACGACACCTCAGGCACAGCAGCACAGGGGAGGACTGTGTCCGACTCCTCCAGCCAGCCACTCGTAGCCACAGCTCCAGGCCCCCAGCACAGAAAGCTGAAGAGTAAGACAGCTCACTCCGATGACACCGCAGGCGCAGCAGCACGTTGCGGGCGGCAATGGCTTCTGGCAGGGGGCGGAGTCAAGCAGGGTCAACCCACCTGGCCGGAGAGGACCTAAGCTATTTGTGTCCTTGTGCCGCTCACATCCACCGCAGGCGCAGCCACGCACAAGGGCACACCACGGCCGTCCGCCTCATCCCCTTCTTTGATTGGATACTTCAACTTGCCGGGAAATATCGCGCGAGGTTGCGATCCCCACTGCGAACATGTCACCTGTGGTATGTCTGTGGCCGGCCCTAATTACTTAAGATTTGGGCAGCCCGGGGGGCAATTGCCCCCCGTCCCCCTGGGCCAGTCCTCCCCTGGGTCCCTGTCACTCACTAGCTAATGGGGGTTCCTGTCACTCACTAACTGGGGTCTCTGTCATTCACTAACTGGGGTCCCTGTCACTATCTATCGGGGGTCCCTGTCACTATCTATCGGGGGTCCCTGTCACTCACTATCAGGGGTCCCTGTCACTCACTAACTAGGGTCCCTGTCACTCACTAGCTATCGGGGGTCCCTGTTACTCACTATCTATCGGGGGTTCCTGTCACTCACTATCGGGGGTCCCTGTCACTCACTAGCTAACGGGGGTTCCTGTCACTCACTATCCATCGGGGGTCACTGTCACTCACTATCGGGGGTCCCTGTCACTCACTAACTGGGGTCCCTGTCACTCACTATCGGGGGTCCCTGTCACTCACTAGCTAATGGGGTCCCTGTCACTCACTAACTGGGGTCCCTGTCACTCGCTAACTGGGGTCCCTGTCACTCACTAACTGGGGTCCCTGTCACTCACTATCGGGGGTCCCTGTCACTCACTAGCTAACTGGGGTCCCTGTCACTATCTAACTGGGGTCCCTGTCACTATCAGGGGTCCCTGTCACTATCGGGGGTCCCTGTCACTCACTATCGGGGGTCTCTGTCACTCACTAGCTAACAGGGGTCCCTGTCACTAACTGGGGTCCCTGTCACTATCGGGGGTCCCTGTCACTATCGGGGGTCCCTGTCACTCACTAACTGGGGTCCCTGTCACTCACTACCTAACTGGAGGCGCCTGTCACTCACTAGCTAACCTTGGAGTCCCTGTCACTCACTACCTAACTTGGGGGGCTACCATATTAAGGGGGCATTTTGCCTATTTATGTGAAATGCTGTCCATTTATGTGCCTCATGACTGCTGAATTTGTCTTGTTGGGGGCCTTATTATTTGTTGGGGGCCTCAAGATTGCTGAATTTGTCTTGTTGGGGGCCTTATGATTTGTTGGGGGCCTCAAGATTGCTGAATTTGTCTTGTTGGGGACCTCATGATTTGTTGGGGGCCTTATGATTGCTGATTTTGTTATGTCGAGGGCGTCACGATTGCTGAATATGTCATGTCGGGGGCGTCACGATTGCTGAATTTGTCATGTCGGGGGCGTCACGATTGCTGAATTTGTCATGTCGGGGGCCTCACGATTGCTGAATTTGTCATGTTGGGGGCCTCACGATTGCTGAATTTGTCATGTCGGGAGCCTCATGATTGCTGAATTTGTCTTGTTGGGGGTCACATGATTAGTGATGGGCCGAACCTCCGATTTTAGGTTAGGGAACCGGGTTCGTGAACTTCCGCGGAAGGTTCGGTTCGCGGAAAAGTTCGCGAACCGCAATAGACTTCAATGGGGAGGCGAACTTTGAAAAATAGAAAAAATTATGCTGGCCCCAAAAGTGATGGAAAAGATGTTTCAAGGGGTCTAACACCTGGAGGGGGGCATGGCAGAGTGAGATACACGCCAAAAGTCCCGGGGAAAAATCTGGATGTGAAGCAAAACAGCGTTTTAAGGGCAGAAATCACATTGAATGCTAAATTGCAGGCCTAACGTGCTTTCAAACATCTTGCATGTGTATACATCAATCAGGTAGTGTAATTAGAGTACTGCTTCACACTGATGCACCAAACTAACTGTGTAACGCACCACAAGTTACCAGCTGTTTGTGTAGTGACGGCCATGCTGGACTACTGCGCAACATGGCGAGATTGCTCTTCCTCACTCAGTGATGTCAGGTAATGTGTGACTGCCTTCTCAACTTTCCATGGCATTGTTAAAAAGGTTATGTTTTGTTTTTAAATTACATTTTCTACTTGTAGCGGTACTTGTTCAGTACCGCTACAATGAGAATCCTATGGAGGCGGGCAAGTCTGGCATTGTGACCCCGGGTAATGGCCGGGGAATGAGGGATGGAATCCGGTGTGAAGCCTGAGCAACGGCTACCATTACACATCCAAGGAGGGCAGCAGTCAGGCATGCACGCCCGCCCCGAGGTAGTGACCAAAAATAACAATACAGGAGGACTATCGAGGGCTTGCTGTATTTGAAATGAATGTACTTTAAATCCTTTAACGAGAACCAGTTATGGCGGGCAAAGATGACACCACATTCCTTTCACGAGAATCATATGGAGGCGGGCAAGTCTGACATTGTCACCACGGGTAATGGGCGGGGAATGAAGGTTGGATTCCGGCCCGAAGTGGGAGTCTGCTGAGACCCACGCTGTAGCTGCCCTGACCGTGCTTTGCAGACTAGGCATCTGTGATCAGATGGACCCTTGACCCAGCGGAAGACAAACCAAGTCGAAAGCATTTGCCAAGAATTTTTTACGGAGGGCAAGTTTTTTGCCTTTTTTTTCATTTGTTTGAAAATGTAGATGGTTGTATTTTTAAATTGTTTTAAAATGTAGATGGTTGTATTTTTAAATTGTTTTAAAATGTAGATGGTTGTATTTTTAAATTGTTTTAAAATGTAGATGGTTGTATTTTTAAATTGTTTTAAAATGTAAATGCTTGTATTTTTCAGTTGTTTGAAAATGTAGATGGTTGTATTTTTAAATTGTTTGAAAATGTAAATGGTTGTATTGCGTTCCGGAGTTGGAGCCTGAGAAACGGCTACCACCACACATCCAAGCAAGGAGGGCAGCAGGCAGGCATGCACGCCCGCCCCGAGGTAGTGACCAAAAATAACAATACAGGACTCAGGAGGACCTTTTGAGGCCCTAATTGTAATGAATCAACTTTAAAGAGAATCTGTATTGTTAAAATCGCACAAAAGTAAACATACCAGTGCGTTAGGGGACATCTCCTATTACCCTCTGTCACAATTTCGCCGCTCCCCGCCGCATTAAAAGTGGTTAAAAACAGTTTTAAAAAGTTTGTTTATAAACAAACAAAATGGCCACCAAAACAGGAAGTAGGTTGATGTACAGCATGTCCACACATAGAAAATACATCCATACAGAAGCAGGCTGTATACACCCTTCCTTTTGTATCTCAAGAGATCATTGTGTGTTTCTTTCCCCCTTCTGCTCTCATGCACTGAAGTTTCAGGCTGCTCTTTTCTTCTTGCAAACAGCTTTGCCCTTGTCTGTAATCCTCAGTATGTGAAAGCCCAGCCAGCTCAGAGGACGATTTATCCATCTTGTAAAAGATAAGAGAGAAGAGAGAATCTGCCATAATCTAAATAACACACAGGCAGTGTGCAGAGAGGGGCCTGGAGGGGGGAGATTCATCACAGAACTACAACACTGAAGAACTTGGCAGCCTTCCAGACACAGGCCGACAAGTCTGACAGGGGAAAGATACATTGATTTATTACAGAGACTGGTATAGTAGAAAGTGCTGTAGTAAGCCAGAACACATTAGAATAGCTTTTGGAACTTATAGGATGATAAAAAACAGGATGCAATTTTTGTTACGGAGTCTCTTTAAATCCTTTAACGGGAATCCGTTATGGAGGGCAAGTCTGATGGTGCCTTCACTGCGATTCACCAGGTTGGTCTCCGGCGAGAATCTGTTATGGAGGTCAAGTCTGCCATCGTGACCACTGACCATGGCTAATGGCGAGGGAACCCTTCCTGGTGTGATTCTGGTCCGGAGTTGTAGCCTAACAAACGGCTCCCACCACACATCCAGGCAAGGAGGGCAGCAGGCAGGTATGCCCGCCCCGAGGTAGTGACCAAAAATTGCCATAGCTGTTTGTGCCTTTTCTCCAGGTGCCTTCATAAGGCACTTGTCCCTACGTGAGAGTTGGCTTTTCCACGGCTCAATTTTTGCTGGCAGAGAGAACAGATGGCTTTGCTCCGATCTGAGACACACATGTTAAAAAATTTCCAAACCGCTGAGCCCCCCTGGGGTGATGACGCTACGATGGCATCAGCAGCTGACGTTGAAGGGCATGTTGGCTGGCTGGCCATAGCTGGCGATACATGGCGCTGGACACTGCCCCCAGCTGTTTCTGATTCTGAGGACGAGCTCCCTCTGCTTCTATCATGGAGTCGTCTCCTCCTACTTCTCTCTGACTCCCCCTCTGAACTGTCCCCCTGGTCATCTCCTCTACTGGGAACATACGTGGCATCCGTATAATCGTCATCATAATCCTCCTGCCCAGCTTCGCTTTCCTCAGACAACTCCACAACTGCACCAACTTCAGGTGGTTCATCATCCCCCTCCTCACACGTTACGTCCATACTATCGCCACCTAACTCAGACATATGAGGTGGTGTACCTGCGCCTTCTTCTTGTTGCAGTAGTAGCTGTGAATCAGTGATTTCACCACCACCACCAAATAACTCCTGTGAAGTGTCAAATGCAGCGGATGTGGTGCTTGTACTAGCACTGGTGGCACTGGCTGCGGGAGATGAGGTGTTCTGTGTTAAATACTCAAGCACGTCCTCACAATTTTGGGAAGTGATGGCACGTGCCTTCTTCTGAGCACTGTACTTTGGTCCAGGTCCGCACGAAATCACAGCAACACCACCTCGCACAGACCTGCCAGTGCCAGGTGGCCTTCCTCTGGGTCTTCCTCTACCTCTTCCTCTACCTGGTTTGTCCATTTTGTCCATCTCGTGGGGAAGCTAGGTATATGCAGTGAGGTGAGTTCACTCAACAGAAAAGGTAGATATGCAGTGAGGTGAGTTCACTCAACCCAAAGGTAGTTATATATGCAGTGTGGTGAGTTTACTGAACACAAAAGGTAGCTATGTGCAGTGAGGTGAGTTTACTCAACCCAAAGGTAGTTATATATGCAGTGAGGTGAGTTCACTGAACACAACAGGTAGTTAGATGCAGTCAGCTGAGTTCACTCAACACAAGCGTAGTTATATGCAGTGAGGTGAGTTCACTCTACAGAAAAGGTAGATATGCAGTGAGGTGAGTTCACTCAACTTAAAAGGTAGTTATATGCATTGACGCAAGTTCACTCAACACAAAAGGTAGTTATGTGCAGCGAGGTGGGTTCACTCAACACAAACATAGGTGTATGCAGTGATGAGGTGGGTTAACTAAGCACAACAGGTACTAGTAGTAGGTAAATGCAGTACTGGGTAGGTAGTACAATGTGCAGCTTCCTGTCACACACACAGGTGTCACTGAATGTGCTGCTGAATGCTGGTGGGCTGCTGGCAGTGGGACACACACATTATGAATTAGCAATGCTGTCTAAGCAACACAAGTGTCTCACACACACAGGTAGTCACTGAATGTGCTGCTGCTGGCAGTGGGACACACAGTGGGACACACAGTATGAATTAGCAATGCTGTCTAAAAAACAAGTGTCAGTTTCAAACACAGAAAAAATTGATCACACGAGCAGGATGAGCTCTGAAAAGAGCTTTTCTGGGGCGCTATTATAGCAACAAGATTCAGCTAAGCAAGCTAAGAAGGCAAGAGCCTGACTAATCTGTCCCTAGGAAAACAAGTCTGCAGCAGTTGTCCCTATTCTGTCTCTAGCAGGCACACGAGTGAGGCTAATGGCCGCCAGAGCTTGCCTTATATAAGGGGGGGTGGGGCTCCAGGGCTTAGTATAGCCGGATTGGCTACAATGCGCCTGCTGACTGTGATGCAGAGGGTCAAAGTTGACCCTCATAGAGCATTATGGGGCGAATCGAACTTCTGGGAAAGTTCGCCTTCGCCGGCGAAGGCGAACCATCCGATGTTCGCCTGGAACCGTTCGCCGGCGAACCGTTTGGCCCATCTCTACACATATTGCTAACTGCGAGACTATGGGAAAAGCTGAATCCTTATCATATGAGACAATAGCATTAAACTTACTTTTTTAGCTTTTTAAAACAGAAAATAAAACTGGGAGGTTCTAAAAAAATTGAATAAATTTTTCAGGAGTAGGATGGATGAAATTGTTTATCTTCACAGTTTATTTTCAACTTGGATTTTCCATAATGTTCATGTATGAGTTAAAACGTTTGTACAGTATTTAGTAGAGATGGGACGACGAATCCGGCGAATCCACGAATCCCTCGAATATTGGGAAATATTCGAGATTCGTGGATTCGAATCCCGACGCCATTTTCCACTTTACGAATCCGCCGAATCCCGACGCTGCATCGCCGCGCATCCGCCGCTCGCACTCGTCCTCCTCCGACCCGCGCCTCCTCCGACCGCCCCGCGCCTCCTCCGCCCGGCCGCCCGCATACTTTGTATCAACATGTCCAGTGGAGCGCAGACAGAGCGGCAGACCTCTCGCTGACTTCCTGGTTCCCTCTAGTGACGGCTTTTACAATGACGTCATCAGTAAAAGCCGGTCCGGCCACTAGAGGGAACCGAGAAGGAAGGACGAGGTCTGCCGCTCTGTCTGCGCTCCACTGGACATGTAAGTTGATACTTATGCAGGGGTGAGCGAGGAGGCACAGGGGACGGAGGAGGCCATGGGGGTGAGCGACACCTACCTACCTACCTACCTACCTACCTACCACTTTACCTACCTACCTGCCACTATACCTACCTAAAGGCCCCCTATACGTACCTACCTACCGGGCACTATACCTACCTACCTACAGGCCCCTATACCTACCTAAAGGCCCCCTATACTACCTACCTACCACTATACCTACCTACCTACAGGCCCCTATACCTACCTAAAGGCCCCCTATATGTACCTACCTACCTAAAGGCCCCTATACCTACCTAAAGGCCTCTATACCTACCTACCTAAAGGCCCCCTATACGTGCCTACCTACCTAAAGGCCCCTATACCTACCTACCTAAAGGCCCCTATACCTACCTACCTATTTACCTACCTATACTTAAGGCCTTATACCCTGCTACCTATACTGAAGGTCCCTTTAACTACCTACCTACAGGACACTATACCTACCTACCTACCGGCCACTATACCTACCTACCTACCTACAGGCCACTATACCTACCTAAAGGCCCCCTATACGTACCTACCTACCTACCTACCTACCTAAAGGCCCCTATACCTACCTTCCTACCTAAAGGCCCCTATACTTACCTACCTACCTACCTAAAGGCCCCTATACCTACCTACAGGCCTCTATACCTACCTACCTACTTAAAGGCCCCCTATACGTGCCTACCTACCTAAAGGCCCCTATACCTACCTACCTAAAGGCCCCTATACCTACCTACCTACATACCTACCTATACTTAAGGCCCTATACCCTGCTACATATACTGAAGGTCCCTTTAACTACCTACCTACCTACAGGACACTATACCTACCTACCTACCGGCCACTATACTTACCTACCTACCTACAGGCCACTATACCTACCTAAAGGCCCCCTATACGTACCTACCTACCTACCTAAAGGCCCCTATACCTACCTACCTAAAGGCCCCTATACCTACCTACCTACATACCTACCTATACTTAAGGCCCTATACCCTGCTACCTATACTGAAGGTCCCTTTACCTACCTAAAGGCCCCTATACCTACCTACATACCTACCTATACTTAAGGCCTCTATATACCCTGTTAACTATACTGAAGGCCCTATACCCTGCTACCTATACTGAAGGTCCCTTTACCTACCTAAAGGCCCCTATACCTACCTACATACCTACCTATACTTAAGGCCTCTATATACCCTGCTACCTATACTGAAGGCCCATATACCCTGCTACCTATACTGAAGGCCCCTATACCCTGCTACCTATACTGAAGGCCTATATACCCTGCTACCTATACTGAAAGCCCATATACCCTGCTACCTATACTGAAGGCCCATATACCCTGCTACCTATACTGAAGGCCCATATACCCTGCTACCTATACTGAAGGCCCATATACCCTGCTACCTATACTGAAGGCCCATATACCCTGCTACCTATCAGAGGCGGGACAAGGTCCTCCAGCACCCAAGGCTGAGACACCAAAGTGCGCCCCTCCATCCCTCCCCCCCAGCCATCACACACTGATTGCTATTAGACTAAGAGGTGCCACAGGGCCCACAACCTCCCCAACACCTTAATATCTAGTTATCTGGCTTGCAGTCACTGCTATGTATCCCCTTGTCTTATTTCTTTCTGCTTCAAACACAATTAGGAATGACAGCTAAATGAATTGTGCGCCCCCTCCTACACTGCGCCCTGAGGCTGGAGCCTCTCCAGCCTATGCCTCGGCCCGGCCCTGCTACCTATACTGAAGGCACATATACCTTGCTACCTATACTGAAGGCCTATATACCCTGCTACCTATACTGAAGGCACATATACCCTGCTATCTATACTGAAGGCCCCTATACCCTGCTACCTATACTGAAGACCCATATACCCTGCTACCTATACTGAAGGCCCATATACCCTGCTACCTATACTGAAGGCACATATACCCTGCTACCTATACTGAAGGCACATATACCCTGCTACCTATACTGAAGGCACATATACCCTGCTACCTATACTGAAGGCACATATACCCTGCTACCTATACTGAAGGCCTATATACCCTGCTACCTATACTGAAGGCCCATATACCTTGCTACCTATACTGAAAGCTACCAATATTGAAGGCACCCATACCTAGCTAGCTATACTGAAGGCACCTTTACCTCGCTACCTATACTGCGGGCAACTATACCACGGATCGCACAATTCGTATGTGCAGGATTCGTTAGATTCGGGATTCGAAAGGTTCGAGATATTCGAGAACCTTTTTAGATTCGGATCCGGATTCGGATTCGAAGAAATTGTGGATTCGTCCCATCCCTAGTATTTAGTTTAAATTGCTGATGCCACTTTGCGATAGATAAGTGACTTTTGGGTTGCAGTTTGGGCACTCGGCCTCCAAAAGGTTCGCCACCACTGTCCTAATCTAATGTCCCGCCATTGCTAGGTTCATGTAAATTTGTCTCCACCCGTTACCACACCTACATTCTTTTCCATGGCCCACCCATTTTTCGGTGCCCCGCACAATGTGATCCTCATATTTGTGGCACGCTAGCTGCAGTGTGCTGAATTCTGCTGCCTACAGTATGTACAGAATACGCTGTTCTCTAGTGCCTGCACTGTGTGCTGATCTAACTCCAGTGTGTACAGTGTAAGGTGTTACTCTGTGCCTTTACTGATTGTAAACCAGCTGTATTGTATGCTGATCCCTGCTACTTTCAGTATGTACAGTATTAGCTGTAAAGCCTGGTACACACATACAATTTTGATTAGCCAATTTTAGCTCTGTTCATAAAATGTATTGTCTGTTGGCCCACTTACTGCATGGGGGTGGTAAAATTAGTCAGTGATTGACCAATCAAAATTGTATGTGCGTATACATCTTTGATCTATGCCTATACTGATTGTAAATTATCTAAATAAAGGACAGGGGGCTCCATCGAATATTTCGATGGGCAGGCCTGTTACCTGTAGCTTAAACCGCTGCTAAGTTCATGTTCATTTGGCCCCACCCATGGCCACGCCCACCCACCTCATGTCCACGCCCATTTTTTGCCATGGCGCGTGTATATACCTCCCCACCTGGTGCCCACAGGTGCCCCCGATCTCCAAGAAACCTAGAAACGCCCCTCGAGAAATGGAAAAAATTTTAAAAGAAAATGAAGATGAGCTTGTCCCTGATGGGAAATCGTCACGACTAGAATCCACCGCCTTGAAACCCCAGTCTATTATTCCTCCTTTTCTATCAGTTTTGAAGACGGCAATTCCACCCCCTCCTCCACCTTCCTTAACTGTTGTAGGTGTTAAGACGGCTGTATCACCTATAGGGGAGGGAGTGGATCATGTTTTTAAGATTGATGATCTCAATAGGGAAAAGAATATATTTTCGTTTCCCAAAGGGGGTGTCTCGTCAAAAGGAAAAAATGTAGAAAGTAAAGAGGAAGAGGAAAAGCTTTCAGAAAGGAAAAATAGGGTAAAAAAATCTGATACCTCAAATATAACAGGTGGTAAGAAAATTCCAGAAGTAGAGAAAAACAAAATAAAACAGAAGGTGGTGGAAGAAAAGGAGGAATCTGGGTTTATTACAGTAATGAGTAAGAAAGAAAGGAGAAGAATACTATCGGAAAAAAAATCAAAAGAGAAATTGGAGGAAGTTATAAGGAATAAAACTGTTCCCACAGACAATAAATATGAAGCATTGTCTGAGCATAGTGATAATGAAGGTGCAGATTTTTCAGCCGAAGGCATGGAGGTATCCTCTTCGAAAGAAGAGAGTAGTTCAGTTTAAGGAAGGGTAAGCAATCTTTTCATTTATCCTGATGGAAGTCCCCTCCCCCCCCTTTGAAACTAGTAACCATTAATGTTGCTAGTATGAGATTTGTAAGTGCTCGTAGGGAAGCCATATTTTTTCTCGGTCAGATTGATGCCGACATTTTATTTTTGCAAGAGACCAGGCTTCAAACGTTGTCAGCTATTAGTGAAGTCAAGAGCGAGTGGCACTATGGTCCCTCTTATTGGTCTCTTGCGGCTGAGCCTTACACTGGGGTGGCGGTCCTTTTTAAGACCGACATGGTAACTTTCCGGCGGGTAAGTGAAATTGAGATGGGAAGGTGTTTGGTCATGGACGTCTCTGTGAGGGGGCAGGACTTGAGGCTGATCAACATTTATGGACCTCAGTCTGAGAGGGAGAGAAAGCGCCTCTTCACAGAGATCAAGCCATTCCTATTTACAGCCCAGGAAGTGGTCTTTGGTGGTGATTTAAATACTGTAGTTAGGCTTAAGGACAGGAGAGGTGTCAAGACCCACCTGGGCTATGATAGTAATTTTTTGAATAGTATGGTCAGGGATGCTGGTCTGGTGGATGTGCATATAAAGCACACCCCAGATGACACGGGTTTCACGTATTTCTGTGGAGAGCGTAATAGTAGGATAGATAGGTTTTTTGTTAAAGAGAGCTCTGCTATTTCATCCCCAGGGGTGCAGGTGGTGGAGTTCTCTGATCACTGTATTCTGTCTATTGTGTTGAATGTTTCAGATGTCCCTTCTAAGGGGAGGGGTATTTGGAGATTAAATTCGTTGCTATTGAAAGAAGAAAGTATAAGACAATCTTTCAGGGATTTTTTTCAGGCACAGGTTACTTTGCTGGACTGTTGTGACAGTAGGTCTGAGTGGTGGGAGATGGTTAAAAGCAGGCAGTAGGTCTTTTCAGGAACCTAGCAAAAAGAAGAGCTATTGGTAAATATGTTGCCTACCACCATCTGAGACGGAAACTTGAAATCGCTGTCTCGGGGGATGGAGATCCGGTAGAGATCGAAAGGATCAAGGGTTTGTTGCGCAAGGGTCAGTATGATCGGCATGCTTCTTTGCTTCTGGAAAGGGATTATGGTAAAAATCACTCGCCAGACCCTTATCAGAATTGTAAACAAAGTGTAGCAGTTAAGATCATTTATGGTCTCAAAGATAGTACAGAATCTCTGGTGAAGTCCAGAGCAGGGATTCTGGAAATCGTGAGATCCTTTTACGCAGAACTCTTGGGTAACAGATCCCTTGATGAAACAGTGATGGAATCATTCTTGTGTGATATCCCAGGACTCGTAAATTTAGATGTTCCTCTTACGTTTTTGACGGAAAGAATTTCTGCTGAAGAAGTGGTGAAAGCCATAGAGCAACTTGCTATAAAGAAAACTCCAGGGCCAGATGGCTTGACGGCCAAATTTTATAAGGTTTTCAAGGACATCTTAGCTCCCGAATTGGCAGAGGTCTACAATCGCAGCCTTGCAGAGGATGAGCTTCCTCCCTCTATGAGAGAGTCAGCAGTGATACTTTTGTCAGAGGGTAAAGATTCTTCAATGATTGAGAATTGGCGGCCCATCAGCCTTCTCAAAGTTGATCGAAAGATTCTGGCTAAAATAATTTTTTGGCGATTGAGTCAGGTGGCAAATAGGGTGCTTTCTCGCCAGCAGCACTGTTCTGTCCAGGGGAGAAGTACTCTTTCAGCCGTATTAACGGTCCGGGAGATTCTGGAGAGATGCAGGGCTGCTGGTTGGGGGAAGTACTTGCTGGCGTTGGATCAGGCTAAGGCTTTTGATCGTGTCAATCATGAGTACCTGTGGATGCTCCTTAATAAGTATGGTCTGCCGGGGAGGTTTATTAATTGGCTTAAAGTTTTATATAAAGGTGCTGAAAGTTTCCCGCTTGTCAATGGTTGGGTTGGACAAACCTTTGAGGTTAGATCTGGGGTGCGACAGGGGTGTCCTTTGAGTCCCCTACTATATGCTTTTGCCATCGATTCTTTCATAAGAAGGATTGAGGGTGGAGCCTTGTGTGGGGTGCCGTTGGGCATTTCTGGAGTATCTCATCTCAAGGTTGTGGCCTATGCTGATGATGTGACTGTGGTAATCTCTGGGCAGGAGGAGGCAGAAGGTGTTTGTGCGGAGGTTGCCCGTTACTCATTAGCATCAGGTTCCAAGATCAATCAGGATAAATGTGAAGCTTTCTGGATGGGTAAGGAAAATGAGAGCTTCTTGCTTCCGGTCTCTTTTCCAGCACCAAAAGAAAAGATTAAAATACTCGGCATAGAATTTGGCCCAGGTGACTATGTTCACCAAAATTGGGAAGGAAGACTAAAATGTGCTGAGGTTAAGGTAGTCCGATGGAAAGGTTGGCGATTGACTTTCAGGGAAAGGATTGACATAATTAAAACCTATTTGATTCCAATTATGTTATATGTCAGCTTTGTCTGTATTTTACCAGTGTCTCTTCATACAAGGATCTACAGCTTGTTTTTCCAAATGCTTTGGGGAAATAAGATGAACCACGTTAAGAGGAGTATCACTTATCGATCAAGGCAGAAGGGTGGCCTAGGAATGATCAATCCAGTGGTTTTCTTTCCTCTGTTGTTTATTAAAAACAACTTTGGTAAAATGTAGGGATGGGACGACGAATCCGGCGAATCCACGAATCCCTCGAATATTGGGAAATATTCGAGATTCGTGGATTCGAATCCCGACGCCATTTTCCACTTTGCGAATCCGCCGAATCCCGACGCTGCATCGCCGCGCATCCGCCGCTCGCACTCGTCCTCGTCCTCCTCCGAGCCCCCCCCCGCGTCTTCTCCGCCCGCCCCGCGCCTCCTCCGCCCGCCCGCATACATTGTATCAACTCACCTGTCCAGTGGAGCGCAGAGCGGCAGACCTCTCGCTCACTTCCTGGTTCCCTCTAGTGACGGCTTTTACAATGACGTCATCAGTAAAAGCCGGTCCGGCCACTAGAGGGAACCGAGAAGTAACGACGAGGTCTGCCGCTCTGCGCTCCACTGGACAGGTGAGTTGATACTTATGCAGGGGTGAGCGAGAAGGCACGGGGGACGGAGGAGGCCGTGGGGGTGAGCGGAGGAGGCACGGGGGGGAGGGGGAGCGACACCTACCTACCTACCTACCTACCTACCTACCTACCTCTATACCTACCTCTATACCTACCTCTATACCTACCTAAAGGCCCCCTATACGTATCTACCTACCTACCCGCCACTATACCTACCTACCTACAGGCCCCTATACCTACCTAAAGGATACGTACCTACCTACCTACCTACCTACCACTATCGCTACCTACCTACAGGCCCCTATACCTACCTAAAGGCCCCCTATATGTACCTACCTACCTACCTAAAGGCCCCTATACCTACCTACCTACCTACCTAAAGGCCCCTATACCTACCTACCTACATATCTACCTATACTTAAGGCCCTATACCCTGCTACCTATACTGAAGGTCCCTTTAACTACCTACCTACAGGACACTAAACCTACCTACCGGCCACTATACCTACCTACCTACAGGCCACTATACCTACCTAAAGGCCCCCTATACGTACCTACCTACCTAAAGGCCCCCTATATGTACCTACCTACCTAAAGGCCCCCTATATGTACCTACCTACCTAAAGGCCCCTATACCTACCTACCTACCTAAAGGCCCCTATACGTACCTACCTATCTACCTACCTAAAGGCCCCTATACCTACCTACAGGCCTCTATACCTACCTACCTACCTACCTACCTAAAGGCCCCTATACCTACCTAAAGGCCCCCTATACGTGCCTACCTACCTAAAGGCCCCTATACCTACCTACCTAAAGGCCCCTATACCTACCTACCTACATACCTACCTATACTTAAGGCCCTATACCCTGCTACCTATACTGAAGGTCCCTTTAACTACCTACCTACCTACAGGACACTATACCTACCTACCTACTGGCCACTATACCTACCTACCTACAGGCCACTATACCTACCTACCTACATACCTACCTATACTTAAGGCCCTATACCCTGCTACCTATACTGAAGGTCCCTTTAACTACCTACCTACCTACAGGACACTATACCTACCTACCTACTGGCCACTATACCTACCTACCTACAGGCCACTATACCTACCTAAAGGCCCCCTATACGTACCTACCTACCTACCTACCTAAAGGCCCCTATACCTACCTACCTTAAGGCCCCTATACCTACCTACATACCTACCTATACTTAAGGCCCTATACCCTGCTACCTATACTGAAGGTTCCTTTACCTACCTAAAGGCCCCTTTACCTACCTACATACCTACCTATAATTAAGGCCTCTATATACCCTGTTACCTATACTGAAGGCCCATATACCCTGCTACCTATACTGAAGGCCCATATACCCTGCTACCTATACTGAAGGCCTATATACCCTGCTACCTATACTGAAGGCCCATATACCCTGCTACCTATACTGAAGGCCCATATACCCTGCTACCTATACTGAAGGCCCATATACCCTGCTACCTATACTGAAGGCCCATATACCCTGCTACCTATACTGAAGGCCCATATACCCTGCTACCTATACTGCAGGCCTATATACCCTGCTACCTATACTGAAGGCCTATATACCCTGCTACCTATACTGAAGGCCCATATACCTTGCTACCTATACTGCAGGCCCCTATACCTTGCTACCTATACTGAAAGCTACCAATATTGAAGGCACCCATACCTAGCTAGCTATACTGAAGGCACCTTTACCTCGCTACCTATACTGCGGGCAACTATACCACGGATCGCACAATTCTTATGTGCAGGATTCGTTAGATTCGGGATTCGAAAGGTTCGAGATATTCGAGAACCTTTTCAGATTCGGATTCGGATTCGAAAAAATTGTGGATTCTTCCCATCCCTAGTAAAATGTATGCAGAGGAACTGCCTGGATGGATGGGTATTTTCCAGTCCTGGTTTAAACCTTTTTTTTAGAAGGAGGTTTGGTGAAAAGACCGAGAGCCAGTGCTGATTATCTTCCGGCCTATGTTGCACCTTGTCTGAAAGTTATCCGGCAATGGGATCTGACGAAGGAGGATATTATCTCGATCCCCAGGAAAGCCCTGGAGGTGAGAGTGATAGGAGACCTTTTTTCAGGATCCATTGGCCCTGAGAAATTGCCCAAGCCCAATTATGGAAGAGGGATTGCGCTTGCTATGTTCTCCTAGGATTCCTAACAAATTCAGGGACTTGGCTTGGCTCTCCTTTCATGGCAGACTCTTTGTTAGAGGAAATTTAAAGTTCATAGGAGATCGGGATCGTGGTTGTCCTCATACAGAGTGTAGTGGTGTGGAGGAGACCATGGACCATTTTCTTTTGAACTGTTCCTTTAAGAAAGAATTATACAAACAGGTGGGCAGGGCTTTAGGTATTCCTTTCCTTGAGTGGCTCAGTTATGCGGAGTGGACAGATGGGGCATTCAATAACCGGGGGTCAATTAATTTGGACACTTTATTCTTAGTTAGCTTAGTGATTCGATATTACAATTGGAATGCACGGTGTCAAATTACGATCCATCAGAAAGTCCTCCCTGTCCAGGTGGTGGTGCATTGCATTATTGGTGAGGTTGGGAAAATTTGGGGTCTTGAGGAGAGGAGGTTGAGTCGGGAGGAATGGCGTCTGTTTTGGCAGAACATCAGACCTCCTTGATTTGGCCAAATTTCCTTGTGGTGAGCTTCCTATTTCTTTTTCACTTAGATGACTCAGATTTGAGGGATGGCTTGCAAACATAGGAGGAGTGAGATTGCTTAGTCTTTCTTACTGAAATATGTAAATAGTGTAAATAGTGCATTATAATATGTATATCGGAGTTAAATAACTGAGATTTAAGTTATTTTGGTTCTTGAGGTTTTTTTTTTTTTCTTCCCTTTCAGAAAATGGACTTGATATGGACTGAATATTAAGCTATTTGGGGCTAGTGGCCTAGTGTTTTGTTATGGTATTTATTTTGGTTATTTTTATATTTTTGTATAAAATAAGTTGTGGTATTCTTTAATAAAGAATCACTATGCATTGCCTGCTGCCAGTGCCACACGTCACTCCTCCTCCTGCTGCTGTTGTATTTATCCTGCTGCTGTCAGTGGTCCCACCGCCAGGGTCAACACTATACATTGCCTGCTGCCAGTGCCACACGTCACTCCACCTCCTCCTCCTCCTGCTGCTGCTGTTGTATTTATCCTGCTGCTGTCAGTGGTCCCACCGCCAGGGTCAACACTATACATTGCCTGCTGCCAGTGCCAGTGCCACACGTCACTCCTCCTGCTGCTGCTGTATTTATCCTCCTGCTGTCAGTGGCCCCACCGCTAGGGTCCACACAATACATTGCCTGCTGCCAGTGCCACACGTCACTCCTCCTCCTGCTGCTGCTGTATTTATCCTCCTGCTGTCAGTGTTCCTACCGCCAGGGTCCACACTATGCATTGCCTGCTGCCAGTGCCACATGTCACTCCTCCTCCTGCTGCTGCTGTTGTATTTATCCTGCTGCTGTCAGTGGTCCCACCGCCAGGGTCCACACAATACATTGCCTACTGCCAGTGCCACACGTCACGTTTTTAGTTTTTTTTTTTTTTTAAGTACACCTATTTCAATGTGATTTCCCTTTAAAAAAAACACAAAAAAAGACCCTGAATTTGCGAACACGAATTTTTACAGAATTTTGAGGCGTAACCCCGAACCGAATATGAATCCGAACCGAACTTCGTGGTCGAAGGCGAATTCGAATTCGAATGTCATGCGGACCCGAATTCGAATGTACCCGAACCGAATTTTGGTACATCTGAGCATGCCTGGTGTTTACATCACAAAAGCAGGGTGATTTCAGAGCATACTTTGTGTCTGCAGAGATCAGATTTCAGATGTCCCTTCAGGAGGTGTGTGTGCTCTCTGATTACTCCCAGAAACAATGCTAATGAAAGAATGGTAATATTGATGGGGTTTTGAGAACAGAGCTAAGAAATCTTATTGAATCTTTGCTTAGGTCACACATGGTACAAGCTCAGTGGTATTGTACATTGTTTTTGTGATTATCCCATCAAAGAAAGCCTATTCAAACATTCCTAATCCTCCCTAATAGGAGATTATAGTTGAACTTTTGTTTCTTGTGTCACATCTTGTGGAATCTGAAGTGAAAATAAATGTATGACTAAAGGTGCGTACACACGCCGGACTGGAGGCAACGACAGGTCCGTCGTTACCTCCCGCTGGGTGGGCGTGCCAACCACAGTCCGGCATGTGTACGCACTGTCGGCGAACTGATACGGCTGCTTCTGAGCGACCCGCCCGGCGGATCGCTCAGAAGCAGCCGTATCAGTCCGCCGACAGTGCGTACACACGCCGGACTGTCGTTGGCACGCCCACCCAGCGGGAGGTAACGACGGACCCGTCGTTGCCTCCAGTCCGGCGTGTGTACGCACCTTTAGGGCCCGTTTCCACTGGCATTTAGGATGCGAGGCGAGGCGTCTTCCATACAACCGGATGAGGCGTCATGCGGCTTCCTGTCGGTGTCTATGGGGATTTGGATGACTGCTGCAGAAGACTGCAGCATGCTATCCATAATTTCCCCCGTGTCGCATCGCGCCGGATCCCGTAGGTAAATTCACGTCAATGGAAACTACTCCATTGATGTGAATTGGTTTTCAGTCTAGTGGAAACGGACCAATAATGATTTGTATGTGTAATACAGCTAAGAAATAGATATTGTTTGCAGTACAGGAAGAATTAAAGTTCAATTGTTATCTATACAAAAGAGCTTATCTGAGCTCCACAACCTATTTGGTTGCTTCTTTCTGGAGCATTTATACATCAAAGAAACAGTGAGAAACCGATATATGCTATGAGATATACACACTATGAGATTTTCTGGCAGATTTGCTGTCACATCTTTTATTTCCAACATGTCCAATCTGATTTTCGATAGATTTTAGATCATTATCTGATCCGATTTCCAACAGTTTTCCGTTCACTTCCATTGAAAATTGATGGGAAAATGATCAGAAATGGATCAGAAATCAGATCGGACACGTTGGAAATAATCGATCTGACAGTAAATATGCCAGAAAATCTGATAGTGTGTACCTAACATAAGATAATATTTGTACTCCTGGGAAGTTGAAAAGGTCATTAGCTCTGCTTGTGTTATATTTTAGTATACAGAGTGTGGCTTGTAATTGCTAATTAGAGAGTGATGCAATGTTATAAAAAAAAAAAAAGTAGCAGGATAAAAGGGCGCCGGCTGAAGGTGGGCGAAAAGAGACTCTAATGCAGTTATCGTTAAAACTGCCAAAAAAGAGTGCCACAATAAATATAGTTACCATTAGAACATTAAAGTTTTTGAAGTATGTTATCATTTTAGAAGCTTGCAACATTATAGTTTTTTATCATTATTTTGTTTGTATGTACAGATTTTACGTTATCAAAGATAGAAACAATAATATGTGTAAAAGGGTGTTTCTGCAGAGGGAGAGGTTAGGGTTAGGCACCAGCGGGGGAGTGGTTAGGGTTAGGCACCACCCGGACGGCGGTTAGTTTTAGGCAACACCGGGGGGGTGGTTAGGTTCTGTGTAAGTGTAGGGTTGGGTTAAGCTGTATTGTTGAATTACGTAATGATTTTTAACGTGAATATCTCTTTATTATTCCCCGTCTGTTTTACAATAGTATTTATCAGTAACCAAGTTTGACAACGAGGTTTATTGTTATCAGATTTCGTTATCCACCGGCACCATTTCGTTATCTAGCTGGGCCCTTTTTTCATGCACGCAAAAAAAGCTACAGTGCTCCCCATAATTATTCATACCCCTGGCAAATTTTGCCTTTGTTACTTTTATTCAACCAGCAAGTAATTTTTTGATGGGAAATTACATAGGTGTCTCGCAAAAGATAAGACATTGTACAAGAGGCATTATTGTGGGAAAAAAAAATTCTCAGCCTTTATTTACATTTGAGCAAAAAGTGTCTAGTTCAAAATTATTCACACCCTTCTCAATAATCAATAAAAAAGCCTTTATTGGCTATTGCAGCAATCAAACGCTTCCTATAATTGCAGACCAGCTTTTTGCATGTCTCCGCAGGTATTTTTGCCCATTCGTCTTTAGCAATGAGCTCCAAATCTTTCAGGTTGGAGAGTCTTCTTGCCATCACTCTGATCTTTAGCTCCCTCCACAGATTCTCAGTTGGACTCAAGTCAGGACTCTGGCTGGGCAACACCAAAACGTTAATGTTGTTGTCTGCTAACCATTTCATCAAGCACTTTTGCTGTGTGTTTTGGGTCATAGTCATGCAGAAATGTCCATTGGTGGCCAAGGCCAAGTTTCTCTGCAGACTACCTGATGTTGTCATTGAGAATCCTCATCTAACCATTTCTTCATCAGGTTTGCTGTGTGTTTTGGGTCATTGTCATGCTGAAATGTCCACTAGTGCCCAAGGCCAAGTTTATCTGCAGACTTACTGATGTCATTGAGAATCCATATGTATTGCTCTTTTTTCATGGTGCCATTTACTGTGATTAGGTTCCCTGGTCCATCGGCTGAAAAACACCCCCAAAGCATTAGGTTCCCACCACCATGTTTGACGCATCCATATGAAAATGGCGCCTGTGAATAATGGCGCACAGTGTTGCCGCTAATCCGTTTGCCGCTTATCACTATTTAACGTTAAAGCCTTATTGTTATTTAGCGTTAAAGCCTTATTGTTATTTAGCGTTAACACACAGAACCCTCTCTGTACCTATCCCTAACCCCTAAACCCCCAGGTGGTGCCTAACCCTAACCACCCCCCTGGTGGTGCCTAACCCTAACCACCCCCCTGGTGGTGCCTAACCCTAAGACCCACCCCCAGTGGTGCCTAACCCTAACCACCCCCCTGGTGGTGCCTAACCCTAAGACCCCCCTGGTGGTGCCTAACCCTAAGACCCCCCTGGTGGTGCCTAACCCTAAGACCCCCCAGTGGTGCCTAACCCTAACCTTGACAGTGTTACATTAAATCCATTCATCGTTTTGCAGTTAAATAACTTCTGCCGTTTGGCTTATGTAGGGCGCTATTGATAAATAACGTTAGTGTGTGCCACTATTGATAAATAACGTTAGTGTGTGCCACTATTGATAAATAACGTTAGTGTGTGCCACTATTGATAAATAACGTTACTGTGTGCCGTTTTTCTTCTTTTTTTCCCTGTGCGCCATTATTATGCAGTACTAACGATAAATAGCGATAAGCGTATCTTTTTAATGCGGCGCCATTTCTATGCATAGGCGCTGTGCGCCATTATTCACTGATCCCGTGTATAGTGTGATTCCTCCCCTTTAGGGATTAAAACCGTGATCTTTTTTTTTAAATCTATTTCGGCTTTCTGTTTTCCCAGTGATTTGCATAATTGGAAATATAAAAAACTCATGAAAAACGCATTGTTTTGTATAGGAGACCCGCAAACGCATTAACACACATGCAAAATTCATGAAAAACGCATCACAAACTCACCAGAAACTCAGGTGCATTCACACTATGTTGTGTGCTCCCAGCCAAAAACAGATAATACAAGTAATCTCTTCCAAAGACCCCTCTTCCCCCCCAGTAACCAAACAATTACGTTATTAAAAAAAAAAAAATAAAAAAAAAAAAAACCCATTAAGTGCCCATTTCCACTAGCGCGGAAACCGGGCCGAAATCGCAGAGTTTCCCCGCAGGCAAATCGTTTGTGGAAACTCTGCCATAGGAAATAATGGCGCCGGGCGAATCACTTGCCCTAGTGATTCGGCCGGCATTGCCCACAGTTTTCGCGCGGGAGGCAGCGAATCCCATAGCTGTGCATGGCACGGCTTCTGGGATTCGTCTGCGTTCCCGCAGACCTGAAAGTGCCGCCGTGCGTCTCCGGGCCGCGCGCGGTGGCTAGTGGAAACGGGCCCTAATTGTTGCCTTAGTGACTCAACTTTTTTTTTATATGCATGTCATGAGAGTATATTACTGTTATTTCAGTACGTAAAGGCTTGCAATTGACGAAAAAAAACTGAAAAATACACATTTTGTTCCAATTATATTGCAAAATACATTGTACTAAGAGCATAATTTAAGTGTGATAACCGGGACAAAAATGGAAAAATAAAATGTGTGGGGTTTTTTTATAGTAGCATGGTGGCTGGAAAGTGAAATGGTTAAGGGCTCTGCCTCTGACACAGGAGACCTGGGTTCAAATCCCGGCTCTGCCTGATCAGTAAGCCAGCACTTATTCAGTAAGAGACCTTATGCAAGACTCCCTAACACTGCTACTGCCTATAGAGCGCATCCTAGTGGCTGCAGCTCTGGCGCTTTGAGTCCGCCAGGAGAAAAGCACAATATAAATGTTCTGTGTTTGTTTGTTGTTTGTAGCATTGCTTATTTTAAAACTATAGAGGATGGAATTGGAGAAATAGTGTATTTTTTCTGTTTTCTTTCTCGTTTTTTGCCTAAAAAATGTAAAGAAGACGAAGTAAGAAATTACTGAAAACAAGTATCGCCTACAAAAAGCCAAATTGTTAGCGAAAAAAAAAATTCAAGATATAAATCATCCACGTGTGAGAAGCAGTGATAAAGTTATGGCCAAATGAATGGAAGGAGCGCTGACAGGTAAAAATAGCTTTTGGAATTAAGGTAAAATGTACTGTGGGCTGAAGTGGTTAAACAAAAAGTTTTCTCCTTCGGTCTGTGCTACGGTGCAAGTGGCTCATGCAAGTGCAGTGTGTGCCAGACATTATGCTGGGAATACACTGTTCGTTTTTAGGTGATTAGATGGTTCGATAGATAATTTCCGACATGTCCGATCTCCCTTTCCATTCTTTTGCTGCTCGATTTCTGATAGAAGTGTATGGAAAAATATAAGAAAAACGAGCAGAAAATAAGAGAATCCACTGCAGAATCGAGCAGCAAAAAAACGATCGAGAGGAGAAATGCACAGCAGAAACTAACCGTGTATTCCCAGAATTAGGTTACCTTTGTGTGAACTTGATCACATTTCTTTTTCATTGTATTTCCATGATGTGTTGCAAATTGTTCTGTATGCAGAGAAGGCATTGTCACAGCAGTGGCAGCAGTTCCATTCTTCCTCTAATCAGTGGGACTATCACTTTTGTATCTTGTAAACAGAGTTCAGGGTCTGCTAGAAATAGTAGAGATAACATTATACTGCCCTGAAGACACCTTTGTATTGCAAACTTTCAGCTGTGTCTCTAGTAAATAAGGGCCCTTTTCCACTATGGCAAATGTGCATGCGTATAGCCCATACATCTAGCAATTTTTCAGTACGATTGACCATTCGATTCAATCATTTTATTGAATTGAGAGAGAATCGAGTGTGTCCCAGAATTCCTAACCGATGAAAAGTGGCTGATATGTCGAATCAACCAGCTTACTCGATTGAGCAGGATGCAAGATATTGGTCGATCGCACTGGAATCGGCTACTGTTCACAAATTTGATCGATTTTTGCATTCAGAGCATGGAGACACAACATTGGTCAGATCGATTAGTGAAGGTGAATTACATCGGAATCGCTTTTAATGTGTGGGTCACTAGCCGATCAACTTTCGATCAACTTTATTGAAGTCGATTCCCCAATAAAGTTGATTGCTTTCTTGATTGAATCAGAATCGCTAGATGCATGGCTACCTTAAGCCGCATGCAAATTCGCATATGCAATGTATTTCAATGGGCCCGTTTCTATTACAGATGAAATTCGCTTCCCGCCGCAGGCGGAAAAAAAAACCCGCCTGCCTCTAACAATTTTCTGTGTGGTTCTGAAGACACCTCTGAATTGCAGACCCTCAGCTGTCTCTTGTGAATTAAGGGGCCCATACACTGGTCGATTTCAGCCTTTGATCGATGGCCAAGTTTACCGTTCTGATAAAATCATCTAGAAATCGATGCAGCAGAAAGCATGATCGATTGGCCGATCGCTTTGCTCGATCGGTCTGGATGGAAAATCTAGGTCGATCGGTCTGGATGGAAAATCTAGGTCGATCGGCTGCTGGCAGAAGATCGATGGCCGATAGGGTTTCATTAGATTGAATGGTGCAACACTGCATTTCGATCATTTTTCAATACATTTCATCCTTAAATCTATTGGAAATCTGTTCCTACTGTGTGGAACACATCAGATAGATTCCTGTCAGATTCGACCTGACAGGCATCTGACAGGAATCTGATGGTCGAATCTGCTGCCAATCTATAATGGTAGCCATACACTGGTCGATTGCCAACAGATCGACCAGCAGATAGATCCCTCTGTGATCGAATCTGATCAAAGAGGGATCTATTGGCTGCCGTCGCCCCCAGCATACATTACCTGATCCGGCCGGCGCAAGTCCCCCGGTCTCCGCTGTCTCTTATCCGCTCTGGGCTTCAGCTTCACTTTGCTTCCTGTTGGGGGAAGTTTAAACAGTAGAGGTGCTCTACTGTTTCAACTTCCCTCGACAGGAAGTAAGTGAAGCCAGCCGGAGCCCAGCGCGGAGAAGGGACCGCGGGGAAAGCGGGGACATGCGCCGGCGGAACAGGTACTAGCGTCGGTCGTCGGACATTTGAACGTCGCTATCGACGCACTCCCGAGCCGCCGGCAATCGAGCGAAATTTACCACGCGGACAGAGCGATGGGATCAATCGATTTTGGAAGGAAATTGATTGGTCAGCTTTTGCGCATCGATTTCACAGCTGATTCGATCACAGTGATCGAATCTGCTGTCTATCGGCGGGAAATCGAGTTAGTGTATGGGCACCTTTAGTGTATGGGTGCCTTAAGGCTCTGCTCCCACTACAGTGGAGAGCAGACATTTTTTGTCCACTCTCCGCTCATCAAGTGAACGACTCCTATTTTATGAATAGGAGCCATTCAACCTTGTCACACTGCATCAAATCCGCGGGATTTGATGCAGTAAGCAGACCACACTTCTATGCAGTCCGCGATAATCCTGGGCAGGTGGATGCGGTCCTCCATGTAGCTTATGGGGGAGTGCATCTGCCCGGGTTTGAGCCACATCGCTGTGGACCAGAAGAGCGGACACTACACTGGCCGCATGTGAAGAGGAAGTGTAGCCAGAACGGAGCCTCAGGACTGGTTTCCAGTTAGGTGATGTCAGACTAGCAGGATGCAAGCTGGCACTTGTAGTGATGAGAGTACCTATCTGAATTGTTTAGCCATGTCATGCACGGCTATAGGGATTCAGGTGTGTGCAGCAACTGCAACATGCTGTCCAGAATCGCATAGCAGTGTGATTCAGACAGCAAGCCATAGAAGAGATAGGCAGCGTTTCTCCACCTAGAAATGCTTTCGATATGTTTTGCATTCTGCCCAAGTGGAAATGGGCCCTAAATAAAAGTAATATAAAGTGTAGAGGTGGCCATATATCTATGGATTTTGCATCCTGATTAATCCCCAATGTTACCGATTTTGGGCCAAGATCAGTCGAATGTATCAAATGAGCATGCTGGGAAATCTCAGGCCAATTTAGTCTGTTGGGTGTGTGGCAGTAATGTCATGCAATATTGCAACGATCCATGAACCCCCGCCCACTGTCCCCCCAAATGTTGCTGCTACTGATTGAGTGCAGTCATTTCCCATCTGAGATTAAGGCACCTTTTCCAGGGGAGAGGGGGGGGGGGGGTTGCAACGCATCCTGCAAAGTTTACTTCAGGCAGGAGAAGGTCTAGAACCGGCCCTATTGGCACAATGTAAAGTAGTCAGCGCACAGCTTGTATAACAGTGTAAATTTGTTGTTCCATCAAAATAATGGTTCAACAAAAAAAACACACTGGCAAAAAACTAAACTACTGGCACAGTGGCATAGCTAAGGTGCTATGGGCCCCACTGCAAATTTTACATGGATCACCACCAAGGCCATCCTGGTGAATCTGGGCTCTGCTGGTGGTAATATCTCAAGGCAGACAATCCAACGGACACTGCACACTGCTGGGTTCCACGGATGCAAACCAAGGAGGATGCCACTTCTCCAGATAAGGCACACAAAAACTGGATTGGCCTTTGCAAATGCTCATCTGGACAAAGAAGACGACTTCTGGTCTTCTGTGTTATCGTCAGATGAAAATAAAATTGAATTGTTTGGTCACAACGATGTTTCCTTCATCTGGCGTAGAAAAATGAGAAACCTTCAACACAAAGAACACCATCCCCACTGTCAAACATGGAATCCATCTGAAAATGGCCCCTGCGAATAATGGCGTACGGTGTTGCCGCTAATCTGTTTGCTGCTTATCGCTATTTAACGTTAAAGCCTTATTGTTATTCAACGTTAAAGCCTTATTGTTATTTAGCGTTAACACACAGAACCCTCTCTGTTCCAATCCCTAAACCCCCCCTGGTGGTGCCTAGCCCTAACCACCCCCCTGGTGGTTCCTAACTCTAACCACCCCCTGGTGGTGCCTAACCCTAACCACGCCCTGGTGGTGCCTAACCCTAACCACCCCCTGGTGGTGCCTAACCCTAAGACCCCCCTGATGGTGCCTAACCCTAAGACCCCCCTGGTGGTGCCTAATCCTAACCACCCCGTTGTGCTGCCTAACCCTAACCACCCCCCTGGTGGTGCCTAACCCTAAGACCCCCCTGGTGGTGCCTAACCCTAAGACCCCCCCTGGTGGTGCCTAATCCTAACCACCCCCCTGGTGCTGCCTAACCCTAACCACCCCCTGGTGGTGCCTAACCCTAAGACCCCCCTGATGGTGCCTAACCCTAAGACTCCCCCCCCAGTGGTGCCTAACCCTAACCTTGACAATGTTACATTAAATCCATTCACCGTTTCGCAGTTAAATAACTTCTGCAGTTTGGCTTATGTAGGGCGCTATTGATAAATAACGTTACTGTGGGTAATAACGTCTGCTGTTTGGCAAATGAATGGCACTATTGATAAATAACGTTAGTGTGTGCCACTATTGATAAATAACGTTAGTGTGTGCCACTATTGATAAATAACGTTAGTGTGTGCCGTTTTTCTTCTTTTTTCCCTGTACGCCATTATTATGCAGTACTAACGATAAATAGCGATAAGCTTATCTTTTTAATGCGGCGCCATTTGTATGCATAGGCCCTGGGCACCATTATTCACTGATCCGCATCTGGTCACTCTAACTTAACCAGAGCCACAGCCTTGATCACCAGATATCCTAGATGCAACTCCCATTGGGAAATGTCTTGTAAACTTCCCTTTAAGTGGCACTACACACCAGGGAAGATTGCTTTCTTTGGCCCTGACACAGCCCTTTTATGTTGGCACTGTTCTTCTGAAATGGTCACTTTGATACATATGGTATAGGAAGGAATGTTTTAGTCATGCGCTTCTGGTCACAAATTGAAGACTTGATTAAAAAATTCCTTTGGGACTTTAAAATCTTCCCGCCACTAGCTCTACTACTAGTAGTTTTTAATAAGCTGACCAGCCCCACTAGAGTGATGGATCTCCGCTCCGTCAACAGTCTGGCAACGGCAATCGCAGCTAGCAGACTGAAAAAAATAAACGTCCTGTTTCTTTTGTTTGTACAGCGCTGCGATCTAATGCAGCGCTGTACTGGGGACGGCCGTGTCACTTGGCTGTCCCCTGGAGAGGCTCCGATCACGATCCCCTCTCATAGGCTGATGCCTTTGAGAGAGGATCACCCTGATTGGCTGGTATGTGTGTGTGTGTGGGGGGGGGGGGGGGGAATAGTAATTTTTTATAAAGAACAACAACAAATACATTAATAACAAAACCAACACTGCCTGCAGCAGCGATCAGAGCCCACCAACAGAAATCTCTGTTGGTGGGCAGCAAAGGGGGGATTCATGTGTTTGCTAAGTTGTTTGGCTCTGCAGCGAGCTATTAAAGCTGCAGAGCACTGGAGTGTAAAAAAAATAGCCTGGTCACTGGGTGGGGGGGGGGGGGGGGGTGGGGGGGGGAGAACCTGTGTTCCTGAAGTGGTTAATATGCCCCCTGTGTATTAAAGTACCTCACCTAGCTGCTGCTGCAGAGTGTACAGCTGCGTTTCCACATTCTTGTCCCACGTGATTCCTGCATATAGCACCAGTAATCAGCTAATTACGATTATGCGAAATTTCACGTAAATTTTCACATACTTAATTACGGTTTCTAAATTCAATTGATTTTGTATAGTGCTTCGTAATTTCTCCTAAAATTTTGCGTAATTTCGAGCCGACTTTGGCAGTGAATAGCAAAGCCCCCCATACACGGTAGTGACACCAGTACAAGTGGTGGGTACAAGACAAAAAACATAATTTTCCAAAAAGACCTTGTATATAAAAAAATTTCAGTTTAAAAAACATTTTTCCTTGCATACTTAAAATCAATTTTTTTTCTCAAAAACTACAAGGTCTTTTTGAAAACATTTTTTTTACTTGTACCCAATATTTTCCTTAACATATGTGGCAATTTTGGTAGCAATAGCATGTATAGGAGCTTTGCTATTAACCGCCCATGCAAAAAATTACGCAACCTTATGAAATATTACTATTACATATGAAATAAATTACAATTTTTCCCTGAAATTTCACATTACGATTACAATGTGTAAATACGAATTTCAATGCAAAATTTTGCTCATGTGAAGTTTCAGCCCATCACTGTATAGCACGTGGCGCGAGTGTGACGCCACAGACATGCCTGCCAGTGCAAACTCAGAAGTCACGTGGGATAAAAATGTGGAAGCACAGCGGACACTCAGCGGCGGCCAGACAAGTGAGATATTATAATGTGGCACATTAACATTTGGGGGGAACAGCGAAGGAGAAGCTGAAAAGAAACAGGAATCGGTCTGCCGTGTATGGGCCAGGCAGCCAACAGATTAAATTCGATCAGGGAGAGATCTGTCTCTAAGTCGATCTGCTCATACAACGTTAGATGTATGGGCACCTTTATGGGCCATTTACACTTTCCTTTGCAGAAAAAGTATGCAAATTTCCACATGCATGTTTCTGTGTTTGTGATTTTTGTATTCTTGCTTGAACCTGCACATTTTTGAGAATTTTATCTGTTTGTATGTGAAAATTTGCACTGCGATTTTTCTGCTAGAAAATCTAATCCTATATAATAATCCCCCTGTGTTCGTGCGCTGTCCCTGTGTAGCGTTGTCCGTGCTGAATCGTTGTGTGCATGTGCGCACTGCACAGCATGGACAACGCTACACAGGGATAGCCTGAGACCAGGAAGATGAGTGGGCGGCATGTGAGCGGGCGTGCGGCGTGTCAGCGGGCGGCCAGGTGTGCGGCGGGTCAGCGGTAACGGGCGGGCGCGCGGTGGGTCAGCGGTAGTGGCCAGGCGTGCGTCAGGTCAGCTCAGCAGCCGGCCATGAGGCGGTTTAGCATTACGACCGGCCGTGCGGTGGGTCAGCGGGCGTGCGACGGGTCAGCGGGCGGCCGGGCGTGTGGCGGGTGCGCGCATGTGCGCTGACACTGCGGAGGGGAGGGGAGGTGAGAGGGGAGTGGAAGAGAGGGGAGGTGGGAGGAGAGGGGAGGGGAGGTGGGAGAAGAGGAGAGGGGATGGGGATTGACACAGACCTAGAGCCCGTTTTTAAACAGGCTTAGGTCACCTAGTTGACTTCATAATTGCATGTGAGTTTTTATGTAAAATGTCAAGTTTTATGTGAATTTCGTGAGTACCATTAACAAGCATCTAAACATGGATAACACATTGCACAAAAACCAGGGCTGCTGTTGGGTCCCTGATAATGATTGAGCAGCAAAGTCTTGCGATTTCAGCGCAATTTGCGCTTGTGATTCCCGTCAATAGAATGAGAATCACAGCACAATCGTCCCAAAGGCGCTGATCAAAATCGCAAATGCCGCAGTGTTACTGTATCCATGGGGATACATTGGTAGCAGTGCTTTGCTGATCGATCAGCAAAGTGCTGAAAAGTGCCAAGTGTGAACCAGAACTAAATTTGCACAAAGTCAAAAATATAATGTGACTGTATTGAGATCCATTACAAGTGCCGCAAACACATTTTTGCAAATCAGTTGCCAAGTATGATTCATCCCCCCCCCCCCCTCTCCCTACAAAGCAACAGAACAGGTCTGTACAGCGTGGATCCTGCCATGTCGCTCCAGAGCTCGGGCCCCTAATCCTGTCGGCGATATGCCTGGTATGTGTGTCTACAGAATGTCTTGCATACAGCTGTGTCCTTGTTGACAACATAATGTTATCAAGATTACCTGTTTGTGATTGCAGATATACACAGAGTGGATTAGAAGGCTCCTCCGATGATTTACATATGTAATGGTCAGTTTGGTAGTGTATTGTTCACAGAAATTAATCTGTAATCATCTCTAAACACCAGAGTCAAGACAAGGTCCTCCAGCACCCAAGGCTGAGACAGCAAAGTGCACCCCTCCATCCCTCCCACCCCAGCCATCACACACTGATTGCTATTAGACTAATAGGTGCCCCAGGGCCCCCAACTAGTGTTGGGCGAACATCTAGATGTTCGGGTTCGGGCCGAACAGGCCGAACATGGCCGCGATGTTCGGGTGTTCGACCCGAACTCCGAACATAATGGAAGTCAATGGGGACCCGAACTTTTGTGCTTTGTAAAGCCTCCTTACATGCTACATACCCCAAATTTACAGGGTATGTGCACCTTGGGAGTGGGTACAAGAGGAAAAAAAATTTAGCAAAAAGAGCTTATAGTTTTTGAGAAAATCGATTTTAAAGTTTCAAAGGGAAAACTGTCTTTTAAATGCGGGAAATGTCTGTTTTCTTTGCACAGGTAACATGCTTTTTGTCGGCATGCAGTCCTAAATGTAATACATATAAGAGGTTCCAGGAAAAGGGACCAGTAATGCTAACCCAGCAGCAGCACACGTGATGGAACAGGAGGAGGGTGGCGCAGGAGGAGAAGGCCACGCTTTGAGACACAACAACCCAGGCCTTGCATGAGGACAAGAAGCGTGCGGATAGCAATTTGCATTTTGTCGCCATGCAGTCATAAATGTAATACAGATGAGAGGTTCAATAAACAGGGACCGGAAACGCTAACCCATCACAGATGTTCATTGTTCATGTTACTTGGTTGGGGTCCGGGAGTGTTGCGTAGTCGTTTCCAATCCAGGATTGATTCATTTTAATTTGAGTCAGACGGTCTGCATTTTCTGTGGAGAGGCGGATACGCCGCCGATCTGTGACCATGCCTCCGGCAGCACTAAAACAGCGTTCCGACATAACGCTGGCTGCCGGGCAAGCCAGCACCTCTATTGTGTACATTGCCAGTTTGTGCCAGGTGTCTAGCTTCGATACCCAATAGTTGAATGGTGCAGATGGATTGTTCAACACAGCTACGCCATCTGACATGTAGTCCTTGACCATCTTCTCCAGGCGATCGGTGTTGGAGGTGGATCTGCACGCTTGCTGTTCTGTGTGCTGCTGCATGGGTGTCAGAAAATTTTCCCACTCCAAGGACACTGCCGATACCATTCCCTTTTGGGCACTAGCTGCGGCTTGTGTTGTTTGCTGCCCTCCTGGTCGTCCTGGGTTTGCGGAAGACAGTCTGTCGGCGTACAACTGGCTAGAGTAGGGGGAGGATGTCAATCTCCTCTCTAAAGTCTCCACAAGGGCCTGCTGGTATTCTTCCATTTTGACCTGTCTGGCTCTTTCTTCAAGCAGTTTTGGAACATTGTGTTTGTACCGTGGATCCAGAAGGGTATAAACCCAGTAATTGGTGTTGTCCAGAATGCACACAATGCGTGGGTCGCGTTCAATGCAGTCCTAGGCCGAAGAGGTCATAGCCTAGGGTCACAAAACCTTGTTTATTTGGGCAATTTCAATGGTGGCGAGTCTGACGTACATAAATCGCAGCAATGGCCGTTAGCAACGTCTGAATCTCACGAAATGTCTCATGCAGGTAGAAGACATATTGTTAGACTTGGGCTCCAAAGATGGGTTCCCTACATCTCTGCAAACCAGAGTTACAGGGCTCCAAATTTGGTAAAATCCCCCATAGGCTTTCATTGGGCCTCCTATTTACAGTTCCAAAATCTCACATCTTTTCAAAGGGCAATTACTCAGCAGTGGCAAATTTTCTAGCATTGTAGGGACCCTTAGGGGGAACATGGCTGGTGAGTTTCGGGCCCCTAGGCCAAAGAGGTCATAGCCTAGGGTCACAAAAACCTGTTTATTTGGGCTATTTCAATGGTAGTGATGGTGACGTACATAAATCGCAGCAATGGCCGTTAGCAAAGTCTGAATCTCACGAAATGTCTCATGCAGGTAGAAGACATATTGTTAGACTTGGATTCCAAAGATGGGGTCCCTACATCTCTGCAAACCAGAGTTACAGGGGTCCAAAATTGGTAAAATCCCCCATAGGATTTCATTGCCTCCCTATTTCACTTTCCAAAATCTCACATCTTTTCAAAGGGCAATGGCTCAGCAGTACCAAATTTTCTAGCATTGTAGGGACCCTTAGGGGGAACATGACTGGTGAGTTTCGGGCCCCTAGGCCGAAGAGGTCATAGCCTAGAGTCACAAAAACCTGTTTATTTGGGCTATTTCAATGGTAGTGATGGTGGCGTACATAAATCTCAGCCATGGCCGTTAGCAACGTCTGAATCTCACGAAATGTCTCATGCAGGTAGAAGACATATTGTTAGACTTGGATTCCAAAGATGGGGTCCCTACATCTCTGCAAACCAGAGTTACAGGGGTCCAAAATTGGTAAAATCCCCCATAGGCTTTCATTGGGCCTCCTATTTACCGTTCCAAAATCTCACACCATTTCAAAGGGCAATGGCTCAGCAGTGGCAAAACTGTGATGGGTTAGCGTTTCCGGTCCCTGTTTATTGAACCTCTCATCTGTATTACATTTATGACTGCATGGCGACAAAATGCAAATTGCTATCCGCACGCTTCTTGTCCTCATGCAAGGCCTGGGTTGTTGTGTCTCAAAGCGTCTCAAAGCGTGGCCTTCTCCTCCTGCGCCACCCTCCTCCTGTTCCATCACGTGTGCTGCTGCTGGGTTAGCGTTACTGGTCCCTTTTCCTGGAACCTCTTATATGTATTACATTTAGGACTGCATGCCATTTACTTGGTAGCGCGCCCAGGCTATGCATATGCATAGGTATAATTTAGTTAGTGTTAGGTCCCCTCCCATGGAGGAAAGACTTCTACGACAGTGGGAGGGACGAGTACCTAACAAGTTGCATGCAAGCTGTTAGAGGAAACCAACATCCTCCAAGCGGTAGACAGGTCATGTGTATGCTCAGTGTGTACTTTATCCCATTAGTGGGGCTTGCACACTTTTGCAGGTAAGCATTCATCTGTTTTTAAGTAGCGCTGCTCAGCTCTTTACTATGTTTTAATTTATTTCCGGCCAGCTGCTCCCACTTAACAGTTTTGCTTTTGGTGTATATGCAGAGCTTCTGTTTGGTTCAAGGTGCGTTTGCAGTCTCTGGGGGGGCTCAGCGCATCTCTGAGTTGAGGCCAATCGGTGGCGGCCTGGTGATGCGCTGATCCCACTTTTTTACGCAATTTTCAATTTTACTTGGTAGCGCGCCCAGGCTATGCATATGCATAGGTATAATTTAGTTAGTGTTAGGTCCCCTCCCATGGAGGAAAGACTTCTACGACAGTGGGAGGGACGAGTACCTAACAAGTTGCATGCAAGCTGTTAGAGGAAACCAACATCCTCCAAGCGGTAGACAGGTCATGTGTGTGCTCAGTGTGTACTTTATCCCATTAGTGGGGCTTGCACACTTTTGCAGGTAAGCATTCATCTGTTTTTAAGTAGCGCTGCTCAGCTCTTTACTAGATTTGACCAAGAGACAGGGGAGACAGCGCTGGGGGTTTTGTTGCATACCTCGCTCATCCCAATATTGCAAACCATTACCGCTGCGCACCCGATCGAGTACGTCAGCCTGACATCTTGCAGCATGTCCCATTGATACATGCGACCAATTTTGTTCCAAAATTGGTTGCATCAGCAATCGGGCATGCTCTTGGTGGCACTGGTCATCTGATTTAATTATACTCATTGATCGGCCACCAAGTCTCCTGATGTAGAACAACCTTAGGCTCTTTCCCACTATGAAATGCAATTGCGATCGCGATCGCGTTTCAATGTCCATGATGTGATTGCAATTGAGCTACTATACCCAGTATAGTAGAGCTCAATCGCAACCAAAAAGCAGCAGGAGGACGATTGCGCTTAGACCAAAATCGCATTGCAATCGGATCGCAGTAATGGAATTTGCTGCTACAGTTTCCACTAGTTTAATGTACCTTGCGATTTGCGATCAGAATCAAATCGCAAATTGCAGTGTAGTGGAAAAAGGCCCTTAAGGTGCCCATGAATCTAGAAATGTACAGGCAGATCGACCAAGAGACAGATCTCCCTCTGATGAAATAGAGAGATCTGTGTGCTGCTCATACACCAAAGATCGATTCCCAATAGATTTCAACATGACATCTTTGAGGAATCTGCCTTGCAATTCCACCGATTCCATCCATGTAGCCAGTGGCCACCCTCCAAATATAGGTGTTGTCCTCCTGGTGCCTGTGCATTGTACATCTTTTTTACATTGCCTGGAGGGAGGGGGCATTTACACTTGGGGCAGCCAGACATCTGTCCTGAAAGATCCATTATTCAATCAATATCAGCCCAAAATTGGGTGAATCATTAATCAGGCATGCTTGTGGCAGCACTGATTTTCATCCCATTTGATAAAATTATGCATTGGATGGTTGATCAGCCCGCAAAATCAATACATGGCCCACCTTTGTTCCACAATTTCTAGAGGTGCCTACTACATACCAGCACTGCTAATCAATCTAAATCAAAGCAAAATATTTGGAGCATGCATGAGCCAATAACCACACTTAATGGTGGATAGAGTCGTGGTGGTCGCTCTCGTATGGAGGGTCATAGTGGCAGCACTTGTTATAGGACATCAGGCAGAGGCCCCCTGATAGTGGGAGTCCCCCTGGGGGGAGGGGGAAGGTGATGAGAACACGGGGGGCCCCATTATTTATAGCTATGCTCCTGATGATCAACAAATAATACAATATTAGTAATACCCGTGGATCGGAAGGGAATTTTCCTGCAGGCCAATAGGAAATAATCAATAATAGATGATTATAATTATGAATATAAGATAGTATATGATTATTTTTACTTGACATTGAGAGATTAAATCTCAATCTATATTTACTGGATCCTACATCCTTACAACAAAAGTTTGGAAAGCATTTATAAGCATGAATACATTATTCTGGAATATCAGACCAATTGATCATGATTTAGGAAATCAGTCAGAATGATTATCTGAGGTTGACCAGCTCATGTTTGCTGAATGAGACACACAACCACACAAAACAAAAATGAGGCAGGTAGTGATTTAGCCTGAATCAGATGGCGGTAGTAGAAACATCATTTTGCAATGTAAATTACTGCACCAGCGTCCTTGCAATCACCAAACCACATGCACTTCAAAAGTGGAAGCAAATGCAAGCAGAGAGAGGGCCCAGTTACACCTGAAAGTGGCAGATCGGTAATGCTAATCGGTAATGCTAATCGGTAATGGTAACGGTAGGGCCCATTCACACCTGAAAGTGGCGAATCGGTAATGCTTAGCGTTACCATTTTGCAGGGGTAATTTTACCGCGACAAGAGCGGTAAAATCACTGTACACTCTTGCAATTCCCAACAATCGCGATCAGCACTTTTTAAGCACTGTACTGTGATCGCTCCAAAATCACAGGAAAATGCTCACAATAGAGTGTGGCATTGGGGGAGACGTGGGGTTGAGGTGATCATCATTACTTCCCTACTCTAGCTTCTCTAGCCCCGCCCCCCGTGTATATGGGATCTGCCATGTTCCTCAGGAGAGACTGCCACTGAGCTACATTTTGAAATTCCTGGCGAAGTTGCGTGACTGGGATCACCACAATGTGTGCCAGGAGACTCCATAGGTAAGTAATGAGACCAACCCCTGCCCCCATTTTATATATTTTCAGTTACAGGTGCTCAGTTGCCTTTAGGCATAGTTCCCAACTGTCCTTCTTTTGGAGGGGCAGTCCCTCTTTGGGAACCCTGTCTCTGTGTCCCTCCTCATTTGTCCCTCTTTCAGAACCGATGTACAGACCTATGAAAATAATGTCACTTATCTACTAAAAATGTGTTTCATTGACTCTAAACTTTATTCTCATACTTTAAATGTATATATTTCTTCTTTTTAAATGTTAACATGAACTAAAATGAACCAGGATAGAAAGGACCAGTGTGGTTTAAATGATAAAATAATATATTTTTCTTATGAAATCTTTATGGTAAGCATGACTAGGGGTGTGCCAGGGGGCGTGATTAGGGTGTGGTTTAAGTGTCCCTCTGTCTTATCTCAAAAAGTTGAGAGGTATGCCCTTAGAGTAAGCGATGACCCATCTCCCCGTCTTTTAGGTACTTGGCATCCCTCTCCATTTAGGCAACATGTCCTTTCAGGCAGGTATTGAACATACTCCCCAGGGTCATAACTAGGGTGCAGTGGTGCTCAACAGAGCTCGAATATTCGAGTAGCTCGAATATTCGAGCTCTTTTTCAGCTATTCGAGCTCGGTATTCGAGCTCCGAATAGCTGGAGATATTCGAATGGGCTATTCGAGTAAACTCGAATAGCACATTCACTATTCGCGCTATTCGAGCTAACAGCACTATTCAAGCTCGAATACCGAGCTCGAATAGCGTCATAGCCCAGATTGATGTCCTCAGAGCCAATCAGAGGGCTCCCAGGCCCTCTGACGGCAGCCAATCACAGAGGGGGACCCTGGCCAGCCCCTACCCTATAAATAGCGGCCGCCATGTTAGGTTTTTCCGTCCTTGCCTGACTTTGTACTCCTTGTGCTTTGGCTTAGCAAGAGCTTTATTGTGGTCATTCATCTAGCGTTTTTGCTCACATACACCTCCTATATACACCTATATTGTTGTTAGTTAGATAGACATTGTATTTTAGTTAGTAGCTTGTGTGTTACTAGAGAGCCAGCTGCTGCAGGCAAGCTTACACAACTTTAGGCCTCAGGGCCTGCCTGTGTGGGCAGCTCAGCTGTTCTCTCCTGTCCTCTGTTAGTTTATTTCTCATCTATACCAGTATTTCTGCTGTCCTTTACTAGTACTGAGTGATTGTATTTTGTATTGTAGTTATATAACTGTACTAGGACACTCACTGTCACTGTTTGTTCATAGCTCCTGCGTGTGACCGTGTGTGTGTGCGTGCACTGTCTGTAGTGTACACACACTCTATTTCCTTCTGATTACTGATTATTGTAATTTCTAGTTGTACTTACTGTTACTACTTACTGTACTAGGGAGGGACACTCAGTCACTGTTCATAGGCTAGCTCCTGCGTGTGTGTGCGCGTGCACTGTCTGTAGTGTACACACACTCTATTTCCTTGTGATTACTACTGAATCTGATTATTGTAATTTCTAGTTGTACTTCCTGACTGTTACTACTTACTTACTGTACTAGGGTAGGGACACTCACTCAGTCACTGTTCATAGGCTAGCTCCTGCGCGTGTGTGCGCGTGCGTGCACTCACTGTCTGTAGTGTACACACACTCTATTTCCTTGTGATTACTACTGATTATTGTAATTTCTAGTTGTACTTCCTGACTGTTACTACTTACTTACTGTACTAGGGACACTCACTCAGTCACTGTTCATAGGCTAGCTCCTGCGCGTGTGTGCGCGTGCGTACACTCACTGTCTGTAGTGTACACACACTCTATTTCCTTGTGATTACTACTGATTATTGTAATTTCTAGTTGTACTTCCTGACTGTTACTACTTACTGTAATAGGGACACTCACTCAGTCACTGTTCATAGCCTAGCTCCTGCGCGTGTGTGCGCATGCGTGCACTCACTGTCTGTAGTGTACATACACTCTATTTCCTTGTGATTACTACTGATTATTGTAATTTCTAGTTGTACTTCCTGACTGTTACTACTTACTTACTGTACTAGGGACACTCACTCAGTCACTGTTCATAGGCTAGCTCCTGCGCGTGTGTGCGCGTGCGTGCACTCACTGTCTGTAGTGTACACACACTCTATTTCCTTGTGATTACTACTGATTATTGTAATTTCTAGTTGTACTTCCTGACTGTTACTACTTACTTACTGTACTAGGGACTCTCACTCAGTCACTGTTCATAGGCTAGCTCCTGCGCGTGTGCGCGCGTGCGTGCACTCACTGTCTGTAGTGTACACACACTCTATTTCCTTCTACTGAATCTGAGTGATTACTACTGATTATTGTATTTTCTAGTTAGTGTACTAGGGACACACTCACTGTTTACACTTACTGATTACCGATTATTGTATTTTGTATTTGTACTGTACTAATCAGTTAGCGATCTAATCACTTAGTGATTAGTGTCACCTCACCCACCAACCCACTCCATTAAAGTACCCCACTTTTCACCCGCCCTTTTTAAAAACTTTTGTGTTTACGCCCAAAACATCTAAGATGTCTGGAAGTGGCAGCCAGCGCGGTTTGGGCAAGGGGAAGGGCAGCAAGGGAATCAGGAGGAGCGGGAGCAGCATTGTGGCAAGCCGTGGCCGAGCCACCATGCACAGTTCCGCAGCAGCAGCGTCAGTGGCTAACATTCCTCCTATAGCCACTGGCCGTGGACGCCTTGGGCGCCGCCCAGCAGGAGCATCTGCAACTCACGCTGCAGAGACACAGCAGCAGCAGCGTGTAGCACCTGCTCCGATTTTCCTCCAGCCGGGTCGGAAACGTCCCATTGAGGAAAAGGATGCAGCCACTGTGGTGCAACTGATGACGGAGGATGAGCAGCCCGCCATCAGCTCTGCATCCGAGGCCTCCACCCTCACCACCACCACCACCCCTGTTCCCAGCAGCCGCCCAGAAGGGCCTGGGGAGAAGGCCAGTTCACCGTCAGTCGCCGACCTGTCACTCAGCAGTCTTTTGACCCCAGGCACCATCAGGGTATTGTCTGCTGTTGTTGGCGATTTTGAGGAGGAGATGCTGATGGGCACTTTGGGGGAGGAGGGATTGGACAGCAAGACTGTGGCGACAGTCAAGCAGCCCATCCATGCATCAGGAGAGGAGTTTGGGGGGTCATCATCCCAGCAGGACATGTTTCAGGAGGGGGAGGATGATGATGACACGGTGACAGACAAAGACTGGGTGCCACCAGCTCCAGGGGATGTCGTCATCAGCAGCTCTGAGGAGGAGGAGGATGCGCTTGTGGGCCTTGCAAGGAGGTGCATCATTGCAAGCATTGGCAGCAGTAGGCAGGTCCCACAGCCTGCTGGTGTCTCAGGCTCAGCAGCAGCAGCAGCATCTGCCAGTACCACCACCAGCTGCACCCAAGCCCCCGCCCCAACCACCACAGGGAGACAGGCAGCAGCGGTTCCATGCCGTAGGGGGTTGTTTTTGTCACCAATCTGGCGCTTTTTCACCATGCCCACAGTGTACAGCAAGTACGCCACTTGCAACCACTGTCAGCGGAAGTTGAGCAGAGGTGCAGACCCCTTAAAGTTCAGCACCAGCTCGCTCATCAACCACCTTGCTGCGAAACATTTCCACCAGCATGAGGAGTTCCAGAGGCTGAAGGCATCTGGTGCTGGCAGTGGCACCACACCCATCACTGCACAGCCTTCAGCAGCAGCAGCAGCAGCAACAGCAGCCACCCGCCCTCCTGCTCCTCCAGCAGCACCAGCAGGAGTGCGGAAACGCACTGCCCCTCCCCCCTCTGCAACTCCTGCCGCCGACACTGAGGCCTGTTCTGGCAGCCAGTCCTCAGTGGCCTCCTCTGCTGTGTCTGCTGATTCCCGTGCAAGCAAAAGGCCACGCCAGAGCCTTTTGAGCGAGTCCTTCCAGGGGGTGGTTAGGGCTCTGCCTCCCAGCAGCCGTCGCGTGCGGCAGCTGAACGGCTTGCTGGCACGGGCCATGTGCTCCCAACTCCTGCCGTACACGCTTGTGCAGGATGGGAGCGACATGCATGCACTGCTTGCTTGTGCAGCCCCAGACTGGCAGCTCCCCAGCAGACACTTCTTCACCCGCAAGGCCATTCCTGCACTGCACCGCTTTGTGATGGCCAATGTGGAGCGAGGGCTGGAGCACGCGGTTGGTGAAAGGGTCCACGTCACCATGGACTCCTGGAGCAGCCGCTTCGGGACAGGCCGCTACCTGTCCTTCACTGTCCACTGGGTTAGCTTGGTGGATAGGGGTGAGGATGGGAGAGCAGCAGAAGCGGGCACAGCAGCAGCAGCAACACAGTGGGTGGTGCCACCCCGCAGGGTCAGGGGAACTGCAGCAGGTTCCTCCGATCCTCTGCTATCCTCCGGCACACCTGGCCAAACCCCCCGCCTCAGCAGCAGCGTGAAGGCCCGCCACTGCCAAGCGCTGCTGCACTTGGTCAGTCTTGGGAAGACCAAACTGACGGCAACCCATGTGTTGGCCAAACTCCAGGAGCAGGAGAGGATTTGGCTGACCCCCAGAGGCCTCAGAGTCGGAGAGGTGGTGGCCGACAATGGGGCCAATCTGGTTGCCGCAATAGACAGGGGAAACCTGACCCACATCCCCTGTCTTGCCCACGTGCTGAACCTGGTGGTGCAGAAGTTCTTGCGCACCTACCAGGGGATGGGCGAACTGCTGGAAATGGCAAGGAACGTTGTGCGTCACTTCCGGCGCTCGGCTGCAGCCTGTGCGAGCCTGGAAGACGTGCAAAAGGAGCTGGAGCTGCCACGCCATCGGCTGATCCTTGACGTTCCGACTCGCTGGAACTCCACCCTGGCGATGTTGGAGCGTCTGGTTGAACAGAAGCACGCTGTCAACCAGTACCTTGCCCTGGCCACTGTGTCCGCCGCTCAGAGAAGGGACAGGACCAGCAACATCCCGTCCATCGTCCCCGATGATGACTGGAGGCACATGCAGCAGGTGTGCTTAGTGCTGGCTCCCTTTCTGCAGGCCACTAACATGGTGAGCAGGGACCATGCTATGGTCTGCGAGTGGGTGCCCCTGGTTTGTCTGCTGAACAGGGCCCTCGATGCTTTGCTGGAACAGGGAGCGGCAGCCTTGGACCAGCAGGAGCGTCATGCAGCTGCACAGTCCACCTCTGAGGGGGAGGAGGAGGACTTGGTGGAGGTCCCTGACCTTGCTGCTGATGAGGGGGATCAGCACAGCGCAGCTGAGTTGGTGCGGGGGTGGAGAGAGGATGAGGCTGAGGAGGCAGAGGAGGAGGATGAGGACAGCACTGCCATCGATGTGCCAGCACACGTGGCCCGCCTCTTCCCAATGGCAGCGCACATGCTGACGTGCCTGCGCAAGGACCCCAGGGTGATCCAGATGAAGCAGAGGGAGGACATCTGGATCAGCATGATGTTGGACCCACGCCTCAAGGGGAAGTTGAGCCAGTTCCTGCCGCCTGCAGGAGAAGACCCAGCGCAACAAATAAGGAGCTTGCAGCAGGCCCTTGTTGAGCGCTTGGAGGAAGCCTTCCCCCAGCCTTCCACCCCCACTGTCCAGCCAGCACAGAGGCAGCAGCAGGTGCCTGCATCCAGCAGCAAGCGCCCCACAGACCTGCTGTCTCTCAGCAACGAGCTCTACAGGACTGTAGAGGCTCTGGCAGCAGTGACTAGAGAGGAGGTGCATGCAGCAGCATCCTCCTCCGGTCACAGCCAGCGCCTGACCCGCATGGTGGCTGACTACATGGGGTCCTACAGCGGGCTTGACAGCGATGCCCCTGTTGATCCCATGGAGTATTGGGTCAAGCGCCTGGAGATCTGGAGCGAGCTGGCGCAGTACGCCCTGGAAGTGCTGTCCTGCCCCCCTTCCAGCGTGCTGTCTGAGCGCTGCTTCAGTGCAGCTGGTGGCGTGGTCACTGAGAAACGCTCACGTCTGTCTGTCTCTGTGGACAGACTGACGTTTCTCAAGATGAACCAGGCGTGGGTGGAAGGCGAGTTCCTGGCCCCTGTTGTCGGCGAGAGGGGGACATGAACTGGCTACCGGAAGAACCATCGTTAATGTGCCTTACCACCCTTTACCACCTCCTGGCTCCTGCTCACTAAGCCAGCCTGGTTCACTTTGACTATTACGTCGCCTGCAGCCACACATTTTACACCTACAGTGGGCTGCTGTGTACTGCCCTTCTGCTGTCTGTCTGTGTTTCCCACTGCCAGGGTACACAGATTTACCTTCTGCTGCCACTCTGCCACCAGCTATTACGTCAAACAATAGCTATATCTGTCTGTGTAATTTGTTGTAAAAACAAAACAAATAAACCATAAAAAAAAAAAAAAAAAAAAGGTTTAATTTTTCTGAGGTACCCGGGTTGAAAACTGTGTTGTCCCAGTTGTGTATTGGACACGATGTGGGCTGCACGACCGCTGTCTGGGACCTCCTGCTGTGTTTATTTACAGCCCTGGTATCACCGCTAGGTACCAGGGCTATTATGTCACGCTGCCTGCCTGGCCTGCTGCTACACTCACACTACTCCTCCATTCCTCCTGCTGCTGCTGCTGCTGTCTGTCTGTGTTTCCCACTGCCAGGGTACACAGAATTTCCTTCTGCTGCCACTCTGCCACCAGCTATTACGTCAAACAATAGTTGCTCACCTTACTCCTCCATTCCTCCTGCTGCTGCTGCTGTCTGTCTGTGTTTCCCACTGCCAGGGTACACAGAATTTCCTTCTGCTGCCACTCTGCCACCAGCTATTACGTCAAACAATAATTGCTCACATTACTCCTCCATTCCTCCTGCTGCTGCTGCTGTCTGTCTGTGTTTCCCACTGCCAGAGTACACAGAATTACCTTCTGCTGCCACTCTGCCACCAGCTATTACGTCAAACAATAGCTATATCTGTCTGTGTAATTTGTTGTAAAAACAAAACAAATAAACCATAAAAAAAAAAAAAAAAGGTTTAATTTTTCTGAGGTGCCCGGGTTGAAAACTGTGTTGTCCCAGTTGTGTATTGGACACGATGTGGGCTGCACGACCACTGTCTGGGACCTCCTGCTGTGTTTATTTACAGCCCTGGTATCACCGCTAGGTACCAGGGCTATTATGTCACGCTGCCTGCCTGGCCTGCTGCCACACTCACACTACTCCTCCATTCCTCCTGCTGCTGCTGCTGTCTGTCTGTGTTTCCCACTGCCAGGGTACACAGAATTACCTTCTGCTGCCACTCTTCCACCAGCTATTACGTCAAACAATAGCTATATCTGTCTGTGTAATTTGTTGTAAAAACAAAACAAATAAACCATAAAAAAAAAAAAAGGTTAAATTTTTCTGAGGTGCCCGGGTTGAAAACTGTGTTGTCCCAGTTGTGTATTGGACACGATGTGGGCTGCACGACCGCTGTCTGGGACCTCCTGCTGTGTTTATTTACAGCCCTGGTATCACCGCTATGTACCAGGGCTATTATGTCACGCTGCCTGCCTGGCCTGCTGCCACACTCACACTACTCCTCCATTCCTCCTGCTGCTGCTGCTGTCTGTCTGTGTTTCCCACTGCCAGGGTACACAGAATTACCTTCTGCTGCCACTCTGCCACCAGCTATTACGTCAAACAATAGCTATATCTGTCTGTGTAATTTGTTGTAAAAACAAAACAAATAAACCATAAAAAAAAAAGGTTTAATTTTTCTGAGGTTCCCGGGTTGAAAACTGTGTTGTCCCAGTTGTGTATTGGACACAATGTGGGCTGCAAGACCGCTGTCTGGGACCTCCTGCTGTGTTTATTTACAGCCCTGGTATCACCGCTAGGTACCAGGGCTATTATGTCACGCTGCCTGCCTCATTGACTGCCTGCTGCCACACACTCATCCTCCTCCTCCTGCTGCTGAATTTACCTCCTGCTGTCTGTGTGTTTCCACTGCCAGGGAGCACATACAATGGCGCTTCCAACATGCGTGCGCCACCAGCTATTTGTTACGCTCAAAAATAGCTGCATTTCTTTAAAAAAACCAAAAAATTATATATACTTTTTATTAATACTGTGTGATATTATTTTTAGAGGTGTCCGGGTTGAAAACTGTGTTGTCCCAGTTGTGTATTGGACCTGATGTGGGCTTCACGACCGCTGTCTGGAACCTCATGCTGTGTATTTACGGCCTGGTACCACCGCTAGGTACCACAGCCTATTATGTCTCGTCTCGCTGCTTGCCTCATTGACTGCCTGCTGCCACACAATCATCCTCCTCCTCCTACTGCTGAATTTACCTCCTGCTGTCTGTGTGTTTCCACTGCCAGGGAGGAAGAAGAAGAAGAAGAAGAAGAAGAAGAAGAAGAAGAAGAAGAAGAAGAAATACAGTACTGAACAACATTTTGGACACAACTTCTCTTTCCACCTTTTTTTTTTTTAAAGGAACATCCACACATAATCACTTGCTGTTGTTACTTGGAAAAAAAGATGTTTCTTGCATCATTCACCCTCAAAACAAGTGTTGGAAGCTATTTAAGGCCAATTCGAATAGTCAGCTCGAATAATGAGCTCGAATACCGACTCGAATAGTGAGCTCGAAGTCCGAGGTCGAATCGAATAATTAAAAAAATTCGATTCGAATATTCGACCGAACGCGAATAATTTACTATTCGAATTCGACCAAACTCGAATAATAAAAAGGGGTATCCAAGCATCACTACTAGGGTGCATGGAGCCCCCCCTCCCCAAACAACAAAACTTAGTGGGCCCCATCAGGCCCGCCATCAGGGGGGGACAACAAGGAGTCCCGTAACGGGCTCGGGGCCTGCAGGGGGGCCCCGCCCACCTAAACACCCCCCCTCGCTGCTGGACGCCGCTGCGCCGCTGCCTGCATCAGACCTTGATCAGCGGGCGACCACTGTGTGGGTGCTAGGACCTAGCGGACACCGCACTTATATGTGGAAGTGACATCACTTCCGCATATAGAGCGTGGTACGTCCGTGCGCCTGCTCTAACTGGTCGAGTCGCCCGCTGATCGAGGTCTGATGCTGGGCTGCTGCTGGGAGGTGAGGGGGGAGCCCGTCACTCACTATCTAACCTGGGGGGCCCCTGTCACTCACTATCTAACCTGGGGGGCGCCTGTCACTCACTATCTAACCTGGGGGGCCCCTGTCACTCACTCTCTAACCTGGGGGGTGCCTGTCACTCACTATCTAACCTGGGGGGCGCCTGTCACTCACTATCTAACCTGGGGGCGCCTGTCACTCACTATCTAACCTGGGGGGCCCCTGTCACTTACTATCTATTTTGGAATAATCATTTTGAAATTTATTGTTTTCAAATTTTGGTTTCAATCATTTTTGGGGGGGTTTTGAAAATAAAAGAGAAAAAAAAAAACAGTACAGCCAAAAAGGCAGTTGTGCAAATTTGTCCATAAGAATTTTACATTGGTGATGATAACAAAACAATTATAACGGCCGTTGAGATCAGTTTTTCAGGTCAAAATAGTGCTATCGTTTTCAAATTTTGAAATGTATTAATTTTTTTAATGAATCATTGTTGAGATGTATTTTTTTTAGAAATCCATCTTTTTTCATATTTACTTTATTTGCGGTGGAGAAAGGGAGTTTTTAAGGTTAGACGTCAGGAAAGGGGTTCTAAGGTTAGGCATCAGGAAGGGGAGTTTAGGGTTAGGTGTCAGGAAAGGTGGTTTTAGGGTTAACCGTCGGGAAGGGGAGTTTAGGGTTAGGCGTCAGGAAGGGTGGTTTAGGGTTAGACGTCAGGAAGGGTGGTTTTAGGGTTAGGCGTCAGGAAGGGAGGTTTAGGCCCGGTTCACATCTGTGTTTTTTTGCGAAACGTAACCGAAACGTATACTGTACAAACGAAGCGGATGTGAAAGGATCCAATGTTAACCTATTGGACCATTCACATGCGTCTGTTGGTACGGATACGTTCCGTACGTTCCGATCCCTGGATCAAAAAATTGCTTCAGGCCTTAATTTTCTGGACCGTTCTGCCCAGCGGAACGGAACCGGAAAAAAAATGCTGCAGCATTGGGGCAATGGAAAGAAACGGAACATTCCATGGTGATGGGGGTATGTGGGGATGCAAACCTGAGCGGCGGGAGGGTAAGGGAGGGTGCAGCAGCCGGGTGGGTGGGTGAGGTAAGGGTAAAATACACACCTAATGCTCTTTTGAAGCCGGAAGCTGTAGAGGCTTCCGTCTTCTTCCGTGTGATGTGACAAGTCACATGACGCTCTGTGTAGTCACAGCGGAAGAAGAGGAAGCCTCTACTGCCGGCTGCAAAAGAGCATTAGGTATGTATTTGACGGCAAACTGAGTAAAAACGGATACAATCGTTCGTTGATCAGATCCGATTTCCCTTTCTGTTTAGCAGTGTGACAGAGCCATCTGGATGCGGTGAAGTGGAGACCGGATTCGCTCACCGCATCCGTTTGGCTAACAAACGCAGATGTGAACCGAGCCTTAGGGTTAGGCGTCAAGAATGGTGGTTTTAAGGTGAGGCAACGGAGGAGGGAGGGTTCTGTGTGAGAGTAGGGTTAGGTTAAGTTGTAGCAAAATATTGGTAACTACTGTATACGGAAGGGGGGACCACTAGACACCAGGGAACTGTATAGCGGGACACACGTGTGGCCGGGGCGGGTCTTAGTGTCCCTTTTTCTTGGCTCCAAAAGCTAGGACATATGATGAAGTGGGGCAAGCTGGCAAACAATCAATGCTAGTCATTAATTGTTTCCTACATCTAATAAAGCATTCCTACCTAAATGTCTTTACACGAGCTGGTGCACATTGTTTCTGTGAGTTAAGCTGTGTACACACACTAGATGATACTTGACTAATCTGAGTTGAAAATGTAGCATTTGTACAGATGTCCTTCGAGGTCCGCTAAAGAATCAGCCATGCCCAGCAACTCCCAAGTGCATTGTTCTGTTCCTTTTCTCTGCCCACTAAAAGTCTGCAATGCCATTGTGTCTCGTCTCTTCTCCATAGAAACAGATGCATCCCTTGACTGTAGCCATTGGACACATCTGTAAACAGTTTAAGGTGCCCATACATTATTCGATTTGCCATCTCGATACCCAGCCGATTCGATCATAATGATTGAATCTGACAGAGATCACTGCCACAACATGGCCTATCTAAATGATCGATCTGGCATGCTGGAAATGTTTTGATCGAGTGTGCGGTAGCAGCTGTGTTCAATTTCTCAATGACCAATGGACTCAACAGACCCCCGTCTGGTCTCTCCCTATGTAAATGTGTACTCGCTGGGCCGCGTACGTACAAAAAGGGCGCCTGGACAAAAAGGGCGCGGGGTGTAAACTCTAAATAATAATTAATCATTAATAGGGTTTATAAATATAGTGTGCTATATTTCGTTTACAAATAATGTTTAACAAAATTATAAATCATTAAATAATGTCTATGAAATCGGAAATTGTGAAAACGTTAATCTTCCCTGTTTCAAAAGTTAAACTTATAATTACGTTTATAAAAAAACCAATAATATATGTTTAATTGTTATAATTGTATATTATTGTGAATAACCGTCATTTATGGTTTGTTCTTATAATAAAATCTGAAAATATTGTTTATAAAGATGATATAAATATAACTACGTTCGTAATAAGTGTTGTAATACATTAGTAATTATTACTAAAATTTTACTAAAACTATACCTAAGCCTACTCTTACACAGAACCCTACCTGTACCTATCCCTAACCCCTAGACTCCCCTGTTGGTGCCTAAACCTAAGACCCCCCTGTTGGTGCCTAAACCTAAGACCCCCCCCTGTTGGTGCCTAAGTAACCCTCCCTGTACCTACCCCTAACCCCTAGACCCCCCTGTTGGTGCCTAAACCTAAGACCCCCCTGTTGGTGCCTAAACCTAAGACCCCCCTGTTGGTGCCTAAACCTAAGACCCCCCTGTTGGTGCCTAAACCTAAGACCCCCCTGTTGGTGCCTAAACCTAAGACCCCCCTGTTGGTGCCTAAGTAACCCTCCCTGTACCTACCCCTAACCCCTAGACCCCCCTCTTGGTGCCTAAACCTAAGACCCCCCTGTTGGTGCCTAAACCTAAGACCCCCCTGTTGGTGCCTAAACCTAAGACCCCCCTGTTGGTGCCTAAACCTAAGACCCCCCTGTTAATGCCTAAACCTAAGACCCCCCTGTTAATGCCTAAACCTAAGACCCCCCTGTTGGTGCCTAAACCTAAGACCTCCCTGTTGGTGCCTAAACCTAAGACCCCCCTTTATTATGTGGATAATTATGTTTTACTAATTGTGGATTAAAAAAATATTTTGCAATTTACGTTACGTACTGATCGCTTTATTTTGTGAATAATAATGTTTTACAAACAGTAAGGGATAAAACTTTAAATAATGTTTTAATTATTTAAATAAGATAAATATGTTTAGTATTTTCATAAACGTTATTCGGCACGGGTGCATTTTATAAACGTAAATCACCACAAGTTCAGTTATAAATCATTAAACAGCTCCGGGCGCCGTTTGTAAACTTTATTTAGCTCCTGGCGCCGTTTATAAACTTTATTTAGCTCCGGCGCCCTTTTTTCCTACCCGGCGCCCATTAAACGCTATTTATTATGGGAGTGAATGGCGGCGCCCTTTTTGTCCACTAGCGGCATGCGCCCTTTTTTCCCAGCTCCCGCAGGGCCAATGGTGAGTATTGCAGGCTCACCTGTCCGCAGTGGCAACCCCCTGTGTGTGCGTGTGTGTGTGTGTGCGTGTGTGTGCGTGTGTGTGCGTGTGTGCGTGTGTGTGCATGTGTGCGCGTGTGTGCGTGCGTGCGTGTGTGCGTGTGTGTGTGTGTGTGTGTGTGTGTCCCACTGACACTGGTGTTGCATAGACAGCCTTGGTAATTCCTACTGTGTGTGCCACTGCCAAGCCCAGCACATTCAGTGACTACTTGTTTGTTTGACAGGTGCACATTGTAATACCCATCACTGCATATGCCTACTACCTGTTGTTCACTTCAGTGCACCCACCTACCTACGTGAGCCTACGCAGTGTCACTGAGCCTGTCCGGAACCTGTCTGTGTGGGACAGGTGCACATTGTAATACCCATCACTGCATATACCTACTACCTGTTGTTCACTTCAGTGCACCCACCTACCTACATGAGCGCACGCAGTGTCTCTGTGCCTGTTCTGTACCTGTCTGTGTGTGACAGGTGCACAATATAATACCCATCACTGCATATACCTACCTGACAGTTACTGTTTTTCTATCATTGAGCTACCACAGCCCGGCGACCATATGGGCTTCAAAACCGCCACGTCCTGCACTCTGGCTATGGTGCGCACCAGTCCAGGACGGCCGTCACTACACAAACTGTTGTTTGCGGTGCGTTACACAGTGAGTTTGGTGTGTCAGTGTGAAGCAGTACTCTAATTACACTCCCTGATTGATGTATACAAATGCAAGATAATTTAAAGCACTGGGCTTTAAAACCGCCATGGCCTGCACTCTGGCCAGGGTGCGCACCAGTCCAGCATGGCCGTCACTACACAAACAGCTGTTTGCAGTGCATTACACAGTGAGTTTGGTGTGTCAGTGTAAAGCAGTACTCTAATTACACTCCCTGATTGATGTATACACATGCAAGATGTTTTAAAGCACTTTAGGCTCGCAATTTAGCATGCAATGTGATTTCTGCCCTTAAAACGCTGCTTTGCGTCAAATCCAGATTTTTCCCCAGGACCTTTGGCATCTATCCCACTCCGCCATGCCTCCCTCCAGGTGTTAGACCCCTTGAAACACATTTTCCATAACTTTTCTGGCCAGCATAAGTGTTTCGCAAACCAAAAATTGGAGGTTCAGGCCATCTCTATTAGGCACCACCGAGGGGAGTTAGGGTTAGGCACCACCAGGGGAGTCTTAAGGTTAGGCACCGCCAGGGGAGAGTTCTGTGTGAGAGTAGGGAGAAGTTAGGTCATAGTAATCACTTTTCTTGGCTATATCCAGAGCGCTTTTATAGCCCAACAATTTTTTCCTATAACAGCATCCTTTTTATAAACGAAAACTAGCTTTTCGGCTACACCAGGAACCCTTTGTAGCCGAATTTCGCATATGGGCTACATCCAGGGGCGTCGCTAGCCCTATTTTGGGGGGGGGGGCACGTGCCCCCAATCTGTCCTGGGGTGCCACGGATCTCCTCCCCAAGGGTGCCCGGCACTGCCCGCTGTCCCCCACTGCCTAACACCCCCCCCCCCCCCCGGCTGACCCCGCGGCCAGAGCTTCAGACCTCGATCAGCGGGCGACCAGACGCAGCGGGCGCTAGGGCCTAGCGTACACCGCTGATATGCGGAAGTGACATCACTTCCGCATATACAGCGTGGTGCGTCCGGCGCGGGGTCCCTGTCACTCACTAGCTAACGGGGGTCCCTGTCACTCACTAACTGGGGTCTCTGTCACTCACTAACTGGGGTCCCTGTCACTATCAGGGGTCCCTGTCACTCACTAGCTATCGGGGGTCCCTGTCACTCACTAGTTATCGGGGGTCTCTGTCACTCACTAGCTAACGGGGGTCCCTGTCACTCACTATCAGGGGTCCCTGTCACTCACTAACTGGGGTCTCTGTCACTCACTAACTGGGGTCCCTGTCACTATCGGGGGTCCCTGTCACTATCTATCGGGGGTCCCTGTCACTATTGGGGGTCCCTGTCACTCACTATCAGGGGTCCCTGTCACTCACTATCAGGGGTCCCTGTCACTCACTAGCTATTGGGGGTCCCTGTTACTCACTATCTATCGGGGGTCCCTGTCACTCACTATTGGGGGTCCCTGTCACTCACTAGCTAACGGGGGTCCCTGTCACTCACTAACTGGGGTCCCTGTCACTCACTAACTGGGGTCCCTGTCACTTACTACCTGGGGTCCCTGTCACTATCTATCGGGGGTCCCTGTCACTCACTATCTATCAGGGGTCCCTGTCACTCACTAGCTAACTGGGGTCCCTGTCACTTACTATCTATCGGGGGTCCCTGTCACTCACTAACTGGGGTCCCTGTCACTCACTAACTGGGGTCCCTGTCACTCACTAACTGGGGTCCCTGTCACTATCGGGGGTCCCTGTCACTCGCTAGCTAACGGGGTCCCTGTCACTCACTAACTGGGGTCCCTGTCACTCGCTAGCTAACGGGGTCCCTGTCACTCACTAACTGGGGTCCCTGTCACTCATCCCTGTCACTCACTAACTGGGGTCCCTGTCACTCACTAACTGGGGTCCCTGTCACTCACTAACTGGGGTCCCAGTCACTATCTAACGGGGGTCCCTGTCACTATCTAACGGGGGTCCCTGTCACTCACTATCGGGAGTCCCTGTCACTCACTAGCTAACAGGGGTCCCTGTCACTCACTAACTGGGGTCCCTGTCACTCACTAACTGGGGTCCCTGTCACTCACTATCGGGGGTCCCTGTCACTCACTATCGGGGGTCCCTGTCACTCACTATCTAACTGGGGTCCCTGTCACTATCTATCGGGGGTCCCTGTCACTATCTATCGGGGGTCCCTGTCACTATCTGGGGTTCCTGTCACTCACTAACTGGGGTCCCGGTCACTCACTACCTAACTGGAGGCACCTGTCACTCACTAGCTAATAAACGAGCTTTTCGGCTACACCAGGAACCCTTTGTAGCCGAATTTCGCATATGGGTTACATCCAGGGGCGTTGCTAGCCCTATTTTTTGGGGGGGGGGCACGTGCCCCCAATCTGTCCTGGGGTGCCACGGATCTCCTCCCCAAGGGTGCCCGGCACTGCCCGCTGGCCACCACTGCCTCCCTGGCCACCACTGCCTAACCCCCCCCCCCCGGCTGACCCCGCGGCCAGAGCTTCAGACCTCGATCAGCGGGCGACCAGACGCAGCGGGCGCTAGGGCCTAGCGTACACCGCTGATATGCGGAAGTGACATCACTTCCGCATATGCAGCGTGGTGCGTCCGGCGCGGGGTCCCTGTCACTCACTAGCTAACTGGGGTCTCTGTCACTCACTAACTGGGGTCTCTGTCACTCACTAACTGGGGTCCCTGTCACTATCTATCAGGGTTCCCTGTCACTCACTAGCTATCGGGGGTCCCTGTCACTCACTAGTTATCGGGGGTCCCTGTCGCTCACTAGCTAACGGGGGTCCCTGTCACTCACTATCAGGGGTCCCTGTCACTCACTAGCTAACAGGGGTCCCTGTCACTCACTAACTGGGGTCTCTGTCACTCACTAACTGGGGTCCCTGTCACTATCGGGGGTCCCTGTCACTATCTATCGGGGGTCCCTGTCACTATCTATCGGGGGTCCCTGTCACTATCAGGGGTCCCTGTCACTCACTAGCTATTGGGGGTCCCTGTTACTCACTATCTATCGGGGGTCCCTGTCACTCACTAGCTAACGGGGGTCCCTGTCACTCACTAACTGGGGTCCCTGTCACTCACTAACTGGGGTCCCTGTCACTTACTAACTGGGGTCCCTGTCACTATCTATCGGGAGTCCCTGTCACTCACTATCTATCAGGGGTCCCTGTCACTCACTATCTATCGGGGGTCCCTGTCACTCACTATCGGGGGTCCCTGTCACTCACTATCGGGGGTCCCTGTCACTCACTAACTGGGGTCCCTGTCACTCACTAACTGGGGTCCCTGTCACTCACTAACTGGGGTCCCTGTCACTATCGGGGGTCCCTGTCACTCGCTAGCTAACGGGGTCCCTGTCACTCACTAACTGGGGTCCCTGTCACTCGCTAGCTAACGGGGTCCCTGTCACTCACTAACTGGGGTCCCTGTCACTCATCCCTGTCACTCACTAACTGGGGTCCCTGTCACTCACTAACTGGGGTCCCTGTCACTCACTAACTGGGGTCCCTGTCACTATCTAACGGGGGTCCCTGTCACTCACTATCGGGGGTCCCTGTCACTCACTAGCTAACAGGGGGTCCCTGTCACTCACTAACTGGGGTCCCTGTCACTCACTAACTGGGGTCCCTGTTATTCACTATGGGGGGTCCCTGTCACTCACTATCGGGGGTCCCTGTCACTCACTATCTAACTGGGGTCCCTGTCACTATCTAACTGGGGTCCCTGTCACTATCTATCGGGGGTCCCTGTCACTATCTATCGGGGGTCCCTGTCACTATCGGGGGTCCCTGTCACTCACTAACTGGGGTCCCGGTCACTCACTACCTAACTGGAGGCACCTGTCACTCACTAGCTAACCTGGGGGTCCCTGTCACTCACTACCTAACTTGGATGGCCACCATATTAAGGGGGCATTTTGCCTATTTATGTGAAATGCTGTCCATTTATGTGCCTCATGACTGCTGAATTTGTCTTGTTGGGGGCCTTATGATTTGTTGGGGGCCTCAAGATTGCTGAATTTGTCTTGTTGGGGGCCTCATGATTGCTGAATTTGTCATGTCGGGTGCGTCACGATTGCTGAATAGGTCATGTCGGGGGCGTCACGATTGCTGAATTTGTCATGTCGGGGGCGTCACGATTGCTGAATTTGTCATGTCGGGGGCGTTACGATTGCTGAATTTGTCATGTCGGGGGCCTCACGATTGCTGAATTTGTCATGTCGGGGGCCTCATGATTGCTGAATTTGTCATGTCGGGGGCCTCACGATTGCTGAATTTGTCTTGTCGGGGGCCTCATGATTGCTGAATTTGTCTTGTTGGGGGTCACATGATTGCTAACTGCGAGACTATGGGAAAAGCTGAATCCTTATCATATGAGACAATAGCATTAAACCTACTTTTTTAGCTTTTTAAAACAGAAAATAAAACTGGGAGGTTCTAAAAAATTGAATAAATTTTTCAGGAGTAGGATGGATGAAATTGTTTATCTTCACAGTTTATTTTCAACTTGGATTTTCCATAATGTTCATGTATGAGTTAAAACGTTTGTACAGTATTTAGTTTAAATTGCTGTTGCCACTTTGCGATAGATAAGTGACTTTTGGGTTGCAGTTTGGGCACTCGGCCTCCAAAAGGTTCGCCACCACTGTCCTAATCTAATGACCAACCATTGCTAGGTTCATGTAAATTTGTCTCCACCCGTTACCACACCTACATTCTGGTCCATGGCCCACCCAATTTTCGGTGCGGCGCGATAAGCGTGCCGCACAACGTGATCCTCATATTTTTGGCACGCTAGCTGCAGTGTGCTGAATTCTGCTGCCTACAGTATGTACAGTATACGCTGTTCTCTAGTGCCTGCACTGTGTGCTGATCTAACTCCAGTGTGTACAGTGTAAGGTGTTACTCTGTACCTTTACTGATTGTAAACCAGCTGTATTGTATGCTGATCCCTGCTACTTTCAGTATGTACAGTATTAGCTGTAAAGCCTGGTACACACATACAATTTTGATTAGCCAATTTTAGCTCTGTTCATAAAATTAATTGTCTGTTGGCCCACTTACTGCACGGGGTGGTAAAATTAGTGGTCAGTGATTGACCAATCAAAATTGTATGTGCATATACATCTTTGATCTATGCCTATACTGATTGTAAATTATCTAAATAAAGGACAGGGGGCTCCATCGAATATTTCGATGGGCAGGCCCGTTATCTGTAGCTTGCACTGCTGCTAATTTCATGTACATTTGGCCCCACCCATGGCCACACCCACTCACCTCATGGCCATGCCCATTTTTTGCCGCGGCGCGTGTATATACCTCCCTACCTGGTGCCCACAGGTGCCCCCGATCTCCAAGGACCCTAGAAACGCCCCTGGCTACATCAGGCATCCTTTTCAGTTGAATTTGGCATATGGGCTACACCAGGCACCCTTTGTAGTCTAATCTGGCTTTTTTTTTCTATATCAGGAGCCCTTTTTTCCAGGAGCCCTTTTCAAATGCATGCTACACACGTCCAACATAATGCATGACAAACCACACAACAAGTTGTTTACAACAATACCCATATTGCTTCTATAGTGGTCTACTTGTTTCCCCTCCCCTCCCCCATACAGCGTTCACTGGTGTCTAGTGGTCCCCCCTATACAGAATCACCTGGTGTTTAGTGTTCCCCCTCTATCCTCTATAAAGCATACCTGGTGTCTAGTGGTCCTCCCTCCTCCAAACAGCGTACCTGTACCAGGTGTTTAGAAGTTCTCTCTCGCCTTCCTCAATACAGCTTATTTGGTGCCAAGTGGTCCCCCCACTTTCTACCATAGTGTGTTTCCTGGTCCACCCTCTCCCATAGCATGTTCCCTGGTGGCCTACCCTCTTTCCCTATGTGCCCTTGCAGAGTAATAGCAGTATAGGCGATGGAACAGCATCTTGCCTGCTCCGATACTGGACACACTGCGCCACAACCCTCCGTGTCTTCCTTCGCATCTGATTCATCCTCTTGTGTTCGAAGCTTGCACTCTACTGTTACCAGAATCCGACACATCGGAAGACACAGAGATTTGGTGCAGTGTGTTTGGCCCCGGATGAGGTAACATAGTCTTCCACTACTTAAATTGCCAATACTCTGCAAGGGGATGCAGGGAGAGGGGGGGCATCTAGACCACCAAGGAACATGCTATGGGACAGGGAGTGTGGCCACTAGACACCAGGGAACACACTATGGGAGAGGGAGGAAAATCATTAGACACAAGGGTTTATGACCCGAGTATAAACCAAGATTTTGCTGTGGGGGACATTTTAGAAGCATAAAAGAAAACTCAGTTTATACTGAAGTATATACTACAGTTTGGATGATAAAAAGACATTAGTCCATAAAGTTGAACCCAGGTGAAAAAAATAGGTACCCTATTTTCCGGACTATAAGACAGGACTGTAAGACAGCAGCAGGGTTAGAGTAGCTGGGCATTGTAGCTTAGGTAGAGACAGTTTGGGGGAAAAGGTCCATAAGATACCCCTGGACCACAGACGCACCAGGTTTAGTATATATATATTTTTCCCTGATTTTTGTCCTCTAAACCTAGGTGCGTCTTATAGTCCACTCCGGACTTAACTATAACGCCCCTACTACATACACTAAACTACAGTGCCCCCACTACCTACACTAAGCAAACAATGCATTTTTCATACCTACCGATCCTTACTACTAAGATCCTGGGATACTGGCAATGGGGATGGCATCTTCTGCAGTCTGGCAGGGTCGTGCTGTAAGGTTCGGGTAGATATTCCTCATGGTGCTATAGCCATGCCACAGCCACTGCAGAAGCTGGAGTCGCCGATGTCCTGGTGGCAGCGGCAGTTGAGCAGCAGGGCATTGGCGGTGAAGATTGGAGCCGCTGCGGGAGATGGAGTCACGTGGGCAGCTCCAACTGATGGCCCACGTGACTCATAGCCGCCGATGTCCCAGTTCCTGTTGCAGCAGCGGTTGAGCAGCAGGGCATCGGCGTGAAGACTGGAACTGCTTGGGAGATAGAATCACGTGGGCAGTTCCAGCTATTGGCCCATGTGACTCATAGCCGCCGATGTTCCGGTCCCGAATCTCCCGATGTCCGCCGAATCAGTGATACTGCGAGTGTGACTTGCAGTTCCAACAATGAAAGAGCTTGCCAGGGACAGGAAAGGTGGGGAGACGGTGGCCACAGAAGGAGGAAGCAGGATGCAGGACCTGGAACCCGCGGCTGAATAGGTGAGGGCTTCCAGTACATCCTGCACCTGCTTGTAGGGGACATCTGGCTGCACATCGGACTATAAGACACAGGGACTTTTTCTCCCCACTTTTGGGGGAGAAAAAGTGCATCTTATAGTCCAAAAAATACGGTACATTTCTATCCAACACCCTTACATATCCCTGTTGATGCAGTGGAAGACAAAAAAATCCTTACGTGCGAAAAATTAAACAATGAAAAACATTTATTCACAGTTATGGTGTACTCCCAACAAATGCATATGAGTCAAGGGGAGCTTGAGATGAAGCAGGTAATTTGGGCACTCGTGGTACCATGGTAAAATAGGCACTGCATAGACCATAGTGTTGCCCAGGGGGTAATTTGGGTTCTGTGATATTGTAACTACGCGGGCAATGGCAAGATATTTAGCAGTGAAGGCAGACCAGATATCGGCAGGGATTAGTTGGTAGGGGTCTGTTAGGTTAGGCATTGGGGGGTTGATAAGGGTTGGGCAATGGTGGGGTGCTGGTTAAGGTTAGGGATCAGTGAGGTGATCGGTTAGGGTTAGGCACTGGTAAGAGGGGGGTAGGATTAGACATCTGTAGAGGGAGGGAGAATAGGGTTCGGTTTAATGAAAGTAAAATATTGGTGACATTTACTGATATTTCACTATCCGAATTACCACTGCCCAATAGTAGAATATAGTAGAATATCTGTAATTTTACTGATATTCTATTAGCAGCTATCTCCGGTGCTGAAATTACACTATCTCTGGCGCTCAAATTATCCCTTTTTACATGTACATGCTTGAAAGAATGCTTTCCACAGTAGGGGTTACTTGGCCAAGACATTCGTTACTAAAGGGGTACATGCTATAATATTGTGGAGAAACAATGGTCTAGTCTAGTACACAGTAGTGCTAAGCACATATTTAGCATAATCATCATTTTTCATCATAATTTGCAAATACAATTCAAAATCGTAAAGTGAAATTTTGGAAAAAAATCATAATTAATTTAGTTTGTAACTGTAATTAGGAATTACGCATCATTTTGCCTAATTTAGTGTAATTTCATGCCAACTTTAGCCGTCAATGGCAAAGCTCCCATACAGTTTATGATAATGTCATCAAAATTGTTTAATATAGAGTAGGAACACCAAGAGCCAAATATAGTGTAGCATGTACTGGTAGATGAAATGAAGTATGATATAGTAATAAGCTATACTCACAAAGCAGGGTTACCTCAAAGGCAACCACTGTATAGGCAGGTGGGTAGATTAAACCTAACCCCACTCAGGATTAAGAAGTTGATCTCTGTAGATGAGGAAAGAAGGGGGTAACACCCCTCCACCAGTAGAGGTGTAGCGAACGGTTCGCCGGCGAACGGTTCCAGGCGAACTTTGGTGGTTCGCGTTCGCCTACACCAGGCAAACTTTTGGCGGAAGTTCGATTCGCCCCATAATGCACTATGAGGGTCAACTTTGACCCTCTGCATCACAGTCAGCAGGCACATTGTAGCCAATCAGGCTACACTAAGCCCTGGAGCCCCACCCCCCTTATATAAGGCAGGCTCGCCGGCCATTAGAGTCACTCGTCTGCCTGCTATTAGACAGACTAGGGCGAGCTGCTGCAGATTGTTCTCCTAGGGACAGATTAGTTAGGTTCTTGGCTGCTTAGCTTGCTCCTGGCTGATTATTATTGCTTTTATAGCACCCCTTAACAGCTCTTTTCAGAGCTAATCGTGTGTGTGTGTGTGTGTGTGTGTGTGTGTGTGTGTGTGTGTGTGTGTGTGTGTGTGTGTGTGTGTGTGTGTGTGTGTGTGTGTGTGTGTGTGTGTGTGTGTGTGTGTGTGTGTGTGTGTGTGTGTGTGTGTGTGTGTGTGTGTGTGTGTGTGTGTGTGAAACTAACACTTTTGTTGCAGACACAGGCTTGCTAATTCATACTGTGTGTGCCACTGCCAGGAACCCGGCACATTCAGTGACTACCTGTGTGTGTGACAGGGAGCTGCACATTGTACTACCCAGTACTGCATATACCCAGTACCTGTTGTGTTTACTTAACCCACCTCATCACTGCATATACCTAGCTTTGTGTTGAGTGAACCCAGCTCACTGCATATAACTACCTGTTGTGTTGAGTGAACCCAGCTCACTGCATCTAACTACCTTTATTGTTCAGTGAACCCACCTCACTGCATCTAACTACCCTTACTGTTCAGTGAACCCACCTCACTGCATATAACTACCTTTATTGTTCAGTGAACCCACCTCACTGCATATTTACCGTTACTGTTCAGTGAACCCACCTCACTGCATATAACTACCTTAATTGTTCAATGAACCCACCTCACTGCATCTTTATCTTTACTGTTGAGTGAACCCAGCTCACTGCATATAACTACCTGTTGTGTTGAGTGAACCCAGCTAACTGCATATAGTTACCTTTATTGTTCAGTGAACCCACCTCACTGCATCTAACTACCTTTACTGTTCAGTGAACCCACCTCACTGCATATAACTACCTTTATTGTTCAGTGAACCCACCTCACTGCATCTAACTACCTTTACTGTTCAGTGAACCCACCTCACTGCATATAACTACCTTTATTGTTCAGTGAACCCACCTCACTGCATCTTTACCTTTATTGTTCAGTGAACCCACCTCACTGCATATAACTACCTTTACTGTCGAGTGAACTCAGCTCACTGCATATAACTACCTTTACTGTTGAGTGAACCCAGCTCACTGCATATAACTACCTGTTGTGTTGAGTGAACCCAGCTCACTGCGTTTAACTACCTTTACTGTTCAGTGAACTCACCTCACTGCATCTAACTACCTTTATTGTTGAGTGAACCCACCTCACTGCATATACCTAGCATCCCCCTGAGATGGACAAAATAGACAAACCAGGTAGAGGAAGAGGTAGAGGCAGACCCAGAGGAAGGCCACCTGGCACCGGCAGGTCTGTGCGAGGTGGTGTTGCTGTGATTTCGTGTGGACCTGGCCCAAAGTACAGTGCTCAGAAGAAGGCACGTGCCATAACTTCCCAAAATTGTGAGGACGTGGTTGAGTATTTTACACAGAACACCTCATCTCCCGCAGCCAGTGCCACCAGTACTAGTACAAGCACCACATCCGTGGCATTTGACACTTCACAGGAGTTATTTGGTGGTGGTGGTGAAATCACTGATTCACAGCCACTACTTCAACAACAACAAGAAGGCGCAGGTACACCACCTCATACGTCTGAGTTAGGTGCCGATAGTAAGGACGTAACATGTGAGGAGGGGGATGATGAACCACCTGAAGTTGGTGCAGTTGTGAAGTTGTCTGAGGAAAGCGAAGCTGGGCAGGAGGATTATGATGACGATTATACGGATGCCACGTATGTTCCCAGTAGAGGAGATGACCAGGGGGACAGTTCAGAGGGGGAGTCAGAGAGGAGTAGGAGGAGACGACTCCATGATAGAAGCAGAGGGAGCTCGTCCTCAGAAATAGCTGGGGGCAGTGTCCGGCGCCATGTATCGCCAGCTATGGCCGGCCAGCCAGCCAACATGCCCTTCAACGTAAGCTGCTGATGCCACCGTGGCGCCATCACCCCGGGGGGCTCAGCAGTTTGGAAATTTTTTAACATGTGTGTCTCAGTTCTGTTCTCTCTGCCAGCAAAAATTGAGCCGTGGAAAGGCCAACTCTCACGTAGGGACAAGTGCCTTACGAAGGCACCTGGAGAAAAGGCACAAACAGCTATGGCAAGAACACCTGAGGAAAAGCAGCACCCAAAAGACAAGTCACCCTCCTTCACCTCTTCCTCCTTCAGGTGCATCATCTTGTTCAACCGCTTTCTCCCTTGCACCTTCACAGCCACCCTCCTCCACACCGATTCTGCCCTTGAGCGGTTCCTTCTCCTCTGCCCATAGCAGTAACCAGCTGTCCGTAAAGGAAGTATTTGAGCGTAAGAAGCAAATGTCTGCCAGTCACCCTCTTGCACGGCGTCTGACAGCTGGAGTGGCGGAACTATTAGCTCGCCAGCTATAACCATACAAGCTGGTGGAGTCAGAGGTTTTCCGTAACTTTGTGGCCATTGGTACACCATAGTGGAAGATACCAGGCCGCAATTATTTTTCACAAAAGGCCATACCCAAACTGTACCGTGCAGTTGAGAGGCAAGTGGTGTCATCTATTGCGAAGAGCGTTGGGTCAAGGGTCCACCTGACCACGGATGCCTGGTCTGCCAAGCACGGGCAGAGCCGCTACATTACATACACAGCCCATTGGGTCAATCTGGTGACCGATGGCAGCAAGCAGGGAGTATGTGGCATCGCAGCAGACCAACTTGTGACACCTCCATGGCTTGCAGGCAGGCCTCCTGCCACCTCCTCTCCGCCTGCTACATCCTCTTCGCTGTCGTCATCCTCCTTCTCCTGCTTGGCTGGTGCCGCGATCTCCTCTCCAGCTACACAGCCCCCGCACCCCAGGGCCTATGCTGCATGCCAGGTACGATGGTGTCATGCAGTCTTAGACATGTCTTGCCTCAAAGCTGAGAGTCACACTGGAGCAGCTCTCCTGGCTGCTCTTAACAAACAGGTGGAGCAATGGCTGACCCCGCACCAGCTGGAGATCGGCAACGTGGTGTGTGACAATGGCAGCAATCTCATTTCCGTGTTGAATTTGAGAAATCTGGCACATGTACCCTGTATGGCACATGTGCTGAATCTGGTCGTGCAAAGATTTGTGTCCAAGTACCCAGGCTTAGAGGACGTCCTGAAGCAGGCCAGGAAGTTGTGTGGGCATTTCAGGCGCTCTTACGAGGCCATGACACACTTTGCGGACATTCAGCGTAGAAACAAGACACCTCATTTGCGATAGCCCGACTCGCTGGAATTCCACCCTGCTCATGTTCTCTCGCCTGCTAGACCAGGAGAAAGCCGTCACCCAGTACCTGTATAGTTACAGTACAAGGACACAATCTGGGAAGATGGGGATGTTGTGGCCCAACAACTGGACACTGATGCAAAATGCATGCAGGATCATGGAGCCCTTTGAGGAGGTGACCAAACTGGTGAGTCGGCTGAGGGCACCATCAGCGACTTGATCCCCTACGCTTACTTCCTGGAGCGTGCCGTGCGTAGAGTGGTGGATACAGTTGTGGAGGAGCGTGAACGAGAACAGTTATGGCAGGAGGAGTCGTGGGAGCGATTTTCATCCGAACCAGATGTTTCCTCAACACCTGCGACAGCACAGAGGGGGGAGGAGGAGGAAGAAGAGGAGTCGTGTGGGGAAGGAGAGGAGTCAGACTCTGATGATGAGGAAGGTGTTTCTGTGGAGGAGGAAGAGGCGGCAGAAGAAGAACAACCGTGGCAGCCGTCACAGGGGACTTCTGCTGCTCCACGTTCCCGTGGTATTGTTCGTGGCAGGGGCGAGGAAGAGGAGTTGCATGCCGTCACTGAGGAAGAGCAAGAGGAGATGGAGAGTACGTCTGCATCCAGCTTTGTGCAGATGGCCTCTTTCATGTTGTCCAGCCTGTTGAGGGACCCCCGTATCAAAAAAACTCAAGGGGAATGACCTGTACTGGGTGACCACGCTACTAGACCCTCGGTACAGGCACAAAGTAGCGAATCTGTTACCAACTCAACAGAAGGCGGAGAGGATTCAGCACTTGCAGAACAAGCTGGCAATGATGCTTTACAATGCGTTTAAGGGTGATGTGACAGCACAACGCAATCAAGGTACCACTGGCAGTAATCCTCCTCCTCCCAAGTCCACGCAGGCAAGGACAGGACGCTCCAGCGATCTCAGGGTGATGCAGACATTCTTTAGTCCAACTCCTCACCATAGTCCTTCCGGATCCACCCTACACCAACGCCTGGACCGGCAGGTAGCCGACTACCTGGCCTTGAGTGTGGATGTAGACACTGCAAACAGCGACGATGAACCCTTCAACTACTGGTTGCACAGGCTTGACCTGTGGCCAGAGCTGTCCCAATTTACCATACAACTTCTCTCTTGCCCTGCCGCAAGTGTCCTGTCAGGAAGGACATTCAGTGCAGCTGGAGGCATTGTCACTGAGAAAAGAAGTCGCCTAAGTCACGACAGTGTTCAGTACCTAACCTTTATCAAAATGAATGAGGCATGGATCCCGGAGGGCTACTGCATGACCGAAGACTAAGTCAGTCCCCACACACAGCATCTCTGCCTGCAGGCCACTTGCCTTCTCCGTCACCACCAACAGGGTCCAGGACTCTAGGCAGATTCCAGAATTTTTAAGGCCGCTGCTAGCAGCGGCCGCTACACTGATTTCTCTGGTGCGTGTACATGCCTGCCTAATTTTTCTGACTGCACTGCGGGCGGCTGCAACAAAAAAACAAAAGGCATGTACATGTGCCCATTCCCCTTCGTGATCATTACCTTTCCGCGGTGAAGGGGCTTGAGTATCACAATGAAGGAATGACCGCCAGCTATTTGAGTGTCTCGGGTGGGGGACTGGGGGTGGCACACAAAAGATAATATGGTCGTTGCTTCATTGTGGTCAGACCAAATTTGATCAGCTGGACAGTCACTGTTGTTCTATCATTGAGCTACCACAGCCCGGCGACCATATGGGCTTGAAAACCGCCACGGCCTACACTCTCGCCACGGTGCACACCAGTCCAGCGCGGCCATCACTACGCAAACAGCTGTTCGCGGTGCTTTACACAGTGAGTTTGGTGTGTCAGTGTGAACCAGTACTCTTATTACACTCCCTGATTGATGTATACACATGCAAGATGTTTGAAAGCACTTTAGGCCTGCAATTTAGCATTCAATGTGATTTCTGCCCTTAAAACGCTGCTTTGCGTCAAATCCAGATTTTCCCCCGGGACTTTGGGCATGTATCCCACTCCGCCATGCCCCCCTCCAGGTTTTAGACCCCTTGAAACATGTTTTCCATCACTTTTATGGCCAGCATAATTTTTTCTATTTTTCAAAGTTCGCCTCCCCATTAAAGTCTATTGCGGTTCGCGAACTTTTACGCGAACCGAACCTGCCGCGAACCGAAAATCGGAGGTTCGTGACATCACCATTAACACCAGGGTTAGACTTGAGGACATGAGTGTCTGGCTCTTCTACTGACCAGCACAGGATGGTTCAAAATGTCGATTTATTCACTTTCACAGCGTGAATAACATCAGCCCAAACATCCAACTTCAAGTTGGAATGTAAATACAGCTCTAAGAAAGTATTCATAGCTCTCAGATGCATGCAGTGACAGTATGTTTACACTGCAGCCAGGTCTGCTCAGTCACAACGGACTGTCGCCGTTTTGAGCGGTATAACCGCTCTTTGTCAATTGATAGCTATCACTTGACAAAGAGCTGTTATACTGCTCAAAACGGATAGTGATAGCTATCACTTGACAAAGAGCGGTTGTGCTGATCAAAACTGCGACAGTCTGTTGTGAGCAGACCTGGCTGCAGTGTGGACATAGCTTTATCCTGGAAGTGTGTCCTTCATTCACTGCATGCATCTGAGAGCTATGACTACTTTCTAAGAGCTGTATTTACATTCCGACTTGAAGTTGGATATTTGGGCTGATGTTATTCATGCTGTGAAAGTGAATAAATCAACATTTTGAACCATCCTGTGCTGGTCACTTCTACTTTTGGAATCTACAAGTTTGTGAAAAGCCACACAGACTAGACCATGCACTACCAAGGCAAGTGAGGTGTGCTGTCTGAGCAGGGGCGTAGCAATAGGGGGTGCAGAGGTAGCGACCGCATCGGGGCCCTTGGGCCAGAGGGGCCCCGAAGGGCGCTCCTTCAACTACAGTATTAGCTCTGTATTGGCCCTGTGCTCATAATAATCACTTCTATAGATACTTTAACTTTAAATAGTAGTAATCATTAACACACTGTTCCCCATCCCCCTCTTGCACCTCTGACACTGTAATTGCCATTGGCAGGTTTTGGTGCGCCGTATCAATTGTTATGTATAGAGTGCTTGGGGGGGCCCCATAGTAAAACTTGCATTGGGGCCCTCAGCTCCTTAGCTACGCCACTGTGTCTGAGGAAAACACTATGGCTCTTCTACTGACCACATATGCTATTGCTCCATTGTTATTGCCTGATGAAGCGGGATCAAACCTGAGAAACGCACTGCATTATCCCCCAGAGTATGTAAATAAACTTTGTATTTGACAAATACATTGGTAATTTTTGTGTCTGCTCGGAGGAGGTAAGTCCACCACTGCCTCCTCATATTTTAAACTTTTTAGAGCCTTTTATCCTTTTGGCGCCTCTGTATCCATACTACGCAAAATTGCTTAATATGTAAAAGGGAACAGTGAGAACAAAAGTAAAAAAAAATGTTTTCAAAAAGAACTTTAAGTTTCTGATAAAATAAATTTTACATTTCAAACGAAAAATGTTTTTTACACTCTGTAAAATTTAATTTTACTGAGTTTAAAAAACATTTTTGCTTTGAAATTTAAAATTGATTTTCTCAAAAACTAATAAAGGTAATAATAAAGGTCTAATAGTGGTCCCCGGGGCCGCTGCATTGTACTTGCAGTGGAGCGCACTCACCACTTAGCTATATGGCCAGGGCTCTACCTCCCATCGGTGTCGTCCTATCTTCATTTCCCCGATGCCGCCTCTCCGTGACCCGGCAGCAAGTGATCAATCATGCCAGGTCACAGAGAAGAAGCATCAGGGAAATGAGGATGGCAGGTCACAGGGAGGAGTGGGCTAGCCGGACAGGTGAGTGGTGAGTGCACTCCACTAATATACTCTTCAGGAGCCGCGAGGAGCACTATTTATCATGGGGAGCAGCGATGCTCGGATACCCACCAATCACGGATTCGAATAATCGGCCGTTGTTGAAAAAAAATCTGGAAATGACGTAATTAATTTCCGGATTTGAAACGGACTCAAATTCTACCCGGATTTTTCCCGTGAATGAGGCAATCACTGAAATTCATGGCCGTGATTACGGAAAATTTCAAAGGAAAAAAGTATACATTTAAATGTGGCAAATGACAGTTCTTAGTGAAACAATTCCTGCCGACTTTAGCAGTTAATAGCAAAGGCCCCTTATATCCTAGCAACTTCAAATTTGCAGGATATGTTAAAAAGATAGTGGGAAACAATATTTAAAAAATATATATATTTTTGTGAGCTGATAGTGAGAAATTTAAAACAAAATTATGTGGGGCCCCCCTCCCGAGCCTCATTAACCCCTTGTCCCCCATGCAGGCTGGGATAGCCCTGGCCAACTGGGGCTTCGCACCCTGAGCTATACCAGCCCGCATGGTCCATGGTATGGGGGGCTTCAGGGGAGAAGGGTGGCCAAGCCTTCCCCTCTCTCCCGGAGCCCTTGTCCAACCCATGGACAATGGGCTCTTCCCCACCTCCAGTGCCCCAGGAGGAGGTGGGGGCAACGACTCCCGGGGGCTTCATGGTGGCATCTGGGAGTCCCCTTTAAAGGGGAACTGAAGAGAGAGGTATATGGAGGCTGTCATGTTTATTTCCTTTTAGACAATACCAGTTGCCTGGCAGCCCTGCTGATCCACTGCTTCTAATACTATTAGCCATAGCCCCTGAACAAGCATGCAGCAGATCAGGTGTTTCAGTGGTTCAGACTTATAAGTCTGATCTGACAAGACTAGCTGCATGCTTGTTTCTGGTTTTAATCAGATACTACTGCAGAGAAATAGACCAGCAGGGCTGCCAGGCAACTGGTATTGATTAAAAGGAAATAAACATGACAGCCTCCATATACCTCTCTCTTCAGTTCCCCTTTAAGAAGGGGACCCCAGATGCCAACCCCCCTCCCAGGAGAAATAAGTATAGGGGTACAAAGTACCCCTTACCCATTTCCACAAAGGGTTAAGTGAAATAAAAACACAACAATGAGAAAATTACTTTATTAATCTTAATTAACATAAATACTTACCTGTACCTTTAAGAAAAAGTTCTCACGCCAATATCCTCAGAAAGATCCCACACCAATATCCTCTATCTTGTGAGCTTCATCTTGATTGAAGATCAAAGACGTGCCCCGGACGACACACAGCGCCGCTCACCGCCGCAGAGGACACAGCTCTAGCTATATTCTGTATAGGTAGGGCTGAAAGCATCTTTGAATTTTGGCTCCAAGTCTTCCCATTGGTCTATTAACAGACCAATGGGGTCCTCCTGACTCCCATTGGTCTGTTAATAGACCAATGGGGAGACTTGGAAACAAAATTCAAAGATGCGTTGAGCCCTAGCTATACAGAGTATGGCTAGAGCTGTGTCCTCTGCAGCAGTGAGCGGCGCTGTGTGTCAGCGGAGGCGCGTCTTTGATCTTCAATCAAGGTGAAGCTCACAAGATAGAGGATATTTAGTTAGTTGCACCACTCTGACACATACAAAAATAAATAAACACTCCTTCAAGTCTATGAGCATTTCAGTGCATGCTTTTCACCCTTTTCTTCTCATAAGTAGGGTTATACAGGTGGCAGCCATTACTTTTGAGCTTAGTAGGAGGATTTAGATCATGGGTGTGTTTGTCATCAGCTACCCTCCCTCACATGGGCATTGTCTATGTGAAATATCACACAAGCTGAGATCACCTCCCCTGTGACATCATCAGTAGCAGCCTGTGTTTTGTTTTTGTTTGTTTTTATCTCCTCCACCAGTATGCCGGAAATTCCCGACAATATGAAAGGAAGGGATGGGTTCCTCCAATAAATGTAAAATATTTTATATTTGTCATCATGCAGCTGAAAAAAGGATACTATTTATCATTATAATTTAGAAAATAGATTTTATTTCTGAAATCTTGTACTTTTCATTTGGGTCCACTTTAAGATTAATAAAGGAATTTTCTTGTTGTTGTGTTTTTATTTCACTTAACCCTTTGTGGAAAGGGGTAAGGGGTACCTTGTACCCCTAAACTCATTTCTCCGGGGAGGGGGGTGGGCATATGGGGTCTCTTTATTAAAGGGGACTCCCAGATGCCACTACGAATCCCTGCACGGGAGTCATCGCCCCCACCTCCTCCTGGGGCACCACAGGTGGGGAAGAGTCCCTTGTCCATGGATTGGACAAGGGCTCCCGAGGAGAGGGGAAGGCTTGGCTGCCCCTCTCCCCTGAAGCCCCCCCATACCATGGACCATGCGGGCTAGTATAAATCAGGGCGTGAAGCCCCAGTCGGCCGGGGCTCTGCATTCTGGCTATCCCAGCCTGCCTAGGGACAAGGGGTTAATGAGGCTCGGGAGGGGGGACCTCACGTAATTAAAAAAAAAAATTCCCACTATCAGCACACAAATTATTATTTTTTTTTAATATTGTTTCCCACTATCTTTTTAACATATACTGTAAATTTGGTGTTGCTAGGATTTAAGGGGCCTTTGCTATTAACTGCTAAAGTTGGCGGGAATTGTTTCACTAAGAACTGTCATTTGGAATTTAAATGTACACTTTTTTCCTTTGAAAACTATAAGGTCTTTTTGAAAAAAAAAAAAAGGTTTTCTTCTTGTTCCTACTGTTCTTCTTAACATATCTGGCAAATTTGGTGTTCCTACCATGTAAGGGGGCTTTGCTATTAACTGCTAAAGTCGGCAGGAGATAATCACAAATCAATTTTTACCGTGATCATGACCGTGTTTGCATTCTGAATATTTGTAATCATAGAATTTCCATGGCCGATCCAGAATCAGTCACTGCGTCAAATACTGAAGCCGAATAGTGAAAAAATGGCTATTCTGTGGTCATGGAAAATATCTGCCTATAACCAATGGGGAGACCTTGGGGGTCTGTCAGTCAGCTCTGGGACCCCGGGGAATAAAGGGGGGAGCAGGGGTAATGGCTGTCCTATAGAATTATAATGGAATTTATGCTGAAATCTATTAAAAAATCTCTGCAGTGTATGACAGGAATCAGGGGTGTAACTAGAAATCCCCAGGCCCCCCTGCAAAAACAAATCAAACACCCCCCCCCCCCCCCGGCCCGCTCAGGAGCGTTCGCAACATGAGAGGAAAGTGTGGCCGCACATCGGCGGGGATGGGGGGACATTCCCCCCTCACCTCGGGCTCTCCTCTCAGTGCTCCCCTCCTGCAATTATTAGTGGCAGTGGGGGGGGGGAGGGGGGGCAAGCAGGACACATTCCTCCATCCACCGCAGAGTTCTCCGATCTCTAGGTGCTTCATGCTACTTTCTGTTTACACAGGAGGTAGCATGCAGCACTTACAGATCTGAACCTCCGGCACAATGGAGGTATGTGTCCTGCCTGCCGCTGCCCACCCTCTGCCACTAATAATTGCAGGAGGGGAGCGCTGAGAGGAGACCCCCAAGGTGAGGGAGGGAGGTAATGCTCCCCCTCCCCGCTGTTGTGTGGCCACGCTTTCTTCTGATGTTTTGACCCCTCCTGCCCCCCAAAAAGGCCCATGAGCGGGCCCTAGGTGCAGGGGTTGCATCCCCTATCGTTACGCCCCTGGCAGGAATAGATCCCTCTCTGATCAGATTTTGTCGGGTTGCCTTCGATGTAATGTATGGTCACCTTTACTGTATGTTTTTTAAGGCCCACATACACACACCTGACTAAGGCGGGCGATAGGGACCGCCCGAGCCAATAGGCTGTTTACAGCGGCAACCGACCCCAACCTGCTAGTGATCCAGCCGGCAGATCAACTCACCACCCGTGATGGCTGATCCCCAACGGGTGAGCAACAAAATTATCAAGGAGTGTGTATGCACAAGTTTGGCCTTGCAGTGTATATAGGTTTATATACTGGAACAAAACTGTCTGGAAAACAAGAGAGTCAAGATCACTCTCTGCCATTGCTTACCAGTGGATCTATTTACTAGATAAAATTAGATACATCACATGATAATCTACTGATCTGCGTCTAAGAAGAAGGGAGCACAGTGAAATTTACAATAGGTGAATGCGTGATAAAACCCTCCTTAAAGTATGTACACACAATAAGTGCCTCCTGTCTAGATCAAGCCTAATCCTTCAGGTGACACTGTGGTGTATTTGTAAAGGTGACCATGCATTAGGCTGTCCCACTTGAGGGCCCATTCACACGGAAATTGCAAAAGTGGTATCGTTTTGCACAGGTAATTTTACCGCGATTAGCATGGTAAAATCACTGTACACTCTCGCGATTTTTGAGCAATCGTGGTTAGTGCTTTTTGAGCACTGTATCGCAATTGCTCTAGAATTGCAGATAAATGCTGCAAACACCGTGTTTTGCGATTGCCGCTAATCGCCAATCACCCATGATCCGCGGCAATCATGGCAGTGAGATCACTGCCATTAGTTAGTGTTGTGCTAGCACTTTAAAAAGTGCTGGCATTTTGATGATTAGCGGAAATTGCCCGCTAATTGCCCCAGTGAGAATGGGCCCTGACATTAAAATGGACATTTTACTGCATAGCATATTTTATGTATAGTAGCTGTTCACACTTGTCACTCTGTAACGCATCCGGCACAAGTAGGAACCGAGCCTTACTCAATGGCCACCACGTTTGATCACCTGATAAATCCCTGTCCGATTGAATCATATAAGAGGGGGATCTATTACCTTCTACATACTGTACATAGATTTCTAATCAATTTTTAGCATGAGCTGGTGCATCTTTCTCCATTGCCACCGGGGCACCTGTGCCCCATGCTCCCTCTGCATGTATGTGATGTCAGTACATGCGGTGGGGTTTATGGAAGCCCCGATGGCAATGGAGAAATACAAGAAACACAGGGGGCCGCTACTGCGGACAGGTGAGCCTGCAATACTCACCACGGGCCCAGCGAGTACATTTACATAGGGAGAGACCAGACAGGGGTCTGTTGAGTCCATTGGTCATTGAGAAATTGAACACAGCTGCTACCGCACACTTGATCAAAACCTTTCCAGCATGCCAGATCGATAGTTTAGATAGGCCATGTTGTGGCAGTGATCTCTGTCAGATTCAATCATTATGATTGAATTGGCTGGGTATCGATACAGCAAATCGAATAATGTATGGGCACCTTAAACTGTTTACAGATGTGTCCAATGGCTACAGTCAAGGGATGCATCTGTTTCTATGGAGAAGAGACGAGACACAATGGCATTGCAGACTTTTAGTGGGCAGAGAAAAGGAGCAGAACAATTCACTTGGGAGTTGCTGGGCATGGCTGATTCTTTAGCAGACCTCGAAGGACATCTGTACAAATGCTACATTTTCAACTCAGATTAGTCAAGTATCATCTAGTGTGTGTACACAGCTTAACTCGCAGAAACAATGTGCACCAGCTCGTGTAAAGACATTTAGGTAGGAATGCTTTATTAGATGTAGGAGACAATCTATGACTAGCATTGATTGTTTGCCAGCTTGCCCCACTTCATCATATGTCCTAGCTTTTGGAGCCAAGAAAAAGGGACACTAAGACCCGCCCCGGCCACACCTGTGTGTCCCGCTATACAGTTCCCTGGTGTCTAGTGGTCCCCCCTTCCGTATACAGTAGTTACCAATATTTTGCTACAACTTAACCTAACCCTACTCTCACACAGAACCCTCCCTCCTCCGTTGCCTCACCTTAAAACCACCATTCTTGACGCCTAACCCTAAGGCCCGGTTCACATCTGCATTTGTGAGCCAAACGGATGCGGTGAGCGAATCCGGTCTCCACTTCACCGCATCCAGATGGCTCTGTCACACTGCTAAACAGAAAGGGAAAACGGATCTGATCAATAAACGATTGGATCCATTTTTACTCAGTTTGCCGTCAAATACATACCTAATGCTCTTTGGCAGCCGGCAGTAGAGGCTTCCTCTTCTTCCGCTGTGACTAGTCTACACAGAGCGTCATGCGTCACATCACACAGAAGAAGACGGAAGACTCTACTGCTCCTGGTTTCAAAAGAGCATTAGGTGTGTATTTTACCCTTACCTCACCCACCCCACAAGGCTTTTGCACCCTCCCTCACCCTCCCGCCGCTCAGGTTTGCATCCCCTCATCCAGGGCCGTTTTTTACACCGTGCGGGCCGGGTGACCGCACTGAGCGCAGATTTCAGGTGAAGGAAGGGGGCGCCGGCAGGGAGACACTGCGGGAGCCGCTGAGCAAGTGATGCGCGGTGCAGGCGAATGAAGTACGCCAGCGCGATCACCGTGCAACCGTCCCACACTCCTCCTGGGCGTCCTGCTTCATTCTCTTTCCGCTCTGACGTCATGTACGTCACTACCGTGTGATGACACTTGACGTCTGGTCTGTAGCGGTATTGCATGCCAGCCAGGCAGAGCGCCGATGGAGGAGGAGTACTGGCTGCAGACTGGCTGTCCTCCCGGCGTTTGTGGCCACCCGCCTGGTGACCCGCCCTGCGTGCTTTCCCCCCTGGCTGGATCGGCGCCTCTTCAGCAGGTGGTCAGTGGTCACAGACAGTAAGTGACCTGCTGCTGCTGACTGTCACCTGACTTTGCCGCCCTCTGTTCTCCGATGTGGCCTCTATCAGAGAGGGGGGAGGGGGGGGGGGGGCGCTCTCTGCCCTGCAGGCTGCATCATTTCAATAGAAATAATGCATTTTTGTGTAACTCCCAAATCTGGATGAGGTGTCAGGGCCCTGGGGTGCTAGGGTGGCTGCCAGTGGGGGCACCTAACTAATCTAACTTAATCTAGGGGGCAGGTACCTATCTAACCTACCAATCAAAAATACAAACGCGAACCAGTATATGCTGCTTTTTTTTTATATATGATTTAAACCTTAAATGTCCCTCTGTGGGACATCTGCTCTCTCTGCTCTCCCCTCCTCCTCCTCCCTGTGTGTAATGGTGGTGGTACCCGCTGTATGCACCCTTGGCTTTTTCTATTATTATTCTTAGAGGACACCATATGAGCTGGGGTCCCATTTTTTGTTGGCACTCCCCCTATACACACCTGTCTCCATTTTTTTATATCACTATATATTAAAACATTTTTGGTTATTTATTATCTATAACCATAACTGGGATCTGTTTCTTTCCCTGTGTGGGTGATGAGGCTGCGCTGCTACATATGTTTATGTGGCAGTGGACAGTTTGGGATGGCATATCCCCATCACTCCACTTCAGGTCAGATTACCAGACTCTAGTGGTTTAAAACTTTTGTATTATTGTGAAAGAAATATAGCATTTTCTAATAGAATAGGTTTTGTTATCATGGAATTTGGTAATGGTAATAAGTGTATTTTTGTGCGGGGAAGTCCACCGCCCCCCTGTTCTCGTGCGCACGCTCGGTGCCCATGCCTTCTCGCTCCCTGTCATTGGTCTTATGGAATGACGCACTTCCGCCTTTTGGAGCGCAGACTTCCGTTCGGCCGGCGGCGGATGGAGCGCAAGACGCCCCTTCGCATGCGAGCCTATGGCCTGGGCCTATGGACCTGGGCGTGGGCGGCTGAGACGGAGGGGGCGATGGGCGACCGCCACAGGTATTTTTATGGCGCGAACTTGAACGCCATAATTCCGAGGCACTACAGATCTCAGGATGCCAGTTCCTGATGAGGCCAAACTTACTTGGCGAAACATGTTGAACAAGTAGGCATCCGATTACCCACTGACTACCAGAGACCTCCAGTACTCTCCGACACGCCAGAGCCTGGACACTCATGTTTAAGGACATTGAAATATGAGGTAATTTGCTTGGACCACATACATCTCCCCATATGCCTGCATGCCTGCATGAACCCTGCTTACTGCATGTTTCCAACTTTTCAAGCCTGCTACTGTCTGTGTTCCGCGATTGGGATCACGAGTGGACCTATGCATACTGACACCTCTGTGGAGGCAGCTGTCGCTTGAGTTCATCTTAGATGCAAGGTGCCACACGCACATATGCTGTACTATTGTGCTTGAACTTTACAACATCCAAGTTTGCTAACAACTTACTTCTATTGCATGGGCGCATGGCTGGCTGTTCATTTATGCTGGAGTACCTCAGTGCTGATGCTTCAGCTGCTGGAAATAATTGCTGGAAATACTCTGTGTATATAACTTTGGAGGTCTAACAAGTTTGTCAATAGGATCATCAGTGGGGCCCACACTGCCTTTCATTTGCCATTTGAAACAGGACAATTGGGTCGAAACAGGGGGAGACTTGTGGTCTCAACTACAATTACCGGTTCATCACCTTTTTTTACCATCTATGGCAACATTTTTTGTATAGCAACCTATGATTGATGGGTCAGGAGGCAAACCATTATACTGGATATAGGGGACTGCAGCCCCTCATGTGTTTCTCTTCATAGTCAGTGGGTTATAGCGATCTAATTTGCCCATATACAAGATCTTCAATGCTCGTGTTTACTGATTTTAATATATGTGTGTTTTTTGTATATGTGATAATTGGCTAGATTAAAGATTTTTTCTACTTTCACATGCACCCAAGAGTCAAATTCTTTCTCTGTACCAGTTTATACTTATTTGTTGACATGGTGCCTGTGAAGTATCATCTTGTAATTTTTTACTAATACACACACCATAGAAAGGGTGTGATGGGCTTTATATCTATATTTATTGGTCCTAATCAGACATCAACCCACCATATTTAGCAAATCTTTATATGACATAGATAAATATTGCTAATACAATTCAAAATTGCTGCTACTGTGCTAGGCACTGCAGAGGGACAACCATTAGATAACCTATCCATACTGCTAATGACTGCCAATCGAAGAGAAAAATATTTGGTAACACCCAATTAAGTGAACCCATGAGGAGACCAAAGTATAGTAAGAAATATTATGATCATAACCACTCATGGGAAACAGACAACAGGCGTGACCAATAGCCCAGATATAATTGAAGGCTTACCTTGGCAATACCTATACATACCCCTGCGAGGAGACCAAAGTTATTGTGTGTAAAACGGTTATAACCATTCACAGAGTGCATGGATAGACATGACCAATATGATCCAACAGTACATAGACCATAATCTAATCAGAGGTCAAGACACATAATGTCCAAGGCTAATTAACCGATATAGAGATCACCCTGGTGCTGACTATATCTGCCCCTGCGAGGTGACCAAACTAAGAAAGGGTTATAAATAACAGGTCATAACCATTTACAGAGGATTACAGAAAGGCAGAACCAGTAATGACCACTAAGGGCAACCAACATAGATATAAGGCAGTATTGTTGTTAAATAGCAGTGGGTATTATTTGGGAACACCATATCCTAGAATACAAGTGAGGGACCTATAAGTATAGGTATATGTAACCTCCAATTTAAGGACCACTCACAGAGGATAGCTAGGTGTAAACCAATATGATCAGTAATGGGGTCTATTCCGCCATCCTCCGCCATGACAGCGCCTCCATCACTGCTCCAAATGGCCTGATCCGGACCTCCGGCTCCCACACCCAACACAGCCAAACTCTTCAGTTCAGCAGGACTCTTAGGTGGCACTTCTTTGACCAGTGTCCATATACACTGCCCTGCAATCTCTGATCAAGGACACAGTAAGAGCCCGTTGGGCATATGCACCTACAGCAAGTTATGCAATATCTGCACTGACATCAGATGCATGCCACTAACACATGAACTGTTGCTTATTTGTGCTTGGCAATTCTTGCATGTTTAACTGGTTTATACATGCCATGGTGGCAATATCCATGTTTGCTGTGCTATGCTATGCTATGCCATGTTATGCTGATACATCTTGCTGAGGTGGTGAATGAGTTCATGGAGATATGAAGATAACATCTCGCTTTGCTTTGCTGGGCTGTTTTGTGCACATGTGCCATGCTGGATGCTGAGATACATATGACATGAAGATAACGGTCTAAATGATTCTAATTAGTACATCAGTGAGAGATTATCAAGGTTGAACTGTTATTCAGAGTTTGGCAATACTCCTGAGGGTGACGTGGATCTGGTCACACCCCAAAGTCATTGGACTATTTTTCAGTGCACACCAATTATTGGACCTATAACATTCAAGTGTTTGGGAGTGGGGGCAACCCGGGGCCTGGGGAGGGGGTTGATATGTGGGGGGGGGAGTGTGGGGGCTGTACTGTTATGGTGGGATTTTATTCTTTGTCAATTTGTGATTTGCAAGTATTTAATAAAGTTTTGTATATATTTTCTCATTATTGGTTTGTACTCAATCAGGTCATACCCCTCCTTTATTCTATCTCAAAGTGTTTTGTTTCTATTCACAGAATACATAAATGCCTGCAATATAAAAAATCATATCTGGGAGCTGCTCTCTATAGGAATCATCTGAGCCTGTATAACACAAAAAACAAGGATATCAGTGCCACAAAATAGCAATGTATAAGTCTTGCAACAGAATGGATGTCAAATCCAGCATAGTCTCCATAATAATTGCATAGGTTATCCATAAGTAAAGTTCATAGCCCATAGATAGTTGTGGGACTGTTGTACAGCATAAGATCTCTGTAAGTATATATAGTTATTGAATTCAAACACATATGCATTATATTGAAGATAAACCACTATTCATTGTGGCTGGATTGAAAACAAAAAAGTCCATCCAGGTTCGTATACTTTGATTAGCAGTTTCATAGTGCATCAGAGCCAGAGTGAAATTTGCATACTTCAGCCATCTGGCCATGCATCGTATCCAAGAAGTATTATGTAAACATTTTTCCTCTTTATGTTTTTTTAGCCATCAAAGCACAGTTGCACATATAGCTATGACAGACAAGCACTGGCAATCCTCCACAACAAGGTCAAGCGACTTCAAACAGGACGCATGTCCATTGATAAACCGCAAGTGCACACCAGCAACAGGCGCCGCAGGACACGGCTGACAAAACAGTCACTGTACCATAAGTGGGTGTGCATCCAGACTCTGGGACTGCTAGAGAAGCATTAACAGCCCTTGTCTCACTTATAAGTAGAATGCATATCCATTTTAACATGCGTAGGTCGTAACACACATCAGCCGTAGATGCCGCAAAAAACGGCTAACAGGCAGTCACTGCATTGTATGCGGTTGTGCACTATACACATATAACATACACATATAACATATAACATATATATAACAGTGGCAGCACTTATCTTGTCAGGCATCGGTATTGTACTTCCAGTACATAGATGGTCACAGGTGGTAGCTGATAGCGGCTAGTAACGGCTCAGTAGGTGCAAGCTTGCACGTGCAGTAATGACGGCAGCTCTGGACACCAAGACAACGGCTCCCAGCATGAAGGAAAGCGTAGCATGACGTCTATGCGTTTCGACCCGCCCACCGGAGCTTCATCAGGACGTGCTACGTCATCACGTTCTTACACCCCCTCTCCTCTAGGATATGGTGTTCCCAAATAATACCCACTGCTATTTAACAACAATACTGCCTTATATCTATGTTGGTTGCCCTTAGTGGTCATTACTGGTTCTGCCTTTCTGTAATCCTCTGTGAGTGGTTATGACCTGTTATTTATAACCCTTTCTTAGTTTGGTCACCTCGCAGGGGTAGATATAGTCAGCACCAGGGTGATCTCTATATCGGTTTAATTAGCCTTGGACATTATGTGTCTTGACCTCTGATTAGATTATGGTCTATGTACTGTTGGATCATATTGGTCATGTCTATCCATGCACTCTGTGAGTGGTTATAACCGTTTTACACATAATAACTTTGGTCTCCTCGCAGGAGTATGTATAGGTATTGCCAAGGTAAGCCTCCAATTATATCTGGGCTATTGGTCACGCCTGTTATCTGTTTCCCATGAGTGGTTATGATCATAATATTTCTTACTATACTTTGGTCTCCTCATGGGTTCACTTAATTGGGTGTTACCAAAGATTTTTCTCTTCGATTGGCAGTCATTAGCAGTATGGATAAGTTATCTAATGGTGGTCCCTCTGCAGTGCCTAGCACAGTAGCAGCAATTTTGAATTGTATTAGCAATATTTATCTATGTCAGTTTATACTCTGACATAATTATATATACAGCGTGTGTGTATTTTTTCAAATATACATTATTCTCTAAATAAAGTGCAGTTTTTGAGCAGCATATACTGGTTCGCGTTTGTATTTTTGATTGGTTTGTTTTTGTTACCAGTGCTGGTACCTGCACATCACACACACTATACTACTATCATATATTTTTCATTATTACCTATCTAACCTATACTGGGGTACCTACCTAATCTAACCTATACTGGGGGGCACCTACCTATCTAGCCTATACTTGGGGGCAGATACCTATCTAACTTATACTGGGGGCAGCTACCAATCTAACCTATACTGGGGGGCAGCTACTTATATAGCCTATACTGGGGGACAGCTTGTCCCAGGGGCCCTAGTGGTCAGACCGCAAATGGCCTTCCAAACGGTGCCAGCGCATGGATCGTGCGAACTCTGGTCGCAGTCAATGCACAGGAACCGTTGGGAATTGGCCGCAGACAAACCAAAAGGGAGCCTGTGAAGTACGGTAATTACAACTTTAAACACTAGTTCAGGGTATCTGCCACCACCTCTGTTACCATGGGACAGAGGAGCCCGTTGACTGTCTGAGCCTAGATCTACAAATAAAAACGGTTAAAACACGATGTATTCTGTCTAGCCAACAACAAACAATAGTAGCGTCTCTTCAGAGACCTGGGATCGGTTCTGTGTGTGCTGAATAATAGGGTAGCTAGAACAACAACTGACGATAGCGTCGGTTTATTGAAAGCAATATAAATAATTAATATATACAGACAATTATTAAAATCAACAATTATTAAAACAGTAATAGTCAGTATGAAAAATAAAAGAAGGGAGAAAAAATACTTAGTTCCTGGAAAGATGTCCTTTAGTGGGAAAACTTGTAAAGTTCTTGGTTTCAATCAAAGTTCAGAGTTCAGACCAGGTGGATGCCAGCATATCCTCAAGCTGGCACAGATGAGATCAAGATGGTGGTTCAGGGTGGAGGACACTGAGTTTGTCTCCTCTGCCATTCTTATGCCCCTGATCCAGTAGGAGGGAGTGAGGGCGGGGCCACACACCCCCTTAGAACATAAGATGAGTCCTCCCCTTGTCCTGGGGACCAGAAATCATGTCTTAACCATATATGGGCTCTATCTCACAGAACCGTACAGGTCAGGGCAGATTTACTGATATTTTCAGGTCTGCCTCGATTTACCCAGCAGCCTGATACCAAACATGAGGGGTGGGACCTCTGTGGTATCATCAGGGCACTTTCGAACTGCCTAACTGGCAGTCTTTACCTCAGAATGTTCTGAAATGTTCTCAGAACCAGCGCCAGACAGGGCCCTACATGCTCTGTTAGTTTGGAGGGTCTGCCAGCCTGGCAACACAGAAAATATGACACATATAGCAGTTTATGGAATATGATCTACATCTGGGATTGACAGCAGGTCATCCCTAGGTGATGGGTCTTTTGAAGCCTGCAGGAGCAAGCCACATGTTGGCTCCCCTGCTGGGGAAAGGAGCCAGAGTGTCTGATTTTTCCTCAACTAGATTGCTTCTGTCATGGTGTTTATCAACTATACCTGATGAATGGGCCATCAGCACAGCTTAAAGCCAGGGACACTCTGCAGCAGGCTAGGGCCCTTTTGGTGGAAGGAGGGAAAGAGAAAAAAAAAGAAAAAACCCCCAGGAATGTCATTTCTGATTCCTGTAATGGCTGCACAAATTTAGCTAGAAAGCGATCAGAAATTGGACTGCGTGGATCCTTCCAATTCGCCCATGTTTCTCACGGCTGTTCCGTGACAGCTGGGAGGAAGAGAAACTCCAGGTTGCTACAGGTAGCCCCTGCACAACCAATCCAGATTCTATGGATATGAAGCGCAATCGATGCAGAGAATCGAGTGCGATCGCTTTTTCTTCACGGGCGGTTCCAGGACGCGTCTGTGGCCCCGCAACCGTCCGTGACAGCCCCCCCTCTTGTCAGTGGCTTAGCCACACATCCGTAAGATGTGTGGCGGCACCGCTAACATGGCTGACGGGTCTCGGGTCGCCGGTACGGCGGGAAAATCCATTGGAGCCTGCGGCTCAGTTCCCCTGGACAGGCCGCGGTCCGCTACCCCCAGGTTTGACCCGACATGGACAGTTCCGGACAGGGTGTTTGCGCCACTGCGTTCGGATGGGGCGTCTGCCAGGACTGCTGTCAACGGGCAGTAGGTTGGTTAAGTCAACAGCCAGCCCACGCAGGGTTTCCCTGCCAAGTGGCTGTGGACCTAAGGGAACCCCACGGGAATCCCTGGACCTTCCCAGCTCCTGACAGACGGCACATGCTTTGCAGTAGTTTGCTACATCCCTGTTCATCCTGGGCCAATAAAATTGTCTCCGAATACAGGCAAGTGTCTTGCGGACACCAGAGTGTCCTGTCAGGGAATTATCATGTGCGGATTTCAGCACATGTCCCCTGAATGCACTCGGGACCACAAGCCATTTGGTATTCGCCTGCGGCTTACCTGTAGGGGGCTGTACAGACTCGCTGTACAGTCTCCCACCTTCCCAGTACACCTTGAAAGCGGCCCCGTCTGCGATGGACTCGGAGGCTTGCTGCCTGAGGGCCTCCAGGCTTGGGTCGCTTTGTAGTGTTGCTGTGAATACGCTGTCAGTTTCAGCCAACTTGCTCATGTCACACGAGGCCAGCGGCTGAAAGGTCTCATCCCTATGGTCAGAGGAGGGGGAGGAGGCCGGAACCCCCTCCACCTATTCTGAGCTCAGGTTCTGAGCAGTACAGCTGCGTGGTACTGCTAGCACAGGTATACCTTCAGAACGGCGCGGACTGGCATTACTCAAATGATCGTTGCATGCATTAATGACAGTGACAGGCCTAGACCAGGGATGCTCAGCAGAGCTCGAATATTCGAGTAGCTCGAATATTCGAGCTCTTTTTCAGCTATTCGAGGTCGAATACCGAGCTCGAATAGCTGCAGCTATTCGAATGGGCTATTCGAGTGAACTCGAATAGCCCACTCACTATTCGAGCTATTCGAGTTTGAATAGCGTCATAGCCCAGATTGATGTCCTTAGAGCCAATCAGAGGGCTCCCAGGCCCTCTGACGGCAGCCAATCACAGAGGGGGACGCTGGCCAGCCCCTACCCTATAAATAGCGGCCGCCATGTTCGGTTTTTCCGTCCTTGCTTGACTTGTACAGAGAGAGATCTGCTCCTTTGTGCTTTGGCTTAGCAAGTGCTCTATTGTGGTCAATCACCTAGCGTTTTTGCTCACATACACCTGCTATATACACCTATATTGTTGTTAGCTAGATAGAGATTGTATTTTAGTTAGTAGCTTGTGTGTTACATAGAGACAGCTGCTGCTGCAGGCAACACAGCTTTAGGCCTCAGGGCCTTGCCTGTGTGGGCAGCTGTCCTCCTGTCCTCTGTTTATTTCTCATCTATACCAGTGTTTATGCTGTGTATTCTACCCTGTCTTGTCCTATACTACTGTACTGAGTGATTATTGTATTTTGTAGTTATACTACTGTACTAGGGACACTCACTGTTACTGTTCATAGCTTCTGCGTGTGTGTGTGCGTGCACTGTCTGTAGTGTACACAGTACACAGTATTCCCTTCTACTGAATCATCTGATTAGTTACTACTGAATCTGATTATTGTATTTTCTAGTTGTACTTACTGTACTAGGGACACTCAGTCACTGTTCATAGGCTCGCTCCTGCGTGTGTGTGTGCGTCAGGGGAGGACTGGCCCAGGGGGACGGGGGGCAATTGCCCCCCGGGCTGCCCAAATCTTAAGTAATTAGGGCCGGCCACAGACATACCACAGGTGACATGTTCGCAGTGGGGATCGCAACCTCGCGCGATATTTCCCGGCAAGTTGAAGTATCCAATCAAAGAAGGGGATGAGGCGGACGGCCGTGGTGTGCCCTTGTGCGTGGCTGCGCCTGCGGTGGATGTGAGCGGCACAAGGACACAAATAGCTTAGGTCCTCTCCGGCCAGGTGGGTTGACCCTGCTTGACTCCGCCCCCTGCCAGAAGCCATTGCCGCCCGCAACGTGCTGCTGCGCCTGCGGTGTCATCGGAGTGAGCTGTCTTACTCTTCAGCTTTCTGTGCTGGGGGCCTGGAGCTGTGGCTACGAGTGGCTGGCTGGAGGAGTCGGACACAGTCCTCCCCTGTGCTGCTGTGCCTGAGGTGTCGTCGGAGTGAGCTGTCTCACTCTTCAGCTTTCTGTGCTGGGGGGGGCTGGGGGCCTGGAGCTGCGGCTACGAGTGGCTGGCTGGCTGTCCTGGCTGGAGGAGTCGGACACTCTGGGGGCTGGGAGTCGGAGATGCCACCTACAGCTGCTTGCTGCTGTAGAGGAGGAGGAGGTGTAGGACTGAGGAGACAGGAGGATAGAGGAGGTCGGGTCCAGGTTGCCAGAGGAGAAGGTGGTTTTTATAAATTTTGTTTCTGTACTTCTCCCTTCTTGTCACTGAGTTACTCACACTTTGCTGCCTGCCTGCTACTGCTGTCAAATTCAATTCTCTGCCCAGGCCAGTGCCCTCTGAGTTTTTTCTTGTGTGATAATCATCCCCATTCTGACCCTGGCCTGAGGGGGAACGTTTTTTCTTCTTGTGGTGTGATTGGCGGCAGGGGAGGGGGGAGGCAGGCAGTTAGGCACTGTCAAACAGGTAGTTGGAGGGGGGGGGGGAGTAGGTGTCAGACAAGTAGTTTGTATGGTGGGTGGGCAGGAGTGGGGTTAGGAATCACCAGGTAGGTAGGTTTGTGTGTGTGTGTGGGGGGGGGGGGGGTGTTTAAAGGAGTTATCAGGCATTTTTAATGAAATAAGTGATACTTACCCAGGGCTTCCTCCAGCCCCAGGCTCCCAGCATGTCCCTCGCCGCAGCTCTGCAGTCAGCCATTCGCTGCCGCTGCCTCCCAGTCCCCGGCGATGGCACCAGTCCGACCTGGATGTCGGCCTGTACTGCGCCTGTGCGAGCAGCACTGTCAATCACCGCCACGTGGACCGGAGTGTACTGCGCAGGCGCAGTAGTTCTGCGTCTGCACAGTACGCTCTGGTCCATGTGGCGGTGATTGACAGCGCCGCTCGCACAGGCGCAGTTGGCCTGACGTCATTGCCGGGGGCTGGGAGGCAGCGGCAGCGAACAGCTGACTGCAGAGCTGCGGCAAGGGACATGATGGGAGCTTGGGGCTGGACGAGCCCTGGGTAAGTAGCTCTTATTTTCATTAAAAAAAAAAGCCTGATAACTCCTTTAAGGTTAGGCATCCTACACAGACAGGTAGATTGTGCGGAGAAATGGGGTTAGGCATCAGGTACATAGTGTGTTTGTGTGTGTGTGTGTGGCTGGGGCTGTTAGTCATCACAATTTAAAGATTTGCACACAAGAAAGATATGGCTTTGGGCTGGGGATGCCGTGAAACGGGCCTCTAGTTTGTGTTGTCCCCCCAGGCCAAAAGGTCCCAGTCCTCCCCTGGTGTGCGTGCACTGTATGTAGTGTACACACACTCTATTTACTTCTACTGAATCTGATTACTACTGATTATTGTATTTTCTAGTTAGTGTACTAGGGGACACACTCACTGTTCACTGTTCACACTTACTGATTACTGATTATTGTATTTGTATTTGTACTGTACTAGTAATCACTTAGCGATCTAATCACTTAGTGATTAGTGTCACCTCACCCACCAACCCACTCCATTAAAGTACCCCACTTTTTCACCCGCCCTTTTAAAAAACTTTTTTGTTTACGCCCAAAACATCTAAGATGTCTGGAAGTGGCAGCCAGCGCGGTTTGGGCAAGGGGAAGGGCAGCAAGGGAATCCGGAGGAGAGGGAGCAGCATTGTGGCAAGCCGCGCCACCATGCACAGTTCCGCAGCAGCAGCAGCTGCGTCAGTGGCTAACATTCCGCCTATAGCCACTGGCCGTGGACGCCTTGGGCGCCCAGCAGGAGCATCTGCAACTCACGCTGCAGAGACACAGCAGCAGCAGCAGCGTGTAGTACCTGCTCCTATTTTCCTCCAGCCGGGTCGGAAACGTCCCATTGAGGAAAAGGATGCAGCCACTGTGGTGCAACTGATGACGGAGGATGAGCAGCCCGCCATCAGCACTGCATCCGAGGCCTCCACCCTCACCACCACCACCACCCCTGTTCGCAGCAGCCGCCCAGCAGGGCCTGGGGAGGAGGCCAGTTCACCGTCAGTTGGCGACCTGTCATTCAGCAGTCTTTTGACCCCAGGCATCATGAGTCAATTGTCTGCTGTTGTTGGCGATTTTGAGGAGGAGATGCTGATGGGCACTTTGGGGGAGGAGGGATTGGACAGCAAGACTGTGGCGACAGTCAAGCAGCTCATCCATGCATCAGGAGAGAAGTTTGGGAGGTCATCATCCCAGCAGGACATGTTTCAGGAGGGGGAGGATGATGATGATGATATTGATGACAGGGTGACGGACAAAGACTGGGTGCCACCACCAGCACCTGGGGATGTCATCATCAGCAGCTCTGAGGAGGAGGAGGAGGATGCGCTTGTGGGCCTTGCAAGGAGGCGCATCATTGCAAGCATTGGCAGCAGTAGGCAGGTCCCACAGCCTGCTGGTGTCTCAGGCTCAGCAGCAGCAGCAGCAGCATCTGCCAGTACCACCACCAGCCGCACCCAAGCCCCCCCCCCCCCCAACCACCACAGGGAGACAGGCAGCAGCGGCTCCAGGCCGTAGGGGGTTTTCTTGTCACCAATCTGGCAATTTTTCACCATGCCCACAGTTTACAGCAAGTACGCGCCACTTGCAACCACTGTCAGCGGAAGTTGAGCAGAGGTGCAGACCCCTTAAAGTTCAGCACCAGCTCTCTTATCAACCATCTTGCTGCTAAACATTACCACCAGCATGAGGAGTTCCAGAGGCTGAAGGCATCTGGTGCTGGCAGTGGCACCACACCCATCACTGCACAGCCTTCAGCAGCAGCAGCAGCAACAGCAGCCACCCGCCCTCCTGCTCCTCCAGCACCACCAGCAGGAGTGCGGAAACGCACTGCTCCTCTCCCCTCTGCAACTCCTGCCGCCGACACTGAGGCCTGTTCTGGCAGCCAGTCCTCAGTGGCCTCCTCTGCTGTCTCCGCTGATTCCCGTGCTAGCAAAAGGCGACGCCAGAGCCTTTTGAGCGAGTCCTTCCAGGGGGTGGTTAGGGCTCTGCCTCCCAGCAGCCGTCGCGTGCGCCAGCTGAACGGCTTGCTGGCACGGGCCATGTGCTCCCAACTCCTGCCGTACACGCTCGTGCAGGAGGGGAGCGACATGCGTGCGCTGCTTGCTTGTGCAGCCCCAGACTGGCAGCTCCCCAGCAGACACTTCTTCGCCCGCCAGGTCATGCCTGCACTGCACCGCTTTGTGATGGCCAATGTGGAGCGAGGGCTGGAGCACGCGGTTGGTGAAAGGGTCCACGTCACCATGGACTCCTGGAGCAGCCGCTTCGGGACAGGCCGCTACCTGTCCTTCACTGTCCACTGGGTCAGCTTGGTGGAAGGGGGTGAGGATGGGAGAGCAGCAGCGGGCACAGCAGCAGCAGCAACACAGTGGGTGGTGCCACCCCGCAGGGTCAGGGGAACTGCAGCAGGTTCCTCCGATCCTCTGCCATCCTCCGGCACACCTGGCCAAACCCCCCGCCTCAGCAGCAGCGTGAAGCCACGCCACTGCCAAGCGCTGCTGCAGTTGGTCAGCCTTGGGAAGACCAAACTAATGGCAACCCATGTGTTGGCCAAACTCAAGGAGCAGGAGAGGATTTGGCTGACCCCCAGAGGCCTCAGAGTCAGAGAGGTGGTGGCCGACAATGGGGCCAATCTGGTTGCCGCAATCGACAGGGGAAACCTGACCCACATCCCCTGTCTTGCCCACGTGCTGAACCTGGTGGTGCAGAAGTTCTTGCGCACCTACCAGGGGATCAGCGATCCGCTGGAAATGGCAAGGAATGTTGTGCGTCACTTCCGGCGCTCGGCTGCAGCCTCTGCGAGCCTGGAAGACGTGCAAAAGGAGCTGGAGCTGCCACACCATCGGCTGATCCTTGATATTCCAACTCGCTGGATCTCCACCCTGGTGATGTTGGAGCGTCTGGTTGAACAGAAGCACGCTGTCAACCAGTACCTTGCTCTGGCCACTGTGTCCGCCGCTCAGGAAAGGGACAAGACCAGCAACATCCCGTCCATCATCCCCAATGACGACTGGGGGCACATGCAGCAGGTGTGCTTAGTGCTGGCTCCCTTTCTGCAGGCCACCAACATGGTGAGCAGGGACCATGCTATGGTGTGCGAGTGGCATCAATCAGTGTAAAGCAAGCACCCAAGGAGGGAAGAAAAGGATAGATGTGCTATGGCTTGTAGCGTCTCTGCACTCCAGACGTTCCAATGCTTCCTCCACAGTCAAGCCAGCACCATCCGTAGTATTTAAAGCTCTTTATTTCTCTTTAAAAAGCATGACAAGCTTATCACTGTGAGCTTGTCATGCTTTTTAAAGAGAAAAGCTCTTTATTTCTTTTTAAAGAGAAATAAAGAGCTTTAAATACTACGGATGGTGCTGGCTTGACTGTGGAGGATGGTGTGCGAGTGGGTGCCCCTGGTTTGTCTGCTGAACAGGGCCCTCGATGCTTTGCTGGAACAGGGAGCGGCAGCCTTGGCCCAGCAGGAGTGGCATGCAGCTGCACAGTCCACCTCTGAGGGGGAGGAGGAGGAGGACTTGGTGGAGGTCCCTGACCTTGCTGCTGATGAGGGGGATCAGCACAGTGCAGCTGAGTTGGTGCGGGGGTGGAGAGAGGATGAGGCGGCAGAGGAGGAGGATGAGGACAGCACTGCCGTCGATGTGCCAGCACACGTGGCCCGCCTCTTCCCAATGGCAGCGCACATGCTGACGTGCCTGCGCAAGGACCCCAGGGTGATCCAGATGAAGCAGAGGGAGGACATCTGGATCAGCATGATGTTGGACCCGCGCCTCAAGGGGAAGTTGAGCCAGTTCCTGCCTCCTGCAGGAGGAGACCCAGCGCAACAAATAAGGAGCTTGCAGCAGGCCCTTGTTGAGCGCTTGGAGGAAGCCTTCCCCCAGCCTTCCACCCCCACTGTCCAGCCAGCACAGAGGCAGCAGCAGGTGCCTGCATCCAGCAGCAAGCGCCCCTAAGACCTGCTGTCTCTCAGCAACGAGCTCTACAGGACTGTAGAGGCTCCAGCAGTGATTAGAGAGGAGGTGCATGCAGCAGCATCCTCCACCGGTCACAGCCAGCGCCTGACCCGCATGGTGGCTGACTACATGGGGTCCTACAGCGGGCTTGACAGCGATGCCCCTGTTGATACCATGGAGTATTGGGTCAAGCGCCTGGAGATCTGGAGCGAGCTGGCGCAGTACGCCCTGGAAGTGCTGTCCTGTCCCCCTTCCAGCGTGCTGTCTGAGCGCTGCTTCAGTGCAGCTGGTGGCATGGTCACCGAGAAACGCTCACGTCTGTCTCACAAGTCTGTGGACAGACTGACGTTTCTCAAGATGAACCAGGCGTGGGTGGAAGGCGAGTTCCTGGCCCCTGTTGTCGGCGAGAGGGGGACATGAACTGGCTGCCGGAACCATCGTTAATATGCCTTACCACCCTTTACCACCTCCTGGCTCCTGCTCACTAAGCCAGCCTGGTTCAGTTTGACTATTACGTCGCCTGTAGCCACACATTTTACACCTACAGTGGGCTGCTGTGTACTGCCCTTCTGCTGTCTGTCTGTGTTTCCCACTGCCAGGGTACACAGATTTACCTTCTGCTGCCACTCTGCCACCAGCTATTACGTCCAACAATAGCTATATCTGTGTAATTTGCTGTAAAAAAAAAAAAAAAAATTAAAAAAAAAAAAAAATTAAAAAAAAAAAGGTTTAATTTTTCTGAGGTGCCCGGGTTGAAAACTGTGTTGTCCCAGTTGTGAATTAGACACAATGTGGGCTGCACGACCGCTGTCTGGGACCTCCTGTTGTGTTTATTTACAGCCCTGGTATCACCGCTAGGTACCAGGGCTATTATGTCACGCTGCCTGCCTGCTGCCACACTCACACTACTCCTCCATTCCTCCTGCTGCTGCTGCTGTCTGTCTGTGTTTCCCACTGCCAGGGTACACAGATTTACCTTCTGCTGCCACTCTGCCACCAGCTATTACTTCCAACAATAGCTATATCTGTGTAATTTGCTGTAAAAAAAAAAAAAAAAAAAAAACATAAAAAAAAAGGTTTATTTTTTCTGAGGTGCCCGGGTTGTAAAACTGTGTTGTCCCAGTTGTGTATTGGACACGATGTGGGCTGCACGACCGCTGTCTGGGACCTCCTGTTGTGTTTATTTACAGCCCTGGTATCACCGCTAGGTACACTCCCCTTCCTGATGGTTAACACTAAAACCACCTTTCCTGACACCTAACCCTAAACTCCCCTTCCTGATGCCTACCCTTAGAACCCCCTTCCTGACATCTAACCTTAAAAACTCCCTTCCTCTACTGCAAATAAAGTAAATATGAAAAAAGATGGATTTCTAAAAAAAATACATCTCAAAAATGAATCATTTAAAAAATGTACACATTTCAAAATTTGAAAACGACAGCACTAATTTGACCTGAAAAACAGATCTCAACGGCTGTTATAATTGTTTTGTTATCATCACCAATGTAAAATTGTTATGGACAAATTTGCACAACTGCCTATTTGGCCGTACTGTTTCTTTTTTTTTTTTCAAAACCCCCCAAAAAATGATTGAAACCAAAATTTGAAAACAATAAATTTCAAAATGATTATTCCAAAATAAGAAACATTTTGATTGGATTGGACTGGCCTGGCACCCACTATTTATCAGGCTAAATGTCTGCTTTTGGAGGCCAATAGCCAATATTTGCATTGGCGCCTATGCGGCGCCCAAATTGTCCATTAGCCTCATGCACCCAAATTTCCTGCTTCCTTTATGCCACCTATATAATTGCTCACATAGCACAACTACCATCAACCATGCATTGCATTATTTGTGTACCACATGTAAAAAAAAGTAATGCTCACATTGTATGCATAACACGGGTTATATATGTTAAGTTAGTGGTGTATATATTGGCAAAATTACCTTGTGCTGCATGGAGATGGCAGTTTTAGTGACATTTATTGAATCAGGGTAAATGTTTGAGGGGAAAAAATATCAAGTATCTATTGAGTGGGCTTTAAAGTTTAACAGAATTTCATACAATTTAAAGCCTTTGTCTAATCAGTCTGTCTAATCTATTAAAGATATTGAGAATTTGGTCCCGACTCCCAATGTCTACAAAGGATGTTATGTAATTCAGCGCAGTTCTGAAAGTAGGTGCCACAGGACTCTGGTGCCAAACACTTATTAGGGCCCATTTCCACTAGACGCTTTACTATGCGGAAACCGCTCCGCATCGCCACGCAAGGAAACTGCAACCAATTCACGTCAATGGAGTAGTTTCTATTGACGCAGATTTACCTACGTGATGTGACGTGTGGGGGGGGGGGAATTATGTATAGCATGCTGCAGCTTTCTGCAGCAAGCATCTGAGTCCTGATAGCCACCGGCGGGAAGCCGCGTAATGCCGCATCAGGTTGTACGGATGGCAACTAGAAGTATTTGTGGGGGGATGCGAGGTGATGCGTCGATCGCCTCGCATCCAATACGCTAGTGGAAATGGGCCCTTAGAGGTGCTGTGACAGCACAGCACTCCTTATGAATAATAGTCCCATCTCTTGCAGCAGCTTCCTGTTCTGGTGAGTCTGGCACTGGGCCATTTGGGGGTGCTCTTCTCACCACGGCTTTACTCTGTCAGAGTTGTTGGTTGGAAGATGGCTGCCTCGCTGGCCAAGTGGGAATATCGTCTGCCGCCTCCCCTCTTCACAGCTCTGCAGCTGCGGCCTGGCAAGAGGGAGCCAGGTGAGGTGGCCCCCAACAGCTGAGTGAATGTGCGAGGGAGAGGTGGGAAGTGTGCTCGGGCACCTAGGTTTTCCTTAGCATGGGGCCCACTAAGTTTTGTTGTTTGGGGAGGGGGGGGGGGTCCATGCACCCTAGTTATGGCCCTGGGGAGTATGTTCAATGCCTGCCTGAAAGGACATGTTGCCTAAATGGAGAGGGATGCCAAGTACCTAAAAGAGGGGGAGATGGGTCATCGCTTACACTAAGGGCAAACCTCTCAACTTTTTGAGATAAAACAAAGGGACACTTAAACCACACCCTAATCACGCCCCTGGCACACCCATAGTCACGCATACCATAAAGATTTCATAAGAAAAATATAATATTTTATCATTTAAACCACACTGGTCCTTTCTATCCTGGTTCATTTTCGTTTATGTTAACATTTAAAAAGAAGAAATATATAAATGTAAAGTATGAGAATAAAGTTTAGAGACAATGAAACACATTTTTAGTAGATAAGTGACATTATTTTCATAGGTCTGTACATCGGTTCTGAAAGAGGGACAAATGAGGAGGGACACAGAGACAGGGTTCCCAAAGAGGGACTGTCCCTCCAAAAGAAGGACAGTTGGGAATTATGCAAGGCAACTGAGCACCTGTAATTGAAAATATATAAAATGGGGGCAGGGGTTGGGTTTAATCTCATTACTTACCTATGGAGTCTCCTGGCACACACTGTGGTGATCCCAGTCACGCAACTTTACCAGGAATTTCAAAATGGAACATGGCAGATCCCATATACACGGGGGGCGGGGCTAGAGAAGCTAGAGTAGGGAAGTAATGATGATCACCTCAAACCCACGTCTCCCCCAATGCCACACTCTATTGTGAGCATTTTCCTGCGATTTTTGAACGCTCACAATACAGTGCTTAAAAAAGTGCTGATCATGATTGTTGGGAATTGCGAGAGTGTACAGTGATTTTACTGATCTAGTCACGGTAAAATTACCCCTGCAAAACGGTAACGCTAAGCATTACCAATGGACCCTACCGTTACCATTACCGATTAGCATTACCAATTTCCCACTTTCAGGTGTGACTGGGCCCTCTCTCTGCTTGCATTTGCTTCCACTTTTGAAGTGCATGTGGTTTGGTGATTGCAAGGACGCTGGTGCAGTAATTTACGTTGCAAAATGATGTTTCTACTACCGCCATCTGATTCTTGCTAAATCACTACCTGCCTCATTTTTGTTTTGTGTGGTTGTGTGCCTCATTCAGCAAACATGAGCTGGTCAACCTTAGATAATTATTCTGACCGATTTCCTGATTCATGATCAATTGGTCTGATATTCCAGAATAATGTATTCATCCGTATAAAGACTCTCCAAACTTTTGTTGTAAGAATGGGATCAGTGGCGTAGGGCCCGCGGTCGCAACGGTCGCCTTGGCGACCGGGCCCGGCTCCTGAAGAGGCGGGGGAGGGGCCCGGGGGGCCCATGTCCGTTTGGAGGGCTGTGCGGCCGTGCGCGCTATTGGGAGGGGGGAGCCGCAGCTGCGGGGAGGGCAGCCCGACCTCTCCCTCCCTCCCTCCCTTCTTCTCCCCGGCCCCCCCCCCCTCAGATGCAGAGTGAGCGCGCACGGAAGCGCTGTAGGCAGAACTCACCTCCGTCCCTGGTTCCAATCTCCGCTGATCTCCTCTCTGCATAGAAGATGATACACACACTGCTTCCGGCTAAACAGGAAGCAGTGTGTGTATCAGCATCTATACAGAGCGGGAGGAGATCAGCGGCGATTGGAACCAGGGATGGAGGTGAGTTCTGCCTACAGCGCTTCCGTGCACGCTCACTCTGCATCTGAGGGGGGGGGCCCGGGGAGAGGGAGAGGTTGGGCTGCCCTCCCCGTGGCTGCAGCTCCCCCCCTCCATTATGGGGGGGGGGCACCTACCTACCTACCTACCCTAGGGGGCAGCTACCTACCTAACCTATCCTGGGGGGCAGCTAATTACCTAGCCTATCCTGGGGGGCAGCTACCTACCTAACCTATCCTGGGGGGCAGCTACCTAATCTATCCTGGAGGGCAGCTACCTAATCTAACCTATACTGGGGGGCACCTACCTAATCTAACCTATACTGGGGGGCACCTACCTAATCTAACCTATACTGGGGGGCACCTACCTAACCTATACTGGGGGGAAGCTACCTAATCTAACCTATACTGGAGGGCACCTACCTCATCTAACCTTATACTGGGGGGCACCTACCTCATCTAACCTTATACTAGGGGGCACCTACCTCATCTAACCTATACTGAGGGGCAGCTACCTAATCTAACCTATACTGGGGGCACTTACTTATCTAACCTGTATTGGGGGCACCTAGCTAGCCTATACAGGTGGCAACTATACTGGCTACCTATATTGGAGGCACCTACCTAACTAACCTATACTGGGGGCACCTACCTATCTAACCTATGCTGGGGGCAACTATTCTGGCCACCTATATTAGAGGCACCCACCTAGCTAACCTGTACTGGGGGCACCTATCTATCTAACTTATCTAACTTATACCTGCGGCGCCTGCCTATCTAACCTATACCGGGGGCAACTATACTGGCTTACCTATGCCTGGCTACCTATACTGGGGGGGACCTATAGCTGGCTATAGGGATTCGGATATGTGTGTGCGTCGGGTGCTGCCGGGGGAGGGGGGGCTGTTGTTGCCGGGGGGGGGGGGGCACATCCAGATTCCACATCGGAGCCCAGAGGTTTGTAGCTACGCCACTGAATGGGATGTAGGATCCAGTAAATATCCATTGAGATTTAATCTCTCAATGTCAAGTAAAAATAATCATATACTATCTTATATTCATAATTATAATCATCTATTATTGGTTATTTCCTATTGGCCTGCAGGAAAATTCCCTTCCGATCCACGGGTATTACTAATATTGTATTATTTGTTGATCATCAGGAGCACAGTTATAAATAATGTGGCCCCCGTGTTCTCATCACCTTCCCCCTCCCCCCAGGGGGACTCCCACTATCAGGGGGCCTCTGCCTGATGTCCTATAACAAGTGCTGCCACCATGACCCTCCATACGAGAGCGACCACCACGACTCTATCCACCCTTAAATGTGGTTATTGGCTCATGCATGCTCCAAATATTTTGCTTTGATTAGATTGATTAGCAGTGCTGGTATGTAGTAGGCACCTCTAGAAACTGTGGAACAAAGGTGGGCCATGTATTGATTTTGCGGGCCGATCAACCATCCAATGCATAATTCAAATCGGATGAAAATCAGTGCTGCCACAAGCATGCCTGATTAATGATTCACCCAATTTTGGGCTGATATTAAATGTGCCAGGGGCGTCGCTAGCCCTATTTTGGGGGGGCACGTGCCCCCAATCTGTCCTGGGGTGCCACGGATCTCCTCCTTAGGGGTGCCCGGCACTGCCCGCTGTCCTCTCCTGGCCGCCACTGTCCCCTCCTGGCCGCCGCTGCCTCCCCGACCGCCGCTGCCTAACCCCCCCCCCCCCCCCGGCTGACCCCGCGGCCAGAGCTTCAGACCTCGATCAGCAGGCGACCAGACACAGCGGGTGCTAGGACTTAACGTACACCGCTGATATGCGGAAGTGACATCACTTCTGCATATACAGCGTGTTGCGTCAGGCGCCCACTCTATCTGGTCGGGTCGCCCGCGGCGCTGATCGAGGTCTGCTGGCTGCGAGGTAAGGGGGGGCGCGCCTGTCACTCACTACCCAACGGGGGTCCCTGTCACTCACTAGTTATCGGGGGTCCCTGTCACTCACTATCGGGGGTCCCTGTCACTCACTAGCTAAGGGGGGTCCCTGTCGCTCACTAACTGGGGTCTCTGTCACTCACTAACTGGGGTCCCTGTCACTATTTATCAGGGGTCTCTGTCACTTACTAGCTATCGGGGGTCCCTGTCACTCACTAGTTATCGGGGGTCCCTGTCACTCACTAGCTAATGGGGGTTCCTGTCACTCACTAACTGGGGTCTCTGTCATTCACTAACTGGGGTCCCTGTCACTATCTATCGGGGGTCCCTGTCACTATCTATCGGTGGTCCCTGTCACTCACTATCAGGGGTCCCTGTCACTCACTAACTGGGGTCCCTGTCAATCACTAGCTATCGGGGGTCCCTGTTACTCACTATCTATCGGGGGTTCCTGTCACTCACTATCGGGGGTCCCTGTCACTCACTAGCTAACGGGGGTTCCTGTCACTCACTATCCATCGGGGGTCACTGTCACTCACTATCGGGGGTCCCTGTCACTCACTAACTGGGGTCCCTGTCACTCACTATCGGGGGTCCCTGTCACTCACTAGCTAATGGGGTCCCTGTCACTCACTAACTGGGGTCCCTGTCACTCGCTAACTGGGGTCCCTGTCACTCGCTAACTGGGGTCCCTGTCACTCACTAACTGGGGTCCCTGTCACTCACTATCGGGGGTCCCTGTCACTCACTAGCTAACTGGGGTCCCTGTCACTATCTAACTGTGGTCCCTGTCACTATCAGGGGTCCCTGTCACTATCGGGGGTCCCTGTCACTCACTATCGGGGGTCTCTATCACTCACTAGCTAACAGGGGTCCCTGTCACTAACTGGGGTCCCTGTCACTATCGGGGGTCCCTGTCACTATCGGGGGTCCCTGTCACTCACTAACTGGGGTCCCTGTCACTCACTACCTAACTGGAGGCGCCTGTCACTCACTAGCTAACCTTGGGGTCCCTGTCACTCACTACCTAACTTGGGGGGCTACCATATTAAGGGGGCATTTTGCCTATTTATGTGAAATGCTGTCCATTTATGTGCCTCATGACTGCTGAATTTGTCTTGTTGGGGGCCTTATGATTTGTTGGGGGCCTCAAGATTGCTGAATTTGTCTTGTTGGGGGCCTTATGATTTGTTGGGGGCCTCAAGATTGCTGAATTTGTCTTGTTGGGGACCTCATGATTTGTTGGGGGCCTTATGATTGCTGATTTTGTCATGTCGAGGGCGTCACGATTGCTGAATATGTCATGTCGGGGGCGTCACGATTGCTGAATTTGTCATGTCGGGGGCGTCACGATTGCTGAATTTGTCATGTCGGGGGCCTCACGATTGCTGAATTTGTCATGTTGGGGGCCTCACGATTGCTGAATTTGTCATGTCGGGAGCCTCATGATTGCTGAATTTGTCTTGTTGGGGGTCACATGATTAGTGATGGGCCGAACCTCCGATTTTAGGTTAGAGAACCGGGTTCGTGAACTTCCGCGGAAGGTTCGGTTCGCGGAAAAGTTCGCGAACCGCAATAGACTTCAATGGGGAGGCGAACTTTGAAAAATAGAAAAAATTATGCTGGCCCCAAAAGTGATGGAAAAGATGTTTCAAGGGGTCTAACACCTGGAGGGGGGCATGGCAGAGTGAGATACACGCCAAAAGTCCCGGGGAAAAATCTGGATGTGAAGCAAAACAGCGTTTTAAGGGCAGAAATCACATTGAATGCTAAATTGCAGGCCTAACGTGCTTTCAAACATCTTGCATGTGTATACATCAATCAGGTAGTGTAATTAGAGTACTGCTTCACACTGATGCACCAAACTAACTGTGTAACGCACCACAAGTTACCAGCTGTTTGTGTAGTGACGGCCATGCTGGACTACTGCGCAACATGGCGAGATTGCTCTTCCTCACTCAGTGATGTCAGGTAATGTGTGACTGCCTTCTCAACTTTCCATGGCATTGTTAAAAAGGTTATGTTTTGTTTTTAAATTACATTTTCTACTTGTAGCGGTACTTGTTCAGTACCGCTACAATGAGAATCCTATGGAGGCGGGCAAGTCTGGCATTGTGACCCCGGGTAATGGCCGGGGAATGAGGGATGGAATCCGGTGTGAAGCCTGAGCAACGGCTACCACTACACATCCAAGGAGGGCAGCAGTCAGGCATGCACGCCCGCCCCGAGGTAGTGACCAAAAATAACAATACAGGAGGACTATCGAGGGCTTGCTGTATTTGAAATGAATGTACTTTAAATCCTTTAACGAGAACCAGTTATGGCGGGCAAAGATGACACCACATTCCTTTCACGAGAATCATATGGAGGCGGGCAAATCTGACATTGTCACCACGGGTAATGGGCGGGGAATGAAGGTTGGATTCCGGCCCGAAGTGGGAGTCTGCTGAGACCCACACTGTAGCTGCCCTGACCGTGCTTTGCAGACCAGGCATCTGTGATCAGATGGACCCTTGACCCAGCGGAAGACAAACCAAGTCGAAAGCATTTGCCAAGAATTTTTTACGGAGGGCAAGTTTTTTGCCTTTTTTTCATTTGTTTGAAAATGTAGATGGTTGTATTTTTAAATTGTTTTAAAATGTAGATGGTTGTATTTTTAAATTGTTTTAAAATGTAGATGGTTGTATTTTTAAATTGTTTTAAAATGTAAATGCTTGTATTTTTCAATTGTTTGAAAATGTAGATGGTTGTATTTTTAAATTGTTTGAAAATGTAGATGGTTGTATTGCGTTCCGGAGTTGGAGCCTGACAAACGGCTACCACCACACATCCAAGCAAGGAGGGCAGCAGGCAGGCATGCACGCCCGCCCCGAGGTAGTGACCAAAAATAACAATACAGGACTCAGGAGGACCTTTTGAGGCCCTAATTGTAATGAATCAACTTTAAAGAGAATCTGTATTGTTAAAATCGCACAAAAGTAAACATACCAGTGCGTTAGGGGACATCTCCTATTACCCTCTGTCACAATTTCGCCGCTCCCCGCCACATTAAAAGTGGTTAAAAACAGTTTTAAAAAGTTTGTTTATAAACAAACAAAATGGCCACCAAAACAGGAAGTAGGTTGATGTACAGCATGTCCACACATAGAAAATACATCCATACAGAAGCAGGCTGTATACACCCTTCCTTTTGTATCTCAAGAGATCATTGTGTGTTTCTTTCCCCCTTCTGCTCTCATGCACTGAAGTTTCAGGCTGCTCTTTTCTTCTTGCAAACAGCTTTGCCCTTGTCTGTAATCCTCAGTATGTGAAAGCCCAGCCAGCTCAGAGGACGATTTATCCATCTTGTAAAAGATAAGAGAGAAGAGAGAATCTGCCATAATCTAAATAACACACAGGCAGTGTGCAGAGAGGGGCCTGGAGGGGGGAGATTCATCACAGAACTACAACACTGAAGAACTTGGCAGCCTTCCAGACACAGGCCGACAAGTCTGACAGGGGAAAGATACATTGATTTATTACAGAGACTGGTATAGTAGAAAGTGCTGTAGTAAGCCAGAACACATTAGAATAGCTTTTGGAACTTATAGGATGATAAAAAACAGGATGCAATTTTTGTTACGGAGTCTCTTTAAATCCTTTAACGGGAATCCGTTATGGAGGGCAAGTCTGATGGTGCCTTCACTGCGATTCACCAGGTTGGTCTCCGGCGAGAATCTGTTATGGAGGTCAAGTCTGCCATCGTGACCACTGACCATGGCTAATGGCGAGGGAACCCTTCCTGGTGTGATTCTGGTCCGGAGTTGTAGCCTAACAAACGGCTCCCACCACACATCCAGGCAAGGAGGGCAGCAGGCAGGTATGCCCGCCCCGAGGTAGTGACCAAAAATTGCCATAGCTGTTTGTGCCTTTTCTCCAGGTGCCTTCATAAGGCACTTGTCCCTACGTGAGAGTTGGCTTTTCCACGGCTCAATTTTTGCTGGCAGAGAGAACAGATGGCTTTGCTCCGATCTGAGACACACATGTTAAAAAATTTCCAAACCGCTGAGCCCCCCTGGGGTGATGACGCTACGATGGCATCAGCAGCTGACGTTGAAGGGCATGTTGGCTGGCTGGCCATAGCTGGCGATACATGGCGCTGGACACTGCCCCCAGCTGTTTCTGAGGACGAGCTCCCTCTGCTTCTATCATGGAGTCGTCTCCTCCTACTCCTCTCTGACTCCCCCTCTGAACTGTCCCCCTGGTCATCTCCTCTACTGGGAACATACGTGGCATCCGTATAATCGTCATCATAATCCTCCTGCCCAGCTTCGCTTTCCTCAGACAACTCCACAACTGCACCAACTTCAGGTGGTTCATCATCCCCCTCCTCACACGTTACGTCCATACTATCGCCACCTAACTCAGACGTATGAGGTGGTGTACCTGCGCCTTCTTCTTGTTGCAGTAGTAGCTGTGAATCAGTGATTTCACCACCACCACCAAATAACTCCTGTGAAGTGTCAAATGCAGCGGATGTGGTGCTTGTACTAGCACTGGTGGCACTGGCTGCGGGAGATGAGGTGTTCTGTGTTAAATACTCAAGCACGTCCTCACAATTTTGGGAAGTGATGGCACGTGCCTTCTTCTGAGCACTGTACTTTGGTCCAGGTCCGCATGAAATCACAGCAACACCACCTCGCACAGACCTGCCAGTGCCAGGTGGCCTTCCTCTGGGTCTTCCTCTACCTCTTCCTCTACCTGGTTTGTCCATTTTGTCCATCTCGTGGGGAAGCTAGGTATATGCAGTGAGGTGAGTTCACTCAACAGAAAAGGTAGATATGCAGTGAGGTGAGTTCACTCAACCCAAAGGTAGTTATATATGCAGTGAGGTGAGTTAACTCAACACAAAAGGTAGCTATGTGCAGTGAGGTGAGTTCACTCAACCCAAAGGTAGTTATATATGCAGTGAGGTGAGTTCACTGAACACAACAGGTAGTTAGATGCAGTCAGCTGAGTTCACTTAACACAAGCGTAGTTATATGCAGTGAGGTGAGTTCACTCTACAGAAAAGGTAGATATGCAGTGAGGTGGGTTCACTCAACTTAAAAGGTAGTTATATGCATTGACGCAAGTTCACTCAACACAAAAGGTAGTTATGTGCAGCGAGGTGGGTTCACTCAACACAAACATAGGTGTATGCAGTGATGAGGTGGGTTAACTAAGCACAACAGGTACTAGTAGTAGGTAAATGCAGTACTGGGTAGGTAGTACAATGTGCAGCTTCCTGTCACACACACAGGTGTCACTGAATGTGCTGCTGAATGCTGGTGGGCTGCTGGCAGTGGGACACACACATTATGAATTAGCAATGCTGTCTAAGCAACACAAGTGTCTCACACACACAGGTAGTCACTGAATGTGCTGCTGCTGGCAGTGGGACACACAGTATGAATTAGCAATGCTGTCTAAAAAACACAAGTGTCAGTTTCAAACACAGAAAAAAAAAATTGATCACACGAGCAGGATGAACTCTGAAAAGAGCTTTTCTGGGGCGCTATTATAGCAACAAGATTCAGCTAAGCAAGCTAAGAAGGCAAGAGCCTGACTAATCTGTCCCTAGGAAAACAAGTCTGCAGCAGTTGTCCCTATTCTGTCTCTAGCAGGCACACGAGTGAGGCTAATGGCCGCCAGAGCCTGCCTTATATAAGGGGGGGTGGGGCTCCAGGGCTTAGTATAGCCGGATTGGCTACAATGCGCCTGCTGACTGTGATGCAGAGGGTCAAAGTTGACCCTCATAGAGCATTATGGGGCGAATCGAACTTCTGGGAAAGTTCGCCTTCGCCGGCGAAGGCGAACCATCCGATGTTCGCCTGGAACCGTTCGCCGGCGAACCGTTTGGCCCATCTCTACACATATTGCTAACTGCGAGACTATGGGAAAAGCTGAATCCTTATCATATGAGACAATAGCATTAAACTTACTTTTTTAGCTTTTTAAAACAGAAAATAAAACTGGGAGGTTCTAAAAAAAATTGAATACATTTTTCAGGAGTAGGATGGATGAAATTGTTTATCTTCACAGTTTATTTTCAACTTGGATTTTTCATAATGTTCATGTATGAGTTAAAACGTTTGTACAGTATTTAGTTTAAATTGCTGATGCCACTTTGCGATAGATAAGTGACTTTTGGGTTGCAGTTTGGGCACTCGGCCTCCAAAAGGTTCGCCACCACTGTCCTAATCTAATGTCCCGCCATTGCTAGGTTCATGTAAATTTGTCTCCACCCGTTACCACACCTACATTCTGGTCCATGGCCCACCCAATTTTCGGTGCGGCGCGATAAGCGCGCCGCACAATGTGATCCTCATATTTGTGGCACGCTAGCTGCAGTGTGCTAAATTCTGCTGCCTACAGTATGTACAGAATACGCTGTTCTCTAGTGCCTGCACTGTGTGCTGATCTAACTCCAGTGTGTACAGTGTAAGGTGTTACTCTGTGTCTTTACTGATTGTAAACCAGCTGTATTGTATGCTGATCCCTGCTACATTCAGTATGTACAGTATTAGCTGTAAAGCCTGGTACACACATACAATTTTGATTAGCCAATTTTAGCTCTGTTCATAAAATGTATTGTCTGTTGGCCCACTTACTGCATGGGGGTGGTAAAATTAGTCAGTGATTGACCAATCAAAATTGTATGTGCGTATACATCTTTGATCTATGCCTATACTGATTGTAAATTATCTAAATAAAGGACAGGGGGCTCCATCGAATATTTCGATGGGCAGGCCTGTTACCTGTAGCTTAAACCGCTGCTAAGTTCATGTTCATTTGGCCCCACCCATGGCCACGCCCACTCACCTCATGTCCACGCCCATTTTTTGCCATGGCACGCGTATATACCTCCCCACCTGGTGCCCACAGGTGCCCCCGATCTCCAAGGACCCTAGAAACGCCCATGTTGCCCGGGTATGTATTTGGCTGGTGTTAGCTCTGGCCACTTTTTCTAACCCTTATGCTGGGCATACATGGTGAGATTATGCGCCGGTATCGAGCCAGCGGATTGATCCCTGCTCGTCCCCGTGGGTGGTTGCTTATCAGCCGCTTGTTTCTTCCCATTATTGTCCCCGCCGGTATCGAGCGCAGTATCGATCCGGTGGGGTATTGGACAGGTTCATCAGGCTCGATTGATAAGCCTCCCTCCTGTCTGTGTATGCCCAGCTTAACACACAAATACTCAATGACCAAGTTTGTGAGCTTTGGGGTCTTTGTCATTTGTATATTTGTCATTTGTATATTCCCATAGAAATTAAACAAATCAGATTGGCTGTTTGTGGCTCTGCCCCTCTCCAGCATTTGAACCCCAGTCACCCAATGAACAACTGTAGCAGGTTTGAGGCATCTGCTAATAACAGAGCAAAAATTGAATTTTGATTGGCTATTATAGGCTCCACCCACTTCCCATAATATTAATCTCAGTCATCCAGTGACCATCTGGGCAAAGTTTGAGAACCCTTGCCATTAACAGTGTAAGAATGGCTGCAGTTTATATTTTCCTAGTGAAATTTGTTTTTGGCTCTGCCCACTTTTTGTAACCTTGACACACAGTCACTCAATGACCAAGTTTGTGACCTCTGGGGTCCTTGGCTTCAATAATTTGTAATTTACCAGTGAGATGAAACAAATCCGATTGGCTGTTTGTAGCTCCACCCCTTTTCTGAATTTGAACCCCAGTGACCCAATGACCAACTGTACCAGGTTTGAAGGCTTGTGCCATTAACAGTGTAAGAATAGCAGCAATTTATATATATATATATGAAAATCAACAGGTGAATTTTGATTTTCGTTTTAGGCTCCACCCACTTTTCTGAATATTAATCCCAGTCACCCAGTGACCAAGTTTTAAGCTTTTGGGCTTCTGCCATCAAAATTGTGTGAGCTGAAGCAGTTTATCCAGTAAAGTAATCTGATTGGCTGTTTGTGGCTCCACCCTTTTAGTGGATTGGAACCCCAGCCACTTCATAAACGACTGTAGCTGGTTTGAGGCTTCTGCCATTATTAGTGTAAGAGTGGCAGCAGTTTCAATATTTCCCTTAAAAATCAATAGGTGAATTTTGATTGGCTGTTGTAGGTTCCACCCACTTTCCTGAATATTAATCCCAGTCATCCATTGACCAACTGTGTCACGTTTGAGAAGCCTGCCAATAACAGAATGGCTGAAATCAATCTAACAAATCTGATTAGCTGTTTGTGGCTCTGCCCCTTTAGTGAATTTGGACCCCAGTCACCTATCAGGTAAGAAGCATCTGCCATTAACAGTGTAAGAATGGTAGCAATGTAAATATTCCCCTTGAAAATCAATAGGTGAAATTTGATTGGCTGTTGTTGGTGCCACCCACATTTCTGAATATTAATCCTAGTCAGTCACCCAGTGGCCCACTGTGTCAAGTTTGGGAACCCTGCCATTAACAGTGTAAGAATGGCTGCAGTTTATATTTCCCCCTGGAATAAAATGTAGTTGTTGGCTCCGCCCACTTTTTCTAACCTTAACGTACAGTCACTCAATGACCAAGTTTATGAGCTTTGGGCTTTTGGTATCAATAATTTGTATATTCCCATTGAAATTAAACAAATCTAATTGGCTGTTTGTGGCTCTGCCCCTTTCTGAATTTGAACCCCAGTCACCCAGTGACTAACAGTACCAGGTTTGAAGCATCTGCTATTAACAGTGTAAGAATGGCAGCAATGTAAATATTCCCTTTGAAAATCAACAGTTGAATTTTAATTGGCTGTTGTAGGCTCCACCAACTCTCTTGAATATTCATCCCATTCACCCAGTGACCAACTGTGCAAAGTTTGAGAACCCTGCCAGTAACAGTGTAAGAATGTCTGCAGTTTATATTTTCCTAGTGAACGTTATTTTTTGGCTCTGCCCACTTTTTGTAACCTTGACCCACAGTCACTCAATGACCAAGTTTGTGAGCTTTCAGGTTCCTGGCATCAAATATGTGTGAATGGAAGCAGTTTATCCACCAAGAAAGTCTGATTGGCTGTTTGTGGCCCCACCCCTTTAGTGAATTTGGACCCCAGTCACCCAGTGACCGACTGTAGCAAGTTTGAAGCCTCTGCCATTAACAGTGTAAGAATGGCAGCAGTTTTAATATTACCCTTGAAAATCAATAGGTGACTTTTGATTGGCTGTTGTAGGCTCCACCCACTTTTCTGAATAATAATCTCATTGACCCAGTGACCAAGTTTGCCAAGTTTGAAAATCCTGCGATTAACAATGTAAAAATGGCTGCAGTTTACATTTCTCCATTTAAAATGAATGTCTGAAATGTCATTGGCTGGTTTATGCTCTGCCCACTTTTCCTGGATTTGTAACCTCGGTCACCAAGTGACCAACTGTGCCAAGTGTGGGGACTCTGGCTCAATTTCTGTGAGAATGGCAGCCTTTTCCATTTTTTCTATTCACTTGAATGGGTGGAATCTGATTGGCTGTTTGTAGCTCCGCCCAGGTGTGCAGGGGGGACGCGAGACCCCCAGAACATATCATCCCAGGTAGTAAGGGATCTGTATACCAAGTTTTGTTCAAATCGGTTGAAGCGTTTTCGCGTGATCGCGGCACATACATATACACACACACACACACACACACACACATACATTCGATTTTATATACAGTGGGTTGCAAAAGTATTCGGCCCCCTTGAAGTTTTCCACATTTTTTCACATTACTGCCACAAACATGAATCACTTTTATTGGAATTCCACATGAAAGACCAACACAAAGAGGTATACACATGAGAAGTGAAACGAAAATCATACATGATTCCAAACATTTTTTACAAACAAATAACTGCAAAGTGGTGTGTGCATAATTATTCGGCCTCCTTTGATCTGAGTGCAGTCAGTTGCATCAGTTGCGTCAGTTGCTCATCAAGCAAGACATTGCTTGATAAATGCTAATGACTAAATAGAGTGCACCTGTGGGTAATCTAATGTCAGTACAAATACAGCTGCTCTGTGACGGCCTCAGAGGTTGTCTAAGAGAATATTGGGAGCAACAACACCGTGAAGTCCAAAGAACACACAAGACAGGTCAGGGATCAAGTTATTGAGAAATTTAAAGCAGGCTTAGTCTATAAAAAGATTTCCAAAGCCTTGAACATCCCACGGAGCACTGTTCAAGTGATCATTCAGAAATGGAAGGAGTATGGCACAACTGTAAACCTACCAAGACAAGGCCATCCACCTAAACTCACAGGCCGAACAAGGAAAGCGCTGATCAAAAATGCAGTCAAGAGGCCCATGGTGACTCTGGACGGGCTGCAGAGATGTACAGCTCAGGTGGGAGACTCTGTCCAAAGGAGAACTATTAGTCATGCACTGTACAAAGTTGGCCTTTATGGAAGAGTGGCAAGAAGAAAGGCATTGTTAACAGAAAGCATTAGAAGTCCCGTTGGCAGTTTGCCACAAGCCATGTGGGGGACACAGCAAACATGTGGAAGAAGGTGCTCTGATCAGATGAGACCAAAATTGAACTTTTTGGTCAAAATGCAAAACGCTATGTGTCGCGGAAAACTAATACTGCACATCACTCTGAACACACCATCCCCACTGTCAAATATGGTGGTGGCAGCATCATGCTCTGGGGTGCTTCTCTTCAGCAGGGACAGGGAAGCTGGTCAGAGTTGATGGGAAGATGGATGGAGCCAAATACAGGGCAATCTTGGAAGAAAACCTCTTGGAGTCTGCAAAAGACTTGAGACTGGGGTGGAGGTTCACCTTCCAGCAGGACAACGACTCTAAACATAAAGCCAGGGCAACAATGGAATGGTTTAAAACAAAACATATCCATGTGTTAGAATGGCCCAGTCAAAGTCCAGCTCTAAATCCAATTGAGAATCTGTGGCAAGATCTGAAAACTGCTGTTCACAAACGCTGTCCATCTAATCTGACTGAGCTGGAGCTGTTTTGCAAAGAAGAATGGGCAAGGATTTCAGTCTCTAGATGTGCAAAGCTGGTAGAGACATACCCTAAAAGACTGGCAGCTGTAATTGCAGCAAAAGGTGGTTCTACAAAGTATTGACTTAGGGAGCTGAATAATTACGCACACCCCACTTTGCAGTTATTTATTTGTAAAAAATGTTTGGAATGATGTATGATTTTCGATCCACTTCTCACATGTACACCACTTTGTATTGGTCTTTCACGTGGAATTCCAATAAAAGTGATGCATGTTTGTGGCAGTAATGTGACAAAATGTGGAAAACTTCAAGGGGGCCGAATACTTTTGCAACCCACTGTATATAGATAACACAACTGTTATATTATTTTTTGAATGTGCTTAGAAGATTGATGAACGCTTGGCTATAAAGGCCTTGATAAGATGGAATACTGTTAGAAGGAAACACTACTTGGAACTGTTCATATTTTGTATATATGCTGTATGATAAGCAAATACAATTTTTTATATAGAATCATATACTGAGTGCTCTGATTCATGTCAAGGTATACCGTCAATCTATAATTACTGTTATAGAGGGTTCAGACCCCGCTATGCCGGATTTATATATGATAGCAACGCTTTAAAGGCTGGTCCTTTACTGAGTTAGCAATCATGAAAAAGGCAAGAACCGCTCAGGTTTTTGATGATGACGTTGTGGACCCTCCGTATGTGTAGCCTGAGTCTGGGGAAGAATGGTCGGAGCAGGATGACGAGTCACCTAGGCTTAGGCAAGGATATCACCATATGTCAGGCAGGGGCAGGTGCAGCAGTGGGCGTGGAGGAAGTAGACAGGACACTGCTTCAGCCGGCACCACCACCATGCAACCCCCAACTAGCACACATTGTTTCGCTGCAGTCTCTGCTAGCGGGGGCCACAGTAAATTAAAGTCACCGGTATGGAACTATTTTGAGGTGTTAAGCCACGACAAAAAATATGCGGTGTGCAAGTTATGCAGCAAAAAATTAAGCCGTGGGAAAAATATGTCCAAGATGGGTACCTCATCCCTCCAGGGCCACCTGAAGAGCCACCACTGCCAACAGTATGAAGAGTTCAAGAGGAGGCAGGCACTGCAAGCAGGGGGTGCTGAGAGCACAAGGCCCACCACCGCAGCAGCATCATCCCTCCCTCAGGGTCATGAATCCCCCGCCGCAGCAGCAGTACTAGCACGCAAGCGCTCATCCACCTCGGCTACTCCGGACACAGACATTGAGGCTGGCAGCCAGCCGTCTCTCTCCTCTGTCTCCCCTGCATCCCATCGTCGTCAGACCCTGCTGAGCGACACCTTTCAGGGTCTGACCAAACCTCTGCCTCCAAGCCACAGGTGGATGCGCAAACTAAATGGCTTGCTGGCCCGGGCCATGTCATCACAGCTCCTTCCCTACTCCCTGCTGCAGGAGGGAAGCGATATGCGGACGCTGCTCCAATTTGGCATCCCCGAGTGGAAAATCCCCAGTCGCCACTATTTTAGCAGGAACGCCATCCCAGCACTCCACAAGTTTGTGGTGGAAAACGTGGCCCGTTCGCTCGACTACTCTGTGGGCGAGTGGGTCCACGTGACCATGGACTCGTGGAGTAGCCGATTTGGGACAGTTCGCTACCTGTCTTTCACGGCCCACTGGGTGACACTGGTGTAAGGGAGGGAGGACAAGAGCGCAGCAGCCCAGTTAGTGGTGCCACCACGCGGGATCAGGGGGGATGCAGCAGGCTCCTCTCATCCCACTCCCTCAACACTCGGAAAGCAAGCCCACCTTGGCAGAAGCAGTGCCAAGCCTCGGCACAGCCAAGCGCTGCTAAAATTGGTGACCCTGGGGAAGGAGAGGCTGACGGCCACCAACGTCCTGGATGCCCTCAGGAAGCAGGAATGGAGGTGGCTGATCCCCAGAGGCCTGGAAGTGGGGTATGTGGCAGCCGATAACGGGGCCAACCTGGTGGCCGCAGTGCAGCAGGGAAACCTCCAGCACATCCCCTGCTTGGCCCATGTGCTAAATCTTGTGGTGCAGCGCTTCCTGCGCACCCTTCGAGGGGATGAGCGACCTGCTGCAAGATGCCCGGGCAGTGGTACGCTTTTTCCCCCTCTCAGCCACTGCCTCTGCACTCCTGTCCACCTTACAGCAGCAATATGGCAAGCCACACTGCCTGATTATTGACATGCCAACTCGGTGGAATTCAACTCTGGCCATGTTGGAGCGGCTGTGTCAGCACAGGCTGGCTCTTAGGGCCTACATGCCAGACCCAAGTGTCCCCAGCAGCCAGCAAGTCCCTATCATCACTGCAAATCAGTGGACACTGATGCAGCAAATATGCCTGGTGCTGAATCCCTTCCTGGAGGCAACCAAGATGGTCAGCGAGGAGCGGGCCTCTGTGTGTCAGTGGGTGCCCATGGTTTGTCTGCTGGAGCAGGCAATGGGCAATTTAGTTGACCATGGGGAGGAAGCCCTGAGGCAGCTGGAGAAGGACCAGATGGCAGCACAGGAGGGCTCATGGGTAGTGGAGGAGGTGGACGAGTTGGAAGTCCCTAACCTGAATGATGAGGAGTAGGAGCAGAGCGCCGCAGGTGTTGTACGGGGATGGCAGCTTGGGGAGGACGACACGGAACAGGACAGGACAGGCATGGGATATGGGACAACGATGAGGACGATGAAGATCTTGATGCCAAGGCCCACTTGTTTCCCATGGGTGTGCACATGTTGCGCTGCCTTCGCAGGGACCCCCGGGTGATCCAGATGCGTTCAAGGGAGGACATCTGGATCACCTTGATGCTGAACCCACGTCTGAAGGGAAGCTGGGAGACTTCATGATGCCATCCACCGCACAAGGGAGTTGCAGGAGGCCCTTGTGCGCAGAGTACTGGAAGCATTCCTTCAGCCTTCTACCCCCACTGTAACTGCTCTGCCAACCCAGCAACAGGTGCCAGACTTCGACACCAGCAGCAGAACAACTACCACCAGCAGCAGCAACTGGCGCCCCGGAGATCTGAAGAGCCTAAGCAAGAGCCTGTATGCAGTGCAGCAGCCCAGAGCAGAGGTGCCAGCCACAGCATCCACCTCCAACCAGCACCAACAGCGAATAACCAGCATGGTGGCTGACTACATGGGGTCATTCAGCGGGCTCAATGACACCGACAGCCCCGTGGACCCCTTGGAGTACTGGGTCAAGAGACTGGACATCTGGAGGGAGCATGCCCAGTACGTCCTCGAACTCCTGTTCTTCCCCCCTACCAGTGTCCTCTCCGAGAGATGCTTCAGTGCGGCCGGTGGCATGGTCACCGAGAAGCACTCTCGGCTCTCCCACGCCAATGTGGACAAACTCACTTTCCTGAAAATCAACCAGGCTTGGGTGGAAGGTGAGTTCCTGGCCCTTATTGTCGGACACAGGGGGACATGAAGTAGCTGCTGCAATGTGTTAACCATGCCTGCCATTGAACTGTCCGGCCGCTTTGTCCTCCTGACTCAGTCGCTACTAGTGCTACTTCTTTGCGTTCACTCTGCCCGGGTCACCGGCGCATCTAATGTTTGGGGCAGCACTATTACACTGTGGTGCTACTAAGTTGCCATGGTCCTTCTGTGCTGCTGAACTGACCGGCCGCTTTGTCCTCCTGACTTAGTCGCTACTAGTACTATTCTGCGTTCACTCTGCCCGGGGCACCGGGCGCATCTAATGTTTGGGGCAGCACTATTACACTGTGGTACTACTAAGTTGCCATGGTCCTTCTGTGCTGCTGAACTGACCGGCTGATTTGTCCTCCTGATTCAGTCGCTACTAGTACTACTCTGCCTTCACTCTGCCCGGGTCACCGGGCGCATCTAAGTTTTGGGGCAGCACTATTACACTGTGGTACTACTACCAGTGAGTTGCCATGATCCTTCTGTGCTGCTGAACTGGCCGGCTGCTTTGTCCTCCTGGCTCAGTCGCTACTAATACTACTCTGCGTTTACTCTGCCCAGGTCACCGGGCGCCAGTGATGCTCATCTGAGCTAGGATATCCGAGTTACTCAGATATCCTAGCTCTTTTTTCACTATTCGAGCTCGAATACCGAGCTCGAATAGTATTAACTATCCGGGCTGTGCTATCCGAGCGCACTCGGATAGCAAGCAGCTATCCGGAGATATCCTAGCTATCCGAGCTCGGATAGCGTCACGAGCTCGGATAGCATCACGACAGACGTCACCTCGAGTCCTCACAAGCGAATCAGAGGGCTCCAAGCCCTCTGACTGTAGCCAATCACAGAGGGGGAGCCTGGCCAAGCCCCCCTCTATAAATAGCGGACGCCATCTTGCCTCATTCGTCCTGCTTGCGACTTACTGACTGATTGTAGTGAGAGACTGCTCCAGTGCTTTTTGTCTGTGTGCAAGTGCATTGCTATTGTTCTAAACCTAGCGTTTTTACACTCCAACACTTGATCTTCAACTGTATTGCTTTGTATTGTAGATAGATTGTATTTTAGGCAGTTTAGGTTGTGTGATTAGGGACTAGGGAGGGAGAGTCTGTCACTGGTGCTGCTGCTGCAGGCCTGCAGCCGGCAGCTAGGCCCTGTGCCTGCCCTGCTCTGTACTCTTGCTCTAGTCTCTAGTTACCTCACCTCACCTGTGCTCTCACCTGTCCTTACTGTACTACTTCTGTGTTAGATAGATATTGTACTATTTTATAGTTAGCAAGGCCCAGCTTTACTGCTATACCTGTCCTGCAGTAATCTCGTCACACCTGTTGTATTATTTAGCTAGATTCTTCTATTGTTTAGTTAGTAGTACTGTAGTGTACTGTACTCTAGTCTGTGTATATGTACCGTCCGTCACCGCGTTACCTAGGGTCCAGAGATGCTCATGCGGATCCCGGGTACCCGGGTAAACCCGGGTATCCGACCATTTTTCCGCTATCCGGGTCAGATCCGGATACCTGGGCCACTATCCGGATAGCACTATCCGGATTCTATCCGGATAGCTAGCTGCATAATCCGGATACCCGCGGGTATCCGTCCAGATATCCGGATCCAGATCCGGATAGTGTAACTAGTAAGGAGATGATTTCATTCAGCCAATCAGAGGGCTCCCAGCAGAAGCCCTAGCAACCAATCACAGAGGGGAACCCTGGCCAGCCCCACCTGACCTCATTGAGCCAATCAGAGGCCTCCCAGTCTAAGTCCTGGCACCCAATCACAGAAGGGAACCCTGGCCAGCCCCCCTGTATAGCAAGGTGGGCTGGCATGATGAGACAGATCGACCTTGCTTGTGTGGCTGGCTGATCACTGACAGACTTGCTCCAGTGCTGGCTTAGCAAGTGCTGTATACAGTGATAAACCTAAAGCTTTGAGTGCTAAACACCTTCACTACACTATTGTTCTATTATGTTTTTAGCTAGCTAGCTTGTAATTGTTTGCTTTCATTCACTCAGTTAGGTCCTGTCTGTGTCTGTGTCTGTGTAGGCCAGCAGGACAGTATAGGGAATAGGAGGATTACTGTGTTATTGTATTGTAGTTAGTACTGCAGTTAGTTGTTATGGCGGCGGCCTGGCGGGTACACACGGTGCGTTCCCGCACTCGATTTCCTGCTCGATTCCCGTCGACTCGATTATTTCCGACATGTCCGATTTGCGTTTCGATGGATTGTTAGGTCGATTCGCATGTAAAGTATGCCAAATCGACCTAACGATCCATCGAAACGCAAATCGGACATGTCGGAAATAATCGAGTCGACGGGAATCGAGCGGGAAATCGAGTGCAGGAACGCACCGCGTGTACCCGCCAGGCCGCCACCATAACACAGTGTGCACTGTCTGTCCTCTACTCTGCGGTCTGTAACTCCGTGCTGATTTGATGTAAAGTCCAACCCCGATTTTATTAAAGTAAGAGTACCCCACATCATCTGGTGACATCATCACGTATAAGTTGTACTATGTCTGCTGGCACCGGCAGCTGGGGGAGGGGCAGCAAGGGCAAGAGGACAGGGAGCAACATTACAGCCACCCTCAGAAGGTCTGCCGTGTCAGTGTCGACCCCAGCGGGCAGCCTACCCTCAGTCAGCGAGCTTTTCGCTCTAGGCACCGCAATTGAACTCAGGGCTGTTAACCGCAAGGAGTTTGAGGAGGATGTTCTGGGTTTTGAGGAGGGGGGGTATGATGTTGATGATGGGATGAAGGACCGTGACTACCATCCACAGGATGGGGATGTCAGCTCTGACTCTGAGAAGGAGGATGCGCGGTGGTTTTGGCACGGAAGATCAGCATTGCAGACAGTGGCCGTGGAATGCGGGGCCCACCACATCCTTCTACCGCTACCACCAGCCGCACCACTCAACCCCCAACCGCCACAGGGAGAAAAGCCGCAGCATCCCATTCAGGGTGCAGGAGAATCTTCACCTCCCCAATCTGGCCGTCACGGTGCCACAGGCCACTGCTGCTGATACCGCCACCTATATTCAACCCAAAACACAATTGCGGTGTCATTTTTTTGGAGGTGTCTGTGCTGAAAACTGTCATGTCCCAGTTGTGCGATTGGACTTTGGACACAATGTGGGCTGCACGACCGCTGTCTGGAACCTAGTCCTGATGTTAATTGACAGCTTTTTTTTTTTTTTTTCATTTTATGTCCACCAAATAATTAATTAGTATTTCCCTTTAAAAAAACATGATGCTTCATGCATCATTTACCCTAAAAACCATTTTAAAGCTATTTAAAGGGCACTTCCGGGTTTTCTATCCGGATACCCGAATAGGTCGGGTACCCGCGGGTAATTTGGTCGGACATCCGGATCCGATCCGGATATCCGCAAGGTCGGATCCGGATCCGGGCGGGTAATAAAAAGCACTACCCGAGCATCCCTACTAGGGTCTTTGTGTGCGCAGTGCACGTCTGCGCTGTCCGCACCCTCTCGTTAGTGCTACACCCGTCCTATTGTTTATATATTACTTCTATTGTGTATTTGCTGACTTGTACTGTAGTCTGTGTATAGGGACACCGCCAGTCAGCGTCAGCTAGGGTCTTTGTGTGTGCACTGCGCACTCTCTCGTTAGCGCTACACCGATCTCTGCTGTAGAGTACAACACCTGTCCGTCACCTCACACACCCACCACCACCAGTCCCACCCCATTAAAGTACCCCACTTGTCCCACCCGCCTTTACATACATACGTTTTTTGTTTTTCATTTGCATAATATTAAAAATATACGATGTCTGGCACTGGCAGCCGCGGTCTGGGCAGGGGCAGCAAGGGCATCGCCAAGAGAGGAGGTCGTGGGCGTGGCAGCCGCGCCACCACCACCATGCGCAGTTCTGCGTTTGCACCAGTGGCTATTCCGCCATTAGCCACTGGCCGTGGACGCCTTGGCCGCCCAACAGCTGGGAGTCACGCTGCAGAGACACAACAGCAGCAGCAGCAGCGTGTGGCCCAGATGTTCCTCCCACCGCCAGGTCGTAGCCGTCCTATTGAGGAGAAGGACGCAGACGCTGTGGTGGAACTGATGGTGGATGAGCAGGCCACCATTAGCTCTGGAACCGAGTCCGCCACCACTCCTGTTCGCAAGAGCAGCAGCAGCCGCCCAGCACTGCCTAGGGAGCAGGAGGAGGAGTGCAGTTCTCCAGCCCCAGCGGGCGACACCAGCACCCTGTCACTCAGCACCTTCTTATCCCCAAGCACAGCGGGGCTATGGAGTGCTGTTGCGGCAGAATTGGCAATGGAGGAGGAAGAAATGCTGATGGGCACTTTGGGGGATGATGCTTTGGACAGTCAGACAGTGGTGACTGTCCATCCGCCCATGCATGCAGAAGGGGAGTTTGGGGGATCCCAGCAGGACATGTTTGTGGAGGGGGAGGATAATGATGACATTGTGAAGGACAAAGACTGGTTGGCAGGTCCTAGGAGTGGGGATGTCATCAGCTCTGAGGAAGAGGAGGATGCGTCTGCGGGCCTTGCTAGAAGGATCAGCATCGCAGGCATGGGCGGGATCACAAGTGGGCGTGGTATGCAGGCCACACAGCGTGCTGATCAGGAGACGAGTTCTGCCAGTGCCACCACCAGCTGCACCAAGAACCCCCCCCCCCCCAACCACCACAGGGAGACCAGCGGCAGCAGCACCTTCTAGCCGAAGGGGCAACTTCACCTCCCCAATATGGAATTTTTTCACCCTTCCATATTTGGAGTGCAAGTATGCCACCTGCAACCAGTGCCGCAAGCAGCTCAGCAGAGGGAAGGGGCCCTCTGCGTTTGGCACCACCTCTCTGGTCAACCACCTTGCAGGGAAACACTTTCACGAGCATGAGGAGTTCGTAAAGTTGAAGGAAGCTGGCAGTGGCAGTGGCAGACCCGCCACGACTGCGAAGCCGTCGGCAGCCGGAGTGCGTCAGCAACGCACTGCTCCTCCTCCCTCTGCAACTCCTGCCGCCGACACTGAGGCCTGTTCTGGCAGCCAGTCCTCAATGGCCTCCTCTGCTCCCTCCACTGCTTCTCGTGCCAGCAAAAGACCTCGCCAGACCCTGCTCAGCGACACCTTCCAGGGGGTGGTCAGGGTTCTGCCTCCCAGCAGCCGTTGCGTGCGCCAGCCGAACGGCTTGCTGGCACGGGCCATGTGCTCCCAACTCCTGCCTTATTCCCTTGTGCAGGAGGGGAGCGACATGCGTGCGCTCCTGATGTGTGCAGCCCCCGATTGGCCAATCCCCAGCCGACATTATTTTGCACGCACGGCCATCCCTGCACTTCACCGCTCTGTGATGGCCAAAGGGCTGGAGCACGCGGTGGGTCAACGGGTCCATGTCACCATGGACTCGTGGAGCAGCCGGTTTGGGACAGGCCGCTATCTGTCCTTCACCGCGCATTGGGTCAGCTTGGTGGAAGGGGGTGAGGAGGCGGGAGCAGCATCGGGCACTGTCAGAGCAACAGCAGCACCAACAATGCAGTGGGTGGTGCCACCATGCAGGGTCAGCGGAACAGCAGCAGGTTCCTCTGATCCGCTTCCATCCTCCGCCACACCAGCCCAAACCCCCCGCCTCAGCAGCAGCGTGAAGCCCCGCCACTGCCAAGCGCTGCTGGAATTGGTCAGCCTGGGGAAGACCAAACGGACGGCGAACCACGTCCTGGCCAAACTCAGAGAGCAGGAGAGGAATTGGCTGACCCCCAGAGGCCTCAGAGTCGGAGAGGTGGTGTCCGACAATGGGGCAAACCTGGTTGCTGCCATCAGCAGGGGAGACCTGACCCACATCCCCTGCCTGGCGCACGTCCTGAACCTGGTAGTCCAAAAGTTCCTGCGGACCTACCAGGGGATGGACCAACTCCTTGAGGCGGCAAGGAAGGTTGTGCGTCACTTCCGGCACTCGCCTGCAGCCGTGGCGAGCCTGGAAGAGGTGCAGAAGGAGCTGCACCTGCCAAAGCACCGGCTCATGCTCGATGTTCCAACTCGCTGGAACTCCACCCTGGCGATGTTGGAGCGTCTGGTTGAACAGAGGCAGACTGTCAGCCAGTACGTTGCACGAGCAACAGTTGCCTCCCTCACTGCAACTGGGCGTGCCGCCACCAACCTCCCGTCCATCATCTCAACGGAGGACTGGGGGCACATGCAGCAGGTGTGCTCAGTCCTGGCACCCTTCCTGCAGGCCACCAACATGGTGAGCAGGGACCATGCAATGGTGTGCGAGTGGGTCCCCTTGGTGTGTGTGCTGGACAGGGCCCTGTATGCACTGGTGGAAGAGGGAGCGGCAGCCTTGGACCAGCAGGAGCTGCAGGCAGCTTCACAGGCCACCTCTGAGGAGGAGGGCTCGGAGTTGGTGGAGGTCCCTGACCTTGCTGCTGATGAGGGGAAGCAGCAGAGCGCAGCTGTACTGGTGCGGGAGTGGAGAGAGGATGAGGTGGAGGAGGCAGAGGAGGACAGCAATGTCGGCTCTGGGGCTGCCGATGATGTGGCAACAGACGTGGCCAGACTGTTCCCAATGGCAGCGCACATGCTGAGGTGCCTGCGCAAGGACCCAAGGGTGATCCAGATGAAGCAGAGGGAGGACATATGAATCTGCATGATGCTGGACCCACGTCTGAAGGGGAAGCTCAGCCAGTTCCTGCCTGCAGGAGGAGACCGTGCGCAACAAATGAGGGATTTGCAGCTGTCCCTTGTTGAGAGCTTGGAGGAAGCCTTCCCTCAGACATCCACTCCCACTGTCCAGCCAGCACAGAGGCAGCAGCAGGTGCCTGCATCCACCAGTAGCAAGCGCTCGCGCACCACAGACCTGCTGTCTCTGACTCAAGAGCTCTACATGAGTGTAGAGCTGCCAAGGACTAGAGAGGAGGTGCCTGCAGCAGCATCCTTCTCCAGTCACAGGCAGCGCTTGACCCGCATGGTGGCTGACTACATGGGGTCCTTCAGCGGGCTTGACAGCGTGGCCCCTGTTGATCCCATGGAGTATTGGGTCAAGCACCTGCCGATCTGGAGCGAGCTTGCGCAGTACGCCCTGGAAGTGCTCTCCTGCCCCCCTTCCAGCGTACTGTCAGAGCGTTGCTTCAGTGCAGCCGGTGGAGTCGTCACTGAGAAGCGATCTCGTCTGTCTCACAAGTCTGTGGACAGACTGACTTTTCTCAAAATGAACCAGGCTTGGGTGGAAGGCGAATTCATGGCCCCTGTTGTCGGCGAGAGGGGTACATGAAGTGACGACTGGCACACACACATACACCTGCTGCTGCTGCTGCTGCTGCTGCTGTTATATTTCATCCTGCTGTCTGTGTCTCCACTGCCAGGGAACACATTACAAGGTGCTGCTGCCCAAGCGCCACCAGCTATTACGCTCAACAATAGCTGCAATAATTTAAAAAAAAAATTGTTTTTATTTTAGAGGTGTCCGGGTTGAAAACTGTGCTGTCCCAATTGGGTATTGGACACAATGTGGGCTTCATGACCGCTGTCTGGAACCTCATGCTGTGTATTTATGGCCCTGGAACCACCGCTAGGACCCAGGGCCTACTATGTCTCGCTGCCTGCTCTCCTGCCTGCTGCCAAATGCCAGTCTGCCACACACACTTGTCCTCCTCAAGCTGCCTGCTGTTTTATTTCCTCCTGCTGTCTGTGTCTCCTCTCCACTGCCAGGGAACACATTACAAGGTGCTGCTGCCCAAGCGCCACCAGCTATTACGCTCAACAATAGCTGCAATAATTTAAAAAAAAATGTAATTATTTTAGAGGTGTCCGGGTTGAAAACTGTGCTGTCCCAGTTGTGTATTGGACACAATGTGGGCTTCACGACCGCTGTCTGGAACCTCATGCTGTGTGTTTACGGCCCTGGAACCACCGCTAGGACCCAGGGCCTACTATGTCTCGCTGCCTGCCCTCCTGCCTGCTGCCAAATGCCAGTCTGCCACACACACTTATCCTCCTCAAGCTGCCTGCTGTTATATTTCCTCCTGCTGTCTGTGTCTCCTCTCCACTGCCAGGGAACACATTACAAGGTGCTACTGCCCAAGCGCCACCAGCTATTACGCTCAACAATAGCTGCAATAATTTAAAAATAAAAACAAAAAATTGTAATTATTTTAGAGGTGTCCGGGTTGAAAACTGTGCTGTCCCAATTGTGTATTGGACACACTGTGGGCCTCATGACCGCTGTCTGGAACCTCATGCTGTGTATTTACGGCCCTGGAACCACCGCTAGGAACCAGGGCCTATTATGTCAGTCACATCACACTGCCTGACACACATTACTCCTCCTCCTGTAGCTGCATTGAGCTTCTGCTGTCTGTGTGCTGCTACCACTGCCAGGGAGAACAGAAGAAGAACTATTTTCTGCTGCCACCCACTCTCCTACCAGCTATTACCACCACACTACAATAGCTGCAACTACTTCCTCCTCCTGCTGATGTCTGTGTTTTACCACCGCCAGGGTACACAGAAAAAGGCGCTGTGGCTTGAGAAGAAGAAGAAGAAGAAGAAGAAGAAGAAGAAGAAGAAGAAGAAGAAGAACCTCACCACATAATCACTTGATGTTTTTCTTCATAAAAAAGGTGGTTTCATGCATCATTGACCTCCAATACAAGTTTTACAAGCTATTTAAGGCCAGCTCGAATATTTTACTCGAATACAGACTCGGATAGTGACGTCGGATATCCGAGGTCGAATCGGATATTCGATTACATCGGATATTGAACTTCGAGTGAATTCGGATAGTTTACTATCCGAATTCGACCAAACTCGATTAGGATAATGAGGTATCCGAGCAACACTGCCGGGCGCATCTAATGTTTGGGGCAGCACTATTACACTGTGGTACTACTACCAGTGAGTTGCCATGGTCCTTCTGTGCTGCTGAACTGACCGGCCGCTTTGTCCTCCTGACTCAGTCGCTACTAAAGTCACACTGCCCAGGTCCACTGACAACTCTGCTGTTATGTCATTGCTAATCGCTGCAAAAATAACCCCAACAAATTACAAAAACCTCTCTGGGCCTTTTTGGCGTCAGTCAGCCACTCATCCTCCTCCAGTGGTACCATCACCACCAAGTGCCATTGGAACTCACCTTCACCTCTGATTGCTTAATGTGTATTTCCCGGTTTAAAACCACTTATTGCCAATTATTACCAATTTGAGAGCTAATGTTCTTGTGATCTATGTTTTTTTTATGTGTGTGTGTGTGTCCCACAGACACTTGTGTTGCATATACAGCCCTGTCTGTCAGTCGCAGCTGCTGCTGGACCTTGGCCCCTTGGTAATTCCTACTGTCTCACTGCCAGGCCCAACACATTCAGTGACTACCTGTGTGTGTGACAGCTGCACATTTGCAATAACTATCACTGCATACCTATCTGTTCAGTGCACCTACCTACCTACGTGTGCGCACGCACACAGTGTCACTGCACCTGTTCACGGTACCAGTGTGTGTGACAGCTGCACATTTGTAATACCAATCACTGCATACCCACCTGTTCAGTGCACCTACCTACCTACGTGACCGCACACAGTTTTATATACCAGTCAGTCGCTGCACCTGTTCATGGTACCTGTGTGTGTGACAGCTGCACATTTCTAATACCAATCACTGCATACCCACCTGTTCAGTGCACCTACCTACCTACGTGACCGCACACAGTTTTATATACCAGTCAGTCGCTGCCCTGTTCACGGTACCTGTGTGTGTGTCAGCTGCACAATTGTAATACCAATCACTGCTTTTGAGGTGTCTGAGGCAAGCGAAGCTGGGGAGGATGATTATCATGATTATGATGATAAGGATGCCACGTGGGATCCTAAGAGACAAGATGACCAAGGGGACAGTTCAGAGGGGGAGACAGAGAGGAGTAGGAGGAGACGAGTTGCTGAAAGAAGCAGGGGAGCTCGTTTTCAGAAACAGCTGGAGGCAGTGTCCAGGGCCATGTATCACCACCTTTGGACAGCCAGCCAACATGCCCTTCAACATCAGCTGCTGATGCCACCATAGTGCCATCACCCCAGGGGGGCTCAGCGGTTTGGAATTTTTTTGTGTGTGTCTGCTTTAGATCAGAGCAATTCCATCTGTTCTCTCTGCCGCCAAAAATTGAGCCGTGGAAAGGCCAACAGCCGTGTAGGGACAACTGCCTTACCAAGGCACATGGAGAAAAGGCACAAACTGCAATGGGAAGAGCACCAGAGGAAAAGCAGCACACAAAAGCAAAGCCACCCTCCTTCTCCTCTTCCTCCTTCAGGTGCATCATCTTCATCCGCTTTCTCCCTTGCACCTTCACAATCACAGCCACCCTCCTCCACTCCGCCTCTCACCTTGAGCGGTTCCTGCTCCTCTGCACACAGCAGCGGCCAGGTGTCCGTGAGGGAAATCTTTGAGCGGAAGTAGCCAATGTCTGCCAGTCACCCCCTTGTCCGGCGTCTGACAGCTGGCTTGGTGGAACTGTTAGCTTGCCAGCTGTTACCATACCAGCTGGTGGACTTTGAGGCCTTCCGAAATTTTGTGGCCATTGGGACACCGCAGTGGAAGATACCAGGCCGCAATTATTTCTCAAAAAAGGCGATACCCAAACTGTACCGTGAAGTTGAAAGACAAGTGGTGTCATCTCTGGCACACAGCGTTGAGTCAAGGGTCCATCTGACCACGGATGCCTGGTCTGCCAAGCACGGTCAGGGCAGGTACATTACTTACACAGCCCATTGGGTCAACCTGGTGACCGCTGGCAAGCAGGGAGTACGTGACTGTGCAGCGGACCTAGTTATGACACCTCCACGGCTTGCAGGCAGGCCTGCTGCCACCTCCTCTCCTCCTGCTACATCATCTTTGCTGTCATCCTCCTCCTTGGCTGAGTGGCAGTTCAACTCTACTGGTGCTGCGATCTCCTCTCCAGCTACACAGCCCCAGCTCCCCAGGGCCTATGCTGCATGCCAGGTACGCCGGTGTCACGCCATCTTAGACATGTCTTGCCTCAAAGCGGAGAGTCACACTGGAGTAGCTCTCCTGGCTGCTCTTAACAAACAGGTGGCTGACCCCGCACCAACTGGAGATCGGCAACATGGTGTGTGACAACGGCAGCAATCTCATTTCGGCATTGAAATTGGGAAAGTTGACACATGTACCCTGCATGGCACATGTGCTGAATCTCATAATTCAGAGATTTGTGTCCAAGTACCCAGGCTTACAGGATGTCCTGAAGCTGTCCAGGAAGGTGTGTGGGCATTTCAGGCGGTCTTACACGGCCATGGCACGCTTTTCCGATATTCAGTGGAGAAACAACTTGCCGGTGAGACGCTTGATTTGCGGTAGCCCAACTCGCTAGAATTCGACCCTCCTGATGTTGAACCGCCTGCTACAACAGGAGAAAGCCGTCAAACAGTATCTCTACAACTACAGTCAAAGGACATGCTCTGGGGAGCTGGGGATGTTCTGGCTGAAGTACTGCGGTTTGAGGAGCTGACAAACCTGGTGAGTCGCAGTGAAGACACCATCAGCGACTTGATCCCATATGCTTTCTTCCTGGAGCATGCCGTGCGATGAAGCTGTGGAGGAGCATGAACAGGAACAGGAGGAAGAGTTGTGGGATCAATTCTCATCAGAACCAGATGTTTCCTCAACACCTGCGGCAGCACACAGGGGGGAGGAGGAGGAGGAAGGGTCATGTAGGGAAGAGGAGTCAGATGAGGAAGGTGTTTTATTTCTTTGGAGGAGGAGGCGGAAGAACAACCGCAGCAGCCGTCACAGGGGGCTTTTGCTGCTTAACTTTCCCGTGGTATTGTTCGTGGCTTGGGGGAGGAGGAGAACTTACCTGACATCACTGAGGAAGAGCAAGAGGAGATAGATAGTACGTCTGCATCCAACTTTGTGCAGATGGCGTCTTTCATGCTGTCCAGCTCAACTCAAGGGGAATGAGCTGTACTGGGTGGCCACACTACTAGACCCTCAGTATAAGCACAAAGTGGCGGAGATGTTTCCAAATCACCAGAAGGCAGAAAGGATGCAGCACTTGCAGAACAAGCTGGCAACAATGCTTTACAGTGTGTTTAAGGGTGATGTCAAAGCACAAAGGAAAAAAGGTATCACTGCCAGAAATCCTTCTCCCATGTCCACCCAGGCAAGGACAGGATGCTCTAGCGATCTCATGGTGATGTCGGACATGCGAACATTCTTTAGTCCAATGCCTCGCCTTAGCCCTTCCTGATCCACCCTCCACCAACACCTCAACCGGCAGGTAGCCGACTACCTGGCCTTAAGTGTGGCTGTAGACACTGTGAGCAGCGATTAACCCTTGGACTACTGGGTGCAGAGGATTGACCTGTGGCCAGAGCTGTCCCAATTTGCCATCCAACTTCTGTGTTGCCCTGCCCTAAAGGGACACTTAAGTCAAACAAAAAAAATTAGTTTTACTCACCCGGGGCTTCCAATAGCCCGCTGCAGCTGTCCGGTGCCCTCGCCATCTCCCTCCGATCCTCCTGGCCCCGCCGGCAGCCACTTCCTGTTTCGGTGACAGGAGCTGACAGGCTGGGGACGCGAGTGATTCACACCCAAGATAATAAGGTTGTTGCTTGGACAGACCAAATTCGATCAGCTGATTGTTGTTCTGTCATTGAGCTACCTCAGCCCGGCGACCATATGAACTTGAAAACCGCTGTGGCCTGCACTCTCGCCATGGTGCGCACCAGTCCAGCACGGCCGTCACTACACAAACAGCTGTTTGCGGTGTGTTACACGGTGAGTTTGGTCTGTCAGTGTGAAGCAGGCGTACGTACAAAAAGGGCATCGGGAAAAAAGGGCGCGGGGTGTAAACGATAATATTGTTTTGTATTTAGTGTACAAATAATGTTTTACAAATCAATACATCATTAAATAATGTGTATGAAATCTGCAATAGTGAAAACGTTAATCTTCTTCTGTTTCAAAAGTGAAACTTACAAATACGTTTGTAAAAAAACGATAATATATGTGTAATCGTTATAATTGTATATTATTGTGATTAACCTTCATTTATGGTTTCTTCTTATAATAAAATCTGAAAATATTGTTTATAACGATGATATAATTATAACTACGTTCGTAATAAGTGCTGTAAAACAGTAAGTATTACTACAACTTTTACTAAAACTATACCTAACCCTACTCTCACACAGAACCCTCCCTGTACCTATCCCTAACCCATAGACCGCCCCTGGTGGTGCCTAACCCTAATACACCCCTGGTGGTGCCTAACCCTACGACTCCCCTATTGGTGCCTAAACCTAAGACTCCCCTGGTGGTGCCTAAACCTTAGACTCCCCTGGTGGTGCCTAAACCTAAGACTCCCCTGGTGGTGCCTAAACCTAAGACCCCCCTGGTGGTGCCTAAACCTAAGACCCCCCTGGTGGTGCCTAAACCTAAGACCCCCCTGGTGGTGCCTAAACCTAAGACCCCCCTGGTGGTGCCTAAACCTAAGACTCCCCTGGTGGTGCCTAAACCTAAGACTCCCCTAGTGGTGCCTAAACCAAAGACCCCCCTAGTGGTGCCTAAACCAAAGACCCCCCTGGTGGTGCCTAACCCTAACCACCCCCCTTAATGATCACTTTATTATGTGGTTAATAATGTTTTACAAATAGTGACTGTAAAAAATATATTGCAATTTAAAGTTACGTACTGATCTCTTTATTTTGTGAATAATAATGCTTTACAAACAGTAAGGGATCAAATGTTAAATAATGTTTTAGTTAAATAGGTTAAATATGTTTAGTATTTTTATAAACGTTATTCGTCACGGGTGCATTTTCTAAACGTAAATCATCACAAGCACAGTTATAAAACATTAAAAATCTCCAGGCGCCGTTTGTAAAACTGTTCGGTGCCCATTAAACGATATTTATTATGGGAGTGAATGGCGGTGCCCTTTTTGTCCACTAGCTGCCTGCGCCCTTTTTTCCCAGCCCCGTGAAGCGGTACTCTAATTGCACTCCCTGATTGATGTATACACATGCAAGATGTTTTTAAAGCACTTCAGGCCTCCAATTTAGCATGCAATGTGATTTCTGCCCTTAAAACGCTGTTGTGCATCAAATCCAGATTTTTTTCCGGGACTTTTGGCATGTATCCCACTCCTCCATGCAAAAACTCAGATGTTAGACCCCTTGAAACATCTTTTCCATCACTTTTGTGGCCAGCATAAATGTTTCTAGTTTTTAAAGTTCGCCTCCCCATTGAAGTCTGTTGCGGTTCGTGAAAGTTTGCATGAACCGAACTTTTAACGAAGGTTCGCGTTTGAGGTTCGTGAACTGAAAATCGGAGGATTGAGCCAACTCTAGCGATGGGTACCGAACTCAAATGGGCGACATACATCACAGGTGTGTATGCACCTTTAGTTAAAGGTACTCAGAGCTCAAAATATTAAAAAGATATATACATACCTGGGGCTTCCTCCAGCCTCATCCGCTCGGATCGCTCCCACACTGCTGTCCTCCTCAGCGTAGACTGGAGCCAGCTGACGTAAGTGCGGGGACCCAGTTCCCCAAGCTGCGGGCAGCAGAGGACAGCGGCGTGGGAGCAATCCGAGCGGATGGGGCTGGAGGAAGCCCCAGGTATGTCTATATCTTTTTAATATTTTGAGCTCTGGTACACTTTAATCAGGGCCACAATGTTTTTATTTAACCATAGTAGTCTATTGTCTTGTGCTTTGTTCTTAAGCCCATGGAGTCCTCTCTAGTCCTATGCAGTTTACGGTCTGCAGCACCATCTATTATCTAATGTAAATATCAACATAAACGTTGTGAAGTACAGATGTAGTGAAAGGACAAGTCTTTGTTTTGTAAGCAGTGACCCTCCTCCGTGCTCTTCAATCACAGGGTCATCTTTACATTGGCCTCAATTCACTAAGCTTTATCAAACACTTTATCAAACGTTTGATAATTTACCTCATGGGTAAAATCTAATTTTGAATTCACTGCTGTGTTATAGATTTAACAAATGTTTTATCAATAAAACGTTTAATAAATCTAAAACACTTTAGTGAATTCAAAATTAGATTTTACTGATAAGGTAAATTATCAAACGTTTGATAAAGTGTTTGATAAAGCTTAGTGAATTGAGGCCATTGTCCTGAAATACTTTGCCAGGAACCTGTTATCTTGGCACTGCCGGGATGGAAATCTTTCCTGTCGTACACAGAAGCAGGGCCGGGACAAGGTCCACCATCAAGAGAGGCTGAGCTGCCAAAGTGCTTCTCTCCCCCCCCTCCCAATGCACCACAACACCCCCCTTCCCCCCCCCCCTCCATGTGTGGCAGTAATGACAAGCAGTGTGGCTTGTTGATTGTGGATGACAGCAGAGGCGTAGCAATAGGCGGGGCAGAGGTAGCGACCGCTTCGGGGCCCAAAAGGGCCCCCCCTCAACAACAGTATTAGCTCTCTATTGGTCCTGTGCTTATAATAATCACTTCTATAGATAATTTGGATAGTAGTAATCATTAACAAACTGTTGCCCATCCCCTTCTTGCACCTCTGACACTGTAGTTGCCATTGGCAGGTTTTAGTGCGCCGTATCAATTGTTATGTATAGAGTGCTTGGGGGGGCCCATTGTAAAATTTGCATCGGGGCCCACAACTTCTTAGCTACGCCACTGCATGACAGGTAGTGTGTCAGTTTTGTGGCATTGTCTGCACAGGTGTTGAGCGAATGTTCAGATGCAAACAGCTAAGTACACAGAATAAATACAGTTCAGGTGACTCTAGACAGCCTGCAACTATACTGAACATTTCTCCTGGGTGTTCCCATAAACACAGAGACAGGTCGGGACAGGACATATTTATAGGACAGACTAAATGAAGGCACTGCACACTAATGCCAATGAAAGACCATTCTGTACGATTTCTCAATACAGCCATCCAGGTTTCTATTGGTGGCTGTTAAAAGCTCCTATGCTGCATGCTAATTGTGCACAGACAAGAACCCTTAAAGAGACCCTGAAAGGAAAAAAAAAGACTTTAACATACCTGGGGCTTCCTCTATCCCCCAGTAGTCTCCAAGGTCCCTTGGCATCCTTAAGGTCCCCCTCAGTCATCCGACTGAAGCTCCCGAAATCCTGTGACTACGTTTGGAGTCGTGGCAAAGTGTACATGCATGGCCCGTCCGCGCTCCTGGCAAGATGGTGCAGGTCGTCTTTGTAAGCTTACTATGCATGCGCCGTTCAGTCATCAGAGAACCGTGCACGCACAGTAAGCTTACATAAACGGCCTGGGCCATATTGCCAGGAGGCCAGATGGCCGTGCAAAGTCAAAGGATTTCGGGAACTCCAGTCGGACGACTGAGCGGGACCCTGAGGACACCGAGGGACCTCGGAGACTACGGGGGGCTAGAGGAAAAAGTTAAAGTCTTTTTTTTTCACTTAGGGTCTCTTTTAAATGTCCAGAAGATGGCTAAATAATACATTGTGTTTCACTGTCATAATGAATGTTGGGACAGGAGCCATCAGCCATAAATTCAAGATACTCTGCTTTACTATCCAGCAGAGGCACATCCACTAGCTAGTAGCTACAAATTGTCCTAGGCTTGCTGCTTCAACTGCAGTAAGAACTGCCTGATTCACTTGCACCAAAAAGTGTCACTTCAGGTGATGCAGAACACACACCTAGGCAGACAGTGCAAGATGACAATGAGCAGGCTACGTGCGACACACAATTGCTGAACTGTCCCTCTGCTAGTGATAAAAGTGCGTTTGTATAGCCCCGCTGACCAGTGCACTCCGTGCTCATACACACACTCATACACACTTACTTTTTATTTTAACTATGGCCGTGCGGCCAGTCGAATCCACCACTCCTGGCTGCCTGCCTGACTCCTGGGACGTGAGACGCTAAGAGGCACGTTCAGCCGGGGGTCTGGACTCACACAGATAAGCTGATGCACGCAGGCTGCCTGGCTCTCTGTGCAATAGAAAGGGGCACTGAGGATAGCATCGCATCAAGTCAGTGACCATGACAACCAGCCCCGCATCTGCAGTCTGCTCCTCCGGTCATCCCCAGCATCCAGGAATGATGAAATGAGTGGTGTACCGCAGCCGCGCGGTGTGAACTCAGCGGGCAGTGTCGAACAGAGCAGGGGAGGGAAGGCGTTCGGCCAGGCACAACACAGACATGTTTCTTGTGCCCACCCCAGACTCCGGTGACCTGCACCCAGAGGCTCCAGCCTTGTGAGCCTCTGTGTCGGCACGGCCCTGCACAGAAGTGTGTTGCACACATGAATACTTCAATGTGATGAGCGCTGTGACTACATTGCTGCAGGAGGAACTTGTGTTTTCTATTGTTGATTAGTTGGCCATTTATACACTGGTGTGAAATCCATAGAAAAAACACCCGGGATAAACCAGAATGGCATGAATTCCCTTTAGTACTATTCAGCAGCTCAAGTAATTACAGCAAGGACTGGTACAACAACATTTTCTACCCTTTCTCAAGTGCTCAGCCTGATGCAAAATCAACCATCGATTTAACAGATCACATATCCCTGGTCATTTATACACAAAATGCAATTTATGTACTTGAGACTTTTTTGCGATTTACCAATAGAGATGTCCTGCATTAGCAGGCGAACACATGGCGTATTCGCCAAACTTTGACCCCTTACTCCAGAGTCAGCAAGCACATGGCAGCCAATCGTATAAAAACGCCAGCCTGGCAGCCATTTTACAGTCTGCCTGTAGCTGCTGTGAAGGAGACTAGGGGCAGATACAAGTGAAGCAGCTGATGATGATGATGTGCCAATGGATGTGATTTGGGTGCCCGCAAGAAGAGATGAAGAGGGGGACAGTTCCGATGGGGAGACAGAGAGAAGGAGGAGACGAGTTGGAAGCAGGGGGAGCTTGCAAGGAACTGGTGGCACTGGCAAACAGCATGTATTGGCACCTGGCGTCGCCAAACCAACACACCCGCCAATTTCTGCTGTTAACACCACCAGAATGCTGTCATTACAAGGCTAAGTAGTGTGGCAATTTTCTTTTCCTCTTCCTCTTTTCTTTTCTCCTCCTCCACCCTCTTCATGATCGTCCTCACCTGAGTCCTACTTTGCTGCGGCGCCCTCTTCTACTACAACTGCACTCCCCATCTCCCCCAGGGCCTATTTCACATCCCAGGTACGACTGTGTCACACCGTCTTGGGGATGACTTGCCTGAAATCTGAGAGTCATAGCATCTCTTGTCAAAAGTAAAATTTTGTATTTAAAATGTAGATGCCATGACAACGTTCTGGACTTTGCTACAGTGACTGCAAAAAAAAACATTTTTTTCAAAAATAAAATAACTTTTTGTATTTTTAAACCAGTACCATCACGTGCAGTGCGAAGTCACCGCAACTATTGTATAAAATAAATGTATATTCCATGTATATTCCATGACAACAGCGTTCTGGCCTCTGCGGCAGATGTTCATACACAGCCACAGCACAACTTGCTGAGATTCAGTGGCGAAACAACATGCCAGTGAGGCGCTTGATTTGCGACAGCCAGACACGTGTGCGTAGAACTCTCACTAAGGCAGGGAACACACTTGTCTTTCAGTTTTCTGCGCACAGTTTTCTGCGTACGTTTTCTGCACACTAAGTGTGTTTCTGTTCAGAAAAACGTGCGCTTTTTTTCACTGCAGCTAATGTAAAAGATACATAAAACTGACAAAATGTGTGTGAACTAGCCCATTGTTTAACATGAGTTCTCAGTTTTTCTGTCCAGAAAACGTGTACGAAAACAGTCAAGTGTGTTCCTTGCCTCAATGAACATTCTGCAAAGAAACTGACAGGACTAAAGATGTCGCCAGCAGTGAAAAATTTCAGAATGTAAATGGGGAGAGGAAAGATTTTACAATAGGTTATCGCTAACTAAATAATATATAGGTGAATATTACAAAATATAAGCAATTTTATTCATTACGTTATTTTCACTACAATTCCACACATAGGCACACAGCTTTTGCCATTGCCAGTAATAATAATTGTTAGTGGGCAAGTTTGGCTTTTGCTGAGTGTTCATAGCTTGTACTACATGCATTACTGGCTGGCTGACCCAATCACCATAGAACTCACAAATTCAGCCAGGATTACACCTACAATGTATAGGTAGCAGGAAAAAAAGGGCGCCGGCTGAGGGTGGACAAAAAGGGCGCCGCCATAGACATTGATGCAATTATCGTTAATACGGCAAAAAAAAAGCAGAAAAAAGGGCGCTATGATAAATATTGTTAACAACATTAGAACATTATAGTTTTTGAAGTGTGTTAGCGTTTTAGAAGCTTGCAAAGTTATAGTTTGTGTCATATTATTTTGTTTATATTTTGTTTATATTTACAAATTTGACGTTATCAAAGATATTATCATTACTATGTGTAAAAGAGTGTTTCTGCAGAGGGAGTGGTTAGGGTTAGGCCCCACCCGGGGGCAGCGGTTTGTTTTAGGCAACACCAGGGAGGGGTAGGATAGGGTTTACGCACCAACAGGGGGGTGGTTAGAATTAGGCACCACCGGGGGGGTGGTTAGGCACCACCGGGGGGTGGTTAGGATTCGGCGCCACCAGGGGAGTGCTTAGTTTTAGGCACCACCAGGGGAGGGTTCTGTGTGTGGGTAGGGTTGGGTTAAGCTGTATTGCTTAATTACGTAACGATATTTAACGTTAATATATTTTCGTTATTATTTCTCGTCTGTTTTTACAATGGTATTTATCGTTAAGAAAGCTTGACAACGATGTTTATCATTATCAGATTTCGTTAATAACCGGCACCATTTCGTTATCAACTCGGGCCCTTTTTTCACGCGCCCTTTTTTCTTGCACGACATTGGTTGTGTGTATAATGCAAGCTGTGCTATTTGTGCAACACACATTGTGCAATTTGCGCAGTAAACACTAAACTTTACATGTACTGTGTGGGGTTGATTTACTTAACTTTTTAATGCACAAACATAGCTCCAAACTATCCCTGTTTCAGTCCCTCTTTGGAAGCCAAATGCCTCTGTCTCTATTTCTTCTTCATTAGTCCCTCTTTCAGGACTGATGTAAAGATTTATCTAAATATATGTATTTTTGTACTGATTTTTAATTTCAAATGCAGAGTGTTGTACCGTGTTCTTAATTGCAAATATTTTATATGAAGAAAAACTAGTGATGATAGAAAGTAACAGAGTGGATTTAATTATAAACTTATTTTTTGCTTATGAATATTAGTGACACGCGTAGCTAGGAGTATTGTGTGGCCGTGATTAGGGGTGTGACAGGAGCGTTTCTTAAAGTGTCCCTCTTTCTCATCTCAAAATGTTGGGAAGTACTGTATGCACAAAGTAAGTGGAGAGGCTGGCTTTACAGCAGGCTAAAGCTTGCTACACACACTGGTTTAAGCTCGGCCTAGGGGGCTAGTAAGCATTGTCTTGGCTGAGAAGCTAACATGTGTACAGGAGGCCCCTGATGTCACCTAAATATCTGGCATGCCGGATTTTTACCGACACCCAGGGCCAGAGGCAAAGGAGCATTTGCCATAGCGCCCCCGACCTCTGCAGGGGTCCCGCGCAGCCGACCCTGCTAAATTCTGCCTGCTCCCCCCGGTGGCACTGCTCCCCGGGGGCTCTTGTGTGAGAAGCCACAGCAGAGAAGGAAGAGGACAACGTAGAAAGAGTGTCTGGACTGTGTAGCCTTCGCCGCCCACCGGGACAGTTTAATTACTGCTGCTCCTTCTCACACAAGAGCCCCGGGGAGCAGAGAGGAGAGGTAATTGCAGTGTGGGTGGAGGGGGCGTTTTCAGTCAGGGGCCCCGATTCAGTTTGCCCCTGGGCCCCGGAGCCCCTTAAACCGGTCCTGACAACACCGAAGCAAGACCGACCCCAAAGTACATTGTTCTTCTCCCTCCTCACCACATCCCCCAAAAGCCAGTCTTTCATGCACCGTGTGTCGTCCCTCCTCCTCCTCCATAGCAATCTATCATCCAGCAGATTCAATTACAGTAGTTGAATTTGCTGGTAACTGTTATAATTTTTTTTTCTCGTTCTCTCTCGTTTTCGTTTTTTAGAGAAGGTCTGCTACTGTCTGCGTAGGGTGTTAGGAGAGTTTGGAGTGATGCCAGCGGTGTTTCAGTCTACAGGTAGTGGATGGGGGGGTGAGAGAGAGGGAGAGACTAGTTGAGAGAAGCTAGAGCAGGAGCTGTTAGCTCGCTGCATATTTGTGTGATTCTGATGAGTTTGTTAGAATGTTTTGTGAACAGTTGTAGGTTTTCCTCTTTCCTCCTCCACGTATTCTACAAAACGAGGAGAGCGTGAAAGTAAGAGTAAGAATGCGCTCCGTCGGCCCATCCGGCCCTTTAATACTGACTAGGAAAGAGTTAAATATGACCTCATCTTAGCCATCCCCCAGAAACGACTATTGGCTTAAACCCCTCGTGGTGTCTTAATACCCACCTACTCGATTAATATTCCATAAGATATTATGCCCTAGTTGCAGGAATGTTATGTTTTATAAATATGGCCCATGTTGATTGTTCCCGTAGTCCATTTGTCTGGGGCTGTGTAGGCCTAAGACCTTGGACTAGGAACATCTTCTCAGTATCTGCTTGTATCATCTGCTTCAAGCAGACACTGAGATGCTTCTGCCTGCATCACGAAAACCTCTATTTAAAGGTATACTCTGTGAACAAGCCTTTTACCTAAAACTCAGTCCAAATAACTGAGGCCTACTTAAATTATAACATTCCCCCCTAAAATGGCTTGATCCGCAGATCCCTGCTTCTGAACCCAGCAGTACCTGGTTTCTTTTCTGTATGTTTCACTTTTCGATGCTCGTGCTCACACAACTTCTCTGCTTTAGGCGGTTATCCCTGGGAGAGAGGGCAAGACCTCTTGGTCTTCCTGTAACCAGGCTGTCTGGGAATGCCCTACTTCTAAGTCCCTCTACACCACATTCTCCGCATTTGCGTCACTTGCGTATCACTCACAAACTTGCATGATCACAGAAAAGTGAAACTTGTTTGTCTGTTACACGACAGAGCAGTGCCAGGTGCCTTCTAAAAGAACGCCATTATACAATCAGCTCCATCATAGGTACTGCTACACCTATACCCGTAACCCTGTATATCCCTTAATTTGGAAATATTGCTTCATGAGATTGTTTATGAAGCACCAATCTCTTGACCAGGTTAATTTGCTTTGCTTAATTTAACACACAACCTCACCTGGATAATGATGCCCAAAGTTGTCATCCCCATCCCGACGACCAGTGGGTGTAGGAAGACATTTTGAATTGCAGAGGCCCCGTCCGAGTGTTCCTGGAACATTGCCGGAAACCTTTTCCACCAAGTCAGACTGGAACTCACCTGCTTATTTTTGTATTCTACCTCGTTAAGATCACCTGGATCATGGTGAAATCTTACCTCTAACTTAGTGTCCTGTTTGTTTAACCGTTGTAACAAAGTGTGGTCGTCTTGGGTCAAAACCTGTTCCCATTTGTCCCATGCCGTGTTATCTTTCAGGATGGGAACTTCCCGTGAAACTTTGAACTTTAGAGTTTTCTTCACAATTTGAGGAATAATGTCATCAAACTTGGATGACTTGATCCATATGGGATCTTCGCTCACACAATATGTTCCCCTTAAAAGATCCACCTTATCGGAACAATTATGAAAATGTACTTCGAATGTGTCATTAGACATTATGTTAAAAAATCAAACCTTTCCTTCAGCCACCGGAACTATCGGTTTGGCTTCAGGGTGGATCTTTTGAATGGTAGCCTCGCATTCTGTGTTATTGAGCCAGCAGGCTTCTTCACTAAATTTGACTTGCCCCGGCAAACACAGGTACCTCTGTGAGAATTGCTCGCATGAGGACAACTCTCCTTGTTTCACCTCACCGTCTAGCACCAAAAAATGTTGACCTCTCAGGTCACGGTGTAAGACATGTGTTGAGGTGGGAATTAAGGAAGTGGCGGTGCCTAAAGAAGTGATGCACCCTTTCCATTTGTTCACCCAAACATCTCGAAGCTTCCATGCAAAAGATCCTTCTCCAGAAAAATCGATAAACCTCTCCTTGTCCAAACTCAGTTGTACAGGATCTTTTAGCATCTCCCTGGCAAAATATGTCCCCAACTGTCCTGATTGGACCTCTTCCCCCCTTTTGTCCTGAGGCAAAATGTGTACCTGAGGTCGGGAAGACTGTACTCTCTGCAATCTTTCAATTAAGAGTACCTCTTCAGTAGTGTTGGGCGAACATCTAGATGTTCGGGTTCGGGCCGAACAGGCCGAACATGGCCGCGATGTTCGGGTGTTCGACCCGAACTCCGAACATAATGGAAGTCAATGGGGACCCGAACTTTTGTGCTTTGTAAAGCCTCCTTACATGCTACATACCCCAAATTTACAGGGTATGTGCACCTTGGGAGTGGGTACAAGAGGGAAAAAAAATTAGCAAAAAGAGCTTATAGTTTTTGAGAAAACCGATTTTAAAGTTTCAAAGGGAAAACTGTCTTTTAAATGCGGGAAATGTCTGTTTTCTTTGCACAGGTAACATGCTTTTTGTCGGCATGCAGTCATAAATGTAATACATATAAGAGGTTCCAGGAAAAGGGACCGGTAACGCTAACCCAGCAGCAGCACACGTGATGGAACAGGAGGAGGGTGGCGCAGGAGGAGAAGGCCACGCTTTGTGAGACACAACAACCCAGGCCTTGCATGAGGACAAGAAGCGTGCGGATAGCATGCTTTGTACCGCCATGCAGTCATAAATGTAATAAAGATAAGTGGTTCAATAAACAGGGACCACGCGGCAACGCTAACCCAGCAGCAGCAGACGTGATGGAACAGGAGGAGGCGCAGGAGGAGAAGGCCACGCTTTGTGAGACACAACAACCCAGGCCTTGCATGAGGACAAGAAGCGTGCGGATAGCATGCTTTGTACCGCCATGCAGTCATAAATGTAATAAAGATAAGTGGTTCAATAAACAGGGACCACGCGGCAACGCTAACCCAGCAGCAGCAGACGTGATGGAACAGGAGGAGGCGCAGGAGGAGAAGGCCACGCTTTGTGAGACACAACAACCCAGGCCTTGCATGAGGTACCGCCATGCAGTCATAAATGTAATAAAGATAAGTGGTTCAATAAACAGGGACCACGCGGCAACGCTAACCCAGCAGCAGCAGACGTGATGGAACAGGAGGAGGCGCAGGAGGAGAAGGCCACGCTTTGTGAGACACAACAACCCAGGCCTTGCATGAGGTACCGCCATGCAGTCATAAATGTAATAAAGATAAGTGGTTCAATAAACAGGGACCACGCGGCAACGCTAACCCAGCAGCAGCAGACGTGATGGAACAGGAGGAGGCGCAGGAGGAGAAGGCCACGCTTTGTGAGACACAACAACCCAGGCCTTGCATGAGGACAAGAAGCGTGCGGATAGCATGCTTTGTACCGCCATGCAGTCATAAATGTAATAAAGATAAGTGGTTCAATAAACAGGGACCACCACGCGGCAACGCTAACCCAGCAGCAGCAGACGTGATGGAACAGGAGGAGGCGCAGGAGGAGAAGGCCACGCTTTGTGAGACACAACAACCCAGGCCTTGCATGAGGACAAGAAGCGTGCGGATAGCATGCTTTGTACCGCCATGCAGTCATAAATGTAATAAAGATAAGAGGTTCCATAAACAGGGACCGGCAACGCTAACCCAGCAGCAGCAGCAGCACACGTGATGGAACAGGAGCAGGCGCAGGAGGAGAAGGCCATGCTTTTTGAGACACAACAACCCAGGCCTTGCATGAGGACAAAAAGCGTGCGGATATAGCAGCAATGCTTTTTGCCACCATGCAGTCATAAATGTAATACAGATGAGAGGTTCAATAAACAGGGACCGGAAACGCTACACCATCCCAGATGTTCATTGGTCATGTTACTTGGTTGGGATCCTGGAGTGTTGCGTAGTAATTTCCAATCCAGGATTGATTCATTTTAATTTGAGTCAGACGGTCTGCATTTTCTGTGGAGAGGCGGATACGCCGATCTGTGACGATGCCTCCGGCAGCACTGAAACAGCGTTCCGACATAACGCTGGCTGCCGGGCAAGCCAGCACCTCTATTGCGTACATTGCCAGTTCGTGCCAGGTGTCTAGCTTCGATACCCAATAGTTGAAGGGTGCAGATGGATTGTTCGACACAGCTACGTCATCTGACATGTAGTCCTTGACCATCTTCTCCAGGCGATCGGTGTTGGAGGTGGATCTGCACGCTTGCTGTTCAGTGGGCTGCTGCTGCATGGGTGTCAGAAAATTTTCCCACTCCAAGGACACTGCCGATACTATTCCCTTTTGGGCACTAGCTGCGGCTTGCGTTGTTTGCTGCCCTCCTGGTCGTCCTGGGTTTGCGGAAGTCAGTCTGTCGGCGTACAACTGGCTAGAGGAGGGGGAGGATGTCAATCTCCTCTCTAAAGTCTCCACAAGGGCCTGCTGGTATTCTTCCATTTTGACCTGTCTGACTCTTTCTTCAAGCAGTTTTGGAACATTGTGTTTGTACCGTGGATCCAGAAGGGTATAAACCCAGTAATTGGTGTTGTCCAGAATGCGCACAATGCGTGGGTCGCGTTCAATGCAGTCTAGCATGAATTGAGCCATGTGTGCCAGAGTCCTACCAGAATCCTCATCATCCTCTTGTGAGCGTTGTGATAGTTGTTGTGATGCATCATAGTCGTCACCTTCCTCCTGGTCTGCTTCTGCTGACCATTCGCGCTGAATTGTGGAAGTCCAACGTGCACCGCTTTGGCCCTCGTCAGTGGTGGCATGAAATTCCTGCTCCAACTCCAGCTGTTCCTCCTCCTCTTCTTCGTCATAGCTGCTGGGGCCAGCGTTCCCTGAGGCGGATGGCCTGATGTTGGTACCATCACGCTGATCGTTTTCTCCTTCAGATTCCCCCAGTTGCATCATGACAGCTGTTTCCTTGATTTTCAACATTGACCTCTTCAGTAAACACAGCAGTGGTATGGTAATGCTGACTGAAGAGTTGTCACTGCTCACAAGCAACGTGGATTGCTCAAAATTTTGGAGGACTTGGCAGAGGTCCAACATGTTGGCCCAATCGGATCCACAGAAGCTTGGCAGCTGTCCGGATGCGCCTCGGTACTGCGCCGTCATGTACTGGACCACTGCACTCTTCTGCTCACAAAAGCGTGCTAGCATGTGCAGCGTAGAATTCCAGCGCGTAGGGACATCACACAGCAAGCGATGGTGGGGGAGATTGAAGCGCTCCTGCATCTTGGCGAGTGCCCCCGAAGCAGTACTGGAATTTCTACAATGTTTGGCCACTCGACGCACCTTCAACAGAAGATCGGCCACGCCTGGGTATGTCCTCAGGAACCGCTGAACTACTAGGTTCATCACGTGCGCCAGGCAAGGGATGTGTGTCAGCTTAGCCAACCTTAAAGCGCGAATGAGATTACTCCCATTATCACACACAACCATGCCCGGTTTCAGGTCCAGCGGTGCCAGCCACAAATCCGTCTGTTCCTTTATTCCCTTCCAAATTTCCTCCCCTGTGTGCTGCTTATCCCCAAGGCAGATCAGCTTCAGCAACGCTTGCTGACGCATGCCAACAGCTGTGCTGCACTGCTTCCACGATCCTACTGCTGCTGGGTTAGCGTTTCCGGATGAGGTACAGCTTTGAGATGCGTTGGAGGAGGAGTAGTCAGAGAGGTAGGTGCTGCTGTTGTTATCCAGTGGGAGGGACGGCGGTGCAGCTGTTTGCGGCGTGGGCAACACCCGCGCCGTAGCAGGTGAGGAATCGCTGCCAGGCTCCACAAGGTTCACCCAGTGCGCGGTAAGGGAGATGTATCGACCCTGTCCGAACGCACTCGTCCAAGTGTCAGTGGTGAGGTGAACCTTGCAGGCAACGGCATTCTTCAAGCTTCGGGTTATTTTGCTGACCACGTGCTCATGCAACTCAGGCACTGCAGAGCGCGCAAAGTGGTAGCGGCTGGGAACCACGTAACGTGGGATGGCCACTGACATCATGCCCTTGAAGCTGTTTGTCTCCACCACTCGATATGGCAGCATTTCGCAGGCCAGAAGCTTGGCTATGCTGGCTGTTACTGCTACGGCCCGGGGGTCATTTGCTGGCAATTTCCTCTTGCGCTCAAACATCTCCGACACAGACAACTGAACCGTAGCGCTGCACACGGAAGGGCTGTTGGTTGTTGTGTTTGATGAACACTGGGAGACCTCAAGAGCACTACTCCGGAAAGTGACAGTGTCAGCGTCGTCTGATGTTTGTGAATGTTGTGAACCACGCAATGGCTGGGCTACTGCTGCTGCTGAGGCGGGTCTGGTGGTGAGTCTGGTGAACCCAAGGGAGGCAGTGTTGCTGGTACCCTGTCCTGCCGCGTTTGCCCACAGAGTGGGATGTTTGGATAGCATGTGGCGGCTCCTGCTGGTGGTGGAGAGGTTGTTAATACTTTTCCCCCTGCTCAGGCGGGTCTTGCACACCTTGCAAATCGCCATGGTAACATCCTCAGTGCAGTCTTCAAAGAAAGCCCAGACTTTGGAGCACCTGCCTCCTTGCTGGCGATTTCTGTTTGCTCCTCTTTTGCCTCTCACTTGAACTTCCACGCTTGTGGTGCCTGAAATTGCGCGCCGCCTACCTTGTGGCACAAGGCGAACTCGTGCAGCAGTGGGTTCTTCAACAGACTCATCTGTGCTGCTGCTACGACGGCGATGTTCTCGTTCAGAAACAAAATCTGGGTCTATGTCCACATTGTCCATACCCTCCTCTTCCATCTCCTCAAACTCGTCATATGTCATTGTGGGGGGCCGCCGCCGTGGAGTAGAGCTCCCTGGAACAACCTCTGCGCAGCTCACTCCAACGTCGTCTTCCAGATCTTGTCGGCCGACCTCCTGCAATTGCAACCCCTCCTGCCCAACTTGCTCTGGGATTTGGGTTTCCGAGTCCTCCTCGGACTCGCCTTGTATTTCAGTGCGCGGTGCATTTCCCACAGTTAATGGTTGTGAATCCGGGCACAACATTTCTGGCTGTTCCTCCATTGACCTTTCAAAGGTGGAAGTTTGTTGGGCTGGGAATAGCTCCTGCGAATACCCCATTGTGTCCTGAGGTAATTCATCGGACTGGTTATCTGGCAGTTGTGTGCGTGGTGTCGCTGCCGGTTGTGTCAGCTTTGTGCCCACTGGCTCCTTGTAACTGGCTGAGGACTCGGACCTCGTGCGTGATGTGCTGGTGCTGCTTAACCCACTGCTGGACGCTTGAGAGGTCATCCAAGTAATTATCTGGTCCTGTTCTTTTGGATCTGTGAGGGTTGTTGTCCTGGACAACATGGGCGGTATTGAGTGGGTTTCCTTGGGTGCTCCCCTGTGGCCTGTACGTGAACCGTCAGGGGAAACACCTCTTCCCTTGCCCCTTCCTCTTTCACCGGATTTCTTCCTCATTTCACTTATCCTTACAGTACACGCTGACTGGCAGCAGTACAGTGGCAGTACAGAAATGCTATACAGTACCACTATTCCCAGCAGCGACACAGAGCACAATGCTATACAGTGGCAGGTGAGCGGTGTACCACTATTCCCAGCAGCGACACAGAGCACAATGCTATACAGTGGCAGGTGAGCGGTGTACTACTGTTCCCAGGCCCAGCAGACACAGAGTGGAAGTAAACACAATGCTATATAGTCTGGCTGAGCGGTGTACACAGAGTGGCAGTACACACAATGCTATATAGTCTGGCTGAGCCGTGTACACAGAGTGTCAGTAAACAATGCTATATATAGCGTGGCTGAGCGAGGTACACAGTGGCAGTACACACAATGCTATATAGTCTGGCTGAGCGGTGTACACACAGTGTCAGTAAACAATGGTATATAGTCTGGCTGAGCGGTGTACACAGAGTGTCAGTAAACAATGGTATATAGTCTGGCTGAGCGGTGTACACAGAGTGGCAGTACACACAATGCTATATAGTCTGGCTGAGCGGTGTACACAGAGTGGCAGTACACACAATGCTATATAGTCTGGCTGAGCGGTGTACACAGAGTGGCAGTACACACAATGCTATATAGTCTGGCTGAGCGGTGTACACAGAGTGGCAGTACACACAATGCTATATAGTCTGGCTGAGCGGTGTACACAGAGTGGCAGTACACACAATGATATATAGTCTGGCTGAGCCGTGTACACAGAGTGGCAGTACACACAATGCTATATAGTCTGGCTGACCCGTGTACACAGAGTGTCAGTAAACAATGCTATATATAGCGTGGCTGAGCGAGGTACACAGTGGCAGTACACACAATGCTATATAGTCAGGCTGAGCCGTGTACACAGAGTGTCAGTAAACAATGGTATATAGTCTGGCTGAGCGGTGTACACAGAGTGTCAGTAAACAATGGTATATAGTCTGGCTGAGCGGTGTACACAGAGTGGCAGTAAACACAATGCTATATATAGCGTGGCTGAGCGAGGTGCACAGTGGCAGTACACACAATGCTATATAGTCAGGCTAAGCCGTGTACACAGAGTGTCAGAAAACACAATGCTATATATAGCGTGGCTGAGCGAGGTGCACAGTGGCAGTACACACAATGCTATATAGTCAGGCTGAGCCGTGTACACAGAGTGTCAGTAAACAATGGTATATAGTCTGGCTGAGCGGTGTACACAGAGTGGCAGTAAACAATGGTATATAGTCTGGCTGAGCGGTGTACACAGAGTGGCAGTAAACACAATGCTATATATAGCGTGGCTGAGCGAGGTGCACAGTGGCAGTACACACAATGCTATATAGTCAGGCTAAGCCGTGTACACAGAGTGTCAGAAATCACAATGCTATATATAGCGTGGCTGAGCGAGGTGCACAGTGGCAGTACACACAATGCTATATAGTCAGGCTAAGCCGTGTACACAGAGTGTCAGAAAACACAATGCTATATATAGCGTGGCTGAGCGAGGTGCACAGTCGCAGTACACACAATGCTATATAGTCAGGCTAAGCCGTGTACACAGAGTGTCAGAAAACACAATGCTATATATAGCGTGGCTGAGCGAGGTGCACAGTGGCAGTACACACAATGCTATATAGTCAGGCTAAGCCGTGTACACAGAGTGTCAGAAAACACAATGCTATATATAGCGTGGCTGAGCGAGGTACACAGTGGCAGTAAACAATGCTATATATATAGTGTGGCTGAGCGAGCGGTGTACTACTGTTCCCAGCAGCGACACACAATGACTGGGGGGGACCCTGGCTAGCGTGGCTGGAGAGCGAACTACCCTGCCTGCCTACCCAAAGCTAAACCCACAGAGAAATGGCGGAGATATGACGTGGTTCGGGTATTTATTTACCCGAACCACGTGACCGTTCGGCCAATCAGAGCGCGTTCGGGCCCGAACCACGTGACCTGTTCGGCCAATCACAGCGCTAGCCGAACGTTCGGGGAACGTTCGGCCATGCGCTCTTAGTTCGGCCATGTGGCCGAACGGTTTGGCCGAGCACCGTCAGGTGTTCGGCCGAACTCGAACATCACCCGAACAGGGTGATGTTCTGCAGAACCCGAACAGTGGCGAACACTGTTCGCCCAACACTACTCTTCAGGATAAAAGCTCCCGTAGTGAAGGGTGGAATTCCTGTCCGTTGGCTTAACATACAGATTGGTAGACAACAATGAGTCTTTGTCTACCGATTGTCAGTAGTAAAGGTGCCCATACACTAGGAGACATTCCTTGGCAGATCACGGGGATCAAATCTACTGAAAATTGCTGCCCCAACATTCATTTTCATCGATACCTAGCAAAAATCGAGTGATATTCCTGATCAGACATGACAGTTTTTTGCTGATCAATTGGAGTGGGACAGGGGCAAGGCAGGGGTGCAGCAGTATCCATGGGCAGGTGGGGGGGGGGGGGGGGGAGGGGGCGCTAGAGCCGTGGAAGCATCCTCCTCTGCTAAGGCTGCTCTCCCTGGCCCCATGCAAAGTATTAATGTAGCCATACATCTAGCAATGATGGGCAGATTCAACCAAGAGACAAATCTCTCTCCTCACCTCGCTGACCCAACGCTCTCCCGCTAATGTACAATCTGACCCTCCAGTGCCCATTGCACTATACATTACCGCTCCATGTCCGCCGCTGGCTCCGTCCTTCATCCATAAACGCACACCATGTGGTTGCTGGCATACATGTGGGCGCATGTGTGATGTCACCACATAGGGCGTGTGTATGGACAAAGGACTGTGCCTGGAGCCAGCAGCAGACATGGACAGTTTATGTTTAGTGCACTGGGCAGGCACTTTAGAGGGGACGGCTTTGTGGGTTTTGTCGCTGCTCCCGATATCGCTTGCTGTTACCGCCGCGCACCTAATTGAGCAGGTTGGCGCTACATCTTGCAGCATGTCCGACTGATTCATGTGGCCAATTTCGGCCCAAAATAGGTTGCATAGTTGATTGGGCAACACTTGGTGGCAGCAGTTTTCATCCAATTTGATTATAATAATCAAATTTGATGGTCAATCCGCTGCCAAGTCGCTTGATGTATGGCTACCTTAAGTGTAGTGAATCATTGACACCCACCTCTCCAGCCAGAGCACTCCCTCCTCTGTGCTGCCGTCATGTACCGGTGCTCATAGTGGCCCTGTGAACTGGCGGTTTCCTTGCATGCATGCGCCAGGTCACAATGGACACCAGGACATCACAGCGAAAATTGATTTTTAATAGATTTCAAGACAAAATGCATTCTGTGGCAGGAATAGATCTGATCAGATGTCCATCAGAGAGGGATCTATATTTTGGGCACATCGGGTAGAAAGACTGTGTATGGTGGGTTTTAATGTTGACACCAAGTAAAAGCTCATACACATATCCAACAAATCTGCCCGATTGTCATTTGAACAGTTGGTTGGTACGCGGAAAGTACAAGTCGTGTAAATGGTTGGTTGTGGTGTCGGTCATGTCGTGGTGTTGGTCATGTACACACATGCAACTTTTCCGCATCACCAACCTCAAAGACATGACCGATCGAACGACCAAGAAAATGCATGACTTGTATTTTCTGCACATCAACTGATCGAATAACTCATTTGCATACTGCGCACACAAGCGAACAACGGACTGTGCAATATGGTCACATTCATAACAAGTACAAGTTGTTCACACGATATTAGACCAACAGTTAAGTGAGATGAACTACATGTTGGATTGGGCAAACCGCCTGTTATCAGTCGCTTGTGTAGTCGTTTGTCACATGTTCACACGCCCAACAGACCAAGTTTGGTCGATAGTTTGGCCGAAAAGTTGCACATGTGAGAGCCTTTATATTGAAGATTGTCCCCCAATCCTGCAGAAGACAGATCTCTCCATTTGTCTGCAGGTCACCTTCACCCTGATTAATTTTGTTAAAACAGTCATAAAGTTAAACTTTTAATGTGATAACATTGTTCTGTGACTGCAGACAAAAGACAGCAGAGTTTAGGTTATTTATTAGCCCATTCCCAGTACATGGGAGGAGGTCTGGGGTCTGTGCTTTATAAGGACTCACAATCAGTGCTTCTCAATGTGTAACCTGGACACTCTCCTGCTCACTGTCTGCCCTGACCAGAGCCAGTGAAGATGAATGCCCTCCTCCTTCTCAGCTTCTGCTACCTACCCTTGTTTTTTAACATACCTGGTAAGTCTCTTTACAATATAGCACTCTCATTTTACATATATGTATTGATAGGATAGGAAAGCATGTAGTGAGGATAAAGAGGCTGAAATATTTTTTTATTATATTTTCTTTTACTCTGATGTGCATTTTGCAGGTTATCAGGTTGTTTCTCTGCCTTAAGTACCTTTATTAAATGAGTCCACACATACAATGACTGTCGCTGGCAGGCATCAGGTGACCATTTGATGCAAAGCATTGAACAGACACCTTACTAATCTACAGCCAAGCAACATGTTCTGTTGCTATGGAGAGGGAAGGAGGGATGCACTCACATGACATGATTTGGTGCTCCAGATCTTTGGGGGTATATCGGGACAGCTGCACACATACTAGATTGAGGGACACATCTGACAAGTTTAGTCTACCATGTGTATAAGGTTTTCTATTTAGGTGATTATAACAATTGCTCCCTGTGACACCCCCACTGACCTATTTTACCACCTCCATGTAGTATGAGGGTTTTCCTACACAATCTGCTCATAGTATTCAATATCTGCTGACCCATATACTTCATGGAGGTGGTAGAATTGGTCAGTGATTGGCCAACCATAATTTAAAGTGCATACCAGACTTTAGAATACCTCTGTTCCAAGTGCTATACAGATGCATTGCTAGTCTATAGGCTAGTGACACATCTGTTGGTGGAGGAGAAACAATGGTTAAGTGCACAACAGCAATGCTTTGAGCCGGAGGTAAAGTGGAGAACTAGGCACTCAGCCAAGATTATCGATCCAGCATTCTGGATCAAAACGATTCAGGGTGGCTGTGCGCATGCTAGAACCCTTGATCATGTGTTCTAGGCTTTACTCCACTGTAGGCCACTTCATTGTGCACCATGCCATTGTCACTTTCACTCTATTCAGAACAGAATGCAGTACAGCAATAATAGTATAGTGTGTGTACGTAAGATAACGAGCAATACAGTTCTATTAGATTTGTCTGGTGATCTGACCAAAATCGGTCAGTTCTGTTAAGGCGGCCATACATCACAAGCCTTGGCAATTATTGAATCGGATGAAAATCAGTGCATACCTGATCGACAATGCGACCAATTGCGGGTCGAAATTGGTCGCATAAATTAAACATGCTGCAAGATGTAGGGCCAACTTGCTTGATCAGGTGCACGGCAGTAACGGCGAGCAACATCAGGACAAACATGACAAAACCTCCAACGCTGTCGCCCAAGTTCAATGTGCTACCCCGTTGCCCTGTGCACTATACATTACCTGTCTGTGTCCGCCGCTTGTCCTGGACTCCATCCATACACGTGCCCTACGTGGTTGCCAAAGTAACGTGGGTGCGTGCCCCCACACACCCACGTGCACGCCTGGAAACCACATGGGGTGGATTTATGGACGGTGCAAGGAGCCAGCGGCAGACACGAACAAGTAATGTATAGTGCACTGGGCACCGGGCGGGGGGGGGTGCACACTGAACATTAGGGGGACAACATTGGGCCGGCGAGGCGACGTCACAAGGCCGATTCTGGATCAATTTCAGCATGAAACTGATTAGGAATCAGCATGCAGCATATGGGCAGCCAACAGATCTCTCTCTATTTTGATTCGATCAGAGAGAGATTTGACTCTTGGTGGACTCTGCCCATCATCGCTAGATGTATGGCTTCATTTATTACACACAGTTTTCTTCTTTATCTAAAATGGGCATCACAATATCTTCAAAAGACTGACTTTCCTTCTTGACGTATAGTTACACTGTAGATCATTCTTACACAGAAGAAGGGGCTTTAATCATCATTTACCTTATCCCAAATGAAAATTTAAAAATGGGGGAGCAGGCATTTGTAATGGGCTCTCCTCATGCCCACCGCTCCCCGTTCTACTCCGTCACCCTCTGTTACTGTGTACAGACCCTTTGAAGCTACTTCCTTGTCAGGAGGATCAGAGAAGACTGCACAGGTGCTGCTCGGCAACACGCATCCTTGATCACGAGCATGCGGCCAGGAGTGTTCTGCGCATGCGCACTACATAGCTGCCTGTGACAGTGCGAGTGCACAGAGTGCTCCCGGCTGCGCAATTAAGCACGCCAGGCAGTCTTCATCGAACCTCCCGACCAGGAAGTAGCTTTGGAGAGTTGGTACACAGTAACATAGGGGGATGGAGGAGAACAGGGGGAGCGGTGGGTATGAGGAGAGCCCACTACACATGCCTGCTCCTCCTGTTATTACATTTTTGTTTGGTCTAAGGAATTAGCATCTCCCTAATGAGAATCAATTAATTATATCATTAGCTTGAGTAATTGGATCATCTATAATTAATTATAATTATGTATATATCTCCTCCATTCATATTTTCTGTATTATTAGTAATCCTTATGGAACAGCAACAGATAGTTATTGGAAGTGTGTAGAGGGTTCATGCAGTGCTGACTGTTTATTACATGTCAAATGTTTTTATTAATATTTATATAGTGCTGACATCTTCCATAGCGCTGTACAGAGTATCTTGTCACTTAACTGTCCCTCAGAGTGACTCACAATCTAATCTCTACCATAGCCTGCCACTTTAGGCATCGGATAATTAGCAGATAACAGGCATTGTAGTTCTACTGTACTATAACGAGACTACAATTGCAGAGCCTTGAAATTTAGTGGTGGAAATCGGCACTGGAAGCGTAATTTGGGCACAGTGCCAATTGTGGCTATGGTGGGTATCTGTGGCTTATAGCACTGAAGGTTAGTGTTAGGAGTAGGTGGGAAGGCGGGAGATGGGGTGGGGTTAGTGTTAGGCATGGGTAGGAGGTTAGTGTTGGACACAGGTGAGGGGTAAGCGTGAAGCTGGTTTTACACTGTAAACTGGCGGCAGCGATGCAGTGTGTCGTTTCTGCAGCACCACAACGCACTGGCAGAAATAGGCCTTCTGGAATACAGCTTTACTACACGGTATTCCGCAACTGGTATTGGGCCATGCAGGAAGCGATGTGCACTTGCAGTCACTTCCTGCTTCGGGGTATGCAAAAGTGCATGGAAGCATATTGTAAAAATACGCTTCCACGCATGCACACCGCAACGTCGCGTTGGTAATTTTAAAAAAATCCCCATGTCGCCATAGACTAACATGACTTCCAGGCAGAAGCAGATCGCTGCAGCTTGCCACAGAAGACATGGTCATGCAGCAATGTGGTTCTGGACCAGTGTCAGGGATGTGGTGAAAACGTCACTTCAGTCGTGCCGTAACATAGAAGTATGAAAGTCTCCATACACTTTCATTGCCCATCAGTGGGGTGCTGTAAAAATACCGAACCGCCCTGGTTTGAAAGGGCCCTTAGGCATAGGTGGGGGCTGGTTAAGTGTTAGGCGTATGTAGAAGGGGTTACTGTTAGGCGTAGGTGGGGGAGGACTCGTGTTAGGGCGCGATTCCACTAGAGCGGCGCGCGTCTGCGAGACGTGAGCCGGCTCTTCCAGGTCTGCTGGGAAAGCAGACTAATCCCATCAGCTGTGCCATGCACGGCTATGGGATCCGTAGCCTCCCGCGCCGATTCGGATGGAAAAGCCAGCCGAAACGCTAGCGGTAGTGATTCAGCCGGCGTTTCCATTGCACCCTATGGCAGAGTTTCCCCACACTATTCGCCTGCAGGGAAACTCTGCGGATTTGCGGCGGTTTCTGCTCAAGTGGAAACGTGCCCTTAGAGTTAGGCTAGGGTTAAGGGATAGCAAAATATAAGTAAATTTACTAATATTCTACTCATGGTAAAAATAGATTGAATACTAATAAATTGTCCGATATTGTACTATCCACTTTTACCATAAGTAAAATATTTGTAAATTTACTGATATTCTACTAACTGGTGACTAATCAGTAAATCCGCACCCAACGCACACACACACAAACACACACACACGTATACGCATTCTGCCTCACATGTTCATCCAGATATAGCCTTTACATGAAACAAGCATATAACTGGGTAACAGGTGACTGATAATATTTATTTATTGTTTTTCAGCATCAGATGCCAACCCGTTAATTGTAATGGACACAGCATATAGAGGTAAGTTACAAGGAAGCTTGCATGCCTAGTACTGTACACTGATATCTCTGTAGATGCTGTTCTGAACAACATTGACCTTTCCAGGCTGTAACCTTCTCATTAAGCTGTGGCCCCATTCATACCTAAAAACAAAAACGCCAAACTTTTGCATTTTTATGCGCTTTTTTCCCCTCCCAGCGCTCCAATGTGCGCTGCGTTTTTGTAAAAGCGCTTTTCTAAGCGTTTTTTCAGAGCAGTTTTTTAATTCACTCCCTGACGCAAGTCAGGAAGTGAACTCTGTCCCTGAAAAGAATACATACAATGTATTTATTCTTAAAAATGCGAACGCTCTTCCTATACCTTCCATTATACGAAAAACGCCCTATGGTACAAGAACCGCTTTGCTGAACGCACTGCGGACGAACCGCGCTGATATGAACCTTCTCATAGAGATTCATTGCACAAGCGTTTTGTGGGCGATTTTAAAAATTGTCTGTGCTTGAAAAAAGGCGTAAAACGCCCACTAGTGTGAACAGGCCCTACAAGAAAAGCTGTCTTATTTGAACTGAATCTAATCTGAAAGTGAACACACTGAATTCCTGCTTTATTTATTTACAGTACACCAAAAGTGAGAGCGATATGGAGGCTGCAATATTTATTTCCTTTTAAAGCCCACCTGAACTCAAAACTTCCTCTCTGCTCTAAAAGATAAGCAGCAGCATAATAACCTTTAAAGAAAAACATTTCTTTGTTACAGCTGATACAAATCCTGCAATAAATCTTCAATGTTTCTACTTCCTGCTTTCATTGAAGTAGATATAGGGTTACCATCCTGTGTTTTTCAGATTAGTTGCTTTGCCAAGGCAGCAGAGATTACTGAGCTGACACAGCTAAGAGATCAAATTACAGTTGTGATTGGTCACAGATGAGGGGGAATTAGACAGTCTAAAAACTCTAAATACACGCAGGGTGCATTTCTCTGTGTTCTCCTTCTGTCCTGTGCAAGAGTTCAGGTCCACTCTAAAGTAGACCTGATCGCTTGCACATGACACAAAGAAAACAGAGAGAAATATACCCTGTGTGCTTTTAGAGAGAAAAGACTGTCCAATTCCCCTTCATCTTTAAATAATCACAAGTGTAATTTGATCTCTCAGCTGTGTCAGCTCAGTAAGCTCTGCTGCCTCGGCAAAGCAACTAATCAGGAATTCGGCAGTCCTTGGTAGATACAGCCAATATGTAAACACAGGATGTTAACCCTTTGTCTGCTTCCATGAAAGCAGGATTTATTGCAGATTTATTGCAAGAGGTGTGAAAGCTGTAAAAAAGAAATGTGGGAAGGGAAATCGCAAAATGCTTGAAAAAGCGCTTTGTATAACGCTTTTCAGAATAAATACATTGTATTTATTCTTTTCCGGGTCAAAGAGTCGACTTCCTGACTTGCTTCAGAAAGTGAAAAAACTAATCGCTCTGCAAAAATGCTTAGCAAAGCGCTTTACAAAAATTGCAATGCGCAGGTATAAAAATAATCGCACACAAAATCGCAAAACGCTGCCTTCAGCGATGGCGATTTTAGATGTGAACAAGGCCTTAAGGTTACTATGCTGGTGCTTATCTTTTAGAACAGAGAGGAAGATCTGAGTTCAGGTCTGGTTTACTGTAGAAGGATAGTCCACCAGCCTCAGGATAGCATATATGTTTGCGGGGAGTCCTAATGGGGTGAGAGGTCCATCACACCTCCCAATCTCACCAAGTTCCAAATTACATGTATACATATCTGGCAATAAATATGTATTGGATATAACATCTAAAGAGGGTTGAGTCTTATGGGAATTGCGATGCAATTTGGAATTCAGGTCTGGTTTAAACAGTACCAGTTGTCTGGTGTCCTGCTGATCTTTCATGCATCAGGAGTGTCTGAAGCACACACCTGAAACAACATGCGGCAAAACCAGGCAAACTTGTACCGTACCTGTTACATTGAGGCCAGTTTTACATCTGGCTACTGCGTTGCGATGCCCCACCCCATTGCATTGCACTGCAATGCAAAAAACGACATTTATATGACCCTGCAGCAGAATGTTCCGACAGGGTCATACGCATAGCACCGCCCCCTCGCTATGTGACGTACTCCCTGCTGGGCAGGAAGTATGTCACTGGGATTCCCGGGTTACCTCAAAGTTTTTCTGACGTTCCGCACCGCTGGCAACAATCCCTGCATCGCCCATTGGCTTACATAACTTGCTCAGAAGTCTGGCGGTAACACGTTGTTGACTTTGCGGCAGCTCGGCAGGCGATTGGGCACTTCCGGCACAAAACAATATGTTAATATGGACCCAAACTCTTGCACAGGACAGAAGGAAAATGTAGAGAAATGCACCCTGTATGTATTTAGAGAGTTTAGCCTTCTAATTCCCACTCCTCTGTGTCTAATCACAAGAAGTTGTAATTTGATCCCTCGACTGTGTCAGCTGACTGCCATGGCAGGGAGGCTAATTTAAAAGCACAGGATGTAAACAATATGGGCCTGATTCACAAAGCGGTGATAACTCAGTTATCACGCCTAAAAGGCTTTAGGCGTGGTAACCTTTGCACTAGCAGAGTTATCACCGCTTTGTGCTGCTGATCGCACAAAGCAAACGCGCAGGCGCGCGCGCAAAGATCCATAGGGCTTACTGCGTTGCGCATGCCGCAAAGCTTCACGCGAGATACTTCTAATCACGCCTAAACAAAATTTAGGTGTGGTAAAGGGCTTTTCACAGGCGTGCAAAGTGTTTGCACTGCTTTGTGAATCAGGCCCAATATCTACTTTCATGAAAGCAGGAAGTAGATACAAATTGTGCAATACATCTGCAGTGTATCAGCTGTAACAAAGAAATGTTTTTCTTTAAGGTTATTACACTGTTGCGTATCTTTTACAGCAGAGAGGAGGTGTTGAGACCAGGTCCGCTTTCAGTGTGCTAGGCCCCATTGTCTTACCCTGTGGTAAAACAGGGTAACACAATGCAAAGTTGTAAGGGAAGTGTAAAAGGGACTTCAAAGAAAAAATGTTAGATATGCAGTAGGAAGAAGCCTGTGGATGGTCCAGAGGCTCCCCCCAGTCTCTTAACTCCCCACCTGCCCTGTGCTGCAGCTCTCTGGACAATCTTTGACATTAAAGTTGCTGATTGCTGGTGACTGTGCCCCTCTGTGTATGAGCCCCACTGTGTATGAGCTCCTCTGTGTATGAGCCCCTCTGTGCATGTGCCTCTCTGTGTATGAGCCCCTCTCTGTACAAGCCCCTCTGTGCATGTGCCTCTCTGTGTATGAGCCCCACTGTGTATGAGCCCCACTGTGTATGAGCCCCACTGTGTATGAGCCCCTCTGTGTATGAGCCCCTCTGTATATGGGCCCCTCTCTGTACGAGCCCCTCTGTGCATGTGCCTCTCTGTGCATGAGCCCCTCTGTGTATGAGCCCCTCTGTGTATGAGCCCCTCTGTGTATGAGCCCCACTGTGTATGAGCCCCACTGTGTATGAGCCCCACTGTGTATGAGCCCCTCTGTGTATGAGCCCCTCTGTGTATGGGACCCTCTCTGTACGAGCCCCTCTGTGCATGTGCCTCTCTGTGCATGAGCCCCTCTGTGTATGAGCCCCTCTGTGTATGAGCCCCTCTGTGTATGAGCCCCTCTGTGTATGAGCCCCTCTGTGTATGAGCCCCTCTGTGTACGAGCCCCTCTGTGCATGTGCCTCTCTGTGCATGAGCCCCTCTGTGTATGAGCCCCTCTGTGTATGAGCCCCTCTGTGTATGAGCCCCTCTGTGTATGAGCCCCTCTGTGTATGAGCCCCTCTGTGTATGAGCCCCACTGTGTATGCAGATGTGCAAGCCCAGACTTGCTCGTGCGCAGTACGGATTCGCTCATCATCGGGAAGTACTCAGGGATGGCAGTACTTCTGAAGACTGACCGAGGAGGGTTGAAGATGTATTCTACCAAGCTAGTCAAAGAACGTCACCAGGGCTGGCGATAGAACAGCGGCACGGAGCGAGGACTATGGAGGCTATGGGATCTAGAGCCTTCACGCCTCCCCATAGAACAGTATCCAACTCATTTATTGGGCCACTTCAGATTACTTTAAAGGGATACTGTAGGGGGGGGGGGGGGGGGGGTTTGGGGAAAAATGAGTTGAATTTACCCGGGGCTTCTAATGGTCCCCCGCAGACATCCTGTGCCCGCGCAGCCACTCACCGATGCTCCGGCCCGCCTCCACCTCCGGTTCACTTCTGGAACTTCAGACTTTAAAGTCTGAAAACCACTGCACCTGTGTTTGCCACCCATGCTGCTAGGACGGTCTTAGCATCATATCACATTATTATTCAGCATCCATGGGTTGCTATTGGGCTGATCTTGTATGATATATATTTGCACAATATGCACTTTTATTTTTATGTTGTTTAATCATGGTCTGTATTCGTTTTTATTCACTACTCTATGCACTTTAGTATATATGGCCTTCTGAACCCAGGTTCAATCCCTGTGGCAGCTCTTATATTGAGCTACCCAGGTGATATTATATACCTGCTATTATAGCTTTTTGTGATTATTTCGCTTTACTTATCTTTACCAGTGAGATGAGGTGCTCGTTTGGTTTTTAGATGTTTTTAACAATTGCTTTATGCTGCTATGTGATGATTATTCAAATAAAATTGTTATACTTTTTTGAATCTTTTAGTGTGGTGCTATATGTGGTCATACCTCTTGCTTGTACACTGCGCCTGTGTTGCCGTGTCCTCGATCCCGCTGATGTCACCAGGAGCATACTGCGCAGACCCAGTATATTCTGTGTCTGCACAGTACGCTCCTGGTGACATCAGCTGGATTGAGGACATGGCAACGCAGGCGCAGTGGTTTTCAGACTTTAAAGTCTGAAATTCCAGAAGTGAACCGGAGGTGGGAACACGAGCATCGGTGAGTGGCTGCACGGGTACAGGATGTCTGCAGGGGACCATTAGAAGCCTCGGGCAAGTTCAACTCATTTTCACCCGACCCCCCCTACAGTATCCCTTTAAGGTGGCCATACACAGATCACGGCCACCTTAGATTAGATTATTTTATTGTATTGATTCTGACTTGATTCAAAGTATACAGTTTTGATCAAATCAAACCAATCAATGTCTGCAAGGTAACACTATCAAAATCTATCAGATATCCATTCAAGTGTGTGGAACACTGATTGATTATCTCTCCATCACCAAACCATTTTTGTATAAAAACTAAAAATGATCAGATCTATTCCGATCAGTGTGTGGGCAGCTTTACAAACTTGCAGTATTCTGTGTGCCATCTCCTGGTCATGTGACGTAAACACACCAGAAGCTGCCATAGGATTTGTGATTTTGATATTAGGTAATGTATTCTTAGCCTGAAACTGAGCTTCACAGAAGTGAAAAGGAGTTCTGGCTGCCGGGTTGTTGTTTTTTTGTTAATTTGTAAAGAAGTCACCTGTTATCAAATCTCTACTTTCTAGTCTCCATATTTTTTAAATCTAATTTAAAATGCCAAATTTATCTTACTTCATGTGGTCATTCTGAAATCCAATAGAACATTTTTTTTATTATATCCAGAAATGTTGAGTATGTGGGGATTGGGGGACAAATCTACCTATTTGGGGGTTGGTGGATTTACTTGCTTTATGGACAGGGGAGGACTGGGACCTTTTGGCCTGGGGGGAAAATACAAACTAGAGGCCCGTTTTCACGGCAGCCCCAGCCCAAATGACATCACACACGTGCCCCACATGCTATATGCCAGTAGTCACATGCAGGGGAGGACTGGCCAGGGGGGAAGGGGGGAGATTTCCCCCCAGGCTGCCTCTCATTTAATGATTTAGGGCTGGCACTGTGCCTGGTGAATTCAGGTTTTTGTGTAAGGCAATGTGAAATACTAGGCTGAATGAGGGAAATAAACGCCCAATTAAGGAGCAATTGCAGGGCGGGCAAGCTAGTAAATATACACAGCATGATACAGAGCAGAGGCTTGCCTGCAGGGTCCATGGGAAAAAAATCTGTCTGGTCTCTCACCATTGTTAACTGCGGGGTCCGTTAAAAATGGCGCCAGTTATCGTAGTTAAAAAACGGCGCCCCATAGAGAACCATTATCACTAGTTATTTTTCGTTTTTGACAGCTAAAAAATGGCGCCGGCTTTAAAAACGATATTTATCGTTTATATTTATATTTGTATTGCTCCTAAACGATATTTATCGTTTTAACCCCTGCTTTGCTGCCGTTTTGAAAATATCTGCCCGCCGGCTTTAATGTTTAATAGCAAAGCCCCCTTAAAAGCTAAAAACACCAAATTTGCAGGGAACGTTGAGAAGAAATATTATATGAATATTCTTCTTCTGACCGTGGGAAAATTAAACGCCCGCCGACTTTAGCGGTTAATAGCAAAGCCCCTTTAAATGCCAGAAACACCAAAATGTGTAGGGAATGTTAAGAAAAATAGTGGAAACACGAAGAACAAAAAATTGTTCAAAAAGACCTTATAGTTTTTGAGAAAATCGATTTTAAATCTTCAAAGGAAATGTAACTATTTAAATCGCGTACTGACATTCCCGTGGAAACTTTTTCCGCCGACTTTAGCAGTTAATAGCAAAGTCCCCTTAAATCCTAGCAACACCAAATTTGCAGGATATGTTAAAAAGATACTGGGAAACAATATTTAAAAAAAAAATTGAAAAATTTTATTTATTTTTTTTTTAAATTAAAATTTTTGGGTTATGTTCAGAGTGTGGGAAAAGTTTTGAAAAAAATGACGTGGGGTCCCCCCTCCCGAGCCTCTGTAACCCCTTGTCTCCCATGCAGGCTGGGATAGCCAGAATGCGGAGCCCCGGCCGACTGGGGCTTCGCACCCTGAGCTATACCAGCCCGCATGGTCCATGGTATGGGGGGGCTTCGGGGGGGAGGGGCGGCCAAGCCTTCCCCTCCCCCCCGGAGCCCTTGTCCAATCCATGGACAAGGGGCTCTTCCCCACCTCCGGTGCCCCAGGAGGAGGTGGGGGCGACGACTCCCTGGGGGGGGTTCATGGTGGCATCTGGGAGTCCCCTTTAAGAAGGGGAACCCAGATGCCTGCCCCCCTCCCAGGAGAAATGAGTATAGGGCTACTTTGTACCCCTTACCCATTTCCACAAAGGGTTAAATGAAATAAAAACACAACAACGAGAAAAGTCCTTTAATGTTCTAAATTAACCAGAAATACTTACCTGTACCTTTAAGAAAAAAATCCCACGTCAATTAGGTCCCACGACAGTATCCTCCATCTTGCGACCTTCAGTTACATGTTGATTGAAGATCTCCGCTGCCCCGACGCCACACACGCCGCCTCCGCCGCACTCACTGCTCTTAGCTATACTCAGTATAGCTAAGAGCAAAAAGCATCTTTAAATTTTAGCTCCAATGGTCCCCATTGGTTCCTTAACAGACCAATGGGGATCAGGAGGATCCCCATTGGTCGATAAGGAACCAATGGGGAGCCTTGGAGCCAAAATTTAAAGATGCTTTTTGTTCTCAGCTATACTTAGTATAGCTGAGAGTTGCGTCTATGCATCTATATAGACGCATTAGCGCTAGCTGCCGCTGCCCTCCCTGCCTCCCCCCACCTGTCACCCTCACCCATGCTGGCACCCATGGGTGCATTGGGTGCCAGCATGGGTGAGGGTGACAGGTGGGGGGAGGCAGGGAGGTCAGCGGCAGCTAGCGCTAATGCGTCTATATAGACGCATAGACGCAACTCTCAGCTATACTTAGTATAGCTGAGAGCAGTGCGGCGGAGGCGGCGTGTGTGGCGTCGGGGCGGCGGAGATCTTCAATCAACATGTATCAGAAGATCGCAAGATAGAGGATACTGTCGTGGGACCTGATTGGCGTGGGATTTTTTTCTTAAAGGTACAGGTAAGTATTTCTGGTTAATTTAGAACATTAAAGGGTCCCCCCCTCCCGAGCCTCTGTAACCCCTTGTCTCCCATGCAGGCTGGGATAGCCAGAATGCGGAGCCCCAGCCGACTGGGGCTTCGCACCCTGAGCTATACCAGCCCGCATGGTCCATGGTATGGGGGGGCTCTGGGGGGGAGGGGCGGCCAAGCCTCCCCCTCCCCCCCGGAGCCCTTGTCCAATCCATGGACAAGGGGCTCTTCCCCACCTCCGGTGCCCCAGGAGGAGGTGGGGGCGACGACTCCCTGGGGGGGGGGGGTTCATGGTGGCATCTGGGAGTCCCCTTTAAGAAGCGGACCCCCAGATGCCCACCCCCCTCCCAGGAGAAATGAGTATAGGGCTACTTTGTACCCCTTACCCATTTCCACAAAGGGTTAAATGAAATAAAAACACAACCACGAGAAAAGTATTTTAATAATCTTAATTAACCACAAATACTTACCTGCACCTTTAAAAAAATGTCCCCACGCCAATATATCCTCGGAAATGATCCAACGAATAACAATATCCTCTTATCTTGCCATCTTCAATTAACTTGATTGAAGATCTCCCACGCCAATTAAAATACTATACCTTACAATGCGTCCTGCGTAGGGACGCATAGCACGGCTCCCGCTGTCCTCCCCGCCTCCTCACCTGTCACCCTCACCTAGCCTGGCACCTGGTGCACCCATGGTTGCCACCCTAGGTGAGGGTGACAGGTGCAGGCAGACGGGGAGAGACAGCGGAGCTGGCAGCTATTCGTCCTGCACAGGACGCATCCTAAGGTATAGTAACCGGCTCATAAATGAGCCGGTTCTTTTTGTATTGAATCAAATGAATCGATTCATTTGATTCAATACAAAAAGAACCGGCTCATTTATGAGCCGGTTACTATACCTTAGGATGCGTCCTGTGCAGGACGTATAGCTGCCAGCTCCGCTGTCTCTCCCCGTCTGCCTGCACCTGTCACCCTCACCTAGGGTGGCACCCATGGGTGCACCAGGTGCCAGGCTAGGTGAGGGTGACAGGTGAGGAGGCGGGGAGGACAGCGGGAGCCGTGCTATGCGTCCCTACGCAGGACGCATTGTAAGGTATAGTATTCTAATTGGCGTGGGAGATCTTCAATCAAGTTAATTGAAGATCGCAAGATAAGAGGATATTGTTATTCGTTGGATCATTTCCGAGGATATATTGGTGTGGGAACATTTTTTTAAAGGTGCAGGTAAGTATTTGTGGTTAATTAAGATTATTAAAATACTTTTCTCGTGGTTGTGTTTTTATTTCATTTAACCCTTTGTGGAAATGGGTAAGGGGTACAAAGTAGCCCTATACTCATTTCTCCTGGGAGGGGGGTGGGCATCTGGGGGTCCCCTTCTTAAAGGGGACTCCCAGACGCCACCATGAACCCCCCCCCCCCCCCAGGGAGTCGTCGCCCTCACCTCCTCCTGGGGCACCGGAGGTGGGGAAGAGCCCCTTGTCCATGGATTGGACAAGGGCTCCGGGGGGGAGGGGGAGGCTTGCCCGCCCCTCCCCCCCAGAGCCCCCCCATACCATGGACCATGCGGGCTGGTATAGCTCAGGGTGCGAAGCCCCAGTCGGCCGGGGCTCCGCATTCTGGCTTTCCCAGCCTGCATGGGAGACAAGGGGTTACAGAGGCTCGGGAGGGGGGGACCCCACGTCATTTTTTTTTTAAATTTATTTCCCACACTCAGAAGATTAAAAAAAAAAATTGATAGCAAATTTAAAAAAAAAAAAATGACGTGGGGTCCCCCCTCCCAAGCCTCTGTAACCCCTTGTCTCCCATGCAGGCTGGGATAGCCAGAATGCGGAGCCCCGGCCGACTGGGGCTTCGCACCCTGAGCTATACCAGCCCGCATGGTCCATGGTATGGGGGGGCTCCGGGGGGGAGGGGCGGCCAAGCCTCCCCCTCCCCCCCGGAGCCCCTTGTCCAATCCATGGACAAGGGGCTCTTCCCCGCCTCCCTTGCCCCAGGTGGAGGCGGGGGCGACGACTCCCTGGGGGGGGGTTCATGGTGGCATCTGGGAGTCCCCTTTAAGAAGGGGACCCCCAGATGCCCACCCCCCTCCCAGGAGAAATGAGTATAGGGGTGCAGGAGTACCCCTTACCCATTTCCATAAAGGGTTAAATGAAATAAAAACACAACCACGAGAAAAGTCCTTTAATGTTCTAAATTAACCAGAAATACTTACCTGTACCTTTAAGAAAAAAATCCCACGCCAATCAGGTCCCACGACAGTATCCTCTATCTTGCGATCTTCTGATACATGTTGATTGAAGATCTCCGCCGCCCCGACGCCACACACGCCGCCTCCGCCGCACTGCTCTCAGCTATACTAAGTATAGCTGAGAGTTGCGTCTATGCGTCTATATAGACGCATTAGCGCTAGCTGCCGCTGACCTCCCTGCCTCCCCCCACCTGTCACCCTCACCCATGCTGGCACCCAATGCACCCATGGGTGCCAGCATGGGTGAGGGTGACAGGTGGGGGGAGGCAGGGAGGGCAGCGGCAGCTAGCGCTAATGCGTCTATATAGATGCATAGACGCAACTCTCAGCTATACTAAGTATAGCTGAGAACAAAAAGCATCTTTAAATTTTGGCTCCAAGGCTCCCCATTGGTTCCTTATCGACCAATGGGGATCCTCCTGATCCCCATTGGTCTGTTAAGGAACCAATGGGGACCATTGGAGCTAACATTTAAAGATGCTTTTTGCTCTTAGCTATACTAAGTATAGCTAAGAGCAGTGAGTGCGGCGGAGGCGGCGTGTGTGGCGTCGGGGCAGCGGAGATCTTCAATCAACATGTAACTGAAGGTCGCAAGATGGAGGATACTGTCGTGGGACCTAATTGACGTGGGATTTTTTTCTTAAAGGTACAGGTAAGTATTTCTGGTTAATTTAGAACATTAAAGGACTTTTCTCGTTGTTGTGTTTTTATTTCATTTAACCCTTTGTGGAAATGGGTAAGGGGTACAAAGTAGCCCTATACTCATTTCTCCTGGGAGGGGGGCAGGCATCTGGGTTCCCCTTCTTAAAGGGGACTCCCAGATGCCACCATGAACCCCCCCAGGGAGTCGTCGCCCCCACCTCCTCCTGGGGCACCGGAGGTGGGGAAGAGCCCCTTGTCCATGGATTGGACAAGGGCTCCGGGGGGGGAGGGGAAGGCTTGGCCGCCCCTCCCCCCCGAAGCCCCCCCATACCATGGACCATGCGGGCTGGTATAGCTCAGGGTGCGAAGCCCCAGTCGGCCGGGGCTCCGCATTCTGGCTATCCCAGCCTGCATGGGAGACAAGGGGTTACAGAGGCTCGGGAGGGGGGACCCCACGTCATTTTTTTCAAAACTTTTCCCACACTCTGAACATAACCCAAAAATTTTAATTTAAAAAAAAAATAAATAAAATTTTTCAATTTTTTTTTTTAAAATATTGTTTCCCAGTATCTTTTTAACATATCCTGCAAATTTGGTGTTGCTAGGATTTAAGGGGACTTTGCTATTAACTGCTAAAGTCGGCGGAAAAAGTTTCCACGGGAATGTCAGTACGCGATTTAAATAGTTACATTTCCTTTGAAGATTTAAAATCGATTTTCTCAAAAACTATAAGGTCTTTTTGAACAATTTTTTTTTCTTCGTGTTCCCACTATTTTTCTTAACATTTCCTACACATTTTGGTGTTTCTGGCATTTAAAGGGGCTTTGCTATTAACCGCTAAAGTCGGCGGGCGTTTAATTTTCCCACGGTCAGAAGAAGAATATTCAAAATCGATTTTCTCAAAAACTATAAGGTCTTTTTGAAAGATTTTTTTTTCCTCTTGTTCACAATTTTCTTCTTAACGTTCCCTGCAAATTTGGTGTTTTTAGCTTTTAAGGGGGCTTTGCTATTAAACATTAAAGCCGGCGGGCAGATATTTTCAAAACGGCAGCAAAGCAGGGGTTAAAACGATAAATATCGTTCAGGCAGGACCAAAAAAAAAAAAAAAAAACAGTTTTAAAACGATAAATTTCGTTCTGCACTATTTTAACCTTTAAAACGATAAATATCGTTTTAAACATATATCGGGCAGAAGGGGGCGCCATTTTTTTGCCGGCGCCATTTTTCACTAAGATATTGTCTAGGTTGAAAAGTTTTCGACAGTCTCTAGACTCCAGAAGGGCTGCTTGCAGACAGTCCCTAGACTCCAGAAGGGCTGCTTGCAGACAGTCCCTAGACTCCAGAAGGGCTGCTTGCAGGACTTGTGTAAGAGAAAGAAACCGTTGTAACTTAAAATGTATTATGTGCCCCCCGGTGCCAGTGCATTTATACTTTACCAGTCATGCTCTCCCTCGAGTGTCCTTGCTGTATTTCCCATGTGACTACTGGCATATAGCACGTGGGGCACGTGTGTGATATCATTTGGGCTGGGGCTGCCGTGAAAACGGGCCTCTAGTTTGTATTTTCCCCCCAGGCCAAAAGGTCCCAGTCCTCCCCTGGTCCAGAGTCACCATGGGCCTCTTGACTGCATTTCTGATCAGCGCTCTCCTTGTTCGGCCTGTGAGTTTAGGTGGACAGCCTTGTCTTGGTAGGTTTACAGTTGTGCCATACTCCTTCCATTTCTGAATGATGAATGAACAGTGCTCCGTGGGATGTTCAAGTCTTTGGAAATCTTTTTGTAGCCTAAGCCTGCTTTAAATTTCTCAATAACTTTATCCCTGACCTGTCTTGTGTGTTCTTTGGACTTCATGGTGTTGTTGCTCCCAATATTCTCTTAGACAACCTCTGAGGCCCTCACAGAGCAGCTGTATTTGTACTGACATTAGATTACACACAGGTGCACTCTATTTAGTCATTAGCACTAATCAGGCAATGTCTATAGGCAACTGACTGCACTCAGATCAAAGGGGGCCGAATAATTATGCACACCCCACTTTGCAGTTATTTATTTGTAAAAAATGTTTGAAATCATGTATGATTTTTGTTCCACTTCTCATGTGTACACCACTTTGTGTTGGTCTTTCATGTGGAATTCCAATAAAATTGATTCATGTTTGTGGCAGTAATGTGACAAAATAAGGAAAACTTCAAGGGGGCCGAATACTTTTGCAACCCACTGTATATAATCACAAAACAATACACAAACACAAAGTTTAAAATGCATTTGACATTTTAGCACATTTAATTAATGTATCACTCATTTTAACTACATGAATTACATTATAGTGTCCTCATATCATTTCAGGACCAGGATCAGAAGAGGGTCCTGGAGATCAATCTGTGCAGTACAGAAAAGACGAGGGCTACCACAGTTCTGGAGATCAATCCATGCCATACGGAAAAGATGAGGGCTACCACAGTTCTGGAGATCAATCCGTGCCCTATGGAAAAGACGAGGGCTACCACAGTTCTGGAGATCAATCCGTGCCATACGGAAAAGATGAGGGCTACCACAGTTCTGGAGATCAATCCGTGCCCTATGGAAAAGACGAGGGCTACCACAGTTCTGGAGATCAATCCGTGCCATATGGAAAAGATGAGGGCTACCAGAGTTCTGAAGATCAATCCGTGCCCTATGGAAAAGACGAGGGCTACCACAGTTCTGGAGATCAATCCGTGCCATACGCAAAAGATGAGGGCTACCAGAGTCCTGGAGATCAATCTGTGCCCTATGGAAAAGACGAGGGCTACCACAGTTCTGGAGATCAATCCATGCCATACGGAAAAGACGAGGGCTACCACAGTTCTGGAGATCAATCCGTGCCATACGGAAAAGATGAGGGCTACCAGAGTCCTGGAGATCAATCTGTGCCCTATGGAAAAGACGAGGGCTACCACAGTTCTGGAGATCAATCCATGCCATACGGAAAAGATGAGGGCTACCAGAGTTCTGGAGATCAATCCGTGCTATACGGAAAGGATGAGGGTTACGAGAGTACTGGAGATCAATCCGTGCCCTATGGAAAAGACGAGGGCTACCACAGTTCTGGAGATCAATCCGTGCCATACGGAAAAGATGAGGGCTACCAGAGTCCTGGAGATCAATCTGTGCCCTATGGAAAAGACGAGGGCTACCACAGTTCTGGAGATCAATCCGTGCCATACGGAAAAGATGAGGGCTACCACAGTTCTGGAGATCAATCCGTGCTATACGGAAAGGATGAGGGTTACGAGAGTACTGGAGATCAATCCGTGCCCTATGGAAAAGACGAGGGCTACCACAGTTCTGGAGATCAATCCGTGCCATACGGAAAAGATGAGGGCTACCAGAGTCCTGGAGATCAATCTGTGCCCTATGGAAAAGACGAGGGCTACCACAGTTCTGGAGATCAATCCGTGCCATACGGAAAAGATGAGGGCTACCACAGTTCTGGAGATCAATCCGTGCTATACGGAAAGGATGAGGGTTACGAGAGTACTGGAGATCAATCCGTGCCCTATGGAAAAGACGAGGGCTACCACAGTTCTGGAGATCAATCCGTGCCATACGGAAAAGATGAGGGCTACCAGAGTCCTGGAGATCAATCTGTGCCCTATGGAAAAGACGAGGGCTACCACAGTTCTGGAGATCAATCCATGCCATACGGAAAAGACGAGGGCTACCACAGTTCTGGAGATCAATCCATGCCATACGGAAAAGATGAGGGCTACCTGAGTTCTGGAGATCAATCCGTGCCCTATGGAAAAGACGAGGGCTACCAAAATTCTGGAGATCAATCCGTGCCATACGGAAAAGATGAGGGCTACCACAGTTCTGGAGATCAATCCGTGCCCTATGGAAAAGACGAGGGCTACCACAGTTCTGGAGATCAATCCGTGCCATACGGGAAAGATGAGGGCTACCAGAGTTCTGAAGATCAATCCGTGCCATACGGAAAAGATGAGGGCTACCACAGTTCTGGAGATCAATCCGTGCCCTATGGAAAAGACGAGGGCTACCACAGTTCTGGAGATCAATCCGTGCCATACGGAAAAGATGAGGGCTACCAGAGTTCTGAAGATCAATCCGTGCCCTATGGAAAAGACGAGGGCTACCACAATTCTGGAGATCAATCCGTGCCCTATGGAAAAGACGAGGGCTACCACAGTTCTGGAGATCAATCCGTGCCATACGGAAAAGATGAGGGCTACCAGAGTTCTGAAGATCAATCCGTGCCCTATGGAAAAGACGAGGGCTACCACAGTTCTGGAGATCAATCCGTGCCATACGGAAAAGATGAGGGCTACCACAGTTCTGGAGATCAATCCGTGCCCTATGGAAAAGATGAGGGCTACCAGAGTTCTTGAGATCAATCCGTGCCCTATGGAAAAGACGAGGGCTACCAGAGTTCTGGAGATCAATCCGTGCCCTATGGAAAAGATGAGGGCTACCAGAGTTCTGGAGATCAAATCCTGCCATACAGAAAAGACGAGGGCTACGAGAGTTCTGGAGATCAATCCGTATAGCATTTCATTTCTTATGCCCCCTTTTAATTTTGTCTGGACTCTATGTAGTTTGTTTATCATTCGTTATTCAATGATGTAATTGCCTTGTTTTTTTGTTTTTTTTTCCAAATATTTATTTTCAATATACTAAATAAATTTGGTTATATAAACTGGCATTTGTGGTCTATACCAGAGTTAATGCACTTATATACTGTATGACAAGTAACCAGTTTTGGACCAGGCAACCAATCTCATGATTGAGGCCTGGGACCCACATTTTTGGCAGCATTTTGGGATCACTTTCAATCGCTAGTGATTTCCCAAAATGCTTTGCCAATGTAAGTGGATGGAGGACATCCCACTGGAGCGATTGTGATTAGGGAAATATCAATAACAGGACATGTGGCATTCTGGGATTGTTTCCACTCTAATGTATTGTATAGGAGCAGGGAAATCGCTTCTTAAATGGCTTACAAAGCAGTACCGCAAACCACTAGCGATTGTGCTTTATAGTGGGTCCCAGGCCTCAGGGAGCCTTTCAGAACTCTGCAGCTGACTTTAATCAGGGAGAGTGAATGGACAGAGCTATCAGCCATAGCCAGAGTGTAAGGCCCCGTTCACACTGCACGCGTTTCCAGCCGCGTTTTGGAAACGCGTGCAGGTGGCCGACACGCACGACATCAGACATTGCATAGAGTGCAGTGTCTGATGTTCACACTGCATGCGTTTCGGACCTGTGCAGTCCGGGAACGCATGCTGCACGCATTTTTTGTAAAAACGCGTGGCTGTCCCATTCACTTTTCAGTGATGGGATCAGCCACGCAACGCACACAAACGCGGATGGCGTGCGTTCGCATGCGTTGCGTCCCGCATGCGTGGCCATCCGCGTTTGTGATGTGAACGGGGCCTTAGTCCCTCACTGCTAAGCACCTCCTACACTATCCATAAACAGAGATGGCCAATGATATCGTATGTAGCCTGGAATTGCACCAATCAAGTAATCTTGGTGGTGTGTATAATTTGCATTACATTTCCATGCAAGCTGGAATTATTTGACTTTCCATAAGCATTAAAGTTAGATTTTGGTTGGAGTGGCAGGATTGCCAAAATTCCTTTTAATGCTTTTATCAGGCACATGTGAAATGTTGTGAAATTGTTACATTTTTGAACCTAGATGGCATTCCAAACTGTCTTTTAAGTCAGTTAAGATAGGTATTTGCAATAACAACTGTATTTTCAGCCATATAAGATCCAATTTTTCTCCCCCAAAATGGGGAGAAAAATCCCTGCATTGTATACGGCAAAGACCAGGTATCCCTGACTTATGAACGCTCGCTGATATTGTAGCGCCGCCATGTCGGGAATTCCCTGCCTATGTGCCTGCAGTATGCCTGGCTCTCCCCGCGTGCCTCCACTCCCTCTCCTGGCCATCCCGGGTGTGTAGCGGCAGCTGCTTTCCTAATCCGCCATGCCCACAGGGATTGCAAACATCCTTCTTCTCCATGCAGCTCGCCCTAGTGTTCGCTTGTATTGATGACGCGATCTATACCAGTTGAACACTAGAGGGAGACCCACGAAAGAGAAGAAATTCATGTAGGCATGGCGGATTAGGTAAGCAGCTGCTGCTACCCACCTGGGGGGCCAGGAGCATGAGCCTAGCACGCGCTGGGACAAATGTGGGCACAGAAGGATATTGGGGACACAAGAGGACACATGGGGACAAAGGGGGATAATGGAGGACACATGGGGACACAGGAGGACTCATGAGGGGAGACATGGGGGATAAAGGAGGACACATGGGGGACACAGGAGGACACATAGGGCAGTGTTTCCCAACCTCTTCAGGGCCGGGTCACACTTTATGACCAAATTTTTCTCCGGGGAACGGCGGGGGGGGGGGGGGGGGGGCAGGGGGTTGCGCGACCTAGTGGACAGTGCCGTGCGCAGCAGGCTATGGGGGGGGGAGGGGGGCGGCTGCATAGCTAGCATAGTTGCCCCAGTGTAGGAGGGAGTTTAGTTGCCTCAGAATAGCTAGTATAGTGCCCCAGTATAGTCGGTATAGTGCCCCCAGTATAGCCAGAATAGTGCCCCAGTATAGCCAGAATAGTGCCCCAGTATAGCCAGAATAGTGCCCCAGTATAGCCAGAATAGTGCCCCAGTATAGCTAGTATAGTGCCCCAGTATAGCCAGAATAGTGCCCCAGTATAGCCAGTATAGTGCCCCCAGTATAGCCAGTATAGTGCCCCAGTATAGCCAGAATAGTGCCCCAGTATAGCCAGTATAGTGCCCCCAGTATAGTGCCCCAGTATAGCCAGAATAGTGCCCCAGTATAGCTAGTATAGTGCCCCAGTATAGCCAGAATAGTGCCCCAGTATAGCCAGAATAGTGCCCCAGTATAGCCAGAATAGTGCCCCAGTATAGCTAGTATAGTGCCCCAGTATAGCCAGTATAGTGCCCCAGTATAGTGCCCCAGTATAGCTAGTATAGTGCCCCAGAATAGTGCCCCAGTATAGCCAGTATAGCACCCCAGTATAGTGCCCCAGTATAGCTAGTATAGTGCCCCAGTATGGGTAGGTGGTGCCCCCCGCCCGTCCCCGCCGCTGTTATTACCTTAACAGCTGCCGCTCTCCACTCTCCAGCGCATGTGTTTATTCAAGGCAAGCAGCGTATCTCCCGGCTGCTCTGTGTGACGCGCAGGAAGCAGGGCAGCGGCTTCCTGTAGCGGCGATATGTATCGCCGTTACTATGGTAACCGAGCCCTGATTCCTGCGCGTCACACAGAGCAGCCGGGAGATACGCTGCTTGCCTTGAATAAACACATGCGCTGGAGAGGGGAGATCGGCCGCTGCTAAGGTAATAGCAGCGGCGGCCGCGGGGACGAGCGGGAGGGGGGGAACAGGACGGCACACCAGGCAACATGCCGCGGCACACTAGTGTGCCGCGGCACATTGGTTGAAAAACGCTGACATAGGGGATACAAGGGGAGACATGGAGGACAAGGGCGTAGCAATGGGGATAGCAACCATAGCGTTGCTATGGGGCCCCTACGTCACAGGGGGCCCGCAGCAGGATGCCCTGCTAGGTGCTGGAGGGGTCGCAGCATGAGGGGAGAGCTTGGTGGCACGTCGGTGGGGAGGGGGGAAGGGCCCCCCCCCCTCCCTCACCTCGGGCTCTCCCCTCCAGCATTAAACAAAGATTGTATGCAGGAGGAGGCGGCAGGGCAGCGGCGGCAAATAAATACCTTCCGTGCGCTCCAGCGCGGATGGTTCTCCCTCTAGTGTCTGACGCGACTTCCTGTTTATACCGGAAGTCGCGTCAGAAGCTAGAGAGAGACACATCCGTGGAGAGCACGGAAGGTATGTATCTGCCGCCGCTGCCCCGCCGCCGCCTCCTCCTGCATACAATTTTTGTTTAATGCTGGAGGGGAGAGCCCGAGCTCACCAAGCTCTCCCCTCATGCTGCGACCCCTCCAACCCTCAAAAACGGCCCAGAGCGGGCCCGGGGGGAGGGGCGGCCTAACCTGGGAGTCCCTGTCACTCACTACTTAACTGGGGGGCGCCTGTCACTCACTACTTAACTGGTGGGCGCCTGTCACTCACAACCTAACCTGGGGGGCGCCTGTCACTCACTACTTAACTGGGGGGCAGCTGTCACTCACAGCCTAACCTGGGGGTCCCTGTCACTCACTACTTAACTGGGGGGCGTCTGTCACTCACTACTTAACTGGGGGGCGCCTGTCAACCTAACCTGGGGGTCCCTGGCACTCACAACCTAACCTGGGGGTCCCTGTTACTCACAACCAAACCTGGGGGGCGCCTGTCACTCACTACTTAACTGGGGGATGTCTGTCACTCACACCCTAAGCTGGGGGTCCCTGTCACTCACAACCTAACCTGGGGGCGCCTGTCGCTCACTACTTAACTGGGGGGCGCCTGTCACTCACAACCTAACCTGGGGGTCCCTGTCACTCACAACCTAACCTGGAGGTCCCTGTCAGTCACTTCCTAACTGGGGGTCACCTGTCACTACTTACACTGGAGGTCACCTGTCACTACTTACACTGGGGGGCTCCTGTCACTGCCTGAACTGGTGGGGCTCCTGTCACTACCTAAACTTGGGGACTCCTGGCGCTACCTTAACTAGGGGGCACCTGTCACTACCTAAACTATCCAGGCCAGCCAGCCTAGCATCACCACCAGCCAACCAGCCCAGAATCACTGTCAAAAAGGCCACAGCATCACCACCAGTCAGGGCATGCATTTACTTCAACCAGCCAAGCACAGCCCAGCATCACCGCCAGCCAACCCAGCCACAGCATCACCGCCAACCCAGCCACAGCATCACCGCCAGCCAACCCGGCCACAGCATCACCGCCAGCCAGGCCACAGCATCACTGCCAGGCCTTTCAGCCCACACATCATCCCCAATCCACCAAAAACAGTATTGCCAGGCACAGCAGCCAGTACAGGAGAATTCAGAAGCCAGGTGAGAGGTGTCTACCATATTAAGGGGGCATTCTGCCTATTTATGTGAAATGCTGTCTATTTATGTGCCTCATGAATGCTGAATTTGTCTTGTTGGGGGCCTCATGATTGCTGAATTTGTCTTGTTGGGGGCCTCATGATTGCTGAATTTGTCTTGTCGGGGGCTTCATGATTGCTTAACCTCTTGCCGACCGCGTCACGCCAGTAGGCGTGGCCGCGGCGGCAGCCCTAGGACCGCCTAACGCCAATTGGCGTAAAGTCCTGGGGCTCTGTTTTGCAGGAGATCGCGCGCAGGCTGCGCGCGCATCTCCTGCTTGGGGGGCGGAGCTCCGCCCCGCCTTCAGTCTCCGAGCGGCTATTGCCGCTCGGGAGACTGTTAGACGGCGTGATCGCCGTCTATTTACTCTGTGCAGCGCTGCGATCAGCAGCAGCGCTGCACTGGGGACAGCCGTGTGACACGGCTGTCCCCATGGGGGACAAGAGAGCGATCGGCTCTCATAGGCAGAAGCCTATGACAGCCGATCGCCGTAATTGGCCGGCTGTGGGGAGGGAGGGAGCGAGGGAGGGAAGGGACTTAAAGGAAGAGGGTTTTTTTTATAAAATACGGCAACACAAATATTTATTAAACAAAAAATAAACATGGGGGGAGCGATCAGACCCCACCAACAGAGAGCTCTGTTGGTGGGGAGAAAAGGGGGGGGGAATCACTCGTGTGCTATGTTGTGCGGCCCTGCAGCTTGGCCTTAAAGCTGCAGTGGCCTTTTAAACTAAAAATTGCCTGGTCACTAGGGGGGTTTAGCCCTGCAGTCCTCAAGAGGTTAATTTGTCTTGTTGGGTGCCTCACGATTGCTGAATTTGTCAAGTTGGGGGCCTCATTTTTGCGGAATTTGTCTTGATAGGGGCCTCATGATTGCTGAATTTGTCTTTCTGGGGGTCACATGATTGCTAACTGCGAGACTATGGGAAAAGCTGAATCATCATCATATGAGACAATAGCATTAAACCTACTTTTTTAACTTTTTAAAATAGAAAATAAAACTGGGAGGTTGTACAAAATGAATTTATTTTTCAGGAGTAGGATGGATGAAATTGTTTATCTTCACAGTTTATTTTCAACTTGGATTTTCCATAATGTTCATGTATGAGTTAAAACGTTTGTACAGTATTTATGTTAATTTGCTGTTGCCAGAAGGGGGGGGGGGGCAGTGATTTCTAGTTACGCCCCTGACTACTACCTAAACTGGGGACACCTATAGACCTGGCTACTTATACTGTACTTAGAGGGGTGTGGGAATTTTGGAGTGGAGGGTCCTGGAGGAATGTTTGGGTGGGAGGTCCGAGGTCCGTGGGGTTGGAAGGTCGTGGGGGGGGGGCATAACATTTTTTGCTATGGGGCCCAGTCATTTCTAGCTACGCCCCTGATGGAGGACACCATTTGGAGGAGAACATGTACAAGACGCTCCTGGAACATGGACGCACCAGGTTTAGTGTACATTTTTTTCCTTGGTTTTTACCCTCAAAACCTAGGTGCGTCTTATATTCCGAGCGTATTCCGTACGGCGGAAAATACGGTATATTATCTGGTCCCGTCTCACATCAAGGTGTATTCACTAATGCACAAATAGCAAATGTAAATTTTATAGGGTGTTACACAGCACTATATAAAATACATAATCATGTCACTGACTATCCTCAAAGGGGCTCACTCTCTATTCCCTACTATAGTCATAGTCTAATGTCCTACCATATTATTATTATGTATTTATATAGCACTGACATCTTCTGCAGCACGTTACAGAGTATATAGTCATGTTGCTAACTGTCCTCAGAGGAGCTCACACCCTAATCCCTACCATAATAATAGTCTAATGTCTTAACATATCATCATTATGTATTTATATAGCACAAAAGTTACTAAAATTATTAAAATTTCTTAGGAAGCAGTGGTGGACTTACCTCCCAGAAGCAGATGCAGTGCAGTTTCTAGGCTAAAATGCACCCAGGGCGAGGGTGTAAAGATTGCGCCCCCCCCCCCCCCCGGAGCAAGGTATGGGTGCCTGCAGTATAGGTTAGCCAGGTCTAGTTGCACTTAGTATAGGTCCCCCCAGCATAGGTAGCCAAGAATAGGTACCCTAGTATAGGTAGCCAGCTATAGGTCCCCCAAGTATAGGTAGCCAGGCATAGGTGAGCCAGTATAGTTGCCCCCGCTATAGGTTAGCCAGGTAGATGCCTCAGCGCTGCGTAATATGTTGGCGCTTTATAAATACAATAAATAATAATAATAATAGTATAGGTAGCCAAGATAGTTGCCCCCAGTATAGGTTAGATAGGCAGGCGCCCCCGGTATAAGTTAGATAGGTAGGTGCCCCAGTACAGGTTAGATAGGTGGCTGCCTCTAATATAGGTAGCCAGAATAGTTGCCCCCAGCATAGGTGAGATAGGTAGGTGCCCCCAGTACAGGTTATTTAGGTAGGTGTCTCCAATATAGGTATCCAGTATAGTTGCCAACTGTATAGGCTAGCTAGGTAGGTAGGTGCCCCCAATACAGGTTAGATAAGTGCCCCCAGTATAGGTTAGATAGGTAGCTGCCCCCCCAATATAGGTTAGATAGGTAGCTGCCCCCCAGTATAGGTTAGATAGGTAGGTGGGTGCCCCTCAGTATAGGTTAGATAGGTAGGTGGGTGCCCCCCAGCAGTGGCGTACCTAGGGCATTTGACACCCGGTGCTGGGTATTAAAAGACACCCCACACACACACACACACACACACACACAAAAAATGGGTGTGGCTATAACCTACGGCACGTGAAGCGCACTGCGGTGAAAAATGGGCATGGCCATGACAAGATGAGGGCGGAGCTAACTAATATAAAGTAAACCTGGGATGAGAGTGATATGGAGGCTGCCATATTTATTTCCTTTTAAACAATAGGGAGCCCTGCTGATCTATTTGGCTGCAGTAGTGAACTGAATTACACCAGAAACAAGCATGCAACTAATCTCGTCAGTTCTGACAATATTGTCAGAAACCCCTGACCTGCTGCATGCTTGTTCAGGATCTATGGTTGAAAGAATTAGAGGCAGAGGACCAGCACGGCAGCCAGGCAACTGGCATTGCTTAAAAGGAGATAAATATGGCAGCCTCAATATTATTCTCACCTCGGGTTCCCTTTAAAAGTGCAACGCAAAGACAGTGGGCCCAAGTTTTGGTGAGCCTTTTCCCAGAAAATTCACATAATTGTGCAGGTTTTCTCAAGAAAATACACATAAAGGGAGTAGATTTGCCCAGAAAATAAATGCAATCATGGCGGTAGATTTGCCTAGAAAATACATGCAATCATGGCGGCAGATTTGCCCAGAAAATACATGCAATCATGTGGAAGATTTGACCAGAAAATACATGCAATCGTAGCAGACCTGGCCAGAAACCACTTCAATCATGTAGCAGACCAGACCAGAAAATGCATACAATCACGTAGCAAACCTGGCCAGAAAACACTTCAATCATGTAGCAGACCTGGCCAGAAAATACATGCAATCATGTCGGCAGATTTGACCAGAAAATACATGCAATCATGTGGAAGATTTGACCAGAAAATACATGCAATCATGTGGCAGACGTGGCCAGAAAACACTTTAATCATGTAGCATACCTGGCCAGAAAATACATGCAAGCATGTGAAAGATTTGACCAGAAAATACATGCAATTATGTGGAAGATTTGACCAGAAAATAAATGCAAACGTGGAAGATTTGACCAGAAAATATGTGCAATCATGTGGCAGACCTAACCAGAAAATACATGCAATCATGTGGAAGATTTGACCAGTAAATACATGAAATCATGTGGCCGACCTGGCCAGAAAACACTTCAATCATGTAGCAGACCTGGCCAGAACAGTCGATACACCTGCTAATATAAATAAAAAAAAAACATTTACTCACCTGAAGCAGCAGCAGACCTCCTGTCCCGGCCTCCGTCCGGCGCAAGCTCCCACAATCCTCTGCAGCCAGCCAGCAACTAAAACTCCCGCGCTTAGAGCAGGGCTATGGGAAAATGGCGCCCGAAGCCCTGCACTGCAGACTCAAAGTCTCCAGAGCAGGGCTTCAGACGCCATTTTACTGTAGCCCTGCTCTGCTGCAGCTGTGGGCTGCTGCTGTCAGTGAACTGACACAGCGTCTATTAGACGCCGAAAGTCAGTTCACACTGGGGGGTGCTTTAGGGGTGCTTGGAGAATGTCGCTGCCATTGCCCCAGTATAGCTAGTATAGTTGCCCCCAATATAGCTAGTATAGTTGCCCTTAGTGTAGGTAATATAGTTGCCCAAGTATAGCTAGTATAGTTGCCCCCAGTATAGCTAGTAAAGTTTCCCACAGTATAGCTAGTACAGTTGCCCACAGTATAGCTAGTACAGTTGCCCACAGTATAGCTAGTACAGTTGCCCACAGTATAGCTAGTATAGTTGCTCCAGTATAGTTAGTATAGTTGCCCCAGTATAGTTAGTATAGTTGCCCCAGTATAGCTAGTATGGTCGCCCCCAGCCAGTATAGTTGCCCCCAGCCAGGATAGCTGCCCCCAGTATAGCTAGTATAGTTGCCCCAGCCAGTATAGCTAGTATAGTTGCCCCCAGCCAGGATAGCTGCCCCCAGTATAGCTAGTTTAGTTGCCCCAGCCAGTATAGTTGCCCCAGCCAGTATAGTTGCCCCCAGTATAGCTAGTATAGTTTAGTTGCCCCCAGTATAGCTAGTATAGTTGCCCCCAGTAAGCTAGTATAGTTGCCCCCAGTATGGCTAGTATAGTTGCCCCCAGTATGGCTAGTATAGTTGCCCCCAGTAAGTACAGTTAGTATAGTTGCCCCCAGCCAGGATAGCTGCCCCCAGTATAGCTAGTATAGTTGTCCCAGCCAGTATAGCTAGTATAGTTGCCCCCAGCCAGTATAGCTGCCCCCCAGTATAGCTAGTATAGTTTAGTTGCCCCCAGTATAGCTAGTATAGTTTAGTTGCCCCCAGTATAGCTAGTATAGTTGCCCCCAGTATGGCTAGTATAGTTGCCCCCAGTAAGCTAGTATAGTTGCCCCCAGTAAGCTAGTATAGTTGCCCCTAGTAAGCTAGTATAGTTGCCCCCAGTATGGCTAGTATAGTTGCCCCCAGTATGGTTAGTATAGTTGCCCCCAGTAAGCTAGTATAGTTGCCCCCAGTAAGCTAGTATAGTTTCCCCCAGTAAGCTAGTATAGTTGCCCCCAGTATGGCTAGTATAGTTGCCCCCAGTATGGCTAGTATAGTTGCCCCCCGTATGGCTAGTATAGTTGCCCCCAGTAAGCTAGTATAGTTGCCCCCAGTATGGCTAGTATAGTTGCCCCCAGTATGGCTAGTATAGTTGCCCCCAGTATGGCTAGTATAGTTGCCCCCAGTAAGCTAGTATAGTTGCCCCCAGTAAGCTAGTTTAGTTGCCCCCAATATAGGTGCCCCAGGAGTGGGAAGCAGGGCTAGATGGAGGGGCTGTGGAGGGGTCCCTCACCTGGGACCCCTCCTTCTGCCTCTTTCTCCCCTCTCCAGCATAGCGGCGACAAGTGCGGGGCGGCCGGAGGCGTACAGAGAATTACTCACCTGATTTCCGCGTTCCAAGCGCTGGCAGCGTCATGACGTTACAGGTCTCCGCCTCCAATGCCGCCCACTGTGCTTCCGCAGCACAGTGGGCGGCATTAAAGACGGAGACCTGTAACGTCATGACGCTGCGCTCCAGGCTTGGAACGCGGAAATCAGGTGAGTAATTGTCCATACGCCTCCGGCCGCCCCGCACTTGTCGCCGCTAATTTCTGGAGGGGGAGAGAGAGGCAGAAGGAGAGGTCCCAGGTGAGGGAGGGGGAGGATATTTCCCCCCTCCCCACCGCTGCCTCCACAGCCTCTCCTTCTAGCCCTGCTTTCCTGTGCTGCTGTGGGGGGTCGTGGCGACACCCCCCTGGGTGTCTGTCACCCGGTGCGCCCCGCCCCCCTGCGCTCTATGGTAGGGACGCCACTGCGGCCCCCAGTATAGGTTAAATTAGGTAGCTGCCCCCCAGTATAGGCTAGATTAGACAGGTGCCCCCCAGTATAGGTTAGATTAGGTAGCTGCCCCCCCAGTATAGGTTAGATAGGTAGGTGCCCCCAGTATAGGTTAGATTAGGTAGCTGCCCCCCCCCCCAGTATAGGTTAGGTAGGTGCCCCCCAATATAGGTTAGATAGATAGCTGCCCCCCAGTATAGGTTAGATTAGGTAGCTGCCCCCTAGTATAGGTGAGATAGGTGGGTGCCCCCCAGTATAGGTTAGATTAGGTAGCTGCCCCCCCAGTATAGGTTAGGTAGGTGCCCTCCAGTATAGGTTAGATAGGTTGCTGCCCCCCAGTATAGGTTAGATTAGGTAGCTGCCCCCCCTCCCCAAGTATAGGTTAGGTAGGTTCCCCCCAGTACAGGTTAGATAGGTAGCTGCCCCCCAGTATAGGTTAGATTAGGTAGCTGCCCCCCAATATAGGTTAGATAGGTAGCTGCCCCCCAGTATAGGTTAGATAGGTAGGTGGGTGCCCCTCAGTATAGGTTAGATAGGTAGGTGGGTGCCCCCCAGTATAGGTTAGGTAGGTGCCCTCCAGTATAGGTTAGATAGGTTGCTGCCCCCCAGTATAGGTTAGATTAGGTAGCTGCCCCCCCTCCCCAAGTATAGGTTAGGTAGGTTCCCCCCAGTACAGGTTAGATAGGTAGCTGCCCCCCAGTATAGGTTAGATTAGGTAGCTGCCCCCCAATATAGGTTAGATAGGTAGCTGCCCCCCAGTATAGGTTAGATAGGTAGGTGGGTGCCCCTCAGTATAGGTTAGATAGGTAGGTGGGTGCCCCCCAGTATAGGTTAAATTAGGTAGCTGCCCCCCAGTATAGGCTAGATTAGACAGGTGCCCCCCAGTATAGGTTAGATTAGGTAGCTGCCCCCCCAGCATAGGTTAGATAGGTAGGTGCCCCCAGTATAGGTTAGATTAGGTAGCTGCCCCCCTCCCCCAGTATAGGTTAGGTAGGTGCCCCCCAATATAGGTTAGATAGATAGCTGCCCCCCAGTATAGGTTAGATAGATAGCTGCCCCCCAGTATAGGTTAGATTAGGTAGCTGCCCCCCAGTATAGGTTAGATTAGGTAGCTGCCCCCTAGTATAGGTTAGATAGGTAGGTGCCCCCAGTATAGGTTAGATTAGGTAGCTGCCCCCCCAGTATAGGTTAGGTAGGTGCCCCCCAGTATAGGTTAGATTAGGTAGCTGCCCCCCCCCCAAGTATAGGTTAGGTAGGTTCCCCCCCCCCCCAGTACAGGTTAGATAGGTAGCTGCCCCCCAGTATAGGTTAGATTAGGTAGCTGCCCCCCAGTATAGGTTAGAGAGGTAGCTGCCCCCCAGTGAAGGTTAGATATGTAGCTGCTCCCCAGTGTAGTTTAGATTAGGTAGCTGCCCCCCCAGTATAGGTTAGGTAGGTGCCCCCCAGCATAGGTTAGATAGGTAGCTGCCCCCCAGTATAGGTTAGATTAGGTAGCTTCCCCCCCAGTATAGGCTAGGTAGGTGCCCCCCAGTACAGGTTAGATAGGTAGCTGCCCCCCAGTATAGGTTAGATTAGGTAGCTGCCCCCCAGTATAGGTTAGATAGGTAGCTGCCCCCCAGTGTAGGTTAGATAGGTAGCTGCCCCCCAGTGTAGGTTAGATTAGGTAGGTGCCCCCCAGTATAGGTTAGATAGGTAGCTGCCCCCCAGTGTAGGTTAGATAGGTAGCTGCCCCCTAGTGTATGTTAGATTAGGTAGGTGCCCCCCCAATATAGGTTAGATAGGTAGCTGCCTCCCAGTGTAGGTTAGATTAGGTAGCCGCCCCCCAGTATAGGTTAGATAGGTAGCTGTGCCCCATAATGGAGGGGGGAGCCGGAGCCGCGGGAAGGGCAGTCCTCCCTCTCCCTCCCTCTCCTCTCCCGGGCCGCCCTCCATGCTCCCCCCTCAGATGCATAGTGAGCAGGCAGGAAGCGCTGTTTACAACTCACCTCCCTGGCTCCAAGCGCCGCTCTCTCGCCGCAGGTCTTTTCCTCTCTGCCTACACGCTGATACACACGCTGCTTCCGGCTAAACAGGAAGCAGCGTGTGTATCAGCGTGTATACAGAGAGGAGACCGGCGGCGAGAGAGCGGCGCTTGGAGCCAGGGAGGTGAGTTGTAAACAGCGCTTCCTGCCTGCTCACTATGCATCTGAGGGGGAGCACGGAGGGCGGCCCGGGAGAGGAGAGGGAGGGAGAGGGAGGGGTGCCCTCCCCGTGGCTCCGGCTCCCCCTCCATTACAGCGCCCCCTTCCCAACAGTGCCCAGGGCGGCGGCACGCCCCGCACGGTCCTAGAAACGGGCATGAGCAGATGTTACACCCTGAAAAAGGGAAATTATAAATAAGAACTCCATGAGCATGCTTCCTCTATCTGCATCATGTCTGATGAGAATTTATTCAAAGAAAATCATTTGCATAGCAAAATAAAAGGTTTTCAATAAGAACTAATCCACAATAACATCCAGTTCTTGTCCATATAACAGTCGTATAAAAGTGCAAATACAAAAGCATTTCTTGCTGAACAGGTAAATATGCATTAACTAGTTGATCTTTTTAACAGCATAGATTCACTGTGATACATGGTTCCAGTATGGCTGACTGCAGGTGGTCACTAAACACTCATGTGGCTGCACACTAGCTCAAATGCATTTACAATTAACACATGAGTCTTACAGATCTGTGAGTTATAAAGCTTCATGTGAACAGAACACACTCATTACATACTGGCTATGAGGCCTAATCTTCTCTTCTTCTGCAAATCACTAACATGGCTGAGTGGCTAGTTGTCCAACATATAACACATGTACACTAAAATGGCTGAATGGCTAGCTGCTTGATATATAACACATATAGCATTGAAATGGCTGAATGGCTAGCTGGCTAATATATAACACATATACCACTGCTCGGTTTACCCACAGCAAATATCTGCATCACATGCTTTTAACATGTTCATAGATTGAACATTTGGCATACAATAACTGTCTATCAGTCACTGATTCACTTTGAGCTTAAAACATGGATAAAATACCTGAAAAAAGGAGAATTATAAATAAGAACTCCATGAGCATGCTTCCGTTATCTGCATCATGTCTGATGAGAATGAGGTAGCCAGGCCAAGAGCCACCCCTAGGTACTTTCCACAGGTCAAACTAGTTGCTAAACATAAACAGACTTAACCAAGCCCAAATCCTGATCTTGTATTTCAGCCTGTTATTTACATAGATATTTCAAAGAATCCAATAGCTAATTGATAAATTTTTGCTTTACAGATTTGACTACACAAAAATAAGCCTATTACACTCCCCTGCAAAATTAGATGCCGTCCCGACATCTACACATATTTTAACCTGAACATTTCTCAACCCCAGGCATTCTGGTAACTTATCTGCACTATACTGTGATCAATTTAGTTAGCTATAGCAGCAGTATGTAACTACTCTTCATACATATTCCAGAACTCTTCTTTAGGGTCTGAAATCTCTCTATGTGCTTCATAACTAAGACAGTTTGACTTCTAGCATGCCTGTAGGTATGATGGTTGGTAGATCTGAAATGGATTTGTCCACATTGTCCTTGGTTCAACCCCTCTAACTGGCATGGGATAATACTGGTAAAGCATTTCATTGGTGTTCACTACATTATAGCATGTTGGCGTTCCGAGTTGGTCATAAGTAAAGACTTTAGGAGCTCGCCTTTCTCTTCTGAGTAAGTTATGAACTGTGTGTGTGTGATCTTCAACTGAATTTGGACATTGGGATACTAGAACCTCATTGTAACGATTGGTGTCAGCAAATACAGATGTCTGGTTATTAAGTGATCTGCAGTATCACCAATAATCCAGACACTATACCAGATTATGTGGTGATCTGCAGAATCACCAATAATGCAAGTATAGTAGGAACTGAGTGATAGCTGATGCAAAGTGTGGTGCTTGGTGCAACAGTAGTACTGGATAGATTTAGCAATACCTCACCAGAGGAGCTGGTGAGTACTATCAGTACAGGTGCAACAGTGGTACTAGATAGATTTAGCAATATCTCACCAGAGGAGCTGGTGGGTACTATCAGTACGGAAGTCCTCACCAGAGATCAGGGCTCTCTGGTGGGGAGCGAGGTCAAACAAGCAGGGTCGGCAACAGACAGGCATACACAGTACAAAATCGGAAGGCAAGAGCAGATAGGTAATCAGGCAGAGTTGGCAACAGGATCAGATGAGCGAAGGTACAGAATCAGTGAGCGAGAGAGAGGTTAGTAGCAAGCCAGAGTCATACACAGAATATCAATAGTGTAAGTAATATAACTGTAACAATAATTCCTATCTAGTGTGAAATCCCCGGTTTCCTCCCGGATCAAAGCACACCGGAACTAACTAAGGTCTGAGCGCTAACACAGAGTATTCGCAACAGCAGACAAGTTGTGAGTGAAGCCGAGAGGATGAAGAAGCGGAGGAGACCCCATAGGCACACCCACTACCTTCAGCCAATGAGGAGCGGCGAACGTCTCCTCTGACGCCAGCCGACTGGCCGGTCAGCTGAGGCGCCTCCTCCCAGCATAAAGGTCCTGTCTTTGCGCGCATGCACGCTACAATGCGACCCTATGTGCGGCTGACAACCCCATCCTCGGCGTGCTAGACGCCGGAGGCACGGAAAAAACACCAGGCAGAGGAATGGAGGCAGCTGCCTCTCCAATGTGCATTACAGTACCCCCCCCCCCCCTTGAGATCACTTAATAACCAGACATCTGTATTTGCTGACACCAATCGTTACAATGAGGTTCTAGTATCCCAATGTCCAAATTCAGTTGAAGATCACACACACACAGTTCATAACTTACTCAGAAGAGAAAGGCGAGCTCCTAAAGTCTTTACTTATGACCAACTCGGAACGCCAACATGCTATAATGTAGTAAACACCAATGAAATGCTTTACCAGTATTATCCCATGCCAGTGGACAGTGGACACCGGACACAACCTGCACGGCTTCTCAGGATGCAACTCATGGAACTTTTTCCTACGTTCTTCAGCATGCATACGATGACCCGGCACCCAAGACCTTTCCTCAGGCCCATACCCTTTCCAATGAACAAGGTACTGTACCGAGTTGTGGGCCCACCGAGAATCCAAAATCCGCTCAATCTGATATTCGGGTTCACCATCAATCACCACGGGGGGGCTGGGAAGGAAACCACATGCACAGCCGGTTTCAACAGAAATACATTAAATGACTTTACACCTCTCATACTGGAAGGAAGTGAAATTACATAAGTGACATTATTAATCATTTTGGACACAGGGTATGGGCCTATAAATCTGGGGCCCAATTTAGGCGAGGGTTGTTTCAGGTTCAGATGCCGGGTAGACACCCACACCATGTCTCCTGGATGGATAAAAGTTGTAGTGTTTACAAAGTATGGTGCCAAAAAGTGAATTTTCCTATTTTGAAGCATCTCTGACTTTTCTGACCACCTGATCACCACAGGGGGGGGGGGGGGAAGAGGAATCCACATGCACAGCCGGTTTCAACAGAAATACATTAAATGACTTTACACCTCTCATACTGGAAGGAAGTGAAATGACATAAGTGACGTTATTAATCCTTTTGGACACAGGGTATGGGCCTATAAATCTGGGGCCCAATTTAGGCGAGGGTTGTTTCAGGTTCAGATGCCGGGTAGACACCCACACCATGTCTCCTGGAGCAAATTCCCACTCTACCGACCATCTTTTATCTGCCTGTTTTTTCTGGGTCTGGAAGGCCTTTTCCTGGTTTCTTTTGACCATCACCCAAATCTCCTTCAATGCTCCCTGCCACTCCTCCAGAGCAGGAAAAGGGGATGACACCACTGGTAATGGGGAAAATTTGGGTGACCTCCCTGTCACTACCTGAAATGGGGAAAAACCTGAAGAGGAACTTTTCAGGTTATTATGCGCAAATTCTGTTAAAGGTAAGAACTTTACCCACTCCGACTGAGCATCTGCCACATAGCACCTTAGCAACTGTTCAAGGGACTGGTTAACCCTTTCAGTTTGTCCATTGGTCTGTGGGTGGTAGCCGGAAGAAAATGACAGGTTCATACTGAGATGATGACAGAAGGCCCTCAAAAACTTGGACACAAACTGGACTCCCCTATCCGACACTATATTTTCTGGTATCCCATGCAAACGAAAAATATGCTGGATGAAGAGTTCTGCCAGTTCCTGGGCTGAGGGGAGTCCGTCCAATGGAATGAAGTGGGCCATCTTACTGAACCTGTCGACTACCACCCAAATGACCGTCTTACCCTCAGATCTAGGGAGCTCGCCCACAAAGTCCATGGATAGATGGGTCCATGGCTGCTCAGGTACAGGCAAAGACTGAAGCGTTCCTACCGGAGCCTGTCTGGACGGCTTATTCCTAGCACAGACTGAACAATCTCAGACAAATTCTTTGCAGTCTGAGACTATGGATTACCACCAGACGCATCTGTCCAACAGTTCCTGCGTCCTGGCAACCCCTGGATGCCCTGCGTTCTTATGTGAATGAAATACATTAAGAATTTTCAGGCGAAAATGCAGTGGCACAAACAGAACCCCCTCTGGTTTCCCCTCGGGAGTGTCCTGCTGATAGGGGCTCAAAGTGGCCGACCAATTCTCCCAAATTTCGGTAGCTGTGAGGACAACTTTCTCGGGAAGGATGTTCTCGGGTTGGTGGCTGTACTGTCTCGGGCTCAAAACATCTAGACAACGCATCCACCTTGATGTTCTTACTACCTGGTTTGTAGGTAATAATGAACCTGAATCTCGAGAAGAATAACGACCAGCGAGCCTGCCTGGGACTGAGTCATTTGGCCCCCTCAATATACTCTAAATTTTTGTGGTCAGTATAGACCGTGATAGTATGCTCTGCCCCTTCGAGCCAGTGTCGCCATTCCTCAAACGCGAGTTTGATGGCCAACAATTCTCGATTTCCGATGTCATAATTTCTCTCGGCAGGAGAAAACTTTTGAGAGAAAAATGCGCATGGGTGCAATCTGCCCTGCAAACCGGAGTGTTGAGACAGTACAGCACCAACCCCGATCTCTGACGCATCCACCTCAACAATAGAAAACTTTGTACTGCACCCGCGCAGTAAGCTCCCGATGACGCGCGTGGGAGCGAGCATTATTCCTCTTGTTAGACGAATATTACAATGGGACAGGCGGCAGGCATCAGAGCATCAGAGGAGGACGGCGCAGGACATTTTGGCTGCAGTGGGCCGATAGAAGCACCAGGTAAGTGGTGGTTTTTGCAGAACCCCTTTAAAAGCAGGGATACCGGTGGGGCAGTTTCTCAGAGCAAGGAGAAACTGCTCAACTGAGGATCTATTCGAAGAGGAAAGTACACTCCTCAGACAGACGTCTTAATCAGAGAGGCTTCCCTGAAAGCACTATCACAAAAGCATATAATAGAGCTAAAAATAGCCAATGGGCTGATACCCTGGTACCAAAACGTCCACCATCCCAGACCAATCCACAGCAACCGAGATTGATCATTGAACCAATCCCATCAGATATTTAGTATCCTTGAACAATATTGGCCCATCTTGCATCATAATAAGGACCTGGCTAAATATTTATCAACCAAACCAGCAGTAACATAACGACGTACTGAGAACTTAAGAGACATCTTGGTACATAGCACATACACAAAAAAAGAGGAAAGTACATGTTTGACATGGCTACCACCCAAACTGAACAGGTCGTTTAAATGTGGCCACTGTAAGGCCTATCCCTACATGCCTAAAAAAGTAAAAAAGGTTTGTGGCGAAATCAAATAACAGAAATTGTGATAAAATCATTTTTTATTTTTTTTCCAATTCAATTTTTTATTGAAAAGATTTAGCAGGTTTTAACAAACATTTTAACAGAATTATAACAGCAATGAGCAGTTGAACATTTCTATACAGTTTAGTTTTGACAGTAATGGAGCACTTATACATATTCATGTGACCATAACAGGCTTTAATTACTGATTGCACTTCACTTCTAGGCACAAATATTTACCGATGCAGGTGCTTGCAGGCATACTCCCTCTAGTAGCCGTTTAGTAATGGGGAGATACAAAGGTATAGTAAGTAGTTAATTGCAGATGTTATTAATCTTAAAGTTAATGTGGGGTAACTTCCAGCAGCACAAATTATACTGGTATACACGCTTTTTGAGACACAACAACCCAGGCCTTGCATGAGGACAAGAAGCGTGCGGATAGCATGCTTTTTACCGCCATGCAGTCATAAATGTAATAAAGATGAGAGGTTCCATAAACAGGGACCGGCAACGCTAACCCAGCAGCAGCAGCAGCACACGTGATGGAACAGGAGGAGGCGCAGGAGGAGAAGGCCACGCTTTGAGACACAACAACCCAGGCCTTGCAGGAGGACAAGAAGCGTGCGGATAGCATGCTTTTTACCGCTATGCAGTCATAAATGTAATAAAGATGAGAGGTTCCATAAACAGGGACCGGCAACTCTAACCCAGCAGCAGCAGCAGCACACGTGATGGAACAGGAGGAGGCGCAGGAGGAGAAGGCCACGCTTTCAGGCGCAACTCAGGCCTTGCATGAGGACAAGAAGCGTGCGGATAGCATGCTTTGTACCGCCATGCAGTCATAAATGTAATAAAGATAAGAGGTTCAATAAACAGGGACCGGGCGGCAACGCTAACCCAGCAGCAGCAGACGTGATGGAACAGGAGGAGGCGCAGGAGGAGAAGGCCACGCTTTCATGCGCAACTCAGGCCTTGCATGAGGACAAAAAAATGCGTGCGCAAAGCAATGCAATGAGTAGTTTTCAGGACACAATGGGCTATTCGGAGGAGCTATTCCCACCCCCACAATCTTCTACCTGTGAAAGGTCAATGGAACAGCCACAAATGTTGTGCCCGGATTCACAACCTTTTTCTGTGGAAAATGCACCTCGCACTGAAATGCAAGGCGAGGCCGAGGATGAACATGACGTCAACAACTCAACATGACGCAAAATGGGGGCGGAACAGAAAGCTGCTTTCAATGTTTTGAAGGCCTTAATTGCCTCCGGTGGCCAGTTAGATGCATCATTCATCACACCCAAATCCCAGAGCAATGTGTGCAGGAATTTGAATCGCAGGAGGTGTACCGAGATCATCTGGACAAGTGACCAAGTGACCAAGGGACAAGTGACCAAGTGACAAGTGACAAAGTGAAAAGTGACAAAGTGACCAGTGACAAAGTGACAAAGTGACAAAGTGACTGACAAAGTGACAAAATGACAAAGTGACCAAGTGACAAAGTGACAAGTGACAAAGTGACAAGTGACAAGTGACAAAGTGACAAAATGACAAAGTGACAAAGTGACAAAGTGACCAGTGACAAAGTGACAAGTGAGAGGTTGTTCTGGGGAGCTCTACTCCACTGCACACAGTCACATATGAGGAGAGGTCTCGTTGGGACTGCTGATCCTCCTCAGCTTGCTCAAAGCCTTGAGGGTTCCTGAAGATCCTCTGCTTGGAGTTCAGCTTGGTGTCGGGGTCGGCGGCGTCCTCCTCACTCCAACGTGGCAGATCTTCTGTTGAAGGAAAAAAAACCAAACATTTTTTAAAGTCCAGTACTGCTTCTGAAGGACTCACCAAGAGATGCAGGAGCGCTTCAATGTAGCGCACCATCGCTCGCTGGGTGATGTCCCTCCCTACGCGCTGGAATTCTACGCTGCACATGCTAGCACGCTTTTGCGCAGTGCCAAGGCGCATTCCAGCAGCTAGCTACCAAGCTTCTGTGGATCTGATTGGGCCACCATGTTGGATCTCTGCCAAGTCCTCCAAAATTTTGAGCAATCCACGTTGCTTGTGACTGAGCAGTGACAACTCTACAGTCAGCATTACAATACCACTGCTGTGTTTACTGAAGAAATCAATGTTGAAGATGGAAACCGCTGGCATGATGCAAGTGGGGGAATCTGAAGATGAAAACGATCAGCGTGATGATACCAACATCAGGCAACCTGCCTCAGGAAACGCTGGTCCCAGCTATGACAAAGAACAGGACGAGGAACAGCTGGAGTTGGAGCAGGAATTGGATGCCCCCACTGCCGAGGGACAGAGCGGTGCACGTTGGACTTCCACAATTCAGCGGGAATGGACAGCAGAAGAGGAAGAAAGTGATGCTGGTGACGAATATGGTGCATCACAACAATCACAACGCTCACAAGAACATGAAGACAGAGGAGTCTGGCAGGATTCTCTGGCACGCATGGCTCAATTCATGCTAGACTGCATTGAACGTGGCCCGCGCATTATTCACTATTCATTATTATTCATTATTCTGGACAACACCAATTACTGGGTTTATACCCAGTTTATACAAACACAATGTTAAAAAACTGATTGAAGAAAGTGTCAGACAGGTCAAAAATGGAACAATTCCAGCAGGCCCTTGAGGATGGAGACTTTAGAGAGGAGATTGACATCCTCCTCCTTCTCTAGCCAGTTGTACGCCGGCAGACTGACTTCAGCAAACCCAGGAGGACCAGGAGGGCAGCAAAGAACACAAGCTGCTGCTAGTGCCCAAAAGGGAATGGTATTGGCAGTGTCCTTGGAGTGGGAACATTTTCTGACACCCATGCAGCAGCCCACAGAACAGCAATCGGGCAGTTCCACGTCCTCCAACACCAATCGCCTGGAGAAGATGGTCAAGGACTACATGTCAGATGGCGTAGCTGTGTTGAACAATCCATCTGCAGACAGACGGTGAGTGTGACAGCACAGAAGGACCATGGCAACTCACTCATAGTACCACAGTTTGATAGTGCTGCCCAAAAAATTATATGGATCCGAGGACCCGGGCAGTACTGGGAAGTGGGAACGCAGATTTTAGTACCTAAACACACGATACAACATGTTTTCCGGGGTCGGACTCTGAGGCACATACAGATGGTCCCGATCATCATCCTCATCATCCTCATCATCCTCATCATACAACTCTTCTCCTGAGTCTGACCCACCCACCACCTCTGCCACCCCAACATCCCCAGACACAGACCCCTCATCGTCCTCAACATTAACTTGGGATGCTGGCCTGAGTCCGACCTCCTCCTCCACATCAGGCCCCATCATCTCCTCAATGGCAGCCCTCAATAATCGCTCTGGCACCGGACCGATGGACACAACGTTCTCCTCCGGGGAGGGCTGCTGCTGACCACTGGCTGCTGGGGTGGATGTTATAGCTTGCGTGGGGCGTTGGCTGTTGCTGTTGTTGGGAGTGCTGCTCACAGCGGAGGTCTCTGAGGAACTCATGGTGAGCTCATATAGTGGTTGACGTTGAGTGGAGTATTACTGATCCCAGCAATATAAAAAAATTAAAAACAATGGTGCATGAGCCAGCCTGGGGCCCCGGGAACTCTCACTGCCCGGGGCCCCAGAACCAGCATCCAACACCATATGTGAGCGCAGCCAAACTCTTGGAGCTGCCACCCCCAAGGCCTTTCTCCTACTGCTCTACAACTTACCAAACACACAAATGGAGAAACTCACTCCCAAACAGTTCTCTGCTGCTTTATAAAGCCTGCAGGCTGCTTATAAGCCAACGAGAAGTGAACACATAAGTTACACCTAGCTTGCAGTGATTAATCAAACAGAAGCTGAGCAAGTCAGCCAGTCAGTTGGAGAGGGCTTAAGTTGCATATAGACAATGGCTATATGACCAGCAGGGGGCACCAGCGTGCAGGATATTCCCTCTCATCTGCCCCCCTCCTAACTAAACTGCATGGGATACTACAATAAAATTAAAAACAATGGTGCATGAGCCAGCCTGCACCATTGTTTTTAATTTTATTGTAGTATCCCATGCAGTTTAGTTAGGAGGGGGGCAGATGAGAGGGAATATCCTGCACGCTGGTGCCCCCTGCTGGTCATATAGCCATTGTCTATATGCAACTGAAGCCCTCTCCAACTGACTGGCTGACTTGCTCAGCTTCTGTTTGATTAATCACTGCAAGCTAGGTGTAACTTATGTGTTCACTTCTCGTTGGCTTATAAGCAGCCTGCAGGCTTTATAAAGCAGCAGAGAACTGTTTGGGAGTGAGTTTCTCCATTTGTGTGTTTGGTAAGATCCCAGCAATATACACACTGACTGGCAGAGTACGCAATGCTATATAGTGGTTGACGGTGAGGGAAGTACTACAGATCCCAGCAATATACACAGTGACTGGCAGTACAATGGTATGGGTGGGTGAGCAGAGTACTACAGATCCCAGCAATGCTATATAGTAATGAGGTGACTGAGTGAGCGGCAGTGTAGTACTGTTCCCAGCAGACACAGAGTGGCAGTAAATACAATGCTATATAGTGTGGCTGAGCGAGGTACACAGAGTGGCAGTGAACAGAATACTATATAGTGTGGCTGAGCGAGCGGTGTACTACTATTCCCAGCAGACACAGAGTGGCAGTAAACACAATGCTATATAGTGTGGCTGAGCGAGGTACACAGAGTGGCAGTAAACACAATGCTATATAGTGTGCCTGAGCGAGCGGTGTAGTACAGTTCCCAGCAGACACAGAGTGGCAGTAAACACAATGATATATAGTGTGGCTGAGCGAGGTACACAGAGTGGCAGTAAACACAATGCTATATAGTGTGGCTGAGCGAGGTACACAGAGTGGCAGTGAACAGAATACTATATAGTGTGGCTGAGCGAGCGGTGTACTACTATTCCCAGCAGACACAGAGTGGCAGTAAACACAATGCTATATAGTGTGGCTGAGCGAGGTACACAGAGTGGCAGTAAACACAATGCTATATAGTGTGCCTGAGCGAACGGTGTAGTACAGTTCCCAGCAGACACAGAGTGGCAGTAAACACAATGATATATAGTGTGGCTGAGCGAGGTACACAGAGTGGCAGTAAACACAATGCTATATAGTGTGGCTGAGCGAGCGGTGTAGTACTGTTCCCAGCAGACACAGAGTGGCAGTAAACACAATGCTATATAGTGTGGCTGAGCGAAGTACACAGAGTGGCAGTAAACACAATGCTATATAGTGTGGCTGAGCGAGGTACACAGAGTGGCAGTAAACACAATGCTATATAGTGTGGCTGAGCGAGCGGTGTACTACTATTCCCAGCAGACACAGAGTGGCAGTAAACAGAATGCTATATAGTGTGGCTGAGCGAGGTACACAGAGTGGCAGTAAACACAATGCTATATAGTGTGGCTGAGCGAGCGGTGTAGTACTGTTCCCAGCAGACACAGAGTGGCAGTAAACACAATGCTATATAGTGTGGCTGAGCGAGGTACACAGAGTGGCAGTAAACACAATGCTATATAGTGTGGCTGAGCGAGCGGTGTAGTACTGTTCCCAGCAGACACAGAGTGGCAGTAAACACAATGCTATATAGTGTGGCTGAGCGAGGTACACAGAGTGGCAGTAAACACAATGCTATATAGTGTGGCTGAGCGAGTGGTGTACTACTATTCCCAGCAGACACAAAGTGGCAGTAAACACAATGCTATATAGTGTGGCTGAGCGAGGTACACAGAGTGGCAGTAAACACAATGCTATATAGTGTGGCTGAGCGAGCGGTGTAGTACTGTTCCCAGCAGACACAGAGTGGCAGTAAACACAATGCTATATAGTGTGGCTGAGCGAGGTACACAGAGTGGCAGTAAACACAATGCTATATAATGTGGCTGAGCGAGCGGTGTAGTACTGTTCCCAGCAGACACAGAGTGGCAGTAAACACAATGCTATATAGTGTGGCTGAGGGAGGTACACAGAGTGGCAGTAAACAGAATGCTATATAGTGTGGCTGAGCGAGCGGTGTACTACTATTCCCAGCAGACACAGAGTGGCAGTATACAGAATGCTATATAGTGTGGCTGAGCGAGGTACACAGAGTGGCAGTAAACACAATGCTATATAGTGTGGCTGAGCGAGCGGTGTAGTACTGTTCCAAGCAGACACAGAGTGGCAGTAAACAGAATGCTATATAGTGTGGCTGAGCGAGGTACACAGAGTGGCAGTAAACACAATGCTATATAGTGTGGCTGAGCAAGGTACACAGAGTGGCAGTAAACACAATGCTATATAGTGTGGCTGAGCGAGCGGTGTAGTACTGTTCCCAGCAGACACAGAGTGGCAGTAAACACAATGCTATATAGTGTGGCTGAGCGAGGTACACAGAGTGGCAGTAAACACAATGCTATATAGTGTGGCTGAGCGAGCGGTGTACTACTATTCCCAGCAGACACAAAGTGGCAGTAAACACAATGCTATATAGTGTGGCTGAGCGAGGTACACAGAGTGGCAGTAAACACAATGCTATATAGTGTGGCTGAGCGAGCGGTGTAGTACTGTTCCCAGCAGACACAGAGTGGCAGTAAACACAATGCTATATAGTGTGACTGAGCGAGGTACACAAAGTGGCAGTAAACAGAATGCTATATAGTGTGGCTGAGCGAGCGGTGTACTACTATTCCCAGCAGACACAGAGTGGCAGTAAACACAATGCTATATAGTGTGGCTGAGCGAGGTACACAGAGTGGCAGTAAACACAATGCTATATAGTGTGGCTGAGCGAGCGGTGTAATACTATTCCCAGCAGACACAGAGTGGCAGTAAACACAATGCTATATAGTGTGGCTGAGCGAGGTACACAGAGTGGCAGTAAACACAATGCTATATAGTGTGGCTGAGCGAGCTGTGTAGTACTGTTCCCAGCAGACACAGAGTGGCAGTAAACACAATGCTATATAGTGTGGCTGAGCGAGGTACACAGAGTGGCAGTAAACACAATGCTATATAGTGTGGCTGAGCGAGCGGTGTAGTACTGTTCCCAGCAGACACAGAGTGGCAGTAAACACAATGCTATATAGTGTGGCTGAGCGAGGTACACAGAGTGGCAGTAAACACAATGCTATATAGTGTGGCTGGGCGAGCGGTGTAGTACTGTTCCCAGCAGACACAGAGTGGCAGTAAACACAATGCTATATAGTGTGGCTGAGCGAGGTACACAGAGTGGCAGTAAACACAATGCTATATAGTGTGGCTGAGCGAGCGGTGTACTACTATTCCCAGCAGACACAAAGTGGCAGTAAACACAATGCTATATAGTGTGGCTGAGCGAGGTACACAGAGTGGCAGTAAACACAATGCTATATAGTGTGGCTGAGCGAGCGGTGTACTACTATTCCCAGCAGACACAAAGTGGCAGTAAACACAATGCTATATAGTGTGGCTGAGCAAGGTACACAGAGTGGCAGTAAACACAATGCTATATAGTGTGGCTGAGCGAGCGGTGTACTACTATTCCCAGCAGACACAAAGTGGCAGTAAACACAATGCTATATCGTGTGGCTGAGCGAGGTACACAGAGTGGCAGTAAACAGAATGCTATATAGTGTGGCTGAGCGAGCGGTGTACTACTATTCCCAGCAGACACAGAGTGGCAGTAAACACAATGCTATATAGTGTGGCTGAGCGAGGTACACAGAGTGGCAGTAAACAGAATGCTATATAGTGTGGTTGAGCGAGCGGTGTACTACTATTCCCAGCAGACACAGAGTGGCAGTAAACACAATGATATATAGTGTGGCTGAGCGAGGTACACAGAGTGGCTGTAAACAGAATGCTATATAGTGTGGCTGAGCGAGCGGTGTACTACTATTCCCAGCAGACACAGAGTGGCAGTAAACACAATGCTATATAGTGTGGCTGAGCGAGGTACACAGAGTGGCAGTAAACACAATGCTATATAGTGTGGCTGAGCGAGCGGTGTACTACTATTCCCAGCAGACACAGAGTGGCAGTAAACACAATACTATATAGTGTGGCTGAGCGAGGTACACAGAGTGGCAGTAAACACAATGCTATATAGTGTGGCTGAGCGAGCGGTGTACTACTATTCCCAGCAGACACAGAGTGGCAGTAAACACAATGCTATATAGTGTGGCTGAGCGAGGTACACAGAGTGGCAGTAAACACAATGCTATATAGTGTGGCTGAGCGAGCGGTGACTACTATTCCCAGCAGCGACACAGTGACTGGGGGGACCCTGGCTAGCGTGGCTGGAGCGCGAACTACCCTGCCTGCCTACCCAAAGCTAAACCCACAGACAAATGGCGGAGATATGACGTGGTTCGGGTATTTATTTACCCGAACCACGTGACAGTTCGGCCAATCAGAGCGCGTTCGGGTCCGAACCACGTGACCCGTTCGGCCAATCACAGCGCTAGCCGAACGTTCGGCCATGCGCTCTTAGTTCGGCCATGTGGCCGAACGGTTTGGCCGAAACCATCAGGTGTTCGGCCGAACTCGAACATCACCCGAACAGGGTGATGTTCTGCAGAACCCGAACAGTATCGAACACTGTTCGCCCAACACTAGTCTAGGCCCCCAGTGGGGCAAAAGTGGCGGAAGTTCTTAGGATGAGGATTAGAGGATTACAATGTAGACTCATTTGATTGAGGACAGATCTGCAGGGGCCTTGGCCAACTACCTGAAGAGTGTCATGTATAGTATGACCTGAGGTAATCTGATAATCTCTGGGTGTTAGACAGGTGTCTAATTGGTTTTGACAGGTTGATGGGCGTTATTAATGAGTATCTTCTCATACACTTGGTACCATCTGAGAGTGCGCCTGCTTGACCTGTGTTGCCTGGAGGTCACAACAGCTATTTTTCTATAGAAACTATTTAATAGTGCAAAGGTATGCTTAGTAACATCTATTAGTAGTCATACAGTATTATACGCTGCATTTGTTTAGTAGAAGCAGCATGAGATGTAGACAAAAACAAATAAGATAAAGGAGAAAGAAAGGAAACAGAGCTAAAAGGATAATGCGATAATGGATAAAATAATAACTAATAAGTATACCCTAATTGGGGATAGATATCGGAGGGAAGTTTAGGCAACTTTTAAGGCAAAGGATTTGGTGTCTCATTATGTGGAATTGGCATCAGACGGTATGATGGCGATTAATATATAAGTAGGTGGGACTATTATTGCATTAAGAAGTACTATGCATGGGAGTTTGTAGGTGGATACGACCTTCTGTGTTTCCATTATGTGGTAAGGGTAAGCCCATGCCTGTTTTGAGCTAGAAGAGCGAGCAATTGAAGTGATTGACAGATGTTTTCTGAGTTTTTAATGTGTTTTTCCAATTTTAAATTGCTGCAGGTAATGGATAGAATCTGTGGGAAGGGGGCAGTGAAGTTTGATTCCAGTTCTGGAGTATAGACGATAAAATCATTTTTTAATTGCAACACTCGTGGCCTGGTGTATGTTGCTAGATGTGATTGTGACCTCTTGTAAGTTGGGAAGACCATTTGAGCCCTTAAAGATCGTGTCTTAGAACACGTGGGGCACCTCAAGCATAAGAGCACAAAGCACAAAAGCATCAAGCATAAAAGTGATACCCCAGTGGCAAGACACATGAACCCAAAACACTGTTCAAACCCATTTCTATTAGAGTTGGGCCGAACCTCCGATTTTAGGTTCGAGAACCCTGTTCGCGAACTTCCGCGAAAGGTTCGGTTCACGAAAAAGTTCGCGAACCGCAATAGACTTCAATGGGGAGGCGAACTTTCAACGTTTTAAAAAATGCTATCAACTGGAAAAATGATAGAAAACATGTTTCAAAAGCTCTAATACCTGGAGCCACACCTAATTGAGTGAAATACACATCACTGCTGGAGGACCCGCCCACCCTTCCTCAAGCAAGGTCCTTTATACCATTTGCCTACCTACACTAATTAGTTATGGGACAGCTGCTGCTACACACTCTGCTAGGGAGATTTTAATTACCACCCTCCACCCTCCTACCGGAGGGAGGAGGGTCTCTTCTGCCAGGGAATTATACTATTTTTAAACCAGTATACATCATACCATAGCTGGGAATACATACATGAGTATACATCATACCATAGCTGGGGATACATACATGAGTATACATCATACCATAGCTGGGAATTGAACCCAGATCTCACTGTGTGGTGGGCACGTCACCCTAAGCACTGTACCACTACAGAAGTAAGTGAAGCTAGCCTAAAATTTAACATTTATGCTCAATGCAATAGAACCATTAGGTTGCTTAAAGGAGAACTGTAGTGAGAGGTATATGGAGGCTGCCATATTGATTTCCTTTTAAGCTATACCAGTTGCCTGGCAGCCCTGCTGATCTATTTGGCTGCAGTAGTGTGAATCACACCAGAAACAAGCATGCAGCTAATTTTTCCTTTTAAAATAATACCAGTTGCCTGAATCGCCTGCTGATCCTGTGTCTCTAATACTTTTAGCCACAGCCCCTGAACAAGCATGCAGATCAGGTGCTCTGACTGAAGTCAGACTGGATTAGCTGCATGCTTGTTTCAGGGTGTGATTCAGCCACTATTGCAGTCACAAAGATCAGCTGGACTGCCAGGCAACTGGTATTGTTTACAGGAAACAGCCCTATCACTCTCAGTTAAGGTTCCCTTTAAAGGAGAACTGTAGTGAAAGGTATATGGAGGCTACCATATTGATTTCCTTTTAAGCAATACCAGTTACCTGGCTATCCTGCAGATCCTCTGCCTCCAATACTTTTAGCCCTAGACCCTGAACAAGCATGCAGCAGATCTGGTGTTTGACATTTTTGTAAGATCTGACAAGATTAGCTGCATGCTTGTTTCTGGTGTGATTCACACTACTGCAGCCAAATAGATCAGCAGGGCTGCCAGGCAACTGGTATAGCTTAAAAGGAAATCAATATGGCAGCCTCCATATACCTCTCACTACAGTTCTCCTTTAAGCAACCTAATGGTTCTATTGCATTGAGCATTAATGGTACATTTTAGGCTAGCTTCACTTACTACTGTAGTGGTACAGTGCTTAGGGTGACGTGCCCACCACACAGTGAGATCTGGGTTCAATTCCCAGCTATGGTATGATGTATACTCATGTATGTATTCCCAGCTATGGTATGATGTATACTGGTTTTTAAAATAGTATAATTCCCTGGCAGAAGAGACCCTCCTCCCTCCGGTAGGAGGGAGAAGAGGAGGAGGGGAGGAGGCCAATTAAAATCTCCCTAGCAGAGTGTGTAGCAGCTGTCCCATAACTAATTAGTGTAGGCAGACAACTGAGTCAAATGGTATAAAGGACCTAGCTTGAAGGGAGGGTGGGCGGATTCTCTAGCACTGAAAGCAGTGTGTTTGAGAATAACATGTCTGCTGACAGTGAAATGGAGGGTAAAAATTTTGGTTTATGGGGCGAAGCGAACTTCCGCAAACGTTCGCCTGCGGCACCCGCACGCGAACCACCGAAGTTCGCGCGAACCCCGTTCGCCGGCCCAACTCTAATTTCTATCTCCTTTTGGGATTTGCAACAGTGGAAAAATGGGGTAAGAGGTGGGGATCTTGATGAAAAGCTGTTGCAGCTCCAGGCAGCTTGGATATTCAGAATGTTTACACTGGCACCGAGAGGACTAAAAGTGGACCCAAATTAAAAATACAAAATTTCAGAAATAAAATCTGTTTACTAAATTATAATAATAAATAGCAGCCTTTTTTCAGCTGCATGATGATGAATATAAAATATTTTACATTTATTGGAGGAACCCCTCCCTTCCTTTTATATTGCCGGGACAGAATCCGGCAAACTGGTGGAGTAGGTGGTTTCTGGCAAAGAAGGAATTGCTAATGGCTGCCACCTGTATAACCCTAGTTATGAAAAAAGAAGGGTGAAAAGCATACACTGAAATGCTCATGGGCTTGAAGGAGTGTTTATTTATCTTTGTATGTGTCAGAGTGGGGCAACTAAATATTTTGAATTAAAAAAAATGTTTGGTTTGGGTCCGCTTTAATGAAGATTTCTAGGTGAAAAGTTTCTTGCGATAACTAAGCTCTGCGGATGCATTTATTCACTCTTTGGAATTGGTAAGTATTGATTTGTAGTACATTAAATTTATCTGGTCCGCCACTCACCACTCTACTCCCTCCCTCTACCTCCTGCGCCCGCTGCCTCCCTCATATAGGGCTTATGTTTCCTGATGGTGTATTTCATTTCAGATTCACTGTTTATGGGCAAATCCGCTGTAGTTATATTTTGCCCACTGGGAAAAATAACCCAAAACTATGGCCTAGGATACCATTGTTATGCAGATGACACACAACTGTATCTGTCCTTCAAGCCTGGCACCCAAGACCCATCAGCACCCATAAATGCGTGTCTAGTGGATTTACAAAAGCTGTTGTCAAGTCTTCCTTCTTCCATCTAAGAAATGTAGCGAGAATCAAACACCTTATCCCGGCTGAAGACTTACCTGCCCTGGTTCAGGGATTTGTCTCCTCCCGCCTAGACTACTGCAACGCCCTGTTCATCGGATCTACAGATAAGGTTCTGCGCCCCTTACAGCTAGTACAGAATGCTGCAGCCAGACTCCTAGCCAATGCCCCCCACAGCTCACACATCATCCCAGTACTGCAAATTCTTCATTGGCTGCCATTTCAAATGGAGAATCCATTTTAAAATCTGCCTGCTGACATTCAAGGCTCTAAAGTTTAGAGCCTTGAATGTCAGCAGGCAGATTTTTTTTAGAGTCTAAACCACATGGGACCCAAATACATAGTGGATCTATTGGAACTTTATGCCCCTCCACGCACCCTCCGCTCTGCCAACAAGATGAAGCTGGTTATTCCCAGGACACACTTAACATTTGGTGCTCGGGCCTTTTCTTATGTAGCCCCTACTCTATCAAACTCACTTCCACAATCAGTACGAGACGAGGCTCCTTCTCTGGACAGCTTTAAAAAAGGCTCAAAACTCACCTTTTCCTGAGCCTTTGTGACTGCACAATGCAGGGTCACAGCGCTTTGAGTTCTCAGGGAGAAAAGCGTTATAAACATATTGTTATAACCTTGCAGCCAAAATTTCTGTTACATTTGTATGACCAGACCACAACTTTATGCATTAGCAGATATATGAGGCACATTTGATTACTCCAGTCAGGGGCATAACAATAGACCTTGCAAGGGATGCAGCTGCAGGGGGACCCAGAAGCCACAGGGGGCCCCGTCTTGAGAGGCTGACAACTAAGGGCACTGAGAGAAAAAACTTTCTGCTCTCTGCACAATTGTTCTAATGACTGCATCTGCTCAGCCACTGATAGGAAATCATATATATAGTTTTGCAGGCAAACATTTTTATATTTGTTTTGGTGGAAGGGGGACCCATCCAAAGTTTTGCAGGGGGGGCCCAGTGATTTCTAGTTACGCCCCTGGCTCCAGTGTAATATCTAATATTTGGTGGTCAGTATGAATGTGTGCATGCAACTTAACCAGCTTGATGGTAATGACGAGTTCAGCTTGTCCATTACCGCCAGAGAGCGCCGCTCAGGCCCCACTGGGCCGATTTTAATATTTTTTTTTAAACGCGCAGCTAGCACTTTGCTAGCTGCATGTGGGGAACGATCGCCGCCGATGCACTGCTACCCGCCACGTAACAGCCCTCCCCCCCGAGACCCCTGCGCAGCCTGGCCAATCAGTGCCAGGCAGCGCTGAGGGGTGGATCGGGACTCCCTTGTGATGTCACGATGACGTCACTCCGTTCATCGCCATGGCAACGGGGGAAGCCCCAAAAGAAATCCCGGTCAGAACGGGATTTCTTTATGGGCATATGCGCCGGCGGTGATCGGAGGGTTGGGAGGGACGCCGCAGGGAGGGGGGCATCATGTAGCTAGCGCTAGGCTAGCTACATGATTTAAAAAAAAAAAATTCAAAAAAAACCTGCTGCGCAGCCACCCTGGCAGATTTAATAGAACGCCAAGGTGGTTTAAAGGGGAACTGAAGTAAGAGGTATACGGAGGCTACCATATTTATTTCCTTTTAATCGATACCAGTTGCCTGGCAGCCCTGCTGGTCTATTCCTCTGCAGTAGTATCTGAATAACACCAGAAACAAGCATGCAGCTAGTCTTGTCAGATCGGACTAAAGTCTGAAACACCTGATCTGCTGCATGCTTGTTCAGGGGCTATGGCTAACGGTATTAGAGGCAGAGGATCAGCAGGGCTGCCAGGCAACTGGTCTTGCTTAAGAGGAAATAAACATGGTAGCCTCCATATACCGCTCTCTTCATTTTCCCTTTAATACACAGCAGCGGTCTGAGATAGCGAATAAAATTACTGTGAACACCACTCTCCCTGCTGGTAATTAAGAGCTCAGTTGCTACAATTACAAGATGTGTGATTTTTACGCATCCATGCAGCGGCAGTGCATATATTCACTTTAGCACTCTCCCGGTTAGCAAACAACAACCCAGTTGCCTTAGTTACAATAATGGAAGTGACATCACAGGAAGTGACATGATGACTGAGAGTGAGGGCTGGAATGCACACTGAGTTGTGGCATGCAGATAAGGCATGCAGAACTCAGAGCTTGTGTAACTGGATACTGTGGATATACCTACATGGAGGTAACATGGATTGGGTATTTTAGGAGGGTGTGGCTCACTGAGAGGGTGGGCGTATACTATTCATCCTGGATCCTATTTAAAGCTTGCCAGAAGGCTACCCCTTTTTTCTGATTTGGGCTGTTGCTGGGGGAAACTTTGTTGCGGGGTGGGGGATTTGCTTTGTATGTTGTGCACTATATTCTCCTGCTGACACCCCTTTTAAGGGGTGAAACAATTGTTGAGTTGCACCGATTTATGTTTATGCACTCTATTGTATGATCTATCTCTTCTGTGAAGGTACACATACCTATACATTTGACCCCCATGGGGTTACTATGGTGAATAACCCAGAGATCACTCTGATAGGCAGACCCCTCAATGGAAATTGAGCTGAGTGCACCCACATGTTTTAGACATAATTATATTTATACTCCTGAATCTGGATACATGGGCTTCATTGTGACTAGATAGTTTGAGTCTCTGAGATCAGTTGAGATAGCTGCACCCCACTGTGCTTACTTGGGGGGGAGGGGGGAGAGAGTGGGATCAACAAAGACCCTCAATCTGATCCAGACACCTATCACTGACTGTGACTGACAAACAAGTCCTATGTGGTGTCGCAACCAGTCCAGAAACTTTTTTTCACCTGTGTGTTTTTACTGTAGTAGCATATATGAAGGTTCATTTTACACAGGATAAGCGGTTAATAAGACCATTTATTTGTATATATTGGTTAGGCCTTGACTGGCAATGTCAGACATGTATTATTGCCAGTACTCTCATTCGGCAGTGTGGCATATAATCGAAAAAAATGGTCAATGAGACGGGAATACAAAGTTTGTGCAAATCTTACGTTAAAATAAAAAAGTGAAAAAAAATCCACAAATAGATCAGCACTGGTAAGATTTATTATTAGTTGCAGCTGCTGCATATGGTTGGCCTATTTTCTAAACTGCATGATTTAGCATAACATTAGCATCTCATTGACCATCTCTAGTCGAAACAGGCAAACTGCCATATCCGGTCTGTAAATACTTGGACTCTGTTGGATCACAAATACTAGATTTTAGTAAAAAAACAAGTTTTATTTAGAAACATGACTATATAAATAAAAACAAGGCCATCAAGTGAAATAGAAAATATGTACACCTTAACATCCTATAGACATTCAAGACAAAACAATGGCATGGGGGATAGGTAACAGACAGAGTGTACTTTGTTTTATTATCCCTCCACTACTACATTCTGTCCAACCTGGGCACTTGTATCTTCTGAAATGTCTTTTCCATCCTCCTGCTTAGTCATTTATGGTTTTTGTCTCCAGAACCCCTATTCAGTCTATTATGGTAGAGGTAAATCTCCTGAACTTTCTTCTGCCTATGCATGTTGTGCAAGCAGATATCCAGAACTCTTATATCCCTTATCTTTTCTGTACGGTGGTGAATTATTGCCCGAGCCCTCATATCCTTCATCCTGACTGTAGAGTTGAGATGTATCTGCAGAGCAATCATATCCCATCTTGTCTGTAAAATGGAAAGTTTTCTCCAGAGCTCTCATATCCTTCATCTTTTCTATATTCTCCTGGTTTGTTAGCAGACATCACTATTTCTCCTGGATGATAAAACACACACAATATGATGTGGTAAATTCATGCAGTTCTAACAAGTGATAAACAACAAATACACTTATTATTAGTTTAAATTCTAACTTGCAACATTTACAATGCACACCTTTTGGTGAACAGAACAAAAAATACGAAAAATTGCATCTTGGATAGAGCTTTGAGCGCTATTAGGCCCTGTTCACAGTGCTCAGCTGTGTTGCAGAATAAGGGCTGGAACCCACTAGACCGCTTTTTTGAGTGTTCAGGAATAACTTTAATTCGCTAGCGATTTCCCTAAACGCTCTGCCAAAGTAAATGTAACAAATTTAAAGTAGTGATTGCGATTAGCAAAATGGCAATCGCAGGACATGCAGCATTTTGGGAGCGTTTGCGCTTTAAAGTACTGGCAAATCGCTCATGAATCTCTACACAGTGATTTGTGTGTAAACTACTGAAAACTGTAAAAAATATATATATTTTGAAAGGACCAATCAGGATTAAAAATCGCTATCACAATCGCTGGCAAAAAGCTTACACTTGTTAAAATTGCTGGAAAATGAAATCGCTTACAAAACACTAAGAACGCTAGCGATTGTGACTTGTAGTGGGTTCCAGGCTTAATTCTGCATGTCAGCTCACTGCCCATACAATTCTGATTCCAAGGTACAGTTTATTCTAATCTAAATTAACCTTAAAAGACAACTGTAACAAGAGGGACATGGAGGCATATATATCTAGATCTTTCCCTTTTACGCAATACTATTTGCCTGGCTGCAGTATTGCCTGATTCACACCAGAAACAAGCATGTGGCTAATCTTGTCAGATCTGACAATGTCAAACACCTGATCTGCTGCATGCTTGTTCAGGGGCTGTGGCTAAAAGTATTAGAGGCAGAGGATCAATAGAGTGGGGCCGAACCTCCGATTTTAGGTTCGCGAACTTTCGCGTAACGTTCGGTTCGCGTTAAAGTTCGCGAACCGCAATAGACTTCAATGGGGATGCGAACTTTGAAAAAAAAAAATTATGCTGGCCACAAAAGTGATGGAAAAGATGTTTCAAGGGGTCTAACACCTGGAGGGGGGCATGGTGGAGTGGGATACACGCCAAAAGTCCCCGGGAAAAATCTGGATTTGACGCAAAGCAGCGGTTTAAGGGCAGAAATCACATTGAATGCTAAATGACAGGCCTAAAGTGCTTTAAAACATCTTGCATGTGTATACATCAATCAGGTAGTGTAATTAAGGTACTGCTTCACACTGACTGACACACCAAACTCATCGTGTAACGCACCGCAAACAGCTGTTTGTGTAGTGATGGCCGTGCTGGATTGGTGCGCACCATGGCGAGAATGCAGGTTTTGGTGGCTTTACAACCCATATGGTCGCCTGGCTGATGTAGCTGAATGACAGAACAGTGACTGTCCAGCTGATCAAATTTGGTCTGACCACAATGAAGCAACGACCTTATCATCCTGCCCAGCTTCGCTTGCCTCAGACAAATCCAAACATGCACCATCAGTAGGTCCTTCATCCTCCTTACACGTTACATCCATAGTGTTGCCGCGTAACTCAGACATATGAGCTGGTGAAAATTCATCTGGCTGTAACAACAATGGCTGTGCATCAGTGATTTCAACACTAAATTCTTGTGAAGTGTCAAATGTGGTGCTAGTAGTAGCGCTGGTGGCTGAGCAAGATGAGGTGTTCTATGTCGCTAAATACTCAACCACGTCCTGACAATCTTGGGAGGTGATGGGACGTGCCTTCTTCCGAGCACTGTACTGTGGGCCAGGTCCACACGAAATTACATTTACACGACCTCGCGTAGACCTGCCGGGTGGCCTTCCTCTGGCACTACCTCTTTCTCTACCTGTTTTGTCCATTTTGGGTATGCACGGAGTGGTATATCACACTGCGTAAACTCACGTAGGTGGGTTCACTTAACTGCACAGGTATGCGCACTGATGCGGTGGGTTCACTGAACAGAACAGGTATGCAGTGGCAGGTTCACTGAACTGAACAGAACAGGTATGCAGTGGCGGGTTCACTGAACAGAACAGGTATACAGTAGCGGGTCCACTGAACAGAACAGGTATACAGTGGCGGGTTCACAGAACAGGTATGCAGTGGCAGGTTCACTGAACAGAACAGGTATACAGTAGCGGGTCCACTGAACAGAACAGGTATGCAGTGGCGGGTTCACTGAACAGGTATACAGTAGCGGGTCCACTGAACAGTACAGGTATACAGTGGCGGGTTCACAGAACAGGTATGCAGTGGCAGGTTCACTGAACAGTACAGGTATACAGTGGCGGGTCCACTGAACAGGTATACAGTGGTGGGTTCACTGAACAGAACAGGTATGCAGTGGTGGGTTCACTGAACAGGTATGCAGTGGTGGGTTCACTGAACAGGTATGCAGTGGTGGGTTCACTGAACAGGTATACAGTGGTGGGTTCACTGAACAGGTATGCAGCCAGGAACAAGCTAAGCCTAACTAATCTTTCCCTATGAGACAGTCTGCAGCAGCTCGCCCTACTCTCACTAATGCAGGCACATGAGTGACCATAATGGCCGCCGCTGCCTGCCTTATATAAGGGGGGTGGGGCTCCAGGGGCTAGTGTAGCCTAATTGGCTACACTGGGCCTGCTGACTGTGATGTAGAGGGTCAAAGTTGACCCATGTGCATTATGGGGCGAACCGAACTTCCGCAAAGGTTCGCCTGCGGAACGCGAACCACGGAAGTTCGCATGGAACCGTTCGCAGGCGAATCGTTCGGCCCAACTCGAAGGATCAACATGATTGCCAGGTAACTGGTATTGTTGAATAGGAAAGAAATATGGCAGCCTCGATATCCATTTCATTACTGTTGTCCTTTAACCTCCCTGGCGGCAAGCCCGTGCTCAGCACGGGCTATGCCGTGCAGGGGGATTTCTCAGGCCCTGCTGGGCCGATTTATTATTATTTTTTTTTGCAGCACGCAGCTAGCAATTTGCTAGCTGCGTGTGCCCTCTGATCGCCGCCGCTCGCTTCGCCATGACGCCCCCCCAGACCCCTGTGCGCTGTCTGGCCAATCAGTGCCAGGCAGCGCTGAGGGGTAGTGCGGGACTCCCAATGATGTCATGACGTCATGCTGCCCGTCGCCATGGCGACGGGGGAAGCCCTCCTGGAGATCCGTATTTTTAATAAACCGCCAGGGGGGTTAATCGCCAGCACTTAAACAAAAAATGCTCATAGTGTGAACAAGCCTTTAAAAGAAGTCCCTGCGGTGTAGTGTTTCTCATATTATCTGCCCACCCACCCCAGAGGCAGCTGCCCCTATAGATACTTTCTGGCACTAGGCATGGAAGAAACGTAACTTTACCTGAAAAAATGTTATCGTAGTTGTCTTCATCAGAGTATTGGCTTGGCTTTTGACACTGTAAGAAAATAAAAATCATCAGTTGTCTGTTGCAGTGAGAGTTCTTTCAAAATTTAAAAAAGCTTAAAGAGACTCTAACAAAAATTGCATCCTGTTTTTTATCATCCTACAATTTCCAAAAGCTAGTCTGTGTTCTGGCTTACTGCAGCACTTTATACTATCACTGTCTCTGTAATAAATCAATGTATCTTTCCCCTGTCAGACTTGTCGGCCTGTGTCTGGAAGGCTGCCAAGTTCTTCAGTGTTGTGGTTCTGCTATGAACTCCCCCTTCCAGGCCCCTCTATGCACACTGCCTGTGTATTATTTAGATAAGGGCAGCTTCTCTCTTCTTTTACAAGCTGGATAAATCGTCCTCTGAGCTGGCTGGGCTTTCACATACTGACGAATTAGACAAGGGCAAAGCTGTTTGCAGGAAGAAACGAGCAACCTGAAACTTCAGTGCATGAGAACTGCAGGGAGAAAAACACACAAATGATCTCTTGAGATTCAAAAGGAAGGCTGTATACAGCCTGCTTGTGTAGGGATGTATTTTCTATGTGTGGACATACTGTACATCAACCTACTTCCTGTTTTGGTGGCCATTTTGTTTGTTTATAAACAAACTTTTAAAAACTGTTTTTAACCACTTTTAATGCGGCGAGGAGCGGCGAAATTGTGACAGAGGGTAATAGGAGATGTCCCCTAACGCACTGGTATGTTTACTTTTGTGCTATTTTTAACAATACAGATTCTCTTTAAAGTTAACTGAATGATACAGAACTATGCATGAAATTATGGTTAAATAAGTGATTACAGAACTAAATTATTATTATTCTATTTAGATGCAATTATGCTTTTAGGCCTCTTTCACAGTGCAACGTTAAGGTCGCACGTTAGAAAATGTTTTAACGTGGACTAACGCACAGCAATACTAAGTCTGTGCAACATTCACGGTGCACACGTTGCGTTTGTGTGTAACGTGTAGCATTATTAGAAAGTGCTGCATGCTGTTCATTATACAAGTTAAAGCGGACCCAAACCAAACATTTTTTTTTTATTAAAATATTTAGTTGCACCACTCTGACACATACAAAGATAAATAAACACTCCTTCAAGCCTGAGCATTTCAGTGCATGCTTTTCACCCTTCTCTTTTCATAACTAGAGTTATACAGGTGGCAGCCATTAGCAATTCCTCCTTTGCTGGACACCATGTACTCCACCAGTTTGCCGGATTATTTGCCACCAATATGAAAGGAAGGGAGGGGTTTCTCCAATAAATGTAAAATTTTTATATTTGTCATCATGCAGCTGAAAAAAGGCTGCTATTTATTATTATTATTATTTAGAAAATAGATTTTATTTCTGAAATCTTGTATTTTTAGTTTGGGTCCACTTTAACTGCGTTGGACTGTTTGCACATGCTCAGTAATGACCTGGAAGCATACTGTATGCAACGATAACAGGGCATAGAGTTGCGTTGTGACATGTTTGGGACGTTGCGTTTAGTTTGTATTGCGACCTTAACATCGCATCAAAACGCAACGTCCCACTGTGAAAGTAGCCTTACTCCAGGATTCCTTTTTAAGTTTTGGTGGAAAATTCAGTTAAAAAGGTCACTCCAGAAATCATCATAGCAGTAAAGAGGTTATCTTCTTGCCCTCTAGGGGATGGTCAATGAGAGGCAAATTTCAAGTTGATGCAGGATTATGCAAATTTTGTATGGAAATTGATGCAGCTTGAAAATGGACAATTTGAATTTTACCTCAGCAGGATTTGATTAGCGCATTTTCAAGCTGCATAAATATTTGCATACAAATTTTACATAATGCTGCATCAACTAGAAATCTTATTGCCCATCTACCACACAAACTGAGGCCTCTTTTCCACAGATGGTTGATAGGCAGTGAAATCCCTCTTAAACTCTCACAACTGCTTGCTGCTGCCTGGTAACTGCTTGCTGAGTACATTGTTCAACTGTCTGTGGAAAAGCAGACTTATGCATGTGGCTACTCAGTGCCCGAGTAACTAGCCAGCTTCCCTGTACTTCTGGGTTTAAAATCCATTGTAACCTTGTTGCAGTATTTCAGTATAGACATTGCCCCGGGACTGGATTATTATCTTTTATTTGTGAAAACAAAATATTAGGCAGCGCTCAACAATTAAGAGGGGTATAGATGAAAAACTGGCATACATAACAGAACATGCTATGGATCCGCATGCACCTAAGCAGTGGCATGACCACATGGAGAGTAGGCCTTGCATCAGCTGCAAATGCGGAGCTTGGAGTAAGAGGTGCCCATCCTGTTAGTCGGATTTTGCCTCTAATGCCTCTTCAGTAGCCAACTTTGTCTGCAGGGAAGCATTGGCACCACATATATATTTAGAGCATGTTGGTCCATTTCTGGCTACCTTCCTCTCCTCATGACCACACACTCATCCTACTACTAATGCTGCCTTCACATCAGTGCCATCCTGGCATCATGACAAGACTGTGGTCCGGAGTAGTGTTGGGCGAACAGTGTTCGCCACTGTTCGGGTTCTGCAGAACATCACCCTGTTCGGGTGATGTTCGAGTTCGGCCGAACACCTGACGGTGCTCGGCCAAACCGTTCGGCCATATGGCCGAACTAAGAGCGCATGGCCGAACGTTCCCCGAACGTTCGGCTAGCGCTGTGATTGGCCGAACGGGTCACGTGGTTCGGACCCGAACGCGCTCTGATTGGCCGAACGGTCACGTGGTTCGGGTAAATAAATACCCGAACCACGTCATATCTCCGCCATTTGTCTGTGGGTTTAGCTTTGGGTAGGCAGGCAGGGTAGTTCGCGCTCCAGCCACGCTAGCCAGGGTCCCCCCTGTCATTGTGTCACTGCTGGGAACAGTAGTACACCGCTTGCTCAGCCACACTATATAGCATTCTGTTTACTGCCACTCTGTGTACCTCGCTCAGCCACACTATATAGCATTCTGTTTACTGCCACTCTGTGTCTGCTGGGAATAGTAGTACACCGCTTGCTCAGCCACACTATATAGCATTCTGTTTACTGCCACTCTGTGTACCTCGCTCAGCCACACTATATAGCATTCTGTTTACTGCCACTCTGTGTCTGCTGGGAATAGTGGTACACCGCTCGCTCAGCCACACTATATAGCATTCTGTTCACTGTTCTGTGTCTGCTTGGAATAGTGGTACACCGCTCGCTCAGCCACACTATATAGCATTCTGTTTACTGTTCTGTGTCTGCTGGGAATAGTGGTACACCGCTCGCTCATCCACACTATATAGCATTCTGTTCACTGTTCTGTGTCTGCTGGGAATAGTGGTACACCGCCCGCTCAGCCACACTATATAGCATTCTGTTCACTGTTCTGTGTCTGCTGGGAATAGTGGTACACCGCTCGCTCAGCCACACTATATAGCATTCTGTTTACTGTTCTGTGTCTGCTGGGAATAGTGGTACACCGCTCGCTCATCCACACTATATAGCATTCTGTTCACTGTTCTGTGTCTGCTGGGAATAGTGGTACACCGCCCGCTCAGCCACACTATATAGCATTCTGTTCACTGTTCTGTGTCTGCTGGGAATAGTGGTACACCGCTCGCTCAGCCACACTATATAGCATTCTGTTCACTGTTCTGTGTCTGCTGGGAACAGTAGTACACCGCTCGCTCAGCCAGAGTATATAGCATTGTGTTTACTGCCACTCTGTGTACACCGCTCAGCCAGACTATATACCATTGTTTACTGACACTCTGTGTACACCGCTCAGCCAGACTATATACCATTGTTTACTGACACTCTGTGTACACCGCTCAGCCAGACTATATACCATTGTTTACTGCCACTCTGATTCTGCTGGGAACAGTAGTACACCGCTCGCTCAGCCAGACTATATACCATTGTTTACTGACACTCTGTGTACACCGCTCAGCCAGACTATATACCATTGTTTACTGCCACTCTGATTCTGCTGGGAACAGTAGTACACCGCTCGCTCAGCCAGACTATATACCATTGTTTACTGACACTCTGTGTACACCGCTCAGCCAGACTATATACCATTGTTTACTGCCACTCTGATTCTGCTGGGAACAGTAGTACACCGCTCGCTCAGCCAGACTATATACCATTGTTTACTGACACTATATAGCAGACTATATAGCATTGTGTGTACACCGCTCAGCCAGACTATATACCATTGTTTACTGACACTCTGTGTACACCGCTCAGCCAGACTATATACCATTGTTTACTGCCACTCTGATTCTGCTGGGAACAGTAGTACACCGCTCGCTCAGCCAGACTATATACCATTGTTTACTGACACTCTGTGTACACCGCTCAGCCAGACTATATACCATTGTTTACTGCCACTCTGATTCTGCTGGGAACAGTAGTACACCGCTCGCTCAGCCAGACTATATAGCATTGTGTTTACTGCCACTCTGTGTACACCGCTCAGCCACACTATATAGCATTGCGTACTCTGCCAGTCAGTGTGTATATTGCTGGGATCAGTAATACTCCACTCACCGTCAACCACTATATGAGCTCAACATGAGTTCCCCAGAGACCTCCGCTGTGAGCAGCACTCCCAACAACAGCAACAGCCAACGCCCCACGCAAGCTATAACATCCACCCCAGCAGCCAGTGGTCAGCAGCAGCCCTCCCCGGAGGAGAACGTTGTGTCCATCAGTCCGTCGCCAGAGCGATTAATGAGGGCTGCCATTGAGGAGATGATGGGGCCTGATGTGGAGGAGGAGGTCTGGCTCAGGCCAGCATCCCAAGTTAATGTTGAGGACGATGAGGGGTCTGTGTCTGGGGATGTTGGGGTGGCAGAGGTGGTGGGTGGGTCAGACTCAGGAGAAGAGTTGTATGATGAGGATGATGATCGGGACCATCTGTATGTGCCTCAGAGTCCGACCCCGGAAAACATGTTGTATCGTGTGTTTAGGTACTAAAATCTGCGTTCCCTCCCAGTAGTGTTGGGCGAACAGTGTTTGCCACTGTTCGGGTTCTGCAGAACATCACCCTGTTCGGGGTGACTATATAGCAGACTATATAGCATTGTGTTTAATGCCACTCTGTGTACACGGCTCAGCCACACTATATAGCATTGTGTTTACTTCCACTCTGTGTCTGCTGGGAACAGTAGTACACCGCTCACCCGCCACTGTATAGCATTGTGCTCTGTGTCACTGCTGACAATAGTGGTACACCGCTCACCCACCACTGTATAGCATTTCTGTACTGCCACTGTACTGCTGCCAGTCAGCGTGTACTTTAAGGATAAGTGAAATGAGGAAGAAATCCGGTGAAAGAGGGAGGGGCAAGGGAAGAGGTGTTTCCCCTGACGGTTCACGTACAGGCCACAGGGGAGCACCCAAGAAAACCCACTCAATACTGCCCATGTTGTCCAGGACAACAACCCTCACAGATCCAAAAGAACAGGACCAGATAATTACTTGGATGACCTCTCAAGCGTCCAGCAGTGGGTTAAGCAGCACCAGCACATCACGCACGAGGTCCGAGTCCTCAGCCAGTTAAAGTCTGGGCTTTCTTTGAAGACTGCACTGAGGATGTTACCATGGCGATTTGCAAGGTGTGCAAGACCCGCCTGAGCAGGGGGAAAAGTATTAACAACCTCTCCACCACCAGCATGAGCCGCCACATTCTATCCAAACATCCCACTCTGTGGGCAAACGCGGCAGGACAGGGTACCACCAGCAACACTGCCTCCCTTGGGTTCACCAGACTCACCACCAGACCCGCCTCAGCAGCAGCAGTAGCCCAGCCATTGCGTGGTTCACAACATTCACAAACATCAGACGATGCTGACACTGTCACTTTCCGGACTAGTGCTCTTGAGGTCTCCCAGTGTTCATCAAACACAACAACCAACAGCCCTTCGGTGTGCAGCGCTACGGTTGAGTTGTCTGTCTCTGAGATGTTTGAGCACAAGAGGAAATTGCCAGCAAATGACCCCCGGGCCGTGGCAGTAACAGCCAGCCAGCATAGCCAAGCTTCTGGCCTGCGAAATGCTGCCATATCGAGTGGTGGAGACAAACAGCTTCAAGGGCATGATGTCAGTGGCCATCCCACGTTACGTTGTTCCCAGCCGCTACCACTTTGCGCGCTCTGCAGTGCCTGAGTTGCATGAGCACGTGGTCAGCTAAATAACCCGAAGCTTGAAGAATGCCGTTGCCTGCAAGGTTCACCTCACCACTGACACCTGGACGAGTGCGTTCGGCCAGGGTCGATACATCTCCCTTACCGCGCACTGGGTGAACCTTGTGGAGCCTGGCAGCGATTCCTCACCTGCTACGGCGCGGGTGTTGCCCACGCCGCAAACAGCTGGATAACAACAGCAGCACCTACCTCTCTGACTCCTTCTCCTCCAACGCATCTCAAAGCTGTACCTCATCCGGAAATGCTAACCCAGCACCAGCAGCAGTAGGATCGTGGAAGCAGTGCAGCACAGCTGTTGGCATGCGTCAGCAAGCGTTGCTGAAGCTGATCTGCCTTGGGGATAAGCAGCACACAGGGGAGGAAATTTGGAGGGGAATAAAGGAACAGACGGATTTGTGGCTGGCACCGCTGGACCTGAAACCGGGCATGAAGCTAGACACCTGGCACGAACTGGCAATGTACGCAATAGAGGTGCTGGCTTGCCCGGCAGCCAGCGTTATGTCGGAACGCTGTTTCAGTGCTGCCGGAGGCATCATCACAGATCGGCGTATCCGCCTCTCCACAGAAAATGCAGACCGTCTGACTCAAATTAAAATGAATCAATCCTGGATTGGAAACGACTACGCAACACTCCTGGACCCCAACCAAGTAACATGACCGATGAACATCTGGGATGGTTTAGCGTTTCCGGTCCCTGTTTATTGAACCTCTCATCTGTATTACATTTATGACTGCATGGCGGCAAAAAGCATTGCTGCTATATCCGCACGCTTTTTGTCCTCATGCAAGGCCTGGGTTGTTGTGTCTCACAAAGCGTGGCCTTCTCCTCCTGCGCCTCCTCCTGTTCCATCACGTGTGCTGCTGCTGCTGCTGCTGCTGCTGGGTTACCGTTGCCGCGTGGTCCCTGTTTATGGAACCTCTTATCTTTATTACATTTATGACTACATGGCGGTACAAAGCATGCTATCCGCACGCTTTTTGTCCTCATGCAAGGCCTGGGTTGTTGTGTCTCACAAAGCGTGGCCTTCTCCTCCTGCGCCTCCTCCTGTTCCATCACGTGTGCTGCTGCTGCTGCTGCTGCTGGGTTAGCGTTGCCGCGTGGTCCCTGTTTATTGAACCTCTTATCTTTATTACATTTATGACTACATGGCGGTACAAAGCATGCTATCCGCACGCTTTTTGTCCTCATGCAAGGCCTGGGTTGTTGTGTCTCACAAAGCGTGGCCTTCTCCTCCTGCGCCTCCTCCTGTTCCATCACGTGTGCTGCTGCTGCTGCTGCTGCTGCTGGGTTACCGTTGCCGGTCCCTGTTTATGGAACCTCTTATCTTTATTACATTTATGACTACATGGCGGTACAAAGCATGCTATCCGCACGCTTTTTGTCCTCATGCAAGGCCTGGGTTGTTGTGTCTCACAAAGCGTGGCCTTCTTCTCCTCCTGCGCCTCCTCCTGTTCCATCACGTGTGCTGCTGCTGCTGCTGCTGCTGGGTTAGCGTTGCCGCGTGGTCCCTGTTTATTGAACCTCTTATCTTTATTACATTTATGACTACATGGCGGTACAAAGCATGCTCTCCGCACGCTTTTTGTCCTCATGCAAGGCCTGGGTTGTTGTGTCTCACAAAGCGTGGCCTTCTCCTCCTGCGCCTCCTCCTGTTCCATCACGTGTGCTGCTGCTGGGTTAGCGTTGCCGCGTGGTCCCTGTTTATTGAACCACTTATCTTTATTACATTTATGACTGCATGGTGGTACAAAGCATGCTATCCGCACGCTTCTTGTCCTCATGCAAGGCCTGGGTTGTTGTGTCTCAAAGCGTGGCCTTCTCCTCCTGCGCCACCCTCCTCCTGTTCCATCACGTGTGCTGCTGCTGGGTTAGCATTACCGGTCCCTTTTCCTGGAACCTCTTATATGTATTACATTTATGACTGCATGCCGACAAAAAGCATGTTACCTGTGCAAAGAAAACAGACATTTCCCGCATTTAAAAGACAGTTTTCCCTTTGAAACTTTAAAATCGATTTTCTCAAAAACTATAAGCTCTTTTTGCTAAATTTTTTTTTCCTCTTGTACCCACTCCCAAGGTGCACATACCCTGTAAATTTGGGGTATGTAGCATGTAAGGAGGCTTTACAAAGCACAAAAGTTCGGGTCCCCATTGACTTCCATTATGTTCGGAGTTCGGGTCGAACACCCGAACATCGCGGACATGTTCGGCCTGTTCGGCCCGAACCCGAACATCTAGATGTTCGCCCAACACTAGTCCGGAGGAGAGGGAGAGTGAGACACAGGAGGGGAGGGCTGCTGCTCTGTATGCCATGAATAAACTGGTGCCACCATGTCAGTGTTTCCATGAGCTAACTCTGCATAGGGTAAGACATTGATGAAAGGCAGGGCTAGTGCTTACATAGAGGCAAAGGGGGCAATTTTTAGGGGCCCCCTAAGAAGTCTCCCCCATTTAACTATGCTTCCCAGGGCCCCTTCAATGCCTTTGGCAGAGTAACCTCCACTTGTCCCAGCAAGCCTGCTTCTCTGCCAGTCTGTGGCTCTGTGCTCTCTCCAACTTCATCCTTGCAGGGGCCCCTCTCCTCCCTGACCCGGTGCATGTTATTACATAGTTACATGCCGCTGGGTCACAGAAGTGGTGCCCATGCAATGTGGCAGGGAGTGCACAGAGCCATGGACTGACCGAGTGTGCCCGCAGGGACAGGAGAGACGCGACTCTGCCAGTGGCATTGCAGGGGCTCCGGAGAGCACAGTAGTGATCTAGGTTTGTGGTGGCAGCAACTGGCTCAGGGGCCCTGGGGGGAAATTTTGCTGAAACAAAGGGCCCCTAATGTAGTTTTTTTTTGGTCGGAGTGGGTTGATTTTTCCCAATGTACCTATTGTTACTAGAACGAGCCATGATGGAGGGGCATGGCATTACTGGGGGAGAGGGCACATGGCACAGCAGCAGGGTGAATATGGCTATACTAGGGAGAGAGGGACTAACATGGTTCAGCTGCAGGCAACCATGGTTATCCACTTCAGCCCTCAGTGTATTTCCCCTTATGGACCAGAGCAATTTTCACATTTTAGCGCTCCTCCCATTCATTTGCCAATAACTTTACCACTACTTATCACAACAAAATAATCTGTATCGTTTTTTCCGCCACCAACTAGGCTTTCTTTGGGGTGTACCTTTTGCTAAGAATTACCTTAATTAACACCCACATTTTATTTGCCCATTTGTCCTGGTTATTACACCATTTAAATTGTCACTATCACAATGTATGGCGCCAATATTTTATTTGGAAATAAAGGTGCATTTTTTCAGTTTTGCATACATAGCTATTTACAGGCCCATAATTTAAAAAATAACAGTAATATACCCTCCTTACATACATTATTAAAAAATTTAGTCCCTAAGGTAACTATTTATGCCTGGAGTCGGGCACTACTGCGCTGGCCGTGCTGCACACATCCTACAGTGCATGTCCATGGCCGGGAGCGCTCTGCGCATGCGTATGACATCACTAGGCCATGCGCATGACATACACAAAGTTCTCCTGGCCATGGGCATGCACAGCCTGTCCTGCACAGTAATGCCCGCCTCCGGTGACCTGGAAGAGGCTGCTGGAGGAGCATTTAGGTAGATAGTGGAGGCAAAAAACAGGGGAGTGGTAGGCATCAGGTCACAGTATTTGCTTACTCCCCTCTGTTTCTCTAGCTTATTTTGGCTCTGGTATACCATAAGAAATGCCAGTTATCCTTCTGATCCGCTTTCTCTAAGGGCTCATTTCCACAGGCAATTAAACTGTTTATGAAAAGATAGGTCCTTAACAACCCCCAATGCCCGAGCAATATTGGTCAGCTGTTGTACATACATAATAATAGTTGCGCCACATGCTTGTTCCAGGTGTGTGATTCAGACACTACTGGTGAATGAAAGGTAAGCAGGACTCTAGGCAGCTGATATTGTGTGAAAGGAAATAAATATGGCAAACTCAATATCCATCTCACTTCAGGTGTCTTTTAACTATTAAAACATGAGGCTGTGCGCCCAATTGCAATTATAAATGACAATCGTTCAAAATTTTGCTAGCACTTCGTACAGTGATTTCCAGTACTTTTTTTTTTTAGAAGCAATTTTTTTAAAGTTTACTATGAAGACTTACCTGACTTGTAAGACACATGAAGTAAGTAGCACAGGCAGATGAGGAGGATGGTGTTCATTTTCATTGGCTGTGTATGGTCAGGGCAGACAGTGAGGACTGAGCAGGAAAGGGTCCAGGTAGCAGGAGGAAGAGCAGGGTGTGATGTGAGTCCTTATATAGCCCAGACCTCCCCCATGTGCTGGTAATGGGCTGCCAGTAAATCATTCACACTCCTGCCTTTTGTCTGCACTAGTCACAGAACAATGAATCAGTCATTTTATTAAAACAAAACAAAAGTTAAACTTTTATAATCTTTCCTGATTGACTTTGTGAGGATGACCTACAGACAGGAGGTTTCTATTTTCAGTGGGATTGGGTCACCCTTTTCATTCTGTAGAGTAAGGGCCCATTCACATTTGCAGTTGCTTTGTGCTAGCATTTTGCACAGGTGGTTTTTCTGCCATTAACACAGAAAAATCACTGGACAAATATGCATTCATTGAACAAATGCGATCAGTGTTTGTGGCAAAATGCTGCAGGTAACACGTTTTTGCAATTGCCGCTAATCGAGAATCACCAGCGATCGCCAAAGTGAGATCACTACCATAGGGTTAATAATTGCGCTAGCACTTTTAAGAAGCGCCAGCGCTTCAGCGATTAGCAGGAATCGCCCACTAATCACTCTAGTGCGAAACGGGCCCTCGACAGTAGTTGAGTATTTTCAGGGGGAGCACTACACTACCTGGCTGCTATTTTTCTTGTGATGGGCTGGCAATTTCTTGCTGAAATTATGCTTTAGGCCTGGTTCACACTGGCAATAAAACAGTCTAGTTGCAGATCATAACTGAAAGGATCGTAACGGATGCTAATGCATCCAATGTTAACCTATGGATCCATTCACATAGGTCTGTTCAAGTGGATCTATTCTGCACGTTCTGCTGAACGCACCGCAAGTTTGGTGCTGCAGCGAATTTTCCGGACAGCAGAACAGAAACTGACACTGACACTGAAGCACTGCATGGAAGGCAATAAGAAGTGGATCCTAAAAACACACTGGCTAAGAAATGGATCGTTCTGGGGGAGGGGGGAGAGTATGGGGAAACGGAACTGAACCAACTGAATGGGAAAGGAAGGAAAACAGATCTGTTCAAATGGAAATCTGATCCGTTTTCACTGATCCATTTAGCAGATAAGTCTCAGTGTGAACTGGCGCCCCTAAAGGGAACCTGAACTGAGGATATGTTGGCTACCATATTTCCGTTTACATAAAACCAGTTGCCTGGAAGTCCTTTGGCTGCAGCAGTGCTTGACTCACACACCTGAAGCAAGCATGCAGATAATCTAGTCAGGTTTCAGTCACAAACAACTGATCTGCATGCTTGTTAAGGGTCTATGGCTAAGAGTATTAATGCTCGTACACACGTGCAATTCTTCCACCCAACTATCGTTCTAACTGGGTCTGTTGGTCGTGTTAACACGTGGCAAATGACTAGATGAGCGACTGATAACAGGCGGTTTGTCTGATCCAACCGGCGGATCAACTCACACGACTTTTGGGCTGATATTGTTCAGTTGGCCACATGTGTACAGGTCATTTTAATGTGGCCATATAGTGCAGTCCGTCATTCTGCTTGAGCGCAGAATGCAAATTATTTGGTCTTTTAGTTGGTTGGTGTACGGAAAATACAAGAAGTGCAGTTGCTTGGTCGTGCGGTCGGTCATGTCATTGGGCTTGTTGTGCGCTTTGTTAGACTTGTATACAAGCCTTTAGAGAGGCTCAGCAGGACAGTCAGGCAATCTGCATTGTTTAAAAGTATTTAAATATGTCAGCCTCTATATCCCCTCTCAAATGGAGGCATCATGCAAAACTTAGTAGGCCACCCAACCCCCCAAACCTTTGTGGGCTAAAAAAAATAAATATGGTTCCTTCTGTGCGCTTCTGAACTCCCTCCCTCTGCTAGAAATCAAATTATTCCCTAATCGATTTTTGGCCAAAATTTAAATTCTGTTTGAGCTGGACAGAAGATATTGCTAGATTGACAGTGGGTCAGGAGCGCGTCGCTATCTGTGTTATTTTGCAGATACCTTCTGGTCATTTTGGTGTTGGGGTTTTTTTTTCTTAGTGGTTGACACTTGGCTGTCCCTGAGCCAGCATTTGGGGCTGTGGGGCGGTCCTAGAGCTTTGTGTCCTTGGTTTTGTTTAGGTGACATCTGGGCACATTATCCATGGTAACCTCTGGTATTTGTTGTTTAATATTAATTTTAATAAAAGGGCTTCTACAGTCTCTATAAAATCAAGCTTGGCAATCTGTGTCCTTATTTTAGTAAGTGGGTTGTGTGGAATGCTGCCCAACTATTAGGCAATACCCCATAAAGATCCCCTCTCTGATCTGATAATGACCTGAGAAGGATCTGGACCCACTAGGGTGGTTTTGGCAACATTTTGTGATCCATCATTGGCGATTCCCCAAAACACTTTGCCAATAAAAGAGTGGTGGGGAGCGATTAAAGGTAATTGCAATCGCAGAACATGCAGCATTTTTAATGCGTTTGTGCTCAATGCTATGTATAGTAGCGCTTGCAAATTGATGATAAAAGCAATTATGCAGTGATTAGGGGGAGACAGATTGAACATTTTAAATAGTTATTTATACTTACCAGATGTGCGCATCCTTAGCCCCGCCCTCTAGCTGAAGAAGTCACAGGCGCTTCTTCTAGAGTCCTAGTCCTTATTTTAGTGGGTGGGGCTACAAATGGGAGCCAGACATCTGGTAACTAACAGTTTATTGGAAAAAAAAAAGCCTTGGAATTGCTAATGGGAAGCGCTGTACAGTTTACTGCACATCGCTTATAATTGGCAGGAAACGCAATCGCACAAGGAATGTCTGCACACAGCGCTGCAGCAATTCCTAGTTGGTTCCAGACTGGCCTTAGCCATTCTGACCAGTATTTGGCTACCTTAATAGTGTATGGCCACCTTACCCACTCCAAGTCACCCTACTCATCATCTTCCAACTCACTCACTTCCTGCAGCTTCACACATGCTAGGACTATACTCAGACTTGTGTAATACAATGCAGTACATGTTCCACATTGCCACATCGAAGGGCTGGTGCACACCAAGCGTTATTGGTAGCTTTTTCAAAACCGCTGCTGTCTGTGAACACACTTGGCTAACGTATCTCAGTGGGATGGTGCACACCAGCGATTTGAGGTTTTTAGCAAATTGCAAACGTGGCTCCTGCAGCACTTTTGCGGTTTGCAGATGCGTTTCTGTCTCAATGTAAAGTTTTGGAAAAGCTCAAACCGCTCTGAAATACGCTAGATCAGAGCGGTATTCAGGCGTTTGTCACCGAAGCTGTTCGGTAACAGCTTTACTATAACAATATATGTAATCTGCTGCACAAAAATGCTCCAAAAACTGCTAGGCATGTTTAGAAAATCTCTCTAAACACGCCTAGAATCGCTCTGAAAATCTGCTTCAAAAACCTCTAGCGTTTTGCAGAACTGCTAGCAAAAATCGTGATCGCGATTTCCCAGTGTGGAGAACTGCCCATACATCAATGTATGGGCAGATTGACCAAAAGACAGATTTCTTTCTGATTGGAGAGAGATCTGTTGCCTGCCCATACACCACAGGCAGATTCCCGATCGATTTCAGCATGACATCTCTTGGGAATCGACCTTGTGACGCTGCCTCGCCAACTCGTGGTGCTGTCCCACCTAGTGTAAACTGTCCACCACTGGATCCCTTATGACCGGTGTAATGTGAGCACGTGTGTCACATCACATGCCCACGTATACGCCAGCAACCATGCCATGGGAGGAAGAGTGCGGAAACACTGACAGGTAAAGGCACTAGGGGGCACATTTTACACTGCGGGCAAAATTCTGGGGGGGTTGCCTTCATTGCTCATCCTGATATCGCATACCATTACCACCGCACACCCAGTTGAGCATGTTGGCCCTATATCTTGCAGCATGTCCAATTGATACATGCAACCAATTTCAGCTAAAACTGCAAGTGTGGCCTGGAGCCGTATGTTTGTGCGTAATGATATCCAAATTTGCCAATTGTTAGTTTTTATTCACTGGAGCCAGCTGAAAGTATGCCAAACGTTTTCAGAGCAGTATAATGTTATCTCTGCCATTACTTACTAGCAGACCCTGAGGAGATCTGTTTACAAGATACAGGACTGATACCTCCACTGATCAGAAGAAGAATGGAACATGGGCAAATTTATCAAAGCTAATACTACTGTTTTTTCTTCCTAAAGCCTCGTACACAGTATGAGGAATTTCACCAGGCAGGGCGACATTGCAGAGATAACACTGCAGGCTAGTAATGTGTTCTATTGCTATAGGGGGAAACGGCGATGTAATGCTACAGGTGGGGAGAGTTGAGAGAGCAGTGTTCTCGTTCAGCCAAATCTATCTGCCCGGCTGATAGGTACCTGATGCTGGGCATACACGGGTCGATCCGGCGGCCGATTAGCCGCCGGAATGACTCCCGCCGCGTCGCTGCTCATCGATTCCCGCTGGTCCCCGCTGGCGCTTCCTTATCAGCCGCTTGATTCCCTGCCATTGTCCACCAGCGGGGATCGAGCAGCATCATCGGACCTGCTGAATATTATCAGCTGGCCGCATCAGCTGCTCGATACACGGTACAGGAATCAGAATCAGAATCATTTATTTCGCCAAGTACAACGGGGGTTGTACTCGGAATTATTTTTGGCACATACAGGGTCGGCGATGGTACAGCAAAAAAAAATGCAAGCAGTAATGTACATTACATTAGTAGGGAGTACACAGTGCATGGGACATGATACTTAGGAAGGTCCCAAGGAGACATCCAGTGCTATGTGAGTGGAGCGCTACCTTCTCTGCAGCACTCAACAGCTCTGCAGCTATTTGGATGCCTCCCCAGGAAAGAAGCGTATAGAGAATAGAAACTTACAGATGGACCCAGGAGAAGGACTGGAGGGGGTAATCCGCTGGCGTATATGGCACTCAAACGCTTCTGTAGCGATACTTGAATCAGATTCCTCCCCAGTCCAACCCTGGGGAAGAGAGAGAGAGATGCGAGAGAAAGGAAGGAAGATAAATATAGAGTGCGAGAGAAAGTGAGTCCCCTTGTGCAGGGCAGCCATCAGATGGATCAGGCGGGGAAGTGGCTCGTCAGATGGATCAGGCATCAAGGTGGCTGGGGTCGATGCGGCCCAGGAGGAGCAGACCACGCGGTGAGCCAGTCAGGGCAGGGAAGCCGGTGAGACTTACCCCACGCAGGTGGCAAATGCCGTTTTGTGTTTATTGTCCCTTGGCAGTGGGGGGTCTGGAGTCAGCACGGACCGCTGTGGAAAACTGTCCCGTCTGGAGCAGCTGGATCCCTAGTGATCTTGAGCTGCGTGGGGGCCCTGGGGGAGATGCCAGCCTGAGGTGCTTCAGATGGAGGCAGGCTGTGAGGCACACTGGCCGCAGCGATCTGAATGGTCTGGAGGAGAGGAGCTCCACGGGGGTGGCCGAGCAGGCTGGAGGCCGGTGGTGGAGATCGGAGGTGGCCAGCCGATGGTGAGCCCTCCCCAGCTGCGGCGGCCAGGCTGATGGCAGGCAGCTGAAGCTCCATCCGGAGGAGCGATGGCATCTCCAGTGCTGTGGGCGGCGGCATCGGGTCCTCTGCAGTCGTGACGGTGCAGCCCCATTCCTACAGTGGCTGGAGTGGCAGCGAAGATCGTGCCTCCTCTGTCTGTGACCACGTGCTCCGCTCTGGCGTCCTGGGCTCCCAGGCAACAGGGGCGCAGCCTGGCGGGACCACGTGGGAGGGCCGGAGCAACCCAAAGGATGGACCAAGGCGGGTTGCTGATTCAGGTCCTCAGCAGCGGCAGGACACGGCGCCGCCGGTACATCTCTCCCACGCCGCGTCGGAGGTTGAGTGGAGGCAATGCTCGGCCGCATGTGCTCTTCCTGCCCCTCCGGCTGCGATAGTCCCTGGCGGGGCCCCAAGCCACTGTCCCCTAACTCTGCTCGGCAGCCTGCGATGCTCCCCCGATAGGTAGGGGAGATCGGGTGAGTGCAGCAGGGTGGATTAGGGGGAAAAATAGAAAAGAATCCGGAGCCCTGTGGCCGTGGCGTCCGAGTCCGGCGCCATCTTGGTGTTATAACTGGTGGTGAAATGTACCGTGTATCCCCAGCATGAGACATGAGGAGCTGCTCTACATACACAAGACCCTCCACAGAGGCAGCCATTATTGGTGGCCTCAGCCGACCTTCCTCTAGTGTGTGAATGAAGCTTAATTCCTACCTATCTGATCACAATTGGAAGAAAGTAGTGATCTGCATGCGTTTTGAGAGCAGAGGCGTCACTAGGGTTGGTGTCACCCCCTCTTACCCCATGAACCTCCAGGTGCTGGGAAATTTGGGCGCATGAGGCAGGTGGACAAAAAGGGCGCCGCCATTCACTGCCATATTATCGTTTAACGGGCGCCCAACAGGAAATAAGGGTGCCCGTATTAATGTACGTTTTATACAAACATTATACATCATTTAGGTTTTACAACTTTGCCAGCGATCACTATCGTTTACATAATGAAAATTTTAATTCATTGATTTTACCTGAATCTTTAACGTTTACATCACACTTTCTTAATAAATCATTATTTTCCATTATGAAGAGGAAAAAAGGGCGCCCGTGTTAATATTAATTTTCAAAATACATTATAACTAACTTGTTTTCTAAATTTGCCGGTGATTATTTCCGTGCCAATTATACAAATATATAGGTTTAACCTGATTCCTCATTTAACGTTTACATAAACATTGTTGTTAAATCATTATTTTACATATATAATTCCGACATGCAATAAATTATAAAATACATGATTTTCTATCAGCATTCTGTAAAACATTATCATGCACAAATCAAACAGTACAACCACGAAATCATAACATTTAGTTTTTACAAGCTGAATTCGTACAAAACACTATTATCCATCTGATACCCTGAGCAAACTGTAAAATGTTATATAATTTTTACACATATTAATCATAAAACTATTATTCGTATGATTTAGCGAGTAATACATAAATCTTTATATATAATTTTAACACGCATCATTTATAAATCACTATCTGTTTGAAAAATCGTACAAAACCTTAATTGTTCTCGGTAATGTTCAGCCTCACAATTTTAGTAAAAACATTTGATATTCAGCTGGTCCGATCAAGCTGCTCGACCCCCGCCCGCTCGATCCCCGCCCGGCGGACAATGGCAGGGAATCGAGCGGTGATAAGGAAGCGCCAGCGGGGACGAGCAGTAATCGATCCGAGCGGGGACGCGGCGGGAGTCGATCCGGTGGCTAATCGGCCGCTGGATCGACCCGTGTATTCCCACCATAAGAGTTTAACTTGCCTTTATCATCTTAAATCCCCCTGCAGACATCCTGTGCCCAGACTGTTTTTTAAATTCATCCTCCTTTAATCCACCAAGGATAACTTCCACTGTAATCAGTCTGTTTACTTATCTGTGTTTTCTGCCAGTTTTGCGCTGCTGACTTGTCTCCCTGCCTGTTTCTCCCCTGCCTGTTTCAAATCTAGGCCCCTGCATCTCAAGTGTGCCTACGCCATTTTGAAATTATGTTCTGTTCCCATGCCGTGTGTCTAACTTCATGTAGTCTGTCTACACAGCACATTTGTGGCTTCAGCCATACTTGTTCATTCTAATTCCTGTCACCAGGGAGTGTGCAGCACTGGTACAGTAGAGATTTTATCATGCTATGCCTTAACAGTATGCGCCTGTCAGTGGTACCCTGAACAAAAATGTGCATGACAAATAAATAAACTTTATACTTGTGCCCGGATCTTTTAGCTGCTAAACATGGCTCTGTTTCAGAAATCATCACAGGAATCGCTGACTAGTTTGGAGTGCAGTGATGGGACCCATTATTATATAATAATAATAATAATAATAATAATAATAATAATAATAATAATAATAATAATAATAAAAATAATTAGTATTTATATAGCGCCAACATATTAAGCAGCGCTGTACAGTGTATATATATAATTGTCACTAACTGTCCCTCAAAGGAGCTCACAATCTAATCCCTACCATTGCCATATGTCTATATTATGTAGTGTAAGTACTGTAGTCTAGGGCCAATTTTTTAGGGGGAACCAATTAACTTATCTGTGTTTTTGGAATGTGGGAGGAAACCGGAGTGCCCGGAGGAAACCCACGCAGACACGGAGAAAACATACAAACTCTTTGCAGATAGTGCCCTGGCTGGGATTCGAACCAGGGACCCAGTGCTGCAAGGCGAGATAGCTAACCACTACGCCACCGTGCTGCCCATGACCCATGACAGTTATGCCTTGTTTCTTCCCGTGAGACCATTATCTCCAGTACAAAATCAAGTTTTCAAACTTATCGTTACTGCACTATACCTTATTTTCAGCTGTTGTGGGAATAGCATTAAAATAGGGTACATATTAATTGAAATAACATTTTACTTGTGTTAAAAACAAATCCTATAAGAAATTCTTCAAATGTTTTAATGGAAAAGGTAAACTTATATCGACTATTCCATACAACTGCTACATAACAAAGTAGTTTGGATATAATCCAAGCAAAAAAGTATTCATCAACCATGCTCTTGTACAGGTTAATGTATTTCTTTTTACAACAGTTAAACATTTTTAATAGTACATCTTAAAACACATGGGGCCATATGCAATTAACTTTTTCACCTGCGTTTTTTCTCCTAGGAGATCATTTTTCATTTTAAATTTAAAATACTTTTCCAGCACTTCAACTAAAAAAAAGTACCAAAAAGTAAGTGAAAAGGGACTAATAAAATTTATTTTGAGCATTTTCTTGCTTTCTGGTGGCTTAAAAGGTATTTTATTGACAAGTTTAAAAATGTCAACTTGGAGAAAACCTAAGGAGGAAAAGTGAATTGCATATGGGCCATAGTATTAAAAATCCCTACTAGTGTGAATCTTTGTGTTGAGGGAGGCCTATGTTTCTTTTTCTAATTGTCTACAGCAGTGGTTCTCAAACTTTTTCGGGTCAAGGCACCCTTGATGATTAAAATTTTTTTCAAGGCACCCCTTTACAACACACAAAAACCAAAATGCTGCTATTACCCCTAACAGCTACTGTTTGTTCTATTTTTAGTTAAAGTGCTTTGAAAAGTTTAATACAAGTATCAAAATTGCATCAGGTAAAATGTAAGCATGTTAATAAAAAATCCCCCCCCCCCCCAAGGTATCACATGGGGCCTGAAGGCAACAACCCCCTCTCAGAAAAAGACAGAAGACAGAAGACCCCCCCCTCCCCCAGCTAACAGTGTTAGCCCTGGCCAGAAGATACCCCCCCCCCCAGTTAACAGTGGGGGCTACTGTCAGAACATCCCCATCCCCCCCCCCACAGAAACATAGAGCATGGGCCCCTGACATAAGATTCCCCCCTCCCCAGGAAATATACAGTCTGTGCCCATGCCAGAACACCCCCTCCCACAAACATACAGTCTGAGGCCCTGCCAGAAGATTGCCCTTCCCCCCCCCCCCCCCCGGAAACATACCATATGGGCCCCTGCCAGAACACCCCTCAAACATACACTGCATGGGGGCCCTGCCAGAATGTCATCGTCCACCTGCCAGTCAACCCCCCCCCCCCCCCACCCCCGGGAATAAAAAAAAAGCCCGATCGCCCACTTGAAAAGCCCCCTGCCTGTCAACACCGCACAACACAACACACAACACCCCCCCCCCCCCCTCAGGGTATGGGTACTTCAGTATGCCTATGCCCATTTCACCTGGGGAGGTGGCATCTGGGGATCCCCATAGACCATGTGGCGATGGTATTGCTCAGGCTGCAGAGCCCCACGTGGTCCGGCACTACACAAATTAGAGGCTTGGGAGAGGGGGGCCCCACACTATCCGTTTTCTTAAACTGTAACGGATATATATGAATGTGTATGCAGCCAAATGTCATTTTTCACCAGTTTAAAAACCATTTCAATTATTTTCTCAAAAATGTGGTCTTTTTGAAGGAGGAAGAAAAAAAAAGTTGTTTCCACTACACTCCCGAAGATACCTGGCAACTTTGATAAAGCTTTAATTTATGGGGGCTTTGCAATTAACCACAGAAATCAGCAGTATTAACCATAATGTAATGGCAGAAATTCCGTCCGAATTCCGTGGGATTTTACTCGGCATTACGAATTCCGATGTAAAAGTCAGAATTAGGAAGCTCGTGCTTACTCTGCAGTATGCAACAGCATAAATTGCCAGGACCTACTTATCAGCAAGGAAAACCATTACGTAGAAGTTGGCTATCTAGCCTAGGCCTGGAACCCACTAGGAACGCTTTTCTGAGCGCTTTGTGATTTGAAAAGCTCTCACTAATGTAATGCTATGGATTTTATTTAAAAAAAAATAAATCACCCATAGCATTGCATTAGCAGGAGCTTTTTGCAAATCACTAGCGCTTAGAAAAGGCTGCTAGTGGGTTTGAACCCTGAGGCCTTGTTCCCATGGCATTCCGCTCATGTGGCCGTTCGTTGGTCAGGTTTTTTATTTTCAATTTCTGTACGTTGAACTTTTTGTTACCTGCTTTTCTAAGCGCTTTTGCGTTTTTTCACTTCCTGACAAGAACTTTTTGATCAGAAAGACATTTTATGAGTGTTTTCCTATACCTTGCCTCAAAAATGGCCCATGCACCGCTTTTCTGAGCGGATCGGAAACAAACCGCTCAGATGTGAACTTTCTCATAGAGAATCATTGCACAAGCACTTTCAGGGAGATTTTGAAAATCGCCAGTGCTTAAAAAATGTCACAAATGCCCCTAGTGTGAACGAGCCCTAACAGTCAGTTGCAGGGATTTAAAAAGCTTCCATAGCCATTAAAACATTGGCTGCCTAATCGAAAAAATGTCTCACATTGCCCGTCAGGGCCTAACCAATATATGGACTTATACATATTCATGTGACCATAACAGGCTTTAATTACGGATTGCACTTCACTTCTAGGCACAAATATTTACCGATGCAGGTGCTTGCAGGCATACTCCCTCTAGTAGCCGTTTAGTAATGGGGAGATACAAAGGTATAGTAAGTAGTTAATTGCAGATGTTGTTAATCGGGTAACTTCCAGCAGCACGAATTATACTGGTGAAAATCTAGATGGGAGATTGGTCTAGGCCCCCAGTGGGGCAAAAGTGGCGGAAGTTCTTAGGATGAGGATTAGAGGATTACAATGTAGACTCATTTTGATTGAGGACAGATCTGCAGGGGCCTTGGCCAACTACCTGCAGAGTGTCATGTATAGTATGACCTGAGGTAATCCGATAATCCCTGGGTGTTAGACGGGTGTCTAATTGGTTTTGACAGGTCGATGGGCATTATTGAGCATCTTCTCATACACTTGGTACCATCTGAGAGTGCGCCTGCTTGACCTGTGTTGCCTGGAGGTCACAACAGCTATTTTTCTATAGAAACTATTTAATAGTGCAAAGGTATGCTTAGTAACATCTATTAGTAGTCGTACAGTATTATACGCTGTATTTGTTTAGTAGAAGCAGCATGAGATGTAGACAAAAACAAATAAGATAAAGGAGAAAGAAAGGAAACAGAGCTAAAAGGATAATGCGATAATGGATAAAATAACTAAGTATACCCTAATTGGGGATAGATATCGGAGGGAAGTTTAGGCAACTTTTAAGGCAAAGGATTCGGTGTCTCATTATGTGGAATTGGCATCAGAAGGTATGATGGCGATTAATATATAAGTAGGTGGGACTATTATTGCATTAAGAAGTACTATGCATGGGAGTTTGTAGGTGGATACGACCTTCTGTGTTTCCATTATGTGGTAAGGGTAGGCCCATACCTGTTTTGAGCTAGAAGAGCGAGCAATTGAAGTGATTGACAGATGTTTTCTGAGTTTTGAATGTGTTTTTCCAATTTTAAATTGCTGCAGGTAATGGATAGAATCTGTGGGAAGGGGGGCAGTGAAGTTTGATCCCAGTTCTGGAGTATAGACGATAAAATCATGTTTTAATTGCAACACTCGTGGCCTGGTGTATGTTGCTAGATGTTATTGTGACCTCTTGTAAGTTGGGAAGACTATTCGAGCCCTTGAAGATCGTGTCTTAGAACACGTGGGGGACATCAAGCATAAGAGCACAAAGCACAAAAGCATCAAGCATAAAAGTGATACCCCAGTGGCAAGACACATGAACCCAAAACACTGTTCAAACCCATTTCCATCTCCTTTTGGGATTTGCAACAGTGGAAAAATGGGGTAAGAGGTGGGGATCTTGATGAAAAGCTGTTGCAGCTCCAGGCAGCTTGGATATTCAGAATGGATACACTGGCACCGAGTGGACTAAAAGTGGACCCAAATTAAAAATACAAGATTTCAGAAATAAAATCTGTTTACTAAATTATAATAATAAATAGCAGCCTTTTTTCAGCTGCATGATGATGAATATAAAATATTTTACATTTATTGGAGGAACCCCTCCCTCCCTTCCTTACTTTCATATTGCCGGGACAGAATCCGGCAAACTGGTGGAGTAGGTGGTTTCTGGCAAAGAAGGAATTGCTAATGGCTGCCACCTGTATAACCCTAGTTATGAAAAAAGAAGGGTGAAAAGCATACACTGAAATGCTCATGGGCTTGAAGGAGTGTTTATTTATCTTTGTATGTGTCAGAGTGGTGCAACTAAATATTTTGAATTAAAAAAAAGTTTGGTTTGGGTCCGCTTTAATGAAGATTTCTAGGTGAAAAGTTTCTTGCGATAACTAAGCTCTGCGGATGCATTTATTGCTGTATTCACTCTTTGGAATTGGTGAGTATTGATTTGTAGTATATTAAATTTATCTGGTCCGCCACTCACCACTCTACTCCCTCCCTCTACCTCCTGCGCCCGCTGCCTCCCTCATATAGGGGTCATGTTTCCTGATGGTGTATTTCATTTCAGATTCACTGTTTATGGGCAAATCCGCTGTAGTTATATTTTGCCCACTGGGAAAAATTACCCAAAACTATGGCCTAGGATACCATTGTTATGCAGATGACACACAACTGTATCTGTCCTTCAAGCCTGGCACCCAAGACCCATCAGCACCCATAAATGCGTGTCTAGTGGATTTACAAAAGCTGTTGTCAAGTCTTCCTTCTTCCATCTAAGAAATATAGCGAGAATCAAACACCTTATCCCGGCTGAAGACTTACCTGCCCTGGTTCAGGGATTTGTCTCCTCCCGCCTAGACTACTGCAACGCCCTGTTCATTGGATCTACAGATAAGGTTCTGCGCCCCTTACAGCTAGTACAGAATGCTGCAGCCAGACTCCTAGCCAATGCCCCCCCACAGCTCACACATCATCCCAGTACTGCAAATTCTTTATTGGTTGCCATTTAAAATGGAGAATCCATTTTAAAATCTGCCTGCTGACATTCAAGGCTCTAAACCACATGGGACCCAAATACATAGTGGATCTATTGGAACTTTATGCCCCTCCACGCACCCTCCGCTCTGCCAACAAGATGAAGCTGGTTATTCCCAGGACACACTTAACATTTGGTGCTCGGGCCTTTTCCTATGTAGCCCCTACTCTATGGAACTCACTTCCACAATCAGTACGAGACGAGGCTCCTTCTCTGGACAGCTTTAAAAAAGGCTAAAAACTCACCTTTTCCTGAGCCTTTGTGACTGCACAATGCAGGGTCACAGCGCTTTGAGTTCTCAGGGAGAAAAGAGTTATAAACATATTGTTATAACCTTGCAGCCAGAATTTCTGTTACATTTGTATGACCACCAGACCACGGGCCTGATTCACAAAGCGGTGATAACTCAGTTATCACGCCTAAAAGACTTTAGGCGTGATAACCTTTGCACTAGCAAAGTTATCACCGCTTTGTGCTCTAACTCACGCGAAGCTCCCGCGCACAAAGTTTTGCGCGCGTACGCGCACGCGCAAAGTCCCATAGGGCTTAATGGGCTCTTCGCACGAAGAATGATGCGCTGCGCGCGTAGCACACTGCGCTATGCGCGCAAAACCTTGCGCGCGGGAGTTCACGCAAATTCCTTCATATCACGCCTAAACTAAGTTTAGGCGTGATAAAGGGCTTTTCACAGGCGTGCAAAGTGTTTTTGCACCGCTTTGTGAATCAGGCCCCACAATTTTATGCATTAGCAGATATATGAGGCACATTTGATTGCTCCAGTCAGGGGCATAACAATAGACCTTGCAAGGGATGCAGCTGCAGGGGGACTCAGAAGCCACAGGGGTCCCCGTCTTGAGAGGCTGACAACTAAGGGCACTGAGAGAAAAAACTTTCTGCTCTCTGCACAATTGTTCTAATGACTGCATCTGCTCAGCCACTGATAGGAAATCATATAGTTTTGCAGGAAAACTTTTTTATATTTGTTTTGGTGGAAGGGGGCCCCATCCAAAGTTTTTTGCAGGGGGGGCCCAGTGATTTCTAGTTACGCCCCTGGCTCCATTGTAATATCTAATATTTGGTGGTCAGTATGAATGTGTGCATGCAACTTAACCAGCTTGGTGGTAATGACAAGTTCAGCTTGTCCATTACCGCCAGAGAGCGCCGCTCAGACCCCACTGGGCCAATTTTTAATTTTTTTTTAAAACGCGCAGCTAGCACTTTGCTAGCTGCATGTGGGGAACGATCGCCGCCGATGCACTGCTACCCGCCGCGTAACAGCCCCCCCTGAGAGCCCTGCGCAGCCTGGCCAATCAGTGCCAGGCAGCGCTGAGGGGTGGATTGGGGCTCCCTGTGATGTCACGATGTCGATGACATCACTCCGTTCATCGCCATGGCGACAGGAAGCCCCAAAAGAAATCCCGGTCAGAACGGGATTTCTTTACGGGCATATGCGCCGGCGGCGATCGGAGGGGTGGGAGGGACGCCGCAGGGAGGGGGGCATCATGTAGCTAGCGCTAGGCTAGCTACATGATTTTAAAAAAATTATTCTAAAAAAAACCTGCTGCGCAGCCACCCTGGCAGATTTAATAGAACGCCAGGGTGGTTTAAAGGGGATCTCAAGTAAGAGGTATACGGAGACTGCCATATTTATTTCCTTTTAATCAATACCAGTTGCCTGGCAGCCCTGCTGGTCTATTCCTCTGCAGTAGTATCTGAATAACACCAGAAACAAGCATGCAGCTAGTCTTGTCAGATCTGACTAAAGTCTGAAACACCTGATCTGCTGCATGCTTGTTGAGGGGCTATGGCTAATGGTATTAGAGGCAGAGGATCAGCAGGGGCGCTAGTCTACTTTAAGGGACCCAGCGCAAATCCCCATAGACAATTGGAACTGTGCTGAAAACGGAACGAATTTCCGCTTTCAGCTTGTTTAAACCCCCACAAGTTATATATCTATGGAAAGCTAAGAATGTGCTCTAACGAATTATGGCACTTTCGGTGAGAAAAAGCTTAAACTCACCATGCAGGAAGCGCCGAAAGTCCGCAATCGTGGCTCCGTCGGCCATCTTAGCTCTGCTGGTGTTTGTCTCCCTCCTCATTGGAGGGATTGTTAGCTGGGGGCTTGCCAGGAAGAAAAAGTGAACTCCACATGCCACCTAGTGGCTGTGGAATACAAGTAATTCTTGTATTGAAAACTGTAATTGTAATTTAAAACTTGAAAAAATACAAGGAATGGATTCAATGAAATAATAAAAAAAAATAATGAAAATAATTAAGGTGTGCATGCAATCTCCATTATCCATGTGGACATAGAGTAGGAATAAAAAGTTGTCCGAGCGAAGCGAGGACCGAGCCCGAAGCCCAGCGAGCGAAGCGGGCAAGGGGACAGTGACTCCACTAAAGCAGGTGTGTGTATAAATAACATTATTTTAATAATAATGTATTAATGTATTATAATACATTATTATTCCCATGCCCAAGTTCAGAGCAATTTATGTTTTATTACTCAGCCACTGGGTGGCGTGTGGAGTTCACTTTTTCTTCCTGGCACGCCCCCAGCTAACAATCCCTCCAACGAGGAGGGAGACAAACATCAGCAGCAGACAGCTAAAATGGCCGACGGAGCCACGATTGCGGACTTTCGGCGCTTCCTGCATGGTGAGTTTAAGCTTTTTCTCACCGAAAGTGCCATAATTCGTTAGAGCACATTCTTAGCTTTCCATAGATATATAACTTGTGGGGGTTTAAACAAGCTGAAAGCGGAAATTCGTTCCGTTTTCAGCACAGTTCAAATTGTCTGTGTCCCCTAAAGTAGACTAGCTCCTCAGCGGGGCTGCCAGGCAACTGGTCTTGCTTAAGAGGAAATAAACATGGTAGCCTCCATATACCTCTCCCTTAATTTTCCCTTTAATACAAAGCAGCGGTCTGAGATAGCGAATAAAATTACTGTGAACACCACTCTCCCTGCTGGTAATTAAGAGCTCAGTTGCTACAATTTAAAGATGTGTGATTTTTACGCATCCATGCAGCAGCAGTGCATATATTCACTTTAGCACTCTCCCGGTTAGCAAACAACAACCCAGTTGCCTTAGTTACAATAATGGAAGTGACATCACAGGAAGTGACATGATGACTGAGAGTGAGGGCTGGAATGCACACTGAGTTGTGGCATGCAGATAAGGCATGCAGAACTCAGAGCTTGTGTAACTGGATACTGTGGATATACCTACATGGAGGTAACATGGATTGGGTATTTTAAAAGGGTATGGCTCAGAGGGTGGGCGTATACTATTCATCCTGGATCCTATTTAAAGCTTGCCAGATGGCTACCCCTTTAGCTCTGATTCGGGCTGTTGCTGGGGGAAACTTTGTTGCGGGGTGGGGGATTTGCTTTGTATGTTGTGCACTATATTCTCCTGCTGACACCCCTTTTAAGGGGTGAAACAATTGTTGAGTTGCACCGATTTATGTTTATGCACTCTATTGTATTATCTATCTCTTCTGTGAAGGTACACATACCTATACATTTGACCCCCATGGGGTTACTATGGTGAATAACCCAGAGATCACTCTGATAGGCAGACCCCTCAATGGAAATTGAGCTGAGTGCACCCACATGTTTTAGACATAATTATATTTATACTCCTGAATCTGGATACATGGGCTTGATTGTGACTAGATAGTTTGAGTCTCTGAGATCAGTTGAGATAGCTACAATCCACTGTATGCTTACTTGGGGGGAGAAAGTGGGATCAGCAAAGACCCTCGATCTGATCCAGACACCTATCACTGACTGGCAAACAAGTCCTATGTGGTGTCGCAACCAGTCCAGAAACTTTTTTCACCTGTGTTTTTACTGTAGTAGCATATATGAAGGTTCATTTTACACAGGATAAGCGGTTAATAAGACCATTTATTTGTATATGTTGGTTAGGCCTTGACTGGAAACGTCAGACATGTATTATTGCCAGTATTCCCATTCGGCAGTGTGGCAAATCATCGAAAAAAATGGTCAATGAGACGGGAATACAAAGTTTGTGCAAATCTTACTTAAAAAAAAAGTGAAAAAAAAATTCCACATATAGATCAGCACTGGTAAGATTTATTAGTTGCAGCTGCTGAAATGGTTGGCCTATTTTCTAAACTGCATGATTTAGCATAACATTAGATTATCATTGACCATCTCTAGTCAAAACAGGCAAACTGCCATATCCGGTCTGTAAATACTTGGACTCTGTTGGATCACAAATATTAGTTTTTAGTAAACAAGTTTTTTTTATTTAGAAACCTGAATATATAAATAAACAAGGCCATCAAGTGAAATTTAAAATATGTACACTTAAACATCCTATAGACATTCAAGACAAAACAATGGCATGGGGGATAGGGAACAGACAGTGTGTACTTTATTATCCCTCCACTACTACATTCTGTCCAACCTGGGCACTTGTATCTTCTGAAATGTCTTTTTCCATCCTCCTGCTTAGTCATTTATGGTTTTTGTCTCCAGAACCCCTATTCAGTCTATTATGGTAGAGGTAAATCTCCTGAACTTTCTTCTGCCTATGCATGTTGTGCAAGCAGATATCCAGAACTCTTATATCCCTTATCTTTTCTGTACGGTGGTGAATTATTGCCCGAGCCCTCATATCCTTCATCCTGACTGTAGAGTTGAGATGTATCTGCAGAGCAATCATATCCCATCTTGTCTGTAAAATGGAAAGTTTTCTCCAGAGCTCTCATATCCTTCATCTTTTCTATATTCTCCTGGTTTGTTAGCAGACATCACTATTTCTCCTGGATGATAAAACACACACAATATGATGTGGTAAATCCATGCAGTTCTAACAAGTGATAAACAACAAATACACTTATTGATAGATTAAATTCTAACTTGCAACATTTACAATGCACACCTTATTGGTGAACAGAACAAAAAAAAATTGCATCTTGGATAGAGCTTTGAGCGCCATTAGGCCCTGTTCACAGTGCTCAGCTGTGTTGCAGAATAAGGGCTGGAACCCACTAGACCGCTTTTTTGAGTGTTTAGGAATAACTTTAATTCGCTAGCGATTTCCCTAAACGCTCTGCCAAAGTAAATGTAACAAATTTAGAGTAGTGGTTGCGATTTAGCAAAATCGCAATCGCAGGACATGCAGCATTTTGGGAGCGTTTGCGCTTTAAAGTACTGGCAAATCGCTCATGAATCTCTACACAGCGATTTGTGTGTAATAAACTACTGAAAACTGTAAAAATATATTTTGAAAGGACCAATCAGGATTAAAATTCGCTATCACAATCGCTGGCAAAAAGCTTACACTTGTTAAAATCGCTACCAAAATTGCCGGAAAATGAAATCGCTTACAAAACACTAATAACGCTAGCGATTGTTACTTGTAGTGGGTTCCAGGCTTAATTCTGCGTGTCAGCTCACTGCCCATACAATTCTGATTCCAAGGTACAGTTTATTCTAATCTAAATTAACCTTAAAAGACAACTGTAACAAGAGGGACATGGAGGCATATATATCTAGATCTTTCCCTTTTAATCAATACTATTTGCCTAGCTGCAGTATTGCCTGATTCACACCAGAAACAAGCATGTGGCTAATCTTGTCAGATCTGACAATGTCAAACACCTGATCTGCTGCATGCTTGTTCAGGGGCTGTGGCTAAAAGTATTAGAGGCAGAGGATCAACATGATTGCCAGGTAACTGGTATTGTTGAATAGGAAAGAAATATGGCAGCCTCCATATCCATTTCATTACTGTTGTCCTTTAACCTCCCTGGCGGCAAGTCCGTGCTCAGCACGGGCTATGCCGCGCAGGGGGATTTCTCAGGCCCTGCTGGGGCGATTTTTTTTTTTTTTTTTTTTTTGCAGCATGCAGCTAGCACTTTGCTAGCTGTGTGTGCCCTCTGCTCGCCGCCGATTACCCACCGCTCGCTTCGCCATGACGCCCCCCAGACCCCGTGCTCTGCCTGGCCAATCAGTGCCAGGCAGCGCTGAGGGGTAGTGCGGGACTCCCAATGACGTCATGCCGCCCGTCGCCATGGCGACGGGGGAAGCCCTCCGGGAGATCCCGTTCTTTGAACTGGGGGGATGCCGCTGAGCAGCGGCTATCATGTAGTGAGACTTTGTCTCGCTACATGGAAAAAAAAAATGTAAAAAGACTTTGCTGCCCCCTGGCGGATTTTTAATAAACCGCCAGTAGGGTTAATCGCCAGCACTTAAAACAAAAAAATGCTCATAGTGTGAACAAGCCTTTAAAAGAAGTCCCTGCGGTGTAGTGTTGCTCATATTCTCTGCCCACCCACCCCAGAGGCAGCTGCCCCTATAGATACTTTCTGGCACTAGGCATGGAAGAAACATTGTAACTTTACCTGAAAAAATGTTATCGCAGTTGTCCTTATCACAGAGTATTGGATTGGCTTTTGACACTGTAAGAAAATAAAGATCAGTTGTCTGTTGCAGTCAGACAGTTCTTTCAAAATTTAAAAAAGCTCAAAGTTAACTGAGTGATACAGAACTATGCATGAAATTATGGTTAAATAAGTGATTACAGAACTAAATGATTGATCTATTTAGATGCAATTATGCTTTTAGGCCTCTTTCACAGTGCAACGTTAAAGTCGCACGTTAGAAAATGTTTTAACATGGACTAACGCGCAGCAATACTAGGTCTGTGCAACATTCACGGTGCACACGTTGCGTTTGTGTGTAACATGTAGCATTATTAGAAAGTGCTGCATGCTGTTCATTATACAAGTTAAAGCGGACCCAAACCAAACATTTTAATTCAAAATATTTAGTTGCACCACTCTGACACATACAAAGATAAACACTCCTTCAAGCCTATGAGCATTTCAGTGCATGCTTTTCACCCTTCTCTTTTCATAACTAGGGTTATACAGGTGGCAGCCATTAGCAATTCCTCCTTTGCTGGACACCATGTACTCCACCAGTTTGCCGGATTATTTGCCGCCAATATGAAAGGAAGGGAGGGGTTTCTCCATTAAATGTAAAATATTTTATATTTGTCATCATGCAGCTGAAAAAAGGCTGCTATTTATTATTATTATTTAGAAAATAGATTTTATTTCTGAAATCTTGTATTTTTAGTTTGGGTCCACTTTAACTGCGTTGGACTGTTTGCACATGCTCAGTAATGACCTGGAAGCATACTTTTCATTGCCTGTATGCCTACTGTATGCGACGATAACAGGGCATAGAGTTGCGTTGTGACATGTTTGGGACGTTGCGTTTAGTTTGTATTGCAACCTTAACATCGCATCAAAACGCAACGTCCCACTGTGAAAGTAGCCTTACTCCAGGATTCCTCTTTAAGTTTTGGTGGAAAATTCAGTTAAAAAGGTCACTCCAGAAGTCATCATAGCAGTAAAGAGGTTATCTTCTTGCCCTCTAGGGGATGGTCAATGAGGCAAATAATTTCAAGTTGATGCAGGATTATGCAAATTTTGTATGGAAATTGATGCAGCTTGAAAATGGACGATTTGAATTTTACCTCAGCAGGATTTGATTAGCGCATTTTCAAGCTGCATAAATAATTGCATACAAATTTTACATAATGCTGCATCAACTAGAAATTATTTGCATCTTATTGCCCATCTACCACACAAACTGAGGCCTCTTTTTTCCACAGACGGTTGATAGGCAGTGAAATCCCTCTTAGGGCTCGTTTCCACTATTGCGGTGCAGAATCGCCTGGATTCCACCGCTGTTGAAATTGCATGAAATAGCATGCGGATGCAAATTTTTGCGCGTTTTTTGCCGCGAATTCGCATAGGTGAGGGTATATGCGAATTTAACCATGTCACTGCCTGTTTGAAGTTACATTGGTACCTATGCGAATTCGCATGAAAATTCGCATACCATAGCCGCATGCGAATTTCCTATTAAATACATTAGCGGCGATTCGCATGCATTCCACTCGCAGGCGAATTCGTTGGCTCTTTTTGTGCTTTTTTTTACCGCTGAAAAAAACACACCAACGCTACAGTGGAAACAGGCCCATCCACTTGCATTACATGTGCGAATCCGCATGCGTTGGATGCATGCGGATTCGCGATAGTGGAAACGAGCCCTCAAACTCTCACAACTGCTTGCTGCTGCCTGGTAACTGCTTGCTGAGTACATTGTTCAACTGTCTGTGGAGAAGCGGACTTATGCATGTGGCTACTCAGTGCCCGAGTAACTAGCCAGCTTCCCTGTACTTCTGGGTTTAAAATCCATTGTAACCTTGTTGCAGTATGTCAGTATAGACATTGCCCCGGATTATTATCTTTTATTTGTGAAAACAAAATATTAGGCAGCGCTCAACAATTAAGAGGGGTATAGATGAAAAACTGGCATACATAACAGAACATGCTATGGATCCACATGCACCTAAGCAGTGGCATGACCACATGGAAAGTAGGCCTTGCATCAGCTGCGAATGCGGAGCTTGGAGTAAAAGGTGCCCATCCTGTTAGTCGGATTTTGCCTCTAATGCCTCTCCAGTAGCCAACTTTGTCTGCAGGGAAGCATTGGCACCACATTTATATTTAGAGCATGTTTGTCCTCTTCTGGCTACCTTCCTCTCCTCATGACCACACAGACTCATCCTACTACTAATGCTGCCTTCACATCAGTGCCATACTGGCATCATGACAAGACTGGCCCGGAGGAGAGAGAGAGTGAGGCACAGGAGGGGAGGGCTGCTGCTCTGTATGCCATGAATAAACTGGTGCCACCATGTCAGTGTTTCCATGAGCTAACTCTGCATAGGGTAAGACATTGATGAAAGGCACTAATGGATGGCAGGGCTAGTGCTTACATAGAGGCAAAGGGGGCAATTTTTAGGGGCCCCCTAAGATGTCTCCCCCATTTAACTATGCTTCCCAGGGCCCCTTCAATGCCTTTGGCATAGTAACCTCCACTTGTCCCAGCAAGCCTGCTTCTCTGTCAGTCTGTGGCTCTGTGCACTCTCCAACTTCATCCTTGCAGGGGCCCCTCTCCTCCCTGACCCGGTGCATGTTATTACATAGTTACATGCCGCTGGGTCACAGAAGTGGTGCCCATGCAATGTGGCAGGGAGTGCATAGAGCCATGGACTGACCGAGAGTGCCCGCAGGGACAGGTGAGACGCGACTCTGCCAGCGGCATTGCAGGGGCTCTGCAGAGCACAGGGGTGATCTAGGTTGGTGGTGGCAGCAACTGGCTCAGGGGCCCTGGGGGGAAATTTTGCTGAAACAAAGGGTCCCTAATGGAGTTTTTTTTGGTCGGAGTGGGTTGATTTTTCCCAATGGCCCTATTGTTACTAGAACGAGCCATGATGGAGGGGCATGGCATTACTGGGAGAGAGGGCACATGGCACAGCAGCAGGGTGAATATGGCTATACTAGGGAAAGAGGGACTAACCTGGTTCAGCTGGAGGCAACCATGGTTATCCACTTCAGCCCTCAGTGTATTTTCCCCTTATGGACTAGAGCAATTTTCACATTTTAGCGCTCCTCCCATTCATTTGCCAATAACTTTACCACTACTTATCACAACAAAATGAATCTTTTTTTCCGCCACCAACTAGGCTTTCTTTGGGGTGTACCTTTTTTGCTAAGAATTATATTTTCTAAATGCATTTTAACACGAAATATTGAGAGAAAAAAAATGTTCTGTTTTCATCCATTATAGTTTTAAAATAATACATGCTACCATAATTAACACCCACATTTTATTTGCCCATTTGTCCTGGTTATTACACCATTTAAATTGTCACTATCACAATGTATGGCGCCAATATTTTATTTGGAAAAAAAGGTGCATTTTTTCAGATTTGCATACATAGCTATTTACAGGCCCATAATTTAAAAAATAACAGTAATATACCCTCCTGACATACATATTAAAAAAAGTTTAGTCCCTAAGGTAACTATTTATGCCTGGAGTCGGGCACTACTGCGCTGGCCGGGCTGCACACATCCTACAGTGCATGTCCATGGCCGGGAGCGCTCTGCGCATGCGTATGACATCACTAGGCCATGCGCATGACATACACAAAGTTCTCCTGGCCATGGGCACGCACAGCCTGTCCTGCACAGTAGTGCCCGCCTCCGGTGACCTGGAAGAGGCTGCTGGAGGAGCATTTAGGTAGATAGTGGAGGCAAAAAGGAGAACGGGGGAGTGGTAGGCATCAGGTCACAGTATTTGCTTACTCCCCTCTTTCTCTAGCTTATTTTGGCTCTGGTATACTTTAAGAAATGCCAGTTATCCTTCTGATCCTCTTTCTCTAAGGGCTCATTTCCACAGGCAATTAAACTGTGTTTATGAAAAGATAGGTCCTTAACAATCCCCAATGCCCGAACAATATTGATCAGCTGCTCTACATACATAATAGTTGCGCCACATGCTTGTTCCAGGTGTGTGTGATTCAGACACTACTGGTAAATGAAAGGTAAGCAGGACTCTAGGCAGCTGATATTGTTTGAAAGGAAATAAATATGGCAAACTCAATATCCATCTCACTTCAGGTGTCTTTTAACTATTAACATGAGGCTGTGCGCCCAATTGCAATTATAAATGACAATCGTTCAAAATTTTGCTAGCACTTCGTACAGTGATTTCCGGTACTTTTTTAGAAGCCATTTTTTAAAGTGTTTAATATGAAGACTTACCTGACTTGTAAGACACATGAAGTAAGTAGCACAGGCAGATGAGGATGGTGTTAAAACAAAACAAAAGTTAAACTTTTATAATCTTTCCTGATTGACTTTGTGAGGATGACCTACAGACAGGAGGTTTCTATTTTCAGTGGGATTGGGTGACCATTTTCATTCTGTAGAGTAAGGGCCCATTCACATTTGCAGTCACTTTGCGCTAGCATTTTGCGCAGGTGGTTTTTCTGCCATTAACACAGAAAAATCACTGGACAAATATGCGTTCATTGAGCAAATGCGATCAGTGCTTGTGGCAAAATGCTGCAGGTAACACGTTTTGCAATTGCCGCTAATCGAGAATCACCAGCGATCGCCAAAGTGAGATCACTACCATAGGATTAATAATTGCGCTAGCACTTTAAGAAGCGCCAGCGCTTCGGCGATTAGCAGGAATCACCCACTAATCACTCGTGCGAAACGGGCCCTCGACAGTAGTTGAGTATTTTCAGGGGGAGCACTACACTACCTGGCTGCTATTTTTGTCTTGCTGATGGGCTGGCAATTTCTTGCTGAAATTATGCTTTTGGCCTGGTTCACACTGGCAATAAAAAAAGTGTAGTTGCAGATCATAACTGAGAGGATCGTAACGGATGCTAATGCATCCAATGTTAACCTATGGCTCCATTTACATAGGTCTGTTCAAGTGGATCTATTCCGCACACTCTGCTGAACGCACCGCAAGTTTGGTGCTGCAGCGAATTTTCCGGACAGCAGAACAGAAACGGACATTGAAGCACTGCATGGGAGGCAATGAGGAGTGGATCCACACTGGCTAAGAAATGGCCCGTTCTGGGGGAGGGTATGGGGAAACGGAACTGAACCAACTGAATGGGAAAGGAAGGAAAACGGATCTGTTCAAATGGAAATCTGATCCGTTTTCACTGATCCATTTAGCAGATAAGTCTCAGTGTGAACTGGCGCCCCTAAAGGGAACCTGAACTGAGGATATGTTGGCTACCATATTTCCGGTTTACATAAAACCAGTTGCCTGGAAGTCCTTTGGCTGCAGCAGTGCTTGACTCACCTGAAGCAAGCATGCAGATAATCTAGTCAGGTTTCAGTCAGAAACAACTGATCTGCATGCTTGTTCAGGGTCTATGGCTAAGAGTATTAATGCTCGTACACACATGCAATTCTTCCACCCAACTATCATTCTAACTTGGTCTGTTGGTCGTGTTTACACGTGGCAAATGACTAGATGAGCGACTGATAACAGGCGGTTTGTCTGATCCAACCGGCGGATCAACTCACACGACTTTTGGGCTGATATTGTTCAGTTGGCCACATGTGTACAGGTCATTTTAATGTGGCCATATAGTGCAGTCCGTCATTCTGCTTGAGCGCAGAATGCAAATTATTTGGTCTTTTAGTTGGTTGGTGTACGGAAAATACAAGAAGTGCAGTTGCTTGGTCGTGCGGTCGGTCATGTCATTGGCCTTGTTGTGCGCTTTGTTAGACATGTATACGAGCCTTTAGAGAGAGGCTCAGCAGGAAAGCCAGGCAATCTGCATTGTTTAAAAGCATTTAAATATGTCAGCCTCTATATCCCTCTCTAATAGAGGCATCATGCAAAACGTGGTAGGCCACCCAACCCCCCAAACCTTTGTGGGCTAAAAGAAATAAATATGGTTCCTTCTGTGCACTTCTGAACTCCCTCCCTCTGCTAGAAATCAAATGATTCCCTAATCGATTTTTGCTAAAATTTAAATTCGGTTGATTGAGCTAGACAGAAGATATTGCTTGATTGACGGTGGGTCAGGATTGCATCGCTATCTGTGTTTTATTTTGCAGATACCTTCTGGTCATTTTGGTGTTGGGTTTTTTTTCTTAGTGGTTGACACTTGGCTGTCCCCGAGCCAGCATTTGGGGCTGTGGGGTGGTCCTAGAGCTTTGTGTCCTTGGTTTTGTTTAGGTGACATCTGGGCACATTATCCATGGTGATCTCTGATATTTGTTGTTTTATGTTAATTTTAATAAAAGGGCTTCTATAGTATATAAAATCAAGCTTAGCAATCTGTCCTTATTTTAATGAGTAAGTGGGTTGTGCGGAATGCTGCCCAACTATTAGGCAATACCCCCATAAAGATCCCTCTCTGATCTGGTAATGACCTGAGAAGGATCTGGACCCACTAGGGTGGTTTTGGCAGCATTTTGTGATCAATCACTGGCGATTCCCCAAAACACTTTGCCAATAAAAGTGAGTGGTGGGGAACCCACTAGTGCGATTGCAAATAAGGGTAATTGCAATCGCAGAACATGCAGCATTTTTAATGCGTTTGTGCTGAATGTTATGTATAGTAGCGCTGGAAAATTGATGTTAAAAGCAATTTTGCAGTGATTAGAGGGCGACCGACTGAATATTTAAATATTTATACTTACCAGATGTGCGCATCCTTAGCCCCGCCCTCTAGCGGAAGAGGTCACAGGCGCTTCGTCTAGAGTCCTAGAGAAGCACCTATGACCTCTTATTTTAGTGGGTGGGGCTAAAAACAGGAGCCAGACATCTGGTAACAGTTTATTGAAAAAAAAAAAGCTTTGGAATTGCTAATGGGAAGCGCTGTACAGTTTACTGCACATCACTTACAATCGCCAGGAAACGCAATCGCACAAGGAATGTCTGCACACAGCGCTGCAGCAATTCCTAGTTGGTTGCAGACTGGCCTTAGCCATTCTGACCAGTATTTGGCTACCTTAATAGTGTATGGCCACTTTACCCACTCCAAGTCACCCTACTCATCATCTTCCAACTCACTCACTTCCTGCAGCTTCACACATGCTAGGGCTATACTCAGACTTGTGTAATACAATGCAGTACATGTTGTTCCACATTGCCACATCGAAGGGCTGGTGCACACCAAGCGTTTTTGGTAGCTTTTTCAAAACCGCTGCTGCCTGTGAACACACTTGGCTAACGTATCTCAATGGGATGGTGCACACCAGCGGTTTGAGGTTTTTAGCAAATTGCAAACGTGGCTCCTGCAGCACTTTTGCGGTTTGCAGATGCGTTTCTGCCTCAATGTAAAGTATAGGAAAACCTCAAACCGCTCTGAAATACGCTAGATCAGAGCGGTATTCAGGCGTTTGTCACAGAAGCTGTTCGGTAACAGCTTTACTATAACAATATATGTAATCTGCTGCACAAAAATGCTCCAAAAACTGCTAGGCATGTTTAGAAAATCTCTCTAAACACGCCTAGAATCGCTCTGAAAATCTGCTTCAAAAACCTCTAGCGTTTTGCAGAACTGCTAGCAATAATCGTGATCGCGATTTCCCAGTGTGGAGAACTGCCCATACATCAATGTATGGGCAGATTGACCAAAAGACAGATTTCTTTCTGATTGGAGAGAGATCTGTTGCCTGCCCATACACCACAGGCAGATTCCCGATCGATTTCAGCATGACATCTCTTGGGAATCGACCTTGTGACGCTGCCTCGCCAACTCGTGGTGCTGTCCCACCTAGTGTAAACTGTCCACCACTGGATCCCTTATGACCGGTGTAATGTGAGCACGTGTGTCACATCACATGCCCACGTATACGCCAGCAACCATGCCATGGGAGGAAGAGTGCGGAAACACTGACAGGTAAAGGCACTAGGGGGCACATTTTACACTGCGGGCAAAATTCTGGGGGGGTTGCCTTCATTGCTCATCCTGATATCGCATACCATTACCACCGCACACCCAGTTGAGCATGTTGGCCCTATATCTTGCAGCATGTCCAATTGATACATGCAACCAATTTCAGCTAAAACTGCAAGTGTGGCCTGGAGCCGTATGTTTGTGCGTAATGATATCCAAATTTGCCAATTGTTAGTTTTTATTCACTGGAGCCAGCTGAAAGTATGCCAAACGTTTTCAGAGCAGTATAATGTTATCTCTGCCATTACTTACTAGCAGACCCTGAGGAGATCTGTTTACAAGATACAGGACTGATACCTTCACTGATCAGAAGAAGAATGGAACATGGGCAAATTTATCAAAGCTAATACTACTGTCTTTTTCTTCCTAAAGCCTCGTACACAGTATGAGGAATTTCACCAGGCAGGGCGACATTGCAGAGATAACACTGCAGGCTAGTAATGTGTTCTATTGCTATAGGGGGAAACGGCGATGTAATGCTACAGGTGGGGAGAGTTGAGAGAGCAGTGTTCTCGTTCAGCCAAATCTATCTGCCCGGCTGATAGGTACCTGATGCTGGGCATACACGGGTCGATCCGGCGGCCAATTAGCCGCCGGAATGACTCCCGCCGCGTCGCTGCTCATCGATTCCCGCTGGTCCCCGCTGGCGCTTCCTTATCAGCCGCTTGATTCCCTGCCATTGTCCGCCGGCGGGGATCGAGCAGCATCATCGGACCTGCTGAATATTATCAGCTGGCCGCATCAGCTGCTCGATACACGGTACAGGAATCAGAATCAGAATCATTTATTTCGCCAAGTACAACGGGGGTTGTACTCGGAATTATTTTTGGCACATACAGGGTCGGCGATGGTACAGCAAAAAAAAATGCAAGCCGTAATGTACATTACATTAGTAGGGAGTACACAGTGCATGGGACATGATACTTAGGAAGGTCCCAAGGAGACATCCAGTGCTATGTGAGTGGAGTGCTACCTTCTCTGCAGCACTCAACAGCTCTGCAGCTATTTGGATGCCTCCCCAGGAAAGAAGCGTAGAGAGATATAGAGAATAGAAACTTACAGATGGACCCAGGAGAAGGACTGGAGGGGGTAATCCGCTGGCGTATATGGCACTCAAACGCTTCTGTAGCGATACTTGAATCAGATTCCTCCCCAGTCCAACCCTGGGGAAGAGAGAGAGATGCGAGAGAAAGGAAGGAAGATAAATATAGAGTGCGAGAGAAAGTGAGTCCCCTTGTGCAGGGCAGCCATCAGATGGATCAGGCGGGGAAGTGGCTCGTCAGATGGATCAGGCATCAAGGTGGCTGGGGTCGATGCGGCCCAGGAGGAGCAGACCACGCGGTGAGCCAGTCAGGGCAGGGAAGCCGGTGAGACTTACCCCACACAGGTGGCAAACGCCGTTTTGTGTTTATTGTCCCTTGGCAGTGGGGGGTCTGGAGTCAGCACGGACCGCTGTGGAAAACTGTCCCGTCTGGAGCAGCTGGATCCCTAGTGATCTTGAGCTGCGTGGGGGCCCTGGGGGAGATGCCAGCCTGAGGTGCTTCAGATGGAGGCAGGCTGTGAGGCACACTGGCCGCAGCGATCTGAATGGTCTGGAGGAGAGGAGCTCCACGTGGGTGGCCGAGCAGGCTGGAGGCCGGTGGTGGAGATCGGAGGTGGCCAGCCGATGGTGAGCCCTCCCCAGCTGCGGCGGCCAGGCTGATGGCAGGCAGCTGAAGCTCCATCCGGAGGAGCGATGGCATCTCCAGTGCTGTGGGCGGCGGCATCGGGTCCTCTGCAGTCGTGACGGTGCAGCCCCGTTCCTACAGTGGCTGGAGTGGCAGCGAAGATCGTGCCTCCTCTGTCTGTGACCACGTGCTCCGCTCTGGCGTCCTGGGCTCCCAGGCAACAGGGGCGCAGCCTGGCGGGACCACGTGGGAGGGCCGGAGCAACCCAAAGGATGGACCAAGGCGGGTTGCTGATTCAGGTCCTCAGCAGCGGCAGGACACGGCGCCGCCGGTACATCTCTCCCACGCCGCGTGGGAGGTTGAGTGGAGGCAATGCTCGGCCGCATGTGCTCTTCCTGCCCCTCCGGCTGCGATAGTCCCTGGCGGGGCCCCAAGCCACTGTCCCCTCACTCTGCTCGGCAGCCTGCGATGCTCCCCCGATAGGTAGGGGAGATCGGGTGAGTGCAGCAGGGTGGATTAGGGGGAAAAATAGAAAAGAATCCGGAGCCCTGTGGCCGTGGCATCCGAGTCCGGCGCCATCTTGGTGTTATAACTGGTGGTGAAATGTACCGTGTATCCCCAGCATGAGACATGAGGAGCTGCTCTACATACACAAGACCCTCCACAGAGGCAGCCATTATTGGTGGCCTCAGCCGACCTTCCTCTAGTGTGTGAATGAAGCTTAATTCCTACCTATCTGATCACAATTGGAAGAAAGTAGTGATCTGCATGCGTTTTGAGAGCAGAGGCGTCACTAGGGTTGGTGTCACCCCCTCTTACCCCATGAACCTCCAGGTGCTGGGAAATTTGGGCGCATGAGGCAGGTGGACAAAAAGGGCGCCGCCATTCACTGCCATATTATCGTTTAACGGGCGCCCAACAGGAAATGAGGGCGCCCGTATTAATGTACGTTTTATACAAACATTATACATAATTTAGGTTTTACAACTTTGCCAGCGATCACTATCGTTTACATAATGAAAATTTTAATTCATTGATTTTACCTGAATCTTTAACGTTTACATCACACTTTCTTAATAAATCATTATTTTCCATTATGAAGAGGAAAAAAGGGCGCCCGTGTTAATATTCATTTTCAAAATACATTATAACTAATTTGTTTTCTAAATTTGCCGGTGATTATTTCCGTGCCAATTATACAAATATATAGGTTTAACCTGATTCTTCATTTAACGTTTACATAAACATTGTTGTTAAATCATTATTTTACATATATAATTCCGATATGCAATAAATTATAAAATACATGATTTTCTATCAGCATTCTGTAAAACATTATCATGCACAAATCAAACAGTACAACCACAAAATCATAACATTTAGTTTTACAAGCTGAATTCGTACAAAACACTATTATCCATCTGATACCCTGAGCAAACTGTAAAATGTTATATAATTTTTACACATATTAATCATAAAACTATTATTCGTATGATTTAGCGAGTAATACATAAATCTTTATATATAATTTTAACACGCATCATTTATAAATCACTATCTGTTTGAAAAATCGTACAAAACCTTAATTGTTCTCGGTAATGTTCAGCCTCACAATTTTAGTAAAAACATTTGATATTCAGCTGGTCCGATCAAGCTGCTCGATCCCCGCCGGCGGACAATGGCAGGGAATCGAGCGGTGATAAGGAAGCGCCAGCGGGGACGAGCAGTAATCGATCCGAGCGGGGACGCGGCGGGAGTCGATCCGGTGGCTAATCGGCCGCTGGATCGACCCGTGTATTCCCACCATAAGAGTTTAACTTGCCTTTATCATCTTAAATCCCCCTGCAGACATCCTGTGCCCAGACTGTTTTTTAAATTCATCCTCCTTTAATCCACCAAGGATAACTTCCACTGTAATCAGTCTGTTTACTTATCTGTGTTTTCTGCCAGTTTTGCGCTGCTGACTTGTCTCCCTGCCTGTTTCTCCCCTGCCTGTTTCAAATCTAGGCCCCTGCATCTCAAGTGTGCCTACGCCATTTTGAAATTATGTTCTGTTCCCATGCCGTGTGTCTAACTTCATGTAGTCTGTCTACACAGCACATTTGTGGCTTCAGCCATACTTGTTCATTCTAATTCCTGTCACCAGGGAGTGTGCAGCACTGGTACAGTAGAGATTTTATCATGCTATGCCTTAACAGTATGCGCCTGTCAGTGGTACCCTGAACAAAAATGTGCATGACAAATAAACTTTATACTTGTGCCCGGATCTTTTAGCTGCTAAACATGGCTCTGTTTCAGAAATCATCACAGGAATCGCTGACTAGTTTGGAGTGCAGTGATGGGACCCATTATTATTTAATAATAATAATAATAATAATAATAATTAGTATTTATATAGCGCCAACATATTAAGCAGCGCTGTACAGTGTATATATATAATTGTCACTAACTGTCCCTCAAAGGAGCTCACAATCTAATCCCTACCATTGCCATATGTCTATATTATGTAGTGTAAGTACTGTAGTCTAGGGCCAATTTTTTAGGGGGAACCAATTAACTTATCTGTATGTTTTTGGAATGTGGGAGGAAACCGGAGTGCCCGGAGGAAACCCACGCAGACACGGAGAAAACATACAAACTCTTTGCAGATAGTGCCCTGGCTGGGATTCGAACCAGGGACCCAGTGCTGCAAGGCGAGAGAGCTAACCACTACGCCACCGTGCTGCCCATGACCCATGACAGTTATGCCTTGTTTCTTCCCGTGAGACCATTATCTCCAGTACAAAATCAAGTTTTCAAACTTATCGTTACTGCACTATACCTTATTTTCAGCTGTTGTGGGAATAGCATTAAAATAGGGTACATATTAATTGAAATAACATTTTACTTGTGTTAAAAACAAATCCTATAAGAAATTCTTCAAATGTTTTAATGGAAAAGGTAAACTTATATCGACTATTCCATACAACTGCTACATAACAAAGTAGTTTGGATATAATCCAAGCAAAAAAGTATTCATAAACCATGCTCTTGTACAGGTTAATGTATTTCTTTTTACAACAGTTAAACATTTTTAATAGTACATCTTAAAACAGGAAGCAGTAGATTTGGGCGCATGAGACAAGTGGACAAAAAGGGCGCCCCATTCACTTCCATTATAAATATCGTTTAATGGGCGCTGAACAGGGAAAAAAAGGCGCCGGAGATTTTTAAGGATTTATAACTGTTTGTGATGATTTAAGTTTACAAAATGAGCCCGTGACGAATAACGTTTATGAAGATACTAAATCACTATTTCTAAAACATTATTATCCACCCAAAAAAATAATTTACATTTTTTTCTTTACATTTTTTATTTATTAATGTCTGTAAAACATTATTATCCATAGGGGGTTTTAGGTTTAGGCACCAACAGGGGGGGGTCTTAGGTTTAGGCACCAACAGGGGGGTCTTAGGTTTAGGCACCAACAGGGGGGTCTTAGGTTTAGGCACCAACAGGGGGGTCTTAGGTTTAGGCACCAACAGGAGGGTCTTAGGTTTAGGCACCAACAGGGGGGTCTTAGGTTTAGGCACCAACAGGGGGGTCTTAGGTTTAGGCACCAACTGGGGGGTCTTAGGTTTAGGCACCAACAGGGGGGTCTTAGGTTTAGGCACCAACAGGGGGTCTAGGGGTTAGGGATAGGTACAGGGAGGGTTTTTAATAAACGTAAATATAAGTTTCACTTTACAAATAGGGAAGATTAACGTTTTAAGAATTGCCGATCTCATACACATTATTTAGTGATTTATAAATTCTTAAAACACTATAAACGAAATTCTACACAATATTTAAACGATATTTTCCATTTATCGTTTATACCACGCGCCCTTTTTTCCCGACGCCCTTTTCGTACGTACGCCTTAAAACACATGGGGCCATATGCAATTAACTTTTTCACCTGCGTTTTTTCTCCTAGGAGATCATTTTTCATTTTAAATTTAAAATACTTTTCCAGCACTTCAACTAAAAAAAAGTACCAAAAAGTAAGTGAAAAGGGACTAATAAAATTTATTTTGAGCATTTTCTTGCTTTCTGGTGGCTTAAAAGGTATTTTATTGACAAGTTTAAAAATGTCAACTTGGAGAAAACCTAAGGAGGAAAAGTGAATTGCATATGGGCCATAGTATTAAAAATCCCTACTAGTGTGAATCTTTGTGTTGAGGGAGGCCTATGTTTCTTTTTCTAATTGTCTACAGCAGTGGTTCTCAAACTTTTTCGGGTCAAGGCACCCTTGATGATTAAAATTTTTTTCAAGGCACCCCTTTACAACACACAAAAACCAAAATGCTGCTATTACCCCTAACAGCTACTGTTTGTTCTATTTTTAGTTAAAGTGCTTTGAAAAGTTTAATACAAGTATCAAAATTGCATCAGGTAAAATGTAAGCATGTTAATACAAAATCCACCCCGCCCCCCCCCCCCCAAGGTATCACATGGGGCCTGAAGGCAACAACCCCCTCTCAGAAAAAGTGTGGGCCTCTGACAGAAGACCCCCCCCCCTCCCCCAGCTAACAGTGTTAGCCCTGGCCAGAAGATACCCCCCCCCAGTTAAAAGTGGGGGCTACTGTCAGAACATCCCCATTCCCCCCCCCCCCCACAGAAACATAGAGCATGGGCCCCTGACATAAGATCCCCCCCTCCCCAGGAAATAGTCTGTGCCCATGCCAGAACACCCCCTCCCACAAACATACAGTCTGAGGCCCTGCCAGAAGATTGCCCTCCCCCCCCCCCCCCGGAAACATACCATATGGGCCCCTGCCAGAACACCCCTCAAACATACACTGCATGGGGGCCCTGCCAGAATGTCCTCGTCCACCTGCCCGTCAACCCCCCCCCCCCCCCCGGAATAAAAAAAACCCGATCGCCCACTTGAAAAGCCCCCTGCCTGTCAACACCGCACAACATAACCCCCCCCCCCCCTCAGGGTATGGGTACTTCAGTATGCCTATGCCCATTTCACCTGGGGAGGTGGCATCTGGGTATCCCCATAGACCATGTGGCGATGGTATTGCTCAGGCTGCAGAGCCCCACGTGGTCCGGCACTACACAAATTAGAGGCTTGGGAGAGGGGGGCCCCACACTGTTTTCTTAAACTGTAACGGATATATATGAATGTGTATGCAGCCAAATGTCATTTTTCACCAGTTTAAAAACCATTTCCATTATTTTCTCAAAAATGTGGTCTTTTTGAAGGAGGAAGAAAAAAAAAGTTGTTTCCACTACACTCCCGAAGATACCTGGCAACTTTGATAAAGCTTTAATTTATGGGGGCTTTGCAATTAACCACAGAAATCAGCAGTATTAACCATAATGTAATGGCAGAAATTCCGTCCGAATTCTGTGGGATTTTACTTGGCATTATGAATTCCGATGTAAAAGTCAGAATTAGGAAGCTTGTGCTTACTCTGCAGTATGCAACAGCATAAATTGCCAGGACCTACTTATCAGCAAGGAAAACCATTACGTAGAAGTTGGCTATCTAGCCTAGGCCTGGAACCCACTAGGAACGCTTTTCTGAGCGCTTTGTGATTTGAAAAGCTCTCACTAATGTAATGCTATGGATTTTATTTAAAAAAAAAAAATCACCCATAGCATTGCATTAGCAGGAGCTTTTTGCAAATCACTAGCGCTTAGAAAAGGCTGCTAGTGGGTTTGAGCCCTGAGGCCTTGTTCCCATGGCATTCCGCTCATGTGGCCGTTCGTTGGTCAGGTTTTTTATTTTCAATTTCTGTACGTTGAACTTTTTGTTACCTGCTTTTCTAAGCGCTTTTGCGTTTTTTCACTTCCTGACAAGAACTCTTGGATCAGAAAGATATTTTGTGAGTTTTCCTATACCTTGCCTCAAAAATGGCCCATGCACCGCTTTTCTGAGCGGATCGGAAACAAACCGCTCAGATGTGAACTTTCTCATAGAGAATCATTGCACAAGCACTTTCAGGGAGATTTTGAAAATCGCCAGTGCTTAAAAAATGTCACAAATGCCCCTAGTGTGAACGAGCCCTAACAGTCAGTTGCAGGGATTTAAAAAGCTTCCATAGCCATTAAAACATTGGCTGCCTAATCGAAAAAATGTCTCACATTGCCCGTCAGGGCCTAACCAATATATACAAATAAATGGTCTTATAAACCTCTTATCCTGTGTAAAATGAGCCTTAAAGAGAACCCAAGGTGGGTTTTAAAGGGAACCAGAGATGAACGTTTCACACAAAATAAACATCAGTCGATGGCTTGTAAAGAATAAATGCTCTACCTGATAATTTTGCCTCTCTGGTGTGCCTTTTTTAGTGTTTTTTTTTATCCATTATTGCTCCAGGAAAAATCAAATATGGCCACCGGCTCATATCCCTTCTGCTTTCGGGTTATGAGTTCTGGATGTGCTGTCTAGGCTATTTGAGACTAGGCTGCTATCTAGGCTATATGAGAAATGCTGCTGCAGTCTTTCATCTGTGTGTTTCATTTTGGTATGATGTGCAACTGACTGTAGGAAGTGTCTCTCATAGGAATGAAACTGCAGTCATCATCAGTATCTATGCAGACAGTGCACTCAGAGCACACAGATCATATTGCATATTGCTCTGAAAACTTGTCTTTTTCAGAGCTTCTCTCTCTCAGCAGGAGCAGCCCCTCCCATGTCATCACAGCTCTCAGTATGCAAAGCAGGAAATCTGAGCCAGGAGGTGGCAGGCTTGGGCTTGAAAATACTCCACAAAGACTCAGCTATAATGATTCCAGGTCAAACCTAGAGTGAACCAGTCAGTGATTCTTATCACAGCTGCTAATAGACTAAGCAGATAAGAATGAAACTAAAAGCAGGGTAGGTGTTTACTGTCATGTTCCCACTGATAAATGTAATAAAATACATGAGGGTGCTTCGTCTCTGGTTCTCTTTAAAAATCCTAATTACACACAGAGGATGGGTCTGCATATAATGCCCAGCCTCTGTTGCTATATCGTTCTCCCCCAGAGCCCCCCTGCGCTCTACTGGCCCCCATAAATCAAATCGCTGTGCTAGCAACACACAGCGTGTCAATAGCCGCCTGTTTACATGGCCACTGTCACTCTCTGCTACTCCTTCGCCAACTCTGTCACCGTTCCCCACCTGCGACCCTACCCTCCAATCAGCGGGGAGCGGTGATATGGAGGAGGCGGGGGAGCAGCGAGAGTGACAGTAGGCATGTAAACTGGCTATCGACACACTGCGAGTCGCTAGAACAGCAATTTGATTTATGGGGGCGCACGCACACACACACACACCACACACCACACACCACACACCACACACCACACACCACACACCACACACCACACACCACACACCACACACCACACACCACACACCACACACCACACACCACACACACACCTCGACTGATCTCAGACAAACTATCTAGTCACAATCATGCACATGTATCCAGATTCAGAGCATAAATATAATTGTCTATAACCTATATATATGTGGGTACACTCAGCTCAATCCCCCTGAGGGGTTAGAGGAGGAGGATTCTGAATTACTAAAAAAAAATCACTGAACATCCTATTTTATCAGCATTCTATGCATTACTGAAAATACCCAAGAACAAGTTTGATCCACCAGGCAGAGCAATAGTGTCGTGGAGAGATAATTTGATGGATTTATTGAGCCAATACATGGATTCATTTCAGAGACCTTTTGTAGAAGCACTTCCCTCGTATCTAAAAGATACAAAAGATGTCCTACGCAGGCTACAGGACTTGCATATCTCTGACACTACTCTTTTGGCAAGCCTGGATGTCGAGTCATTATATAGTAACATCCGTCATGACCTCGGCATCCAGGCAGTCGAATACTTCCTCCGATCACAAGGTACACACTTGGAAAAGTGCACACCCAAGATCCTTAAAGGAGTTCTGTGTACTGCTTAAATAAATTAAAAAAAGCCACTTACCTGGGGCTTCTCAGCCCCCTGCAGCTGAAATGTCCCGCACCATCCTCCTCTGATCCTTCGTTTCCCGCCGCCAGTCCCGGTCTAATCGGCCATCTGATTAGACTGCGGCTGTGGCCACGTGCGTGCTCGCTCCTGCGAGCTTCATCAGGAGCTTACTGCACAGGGGCAGTACAAGAAAACTATGTACTGCACCCACGCAGTAAGCTCCCGATGACGTGCGTGGGAGCAAGCATTATTCCTCTTGTTAGACGAATATTACAACGGAACTGGCGGCAGGCATCAGAGCATCAGAGGACGGCGCAGGACATTTTGGCTGCAGTGGGCCGATAGAAGCCCCTGGTAAGTGGTGTTTTTTGCAGAACCCCTTTAAAAGCAGGGATACCGGTGGGGCAGTTTCTCAGAGCAAGGAGAAACTGCTCAACTGAGGATCTATTCGAAGAGGAAAGTACACTCCTCAGACAGACATCTTAATCAGAGAGGCTTCCTTGAAAGCACTATCACAAAAGCATATAATAGAGCTAAAAATAGCCAACGGGCTGATACCCTGGTACCAAAACGTCCACCACCCCAGACCAATCCACAGCAACCGAGATTGATCATCGAACCAATCCCATCAGATATTTAGTATCCTTGAACAATATTGGCCCATCTTGCATCAGGATAAGGACCTGGCTAAATATTTATCAACCAAACCAGCAGTAACATAACGACGTACTGAGAACGTAAGAGAAATCTTGGTACATAGCACATACACACAAAAAAGAGGAAAGTACATGTTTGACATGGCTACCACCCAAACCGAACAGGTCGTTTAAATGTGGCCACTATAAGGCCTATCCCTACATGCCTAAAAAAGTTTTGTTTCGAAGTCAAATAACAGAAATTGTAATAAAATTTTTATTTATTTTTTTCCAATTCAATTTTTTATTGAAAAGATTTAGCAGGTTTTAACATTTTGACAGAATTATAACAGCAATGAGCAGTTGAACATTTCTATACAGTTTAGTTTTGACAGTAATGGAGGACTTATACATATTCATGTGACCATAACAGGCTTTAATTACTGATTGCACTTCACTTCTAGGCACAAATATTTACCGATGCAGGTGCTTGCAGGCATACTCCCTCTAGTAGCCGTTTAGTAATGGGGAGATACAAAGGTATAGTAAGTAGTTAATTGCAGATGTTATTAATCGGGTAACTTCCAGCAGCACGAATTATACTGGTGAAAATCTAGATGGGAGATTGGTCTAGGCCCCCAGTGGGGCAAAAGTGGCGGAAGTTCTTAGGATGAGGATTAGAGGATTACAATGTAGACTCATTTTGATTGAGGACAGATCTGCAGGGGCCTTGGCCAACTACCTGCAGAGTGTCATGTATAGTATGACCTGAGGTAATCCGATAATCCCTGGGTGTTAGACGAGTGTCTAATTGGTTTTGACAGGTTGATGGGCGTTATTAATGAGTATCTTCTCATACACTTGGTACCATCTGAGAGTGCGCCTGCTTGACCTGTGTTGCCTGGAGGTCACAACAGCTATTTGTCTATAGAAACTATTTAATAGTGCAAAGGTATGCTTAGTAACATCTATTAGTAGTCGTACAGTATTATACGCTGCATTTGTTTAGTAGAAGCAGCATGAGATGTAGACAAAAACAAATAAGATAAAGGAGAAAGAAAGGAAACAGAGCTAAAAGGATAATGCGATAATGGATAAAATAACTAAGTATACCCTAATTGGGGATAGATATCGGAGGGAAGTTTAGGCAACTTTTAAGGCAAAGGATTCGGTGTCTCATTATGTGGAATTGGCATCAGACGGTATGATGGCGATTAACCTCCTTGCCGGTTTTCCCGACCTGAGCTCGGGGTAGAAAAAAGCAGCTGCTATCGGTGATCCCGAGCTCAGGTCGGGGTAGGCATTGCAGAGCTTTACCTTTTAGTTGTGGAGTCCCGCGCGCGATCTCGCTGCGCAGCGGGACTCCAGCCTCTCTCCCCGGCAGTGTGGGGTCTTTCCCTGGCCGCCGGGATCCCCCATGTCCCCGCTATTCTTCCGGGGACCCGGCAGCCAGTTGGAGCAGCGCAGCCGTGGTGGTGGCAGCAGAGCGGTGGTGGCAGCGTGACGTCATCGGGGGCGGGGCTAACATTGAAAACGAGCTTCTCTATATTAGAGAAATATAGAGAAGTTCGTTTATATGTATATTAGCGCCATCTTGTGGGCATAGAGAAAACTGCAGCCCAGGAGCCCAGGAAGGTAATTTTTTTTATTATTTTGCTGCAGATCTCCCTGCCAGAATGATTTTTCGCAGGTTTTAGGGTCTGAAAGAGTGAAAAAAAAATTGCACCGCTTTTAGACCCTAAAATCCGGAAAGAATCAGACCGCCAAGGAGGTTAATATATAAGTAGGTGGGACTATTATTGCATTAAGTACCATGCATGGGAGTTTGTAGGTGGATACGACCTTCTGTGTTTCCATTATGTGGTAAGGGTAAGCCCATACCTGTTTTGAGCTAGAAGAGCGAGCAATTGAAGTGATTGACAGATGTTTTCTGAGTTTTGAATGTGTTTTTCCAATTTTAAATTGCTGCAGGTAATGGATAGAATCTGTGGGAAGGGGGGCAGTGAAGTTTGATCCCAGTTCTGGAGTATAGACGATAAAATCATGTTTTAATTGCAACACTCGTGGCCTGGTGTATGTTGCTAGATGTTGTTGTGACCTCTTGTAAGTTGGGAAGACTATTCGAGCCCTTGAAGATCGTGTCTTAGAACACGTGGGGGACATCAAGCATAAGAGCACAAAAGCATCAAGCATAAAAGTGATACCCCAGTGGCAAGACACATGAACCCAAAACACTGTTCAAACCCATTTCCATCTCCTTTTGGGATTTGCAACAGTGGAAAAATGGGGTAAGAGGTGGGGATCTTGATGAAAAGCTGTTGCAGCTCGAGGCAGCTTGGATATTCAGAATGGATACACTGGCACCGAGAGGACTAAAAGTGGACCCAAATTAAAAATACAAGATTTCAGAAAAAAAATCTGTTTACTAAATTATAATAATAAATAGCAGCCTTTTTTTCAGCTGCATGATGATGAATATAAAATATTTTACATTTATTGGAGGAACCCCTCCCTCCCTTCCTTCCTTTCATATTGCCGGGACAGAATCCGGCAAACTGATGGAGTAGGTGGTTTCTGGCAAAGGAGGAATTGCTAATGGCTGCCACCTGTATAACCCTAGTTATGAAAAAAGGGTGAAAAGCATACACTGAGATGCTCATGGGCTTGAAGGAGTGTTTATTTATTTTTGTATGTGTCAGAGTGGTGCAACTAAATATTTTGAATTAAAAAAAAGTTTAGTTTGGGTCCGCTTTAATGAAGATTTCTAGGTGAACAGTTTATTGCGATAACTAAGCTCTGCGGATGCATTTATTGCTGTATTCACTCTTTGGAATTGGTAAGTATTGATTTGTAGTACATTAAATTTATCTGGTCCGCCACTCACCACTCTACTCCCTCCCTCTACCTCCTGCGCCCGCTGCCTCCCTCATATAGGGGTCATGTTTCCTGATGGTGTATTTCATTTCAGATTCACTGTTTATGGGCAAATCCGCTGTAGTTATATTTTGCCCACTGGGAAAAATTACCCAAAACTATGGCCTAGGATACCATTGTTATGCAGATGACACACAACTGTATCTGTCCTTCAAGCCTGGCACCCAAGACCCATCAGCACCCATAAATGCGTGTCTAGTGGATTTACAAAAGCTGTTGTCAAGTCTTCCTTCTTCCATCTAAGAAATATAGCGAGAATCAAACACCTTATCCCGGCTGAAGACTTACCTGCCCTGGTTCAGGGATTTGTCTCCTCCCGCCTAGACTACTGCAACGCCCTGTTCATCGGATCTACAGATAAGGTTCTGCGCCCCTTACAGCTAGTACAGAATGCTGCAGCCAGACTCCTAGCCAATGCCCCCCCACAGCTCACACATCACCCCAGTACTGCAAATTCTTTATTGGTTGCCATTTAAAATGGAGAATCCATTTTAAAATCTGCCTGCTGACATTCAAGGCTCTAAACCACATGGGACCCAAATACATAGTGGATCTATTGGAACTTTATGCCCCTCCACGCACCCTCCGCTCTGCCAACAAGATGAAGCTGGTTATTCCCAGGACACACTTAACATTTGGTGCTCGGGCCTTTTCCTATGTAGCCCCTACTCTATGGAACTCACTTCCACAATCAGTACGAGACGAGGCTCCTTCTCTGGACAGCTTTAAAAAAGGCTAAAAACTCACCTTTTCCTGAGCCTTTGAGACTGCACAATGCAGGGTCACAGCGCTTTGAGTTCTCAGGGAGAAAAGAGTTATAAACCTATTGTTATAACCTTGCAGCCAGAATTTCTGTTACATTTGTATGACCACCAGACCACGGGCCTGATTCACAAAGCGGTGATAACTCAGTTATCACGCCTAAAAGACTTTAGGCGTGATAACCTTTGCACTAGCAAAGTTATCACCGCTTTGTGCTCTAACTCGCGCGAAGCTCCCGCGCACAAAGTTTTGCGCGCGTACGCGTAAAGTCCCATAGGGCTTAATGGGCACTTTGCGCGAAGAACGATGTGCTGCGCGCGTAGCGCACCGCGCTATGCGCGCAAAACCTTGCGTGCGGGAGTTCGCGCCAATTCCTTCATATCACGCCTAAACTAAGTTTAGGAGTAATAAAGGGCTTTTCACAGGCGTGCAAAGTGTTTTTGCACCGCTTTGTGAATCAGGCCCCACAATTTTATGCATTAGCAGATATATGAGGCACATTTGATTGCTCCAGTCAGGGGCATAACAATAGACCTTGCAAGGGATGCAGCTGCAGGGGGAACCAGAAGCCACAGGGGGCCCCGTCTTGACAGGCTGACAACTAAGGGCACTGAGAGAAAAAACTTTCTGCTCTCTGCACAATTGTTCTAATGACTGCATCTGCTCAGCCACTGATAGGAAATCATATATATAGTTTTGCAGGAAAACATTTTTATATTTGTTTTGGTGGAAGGGGGCCCCATCCAAAGTTTTGCAGGGGGGGCCCAGTGATTTCTAGTTACGCCCCTGGCTCCAGTGTAATATCTAATATTTGGTGGTCAGTATGAATGTGTGCATGCAACTTAACCAGCTTGGTGGTAATGACGAGTTCAGCTTGTCCATTACCGCCAGAGAGCGCCGCTCAGGCCCCACTGGGCCAATTTTTAATATTTTTTTTTAAAACGCGCAGCTAGCACTTTGCTAGCTGCATGTGGGGAACGATCGCCGCCGATGCACTGCTACCCGCCGCGTAACAGCTCCCCCTGCTGAGACCCCTGCGCAGCCTGGCCAATCAGTGCCAGGCAGCGCTGAGGGGTGGATCGGGACTCCCTGTGATGTCACGATGTCGATGACATCACTCCGTTCATCGCCATGGCGACGGGGGAAGCCCCAAAAGAAATCCCGGTCAGAACGGGATTTCTTTACGGGCATATGCGCCGGCGGCGATCGGAGGGGTGGGAGGGACGCCGCAGGGAGGGGGCCATCATGTAGCTAGCGCTAGGCTAGCTACATGATTTTAAAAAAATATTCTAAAAGAACCTGCTGCGCAGCCACCCTGGCAGATTTCATAGAACGCCAGGGTGGTTTAAAGGGGAACTCAAGTAAGAGGTATACGGAGACTGCCATATTTATTTCCTTTTAATCAATACCAGTTGCCTGGCAGCCCTGCTGGGTCTATTCCTCTGTAGTAGTATCTGAATAACACCAGAAACAAGCATAAAGCTAGTCTTGTCAGATCTGACTAAAGTCTGAAACACCTGATCTGCTGCATGCTTGTTCAGGGGCTATGGCTAATGGTATTAGAGGCAGAGGATCAGCGGGGCTGCCAGGCAACTGGTCTTGCTTAAGAGGAAATAAACATGGTAGCCTCCATATACCTCTCTCTTCATTTTCCCTTTAATACAAAGCAGCGGTCTGAGATAGCGAATAAAATTACTGTGAACACCACTCTCCCTGCTGGTAATTAAGAGCTCAGTTGCTACAATTGAAAGATGTGTGATTTTTACGCATCCATGCAGCAGCAGTGCATATATTCACTTTAGCACTCTCCCGGTTAGCAAACAACAACCCAGTTGCCTTAGTTACAATAATGGAAGTGACATCACAGGAAGTGACATGCTGACTGAGAGTGAGGGCTGGAATGCACACTGAGTTGTGGCATGCAGATAAGGCATGCAGAACTCAGAGCTTGTGTAACTGGATACTGTGGATATACCTACATGGAGGTAACATGGATTGGGTATTTTAGGAGGGTGTGCCTCACTGAGAGGGTGGGCGTATACTATTCATCCTGGATCCTATTTAAAGCTTGCCAGATGGCTACCCCTTTAGCTCTGATTCGGGCTGTTGCTGGGGGAAACTTTGTTGCGGGGTGGGGGATTTGCTTTGTATGTTGTGCACTATATTCTCCTGCTGACACCCCTTTTAAGGGGTGAAACAATTGTTGAGTTGCACCGATTTATGTTTATGCACTCTATTGTATGATCTATCTCTTCTGTGAAGGTACACATACCTATACATTTGACCCCTATGGGGTTACTATGGTGAATAACCCAGAGATCACTCTGATAGGCAGACCCCTCAATGGAAATTGAGCTGAGTGCACCCACATGTTTTAGACATAATTATATTTATACTCCTGAATCTGGATACATGGGCTTGATTGTGACTAGATAGTTTGAGTCTCTGAGATCAGTTGAGATAGCTACAATCCACTGTATGCTTACTTGGGGGGAGAAAGTGGGATCAGCAAAGACCCTCGATCTGATCCAGACACCTATCACTGACTGGCAAACAAGTCCTATGTGGTGTCGCAACCAGTCCAGAAACTTTTTTCACCTGTGTTTTTACTATAGTAGCATATATGAAGGTTCATTTTACACAGGATAAGCGGTTAATAAGACCATTTATTTGTATATATTGGTTAGGCCTTGACTGGCAATGTCAGACATGTATTATTGCCAGTACTACTATTCGGCAGTGTGGCAAATCATCGAAAAAAATGGTCAATGAGACGGGAATACAAAGTTTGTGCAAATCTTACTTAAAAAAAAAAGTGAAAAAAAAATTCCACAATTAGATCAGCACTGGCAAGATTTATTATTAGTTGCAGCTGCTGCATATGGTTGGCCTATTTTCTAAACTGCCTGATTTAGCATAATATTAGCATCTCATTGACCATCTCTAGTCAATACAGGCAAACTGCCATATCCGGTCTGTAAATACCTGGACTCTGTTGGATCACAAATACTAGTTTTTAGTAAAAAAACAAGTTTTATTTAGAAACCTGAATATATAAATAAAAACAAGGCCATCAAGTGAAATATAAAATATGTACACTTTAACATCCTATAGACATTCAAGACAAAACAATGGCATGGGGGGGATAGGTAACAGACAGAGTGTACTTTATTATCCCTCCACTACTACATTCTGTCCAACCTGGGCACTTGTATCTTCTGAAATGTCTTTTCCATCCTCCTGCTTAGTCATGTATGGTTTTTGTCTCCAGAACCCCCATTCAGTCTATTATGGTAGAGGTAAATCTCCTGAACTTCCTTCTGCCTATGCATGTTGTTGTGCAAGCAGATATCCAGAACTCTTATATCCCTCTATCTTTTCTGTACGGTGGTGAATTATTGCCCGAGCCTTCATCTGACTGTAGAGTTGTGATGTATCTGCAGAGCAATCATATCCCATCTTGTCTGTAAAATGGAGAGTTTTCTCCAGAGCTCTTATATCCTTCATCTTTTCTATATTCTCCTGGTTTGTTAGCAGACATCACTATTTCTCCTGGATGATAAAACACACACAATATTATGTGGTAAATTCATGCAGTTCTAACAAGTGATAAACAACAAATACACTTATTGATAGTTTAAATTCTAACTTGCAACATTTACAATGCACACCTTTTGGTGAACAGAACAAAAAAAAATTGCATCTTGGATAGAGCATAACCTTCGAGCGCTATTAGGCCTTGTTCACAGTGCTCAGCTGTGTTGCAGAATAAGGGCTGGAACCCACTAGACCGCTTTTTTAAGTGTTCAGGAATAACTTTAATTCGCTAGCGACTTCCCTAAACACTCTGCCAAAGTAAATGTAACAAATTTTAAAGTAGTGGTTGCGATTTAGCAAAATCGCAATCGCAGGACATGCAGCATTTTGGGAGCGTTTGCGCTTTAAAGTACTGGCAAATCGCTCATGAATCTCTACACAGTGATTTGTGTGTAATAAACTACTGAAAACTGTAAAAAAAAATATATTTTGAAAGGACCAATCAGGATTAAAATTCGCTATCACAATCGCTGGCAAAAAGCTTACACTTGTTAAAATCGCTACCAAAATTGCCGGAAAATGAAATCGCTTACAAAACACTAAGAACGCTAGCGATTGTGACTTGTAGTGGGTTCCAGGCTTAATTCTGCGTGTCAGCTCTCTGCCCATACAATTCTGATTCCAAGGTACAGTTTATTCTAATCTAAATTAACCTTAAAAGACAACTGTAACAAGAGGGACATGGAGGCATATATATCTAGATCTTTCCCTTTTAATCAATACTATTTGCCTGGCTGCAGTATTGCCTGATTCACATCAGAAACAAGCATGTGGCTAATCTTGTCAGATCTGACAATGTCAAACACCTGATCTGCTGCATGCTTGTTCAGGGGCTGTGGCTAAAAGTATTAGAGGCAGAGGATCAACATGATTGCCAGGTAACTGGTATTGTTGAATAGGAAAGAAATATAGCAGCCTCCATATCCATTTCATTACTGTTGTCCTTTAATCTCCCTGGCGGCAAGTCCGTGCTCAGCACGGGCTATGCCGCGCAGGGGGATTTCTCAGGCCCTGCTGGGCCGATATTTTTTTTTTTTTCTTTATAATTTTTTTTTTTTTTTTTTATAATTTTTTTTTTTTTTTTTTTTTTTTGCAGCATGCAGCTAGCACTTTGCTAGCTGCGTGTGCCCTCTGATCGCCACCGATTACCCACCGCTCGCTTCGCCATGACGCCCCCCCAGACCCCATGCGCTGCCTGGCCAATCAGTGCCAGTCAGCGCTGAGGGGTAGTGCGGGACTCCCAATGACGTCACGACGTCATGCCGCCCGTCGCCATGGCGACGGGGGAAGCCCTCCGGGAGATCCCGTTCTTTGAACTGGGGGGATGCCGCTGAGCAGCGGCTATCATGTAGTGAGACTTTGTCTCGCTACATGGAAAAAAATTTTTAAAAAGACTTTGCTGCCCCCTGGCGGATTTTTAATAAACCGCCAGTAGGGTTAATCGCCAGCACTTAAAACAAAAAAAAAATGCTCATAGTGTGAACAAGCCAAGAAGTCCCTGCGGTGTAGTGTTGCTCATATTCTCTGCCCACCCACCCCAGAGGCAGCTGCCCCTATAGATACTTTCTGGCACTAGGAATAGAAGAAACATTGTAACTTTACCTGAAAAAGTGTTATCGCAGTTGTCTTCATCACAGAGTATTGGATTGGCTTTTGACACTGTAAGAAAATAAAGATCATCAGTTGTCTGTTGCAGTCAGACAGGTCTTTCAAAATTTAAAAAAGCTCAAAGTTAACTGAATGATACAGAACTATGCATGAAATTGTGGTTAAATAAGTGATTACAGAACTAAATGATTATTAATCTATTTAGATGCAATTATGCTTTTAGGCCTCTTTCACAGTGCAACGTTAAGGTCGCACGTTAGAAAATGTTTTAACATGGACTAACGCGCAGCAATACTAAGTCTGTGCAACATTCACGGTGCACACGTTGCATTTGTGTGTAACATGTAGCATTATTAGAAAGTGCTGCATGCTGTTCATTATACAAGTTAAAGCGGACCCAAACCAAACATTTTTTTTAATTCAAAATATTTAGTTGCACCACTCTGACACATACAAAGATAAATAAACACTTCTTCAAGCCTATGAGCATTTCAGTGCATGCTTTTCACCCTTCTCTTTTCATAACTAGGGTTATACAGGTGGCAGCCATTAGCAATTCCTCCTTTGCTGGACACCATGTACTCCACCAGTTTGCTGGATTATTTGCCGCCAATATGAAAGGAAGGGAGGGGTTTCTCCAATAAATGTAAAATATTTTATATTTGTCATCATGCAGCTGAAAAAGGCTGCTATTATTATTTAGAAAATAGATTTTATTTCTGAAATCTTGTATCTTTAGTTTGAGTCCACTTTAACTGCGTTGGACTGTTTGCACATGCTCAGTAATGACCTGGAAGCATACTTTTCATTGCCTGTATGCCTACTGTATGCGACGATAACAGGGCATAGAGTTGCGTTGTGACATGTTTGGGACGTTGCGTTTAGTTTGTATTGCAACCTTAACATTGCATCAAAACGCAACGTCCCACTGTGAAAGTAGCCTTACTCCAGGATTCCTTAAGTTTTGGTGGAAAATTCAGTTAAAAAGGTCACTCCAGAAGTCATCACCATAGCAGTAAAGAGGCTATCTTCTTGCCCTCTAGGGGATGGTCAATGAGAGGCAAATAATTTCAAGTTGATGCAGGATTATGCAAATTTTGTATGGAAATTGATGCAGCTTGAAAATGGACGATTTGAATTTTACCTCAGCAGGATTTGATTAGCGCATTTTCAAGCTGCATAAATATTTGCATACAAATTTTACATAATGCTGCATCAACTAGAAATTATTTGCATCTTATTGCCCATCTACCACACAAACTGAGGCCTCTTTTTTCCACAGACGGTTGATAGGCAGTGAAATCCCTCTTAGGGCTCGTTTCCACTATTGCGGTGCAGAATCGCCTGGATTCCACCGCTGTTGAAATTGCATGAAATAGCATGCGGACGCAAATTTTTGCGCGTTTTTTTTGCTGCGAATTCGCATAGGTGAGGGTATATGCGAATTTAACCATGTCACTGCCTGTTTGAAGTTACATTGGTACCTATGCGAATTCGCATGAAAATTCGCATACCATAGCCGCATGCGAATTTCCTAATAAATACATTAGCGGCGATTCACATGCATTCCACTCGCAGGCGAATTCGTTGGCTCTTTTGTGCGTTTTTTTTACCGCTGAAAAAAACGCACCTCAACGCTACAGTGGAAACAGGCCCATCCACTTGCATTACATGTGCGAATCCGCATGCGTTGGACGCATGCAGATTCGCGATAGTGGAAATGAGCCCTCAAACTCAACTGCTTGCTGCTGCCTGGTAACTGCTTGCTGAGTACATTGTTCAACTGTCTGTGGAGAAGCGGACTTATGCATGTGGCTACTCAGTGCCGAGTACCTAGCCAGCTTCTCTGTACTTCTGGGTTTAAAATCCATTGTAACCTTGTTGCAGTATGTCAGTATAGACATTGCCCCGGATTATCTTTTATTTGTGAAAACAAAATATTAGGCAGTGCTCAACAATTAAGAGGGGTATAGATGAAAAACTGGCATACATAACAGAACATGCTAAGGATCCGCATGCACCTATGCAGTGGCATGACCACATGGAAAGTAGGCCTTGCATTAGCTGCGAATGCGGAGCTTGGAGTAAAAGGTGCCCATCCTGTTAGTCGGATTTTGCCTCTAATGTCTCTCCAGTAGCCAACTTTGTCTGCAGGGAAGCATTGGCAACACATTTATATTTAGAGCATGTTTGTCCTCTTCTGGCTACCTTCCTCTCCTCATGACCACACACTCATCCTACTACTAATGCTGCCTTCACATCAGTGCCATCCTGGCATCATGACAAGACTGTGGTCCGGAGGAGAGGGTGAGTGAGACACAGGAGGGGAGGGCTGCTGCTCTGTATGCCATGAATAAACTGGTGCCACCATGTCAGTGTTTCCATGAGCTAACTCTGCATCTGGTAAGACATTGATGAAAGGCACTAATGGATGGCAGGGCTAGTGCTTACATAGAGGCAAAGGGGGCAATTTTTAGGGGCCCCCTAAGATGTCTCCCCCATTTAACTATGCTTCCCAGGGCCCCTTCAATGCCTTTGGCATAGTAACCTCCACTTGTCTCAGCAAGCCTGCTTCTCTGTCAGTCTGTGGCTCTGTGCACTCTCCAACTTCATCCTTGCAGGGGCCCCTCTCCTCCCTGACCCGGTGCATGTTATTACATAGTTACATGCCGCTGGGTCACAGAAGTGGTGCCCATGCAATGTGGCAGGGACTGCATAGAGCCATGGACTGACCGAGAGTGCCCGCAGGGACAGGTGAGACGCGACTCTGCCAGCGGCATTGCAGGGGCTCTGCAGAGCACAGGGGTGATCTAGGTTGGTGGTGGCAGCAACTGGCTCAGGGGCCCTGGGGGGAAATTTTGCTGAAACAAAGGGCCCCTAATGGAGTTTTTTTTGGTCGGAGTGGGTTGATTTTTCCCAATGGCCCTATTGTTACTAGAACGAGCCATGATGGAGGGGCATGGCATTACTGGGAGAGAGGGCACGTGGCACAGCAGCAGGGTGAATATGGCTATACTAGTGAGAGAGGGACTAACCTGGTTCAGCTGGAGGCAACCATGGTTATCCACTTCAGCCCTTAGTGTATTTTCCCCTTATGGACTTGAGCAATTTTCACATTTTAGCACTCCTCCCATTCATTTGCCAATAACTTTACCACTACTTATCACAACAAAATGAATCTTTTTTCCGCCACCAACTAGGCTTTCTTTGGGGTGTACCTTTTTTTGCTAAGAATTATAGTTTCTAAATGCATTTTAACACGAAATATTGAGAGAGAAAAAAAATGTTCTCAGTTTTCAGCCATTATAGTTTTAAAATAATACATGCTACCATAATTAACACCCACATTTTATTTGCCCATTTGTCCTGGTTATTACACCATTTAAATTGTCACTATCACAATGTATGGCGCCAATATTTTATTTGGAAATAAAGGTGCATTTTTTCAGTTTTGCATACATAGCTATTTACAGGCCCATAATTCAAAAAATAACAGTAATATACCCTCCTGACATACATATTAAAAAAAGTTTAGTCCCTAAGGTAACTATTTACGCCTGGAGTCGGGCACTACTGCGCTGGCCGGGCTGCACACATCCTACAGTGCATGTCCATGGCCGGGAGCGCTCTGCGCATGCGTATGACATCACTAGGCCATGCGCATGACATATACAAAGTTCTCCTGGCCATGGGCACGCACAGCCTGTCCTGCACAGTAGTGCCCGCCTCCGGTGACCTGGAAGAGGCTGCTGGAGGAGCATTTAGGTAGATAGTGGAGGCAAAAAGAACGGGGGAGTGGTAGGCATCAGGTCACAGTATTTGCTTACTCCCCTCTTTCTCTAGCTTATTTTGGCTCTGGTATACTTTAAGAAATGCCAGTTATCCTTCTGATCCTCTTTCTCTAAGGGCTCATTTCCACAGGCAATTAAACTGTGTTTATGAAAAGATAGGTCCTTAACAATCCCCAATGCCCGAGCAATATTGATCAGCTGCTCTACATACATAATAGTTGCGCCACATGCTTGTTCCAGGTGTGTGTGTGATTCAGACACTACTGGTGAATGAAAGGTAAGCAGGACTCTAGTCAGCTGATATTGTTTGAAATGAAATAAATATGGCAAACTCAATATCCATCTCACTTCAGGTGTCTTTTAACTATTAACATGAGGCTGTGCGCCCAATTGCAATTATAAATGACAATCGTTCAAAATTTTGCTAGCACTTCGTACAGTGATTTCGGTACTTTTTTAGAAGCGATTTTTTAAAGTGTTTAATATGAAGACTTACCTGACTTGTAAGACACATGAAGTAAGTAGCACAGGCAGATGAGGAGGATGGCGTTAAAACAAAACAAAAGTTAAACTTTTATAATCTTTCCTGATTGACTTTGTGAGGATGACCTACAGACAGGAGGTTTCTATTTTCAGTGGGATTGGGTGACCATTTTCATTCTGTAGAGTAAGGGCCCATTCACATTTGCAGTTGCTTTGTGCTAGCATTTTGCGCAGGTGGTTTTTCTGCCATTAACACAGAAAAATCACTGGACAAATATGCGTTCATTGAGCAAATGCGATCAGTGCTTGTGGCAAAATGCTGCAGGTAACACGTTTTGCAATTGCCGCTAATCGAGAATCACCAGCGATCGCCAAAGTGAGATCACTACCATAGAGTTAATAATTGCGCTAGCACTTTAAGCGCCAGCGCTTCGGCGATTAGCAGGAATCACCCACTAATCACTCGTGCGAAACGGGCCCTCGACAGTAGTTGAGTATTTTCAGGGGGAGCACTACACTACCTGGCTGCTATTTTTGTCTTGCTGATGGGCTGGCAATTTCTTGCTGAAATTATGCTTTTGGCCTGGTTCACACTGGCAATAAAAAAAGTGTAGTTGCAGATCATAACTGAGAGGATCGTAACGGATGCTAATGCATCCAATGTTAACCTATGGCTCCATTTACATAGGTCTGTTCAAGTGGATCTATTCCGCACACTCTGCTGAACGCACCGCAAGTTTGGTGCTGCAGCGAATTTTCCGGACAGCAGAACAGAAACTGACATTGAAGCACTGCATGGGAGGCAATAAGAAGTGGATCCACACTGGCTAAGAAATGGACCGTTCTGGGGGAGGGGGGAAGGTATGGGGAAACTGAACTGAACCAACTGAATGGGAAAGGAAGGAAAACGGATCTGTTCAAATGGAAATCTGATCCGTTTTCACTGATCCATTTAGCAGATAAGTCTCAGTGGGAACTGGTGCCCCTAAAGGGAACCTGAACTGAGGATATGTTGGCTACCATATTTCCATTTTACATAAAACCAGTTGCCTGGAAGTCCTTTGGCTGCAGCAGTGCTTGACTCACACACCTGAAGCAAGCATGCAGATAATCTAGTCAGGTTTCAGTCAGAAAGATCTGATCTGCATGCTTGTCCAGGGTCTATGGCTAAGAGTATTAATGCTCGTACACACGTGCAATTCTTCCACCCAACTATCGTTCTAACTTGGTCTGTTGGTCGTGTTTACACGTGGCAAATGACTAGATGAGCGACTGATAACAGGCGGTTTGTCTGATCCAACCGGCGGATCAACTCACATGACTTTTGGCCTGATATTGTTCAGTTGGCCACATGTGTACAGGTCGTTTGAATGTGGCCATATAGTGCAGTCCGTCATTCTGCTTGAGCGCAGAATGCAAATTATTTGGTCTTTTAGTTGGTTGCTGTACGGAAAATATAAGAAGTGCAGTTGCTTGGTCCTGCGGTCGGTCATGTCATTGGGCTTGTTGTGCGCTTTGTTAGACATGTATACAAGCCTTTAGAGAGGCTCAGCAGGACAGCCAGGCAATCCGCATTGTTTAAAAGAATTTAAATATGTCAGCCTCTATATCCCTCTCTAATGGAGGCATCATGCAAAACTTGGTAGGCCACCCAACCCCCCCAAACCTTTGTGGGCTAAAAGAAATAAATATGGTTCCTTCTGTGCACTTCTGAACTCCCTCCCTCTGCTAGAAATCAAATGATTCCCTAATCGATTTTTGCCAAAATTTAAATTCGGTTGATTGAGCTGGACAGAAGCTATTGCTTGATTGACGGTGGGTCAGGATCACGTTGCTATCTGTGTTTTATTTTGCAGATACCTTCTGGTCATTTTGGTGTTAGGTTTTTTTTCTTAGTGGTTGACACTTGGCTGTCCCCGAGCCAGCATTTGGGGCTGTGGGGTGGTCCTAGAGCTTTGTGTCCTTGGTTTTGTTTAGGTAACATCTGGGCACATTATCCATGGTGATCTCTATTTGTTGTTTTATGTTAATTTTAATAAAAGGGCTTCTATAGTATATAAAATCAAGCTTAGCAATCTGTGTCCTTATTTTAATGAGTAAGTGGGTTGTGCGGAATGCTGCCCAACTATTAGGCAATACCCCATAAAGATCCCTCTCTGATCTGATAATGACCTGAGAAGGATCTGGACCCACTAGGATGGTTTTGGCAACATTTTGTGATCAATCACTGGCGATTCCCCGAAACAGTTTGCCAATAAAAGTGAGTGGTGGGGAACCCACTAGTGCGATTGCAAATAAGGGTAATTGCAATCGCAGAACATGCAGCATTTTTAATGCGTTTGTGCTGAATGCTATGTATAGTAGCGCTGGAAAATTGATGTTAAAAGCAATTTTGCAGTGATTAGAGGGCGACCGACTGAATATTTAAATAGTTATTTATACTTACCAGATGTGCGCATCCTTAGCCCCGCCCTCTAGCGAAGAGGTCACAGGCGCTTCGTCTAGAGTCCTAGAGAAGCACCTATGACCTCTTATTTTAGTGGGTGGGGCTAAAAACGGGAGCCAGACATCTGGTAACAGTTTATTAAAAAAAAAAAAAAGCTTTGGAATTGCTAATGGGAAGCGCTGTACAGTTTACTGTACATCGCTTATAATCGCCAGGAAACGCAATCGCACAAGGAATGTCTGCACACAGCGCTGCAGCAATTCCTAGTTGGTTCCAGACTGGCGTTAGCCATTCTGACCAGTATTTGGCTACCTTAATAGTGTATGGCCACTTTACCCACTCCAAGTCACCCTACTCATCATCTTCCAACTCACTCACTTCCTGCAGCTTCACACGTGCTAGGGCTATACTCAGACTTGTGTAATACAATGCAGTACATGTTGTTCCACATTGCCACATCGAAGGGCTGGTGCACACCAAGCGTTTTTGGTAGCTTTTTCAAAACCGCTGCTGCCTGTGAAAACACTTGGCTAATGTATCTCAATGGGATGGTGCACACCAGCGGTTTGAGGTTTTTAGCAAATTGCAAACGTGGCTCCTGCAGCACTTTTGCGGTTTGCAGATGCGTTTCTGCCTCAATGTAAAGTATAGGAAAACCTCAAACCGCTCTGAAATACACTAGATCAGAGCGGTATTTAGGCGTTTGTCACAGAAGCTGTTCGGTAACAATTTACTATAACAATATATGTAATCTGCTGCACAAAAATGCTCGTAAAAACGCTAGGCATGTTTAGAAAATCTCTAAACATGCCTAGAATCGCTCTGAAAATCTGCTGCAAAAACCTCTAGCGTTTTGCAGAACTGCTAGCAAAAATTGTGATCGCGATTTCCCAGTGTGGAGAACTGCCCATACATCAATGTATGGGCAGAATGACCAAAAGACAGATCTCTTTCTGATTGGAGAGAGATCTGTTACCTGCCCATACACCACAGGCAGATTCCCGATCGATTTCAGCATGACATCTCTTGGGAATCGACCTTGTGATGCTGCCTCGCCAACTCCTGGTGCTGTCCCACCTAGTGTAAACTGTCCACCACTGGCTCCCTTATCACCGGTGTAATGTGAGCACGTGTGTCACATCACATTCCCACGTATACGCCAGCAACCATGCCATGGGAGGAAGAGTGCGGAAACACTGACAGGTAAAGGCACATTTTACACTGCGGGCAAAATTCTGGGGGGGGGGGGGGGTTTGGTTGCCTTCATTGCTCATCCTGATATCGCATACCATTACCACCGCACACCCAGTTGAGCATGTTGGCCCTATATCTTGCAGCATGTCCAATCGATACATGCAACCAATTTAAGCTAAAACTGCAAGTGTGACCTGGAGCCGTATGTTTGTGCGTAATGATATACAAATTTGCCAATTGTTGGTTTTATTCACTGGAACCTGCTGAAAGTATGCAAAACAAATCTGTCTTCAGAGCAGTATAATGTTATCTCTGCCATTACTTACTAGCAGACCCTGAGGAGATCTGTTTACAAGATACAGGACTGATACCTCCACTGATCAGAGCAAGAATGAAACATGGGCAAATTTATCAAAGCTAATACTACTGTTTTTTTCTTCCTAAAGCCTTGTACACAGTATGAGGAATTTCACCAGGCAGGGTGACATTGCAGAGATAACACTGCAGGCTAGTAATGTGTTCTATTGCTATAGGGGGAAACGGCGATGTAATGCTACAGGTGGGGGGAGTTGAGAGAGCAGTGTTCTCGTTCAGCCAAATCTATCTGCCCGGAAGATTGGTGCCTAATGCTGGGCATACACGGGTCGATCCGGCGGCCAATTAGCTGCCGGAACGACTCCCGCCACGTCTCCGCTCATCGATTCCCTGCCATTGTCCGCCGGCGCTTCCTTATCAGCCGCTTGATTCCCTGCCATTGTCCGCCAGCGGGGATCGAGCAGAATCATCGGACCTGCTGAATGTTATCAGCTGGCCGCATCAGCTGCTCGATACACGGTACAGAAACGTACCATGTATCCCCAGCATGAGACATGAGGAGCTGCTCTACATACACAAGACCCTCCACAGAGTCAGCAATTATTGGTGGCCTCAGCTGAGCTTCCTCTAGTGTGTGAATGAAGCTTAATTCCTACCTATCTGATCACAATTGGAAGAAAGTAGTGATCTGCATGCGTTTTGAGAGCAGAGGCGTCACTAGGGTTGGTGTCACCCCCTCTTACTGTTGGTGTCACCTCTCACTGCCATATTAATTATCGTTTAACGGGCGCCCAACAGGAAATGAGGGCGCCCGTATTAATGTACATTTTATACAAACATACATAATTTAGGTTTTACAACTTTGCCAGCGATCACTATCGTTTACATAATGCAAATTTTAATTCATTGATTTTTACCTGAATCTTTAACGTTTACATCACACTTTCTTAATAAATTGTTGTTTTCCATTATGAACAGGAAAAAAGGGCGCCCATGTTAATATTTTCAAAATACATTATAACTACCGGTAATTTGTTTTCTAATTTTGCTGGTGATTTCTGTGCCAATCATACAAATAATATATAGGTTTAACCTGATTCTTCATTTCACGTTTACATAAACATTGTTAAATCATTATTTTACATATATAATTCCGACATGCAATAAATTATAAAATACATGTTTTTCTATCAGCATTCTGTAAAACATTATCATGCACAAATCAAACAGTACAACCACAAAATCATAACATTTAGTTTTACAAACTAAATTCGTACAAAACACTATTATCCATCTGATGCACTGCAAACTAAAATGTTATATAGAATTTTTACACATATTAATCATAAAACACTTCATATGATTTAGTGAGCAATACATAAATCTTCTTATGACTATTCTTTTATGTCCTTGGAACTAGACACTATATTTAGACGTAGTGTGAAGGCCTCTGATTTAGGCCTTGTGTGGAACACACTTCGCCTTCACTTTTTCCTTGGAACCTTTCTGTAGGGTGTTGGTACTTATTACTTTTTACTATATTATATTGTTTTTAATTGAAATTTCTTTGATTTCTTCTTGTAGAAAGTGCTTGCACAGTGGCCTGATGAAGGGCATTATATGCCCGAAACGAACGCGTCGTTGCCAATTGATTTTTTGTTGAAAGCCTTTTTGTATCAATTATCGAAATTCCTGTGATTATTCATGCAAATAAAGAGCATCCTGCAGAAACCTCCTTTTTTAGAAATGTATACTTGTGTCAAAGGTTTTTGATATTTTTGTACCATAAGATCTTCAAGACTTTGTGCTTCATGTTCATATTATAGTCCTTTCTACAAACGCAGTGATTTTGTTTTTGAAGTGAAGTGGATCACATCAAAAAGGACCTAAGGGTTTTTTAGTCTTTTTTCCTAGACACACAAAAAAGGATTTCTTTCCCAATTATAATATTACAAGAAACGCAGGGCAAGATAGCCCTTAAAGAGAGAGTAAAGCGACAGAGTGTATGTGTGTCCACCAATCTAGTCGCCACCCCGCGACGATGAACACACAACCATGAAGATCAGGTGAGAAGGCAATCGCAAGAGATGGCAATTGCTAACAGCGACACAAGACCGAATAAGCACAGATGAGGAATGTATGTATGTCCACCAATCTAGCCGCCAACCTGCGACGGACACACAACAGAGGAAACCAAGTGAGAACGCAAACGCAATCGCAAGAGAAGCGAATGAGAATGAGCACAGGGACAGAATGTATGTATGTATGTATGTGCACCAATCTAGTCGCCAACCCGCGACGGTGCACACACAACAGCAGAAACAAAGTTGGAACGCAATCGCGAGAGAGGCGATTGCCAGAGGTGACACAAGGCTTAAGCAAGACAGGGCACGAGTAGCAAAGGCACAGCAAATCATACAATGAGAAGATAAGGAAAATAACAAACGCTAATTAAACGCGAACACCGCACTCATTCGCAACAGCGAACGAGTTTACAGCGCAATCTCCGCACGTTAAGCGCAACAGACAAGCACGCCTAACTAACCCCCGCCACACAAACACGAAACGAACGCGAGCGCTTGCTTAACGGTTACCTCACCGAGCCTACAGCAAGCATTCGTATCAGACAAGACAGACGGACGGGAAACAGGATAGGAAAGATCCACTGCTCTTTCCGCCAGAGCGAGTGCGATCCAAGTTCAGGGACAGGATAACAGATCAGAAGGATCCACAACCGCTACCGCTAGGAGCTAGTGCGATCCAAGCAAGGCAGGCAGATGAGATAGCCGGTAGCAACCGCTGCCCCAGCTATACTCCAAGAAAGCAGATCAGAAGGATCCACAGCCGCTACCACTAGAGGCTGGTGCGATCCAAGAAGACAGATGAAACAGAAGGGGCTACCAGTAGCCACTGCTGCACTGGTTAGCACCCACATACAGGACGATTTCCTATCGACCACCGTTGGCGACAGGACAATCACAGCAGAGAGGTAACATAGACAACTTATTTACCACAGAGCGAAAAAGTTTGAAAACAGGACCTCAGCAGGATTCCAAAAATGCAAAAATTCTTTATTGTGGACCTATTCACAGTAATCAACAAACAATTAAAATCACTTAAAAAATTGTAACATAGACAAAACAGATAAGCAGGCTAACTGCACTAGATGAGCTGCCTAGTGCAGTCCCCAGAATTACTCTAAGATACCTATAACAATCCAACAGGGAAGGCTGACACTCCAGGAGTGTAATTAAACAAACCGTTATGACCAGCAAAGCCTTCTGGTCAGCATAAGGCTTTTAAAATGCCAGCCCTTAAAGGAGACAGCTGGGCAATGTGCATGTATGCAAATCCCTCAGCAAAGAAACTCTGAAAGTTGCAAGATGAAGCCAGGTCTCTTTTTTTTTTTTCCAGAGACCTGCATCTCTCAGACATAAGTAATGGTCAAACAGCTGTCTACCTGTGCAGCCAGCTAAGCGGATCATTACAGAAAACCATTACGTAGAAGTTGGCTATCTAGCCTAGGCCTGGAACCCACTAGGAACGCTTTTCTGAGCACTTTGTGATTTGAAAAGCTCTCGCTAATGTAATGCTATGGATTTTATTTAAAAAAAAATCACCCATAGCATTGCATTAGCAAGAGCTTTTTGCAAATCACTAGCGCTTAGAAAAGGCTGCTAGTGGGTTTGAGCCCCGAGGCCTTGTTCACATTGCATTCCGCTCATGTGGCCGTTCGTTGGTCAGGTTTTTTATTTTCAATTTCTGTACGTTGAACTTTTTGTTACCTGCTTTTCTAAGCGCTTTTGCGTTTTTTCACTTCCTGACGTGAACTCTTTGATCAGAAAAAGCAATTTTGTGAGTTTTTCCTATACCTTCCATTGAGGCCTCAAAAATGGCTCATGCACCGATTTTTTTTTTTTTTTTTTTTTTTTTTTTTTTTTTTTTCTGAGCGCATCGGAAACCGCTCAGATGTGAACTTTCTCATAGAGAATCATTGCACAAGCACTTTCAGGGAGATTTTGAAAATCGCCAGCGCTTAAAAAATGTCACAAATGCCCCTAGTGTGAACGAGCCCTAACAGTCAGTTGCAGGAATTTAAAAAGCTTCCATAGCCATTAAAACATTGGCTGCCTAATCGAAAAAATGTCTCACATTACCCGTCAGGGCCTAACCAATATATACAAATAAATGGTCTCATAAACCTCTTATCCTGTGTAAAATGAGCCTTAAAGAGAACCCGAGGTGGTTTTTTTTTTTAAAGGAACCAGAGATGAACGCTTGACACAAAATAAACCATCAGTCGATAGCTTGTAAAGAATAAATGCTCTACCTGATAATTTTGCCGCTCTGGTGTGCCTTTTTTAGTGTTTTTTTTATCAATTATTGCTCTAGGAAAACAAATATGGCCGTCGGCTCATATCCCTTCTGCGTCCGGGTTATGAGTTGTTTTGGATGTGCTGTCTAGGCTATATGAGACTAGGCTGCTATCTAGGCTATATATGAGAGGCTGCTGCAGCCTTTCATCTGTTTCAATTTGGTATGATGTGCAGCTGCCTGTATAAAGTGTCTCTCATAGGAATGAAACTGCAGTCATCAGTATTTATGTAGACAGAGTGCACACAGATCATATTGCTCTGAAAACTTGTCTGTTTCAGAGCTTCTCAGCAGGAGCAGCCCCTCCCATGTCATCAGCTCTCAGTATGCAAAGCAGAAAATCTGAGCCAGGAGGTGGCAGGCTTGGGCTTGAAAAGACTCCACAGAAGAGTGACTCAGCTATGATTACAGGTCAAACCTAGACTGAGCCAGTCGGTGATTCTTATCACAGCTGCTAAGACTAATTAAGCAGATTAGAATGAAACTAAAATCAGGGTAGGTGTTTACTGTCATATTCCCACTGATAAATGTAATAAAATACATGAGGGTGCTTCGTCTCTGGTTCTCTTTAAAGCAGTAGGATCAGCCATACTATGCCAGGGAAAAAAAACACATAAGTAGATAAATGCTTGATCTACTTACATAACACATGTATTGTACTGTCCACGTTTTGATTTCAGTGAATATTTATATAGTAAATTACGAGAATTCTGTTCCTGGTGGGGGCCATGTCTTTTGCCCACAGTTAAGGCCAACTCGTGATGTAATTTCTGCCCTTTACTTTTTTTTCTTGTCTCCTCCAATCGCTGAGTCGCCTCAGCCTTGCTTGTAAACGCAAGTAAGTAGGGGATTAGGTTTCAGATAAGACGCTGGCAGGGAAATAAAGGGAAGAGGAGGAATATATTATAGATAAAAAGAACCCCCAGCATGCAATTCTTTGGCACGACTACTAAAGGGCCAGTGTTCCTTAAGTATGTGATAACTCCAAATCATAACAGCAGAAAAAGTTTTGAAAGTTTTTGAATGCAGGCTTAGCATCTTTATCACTTAACAGACCAGTTGCTGTTGAAATTTGATTTCTATGGTGACGATACCGCTTTAAAAATCCTAATTGCACACAGAGGATCGGTCTGCATATAATGCCCAGCCTCTGTTGCTATATCGTTCTCCCCCGGAGCCCCACTGCGCTCTACTGGCCCCCATAAATCAAATTGCCGTGCTAGCAACGTGCAGCGTGTCCATAGCCACCTGTTTACATGGCCACTGTAACTCTCTGCTGCTCCCTCGCCTACTCTGTTGCTGCTCCCCACCTGCGACCCTACCCTCCAATCAGCGGGGAGCGGCGATATGGAGGAGGCGGAGGAGCAGCGAGAGTGACAGTGGGCATGTAAACAACTGGCTATCGACGCTGCGTGTCGCTAGAACAGTGATTTGATTTATGGGGGCAAGCAGAGAGTGGGGGGTCTGGGGGAGAACCCAGCCTCTGTGTGCAGACCCAGCCTCTGTGTGCAATTAGGATTTTTAAAACCCACCTCGGGTTCTCGTTAATATATGCTACTGCAGTAAAAACACGGGTGAAACATTTCTGGACTGGTTGTGAAACCGCATAGGACTTGTTAGTTGGTCAGAGTAGGTGTCTGGATCAGGTCGCGGGTCTTTTCTGATTTCTCCCCCCCCCCCCCCCCCACACAAGTAAGCATACAGTGGGGTGTAGCTATCTCGACTGATCTCAGACACTCAAACTATCTAGTCACAATCCTGCACATGTATCCAGATTCAGAGCATAAATATAAATATAATTATGTCTATAACCTATATATATGTGGATACACTCAGCTCAATCCCCTGAGGGGTCAGAGGAGGAGGATTCTGAATTACTAAAAACAAATCACTGAACATCCCCTTTTGTCTGCATTCTATGCATTACTGAAAATACACAAGAACAAGTTTGATCCACCAGGCAGAGCAATAGTGTCGGGGAGAGATAATTTGATGGATTTATTGAGCCAATACATGGATTCATTTCAGAAACCTTTTGTAGAAGCACTTCCCTCGTATCTAAAAGATACAAAAGATGTCCTACGCAGGCTACAGGACATATCTCTGACACTACTCTTTTGGCAAGCCTGGATGTCGAGTCATTATATAGTAACATCTGTCATGACCTTGGCATCCAGGCAGTCGAATACTTCCTCCGATCACAAGGTACACACTTGGGAAAGTGCACACCCAAGATCCTTAAAGGAGTTCTGTGTACTGCTTAAATAAATTAAAAAAGCCACTTACCTGGGGCTTCTATCAGCCCCCTGCAGCTGAAATGTCCCGCACCATCCTCCTCCGGTCCTTCGTTTCCCGCCGCCAGTCCCGGTCTAATCAGCCATCTGATTAGACTGCGGCTGTGGCCACGTGCATGCTCACTCCTGCGAGCTTCATCAGGAGCTTACTGCGCAGGCGCAGTACAACAAAACTTTGTACTGCACCCGCGCAGTAAGCTCCCGATGACGCACGTGGGAGCGAGCATTATTCGTCTTGTTAGACTAATAGTACAACGGGACTGGCGGCAGGCATCAGAGCATCAGAGGATGGCGCAGGACATTTTGGCTGTAGTGGGCTGATAGAAGCCCCAGGTAAGTGTGGTTTTTGTTTACAGTCCACAGAACCCCTGTAAAAGCAGGGATACCGGTGGGGCAGTTTCTCAGAGCAAGGAGAAACTGCTCAACTGAAGATCTATTTGAAGAGGAAAGTACCCTCCTCAGACAGACGTCTTTATCAGAGAGGCTTCCCTGAAAGCACTATCACAAAAGCATATAATAGAGCTAAAAATAGCCAACGGGCTGATACCCTGGCACCAAAACGTCCACCACCCCAGACCAATCCACAGCAACCGAGATTGATCATCGAACCAATCCCATCAGATATTTAGTATCCTTGAACAATATTGGCCCATCTTGCATCAGGATAAGGACCTGGCTAAATATTTATCAACCAAACCAGCAGTAACATAACGACGTACTGAGAACTTAAGAGACATCTTGGTACATAGCACATACACAAAAAAGAGGAAAGTACATGTTTGACATGGCTACCACCCAAACCGAACAGGTCATTTAAATGTGTCCACTGTAAGGTCTATCCCTACTTGCCCAGAGTAAAAAAAATTTTTTTGTGGCGAAATCAAATAGCAAGTTGTGATAAAATCATTTTTTTAATTGCAACACTCGTGGCCTGGTGTATGTTGCTAGATGTGATTGTGACCTCCTTGTAAGTTGGGAAGACCATTCGAGCCCTTAACGCCCCTGGCGGCTTATCAAAATCTGCCAGGGGGCAGTTATTTTTTTTTTTTCATGTAGCGAGACGAGGTCTTGCTATATGATAGCCGCTGCTCAGCGGCACCCCCCCCCCCCCCCCCCAGCCCCTCCGATCGCCTTCGTCAATCGGAGATCAGGAGATCCCGTTCAAAGAACGGGCTCTCCTGGAGGGCTTCCCCCGTCGCCATGGCGACGGGCGGGATGACGTCACGGACATCGACGTTGTGACGTCAAAGGGGACTCCGATCCACCCCACAGCGCTGCCTGGCACTGATTGGCCAGGCAACGCACGGGGTCTGCGGGGGGAGGGGGTGGCCGCGGCGCGGTGAATAGCGGCGGATCGGCGGGTAGTGGCGGCGATTGTCAAGCTTACGCAGCTAGCAAAGTGCTAGCTGCGTGTAGCAAAAAAAAATTATGCAAATCGGCCCAGCGGGGCCTGAGCGGTGCCTTCCGGCGGCATAGCCCGTGCTCAGCACGGGCCTACCGCCAGGGAGGTTGAAGATCGTGTCTGAGAACACGTGGGGGACATCAAGCATAAAAGTGATACCCCAGTGGCAAGACACATGAACCCAAAACACTGTTCAAACCCATTTCCATCTCCTTTTGGGATTTGCAACAGTGGAAAAATGTGGTTAGAGGTGGGGATCTTGATGAAAAGCTGTTGCAGCTCGAGGCAGCTTGGATATTCAGAATGGATACACTGGCACCGAGAAGACTATAAAAGTGGACCCAAATTAAAAATACAAGATTTCAGAAATAAAATCTATTTACTAAATTATACTAATAAATAGCAGCCTTTTTCAGCTGCATGATGATGAATATAAAATATTTTACATTTATTGGGGGAACCCCTCCCTTCCTTTCATATTGCTGGGACAGAATCCGGCAAACTGGTGGAGTAGGTGGTTTCTGGCAAAGGAGGAACTGCTAATGGCTGCCACCTGTATAACCCTAGTTACGAAAAAAGAAGGGTGAAAAGCATACACTGAAATGCTCATGGGCTTGGAGTGTTCATTTATCTTTGTACGTGTCAGAGTGGTGCAACTAAATATTTTGAATTAAAAAAATGTTTGGTTTGGGTCCGCTTTAATGAAGATTTCTAGGTGAAAAGTTTCATGCGATAACTAAGCTCTGCGGATGCATTTATCGCTGTATTCACTCTTTGGAATTGGTGAGTATTGATTTGTAGTATATTAAATTTATCTGGTCCGCCACTCACCACTCTACTCCCTCCCTCTACCTCCTGCGCCCGCTGCCTCCCTCATATAGGGGTCATGTTTCCTGATGGTGTATTTCATTTCAGATTCCCTGTTTATGGGCAAATCCGCTGTAGTTATATTTTGCCCACTGGGAAAAATAACCCAAAACTATGGCCTAGGATACCATTGTTATGCAGATGAGACACAACTGTATCTGTCCTTCAAGCCTGGCACCCAAGACCCATCAGCACCCATAAATGCGTGTCTAGTGGATTTACAAAATTGGATGAACACCAGCTGGTTGAGACTGAACTCTGACAAAACAGAGGTGTTGGTGGTAGGTGGTCCACACCTGATGGATAAAGTTCAAAATGCTCACCACCTCAAACTAGCAATTGTGGGATATATCATACAGTATAAACACTCTGTGCGAAACCTTGGGGTGATCCTGGAGGGAAATCTAAAACTCACAGCAGCTGTCAGCTGTCATCAAGTCTTCCTCTTTCCATCTAAGATATATAGCGAAAATCAAACACCTTATCCTGGCTGAAGATCTACCTGCCCTAGTTCATGCATTTGTCTCCTCCCGCCTAGACTACTGCAACGCCCTGTTCATTGGATCTACAGATAAGGTTCTGCACCCCTTACAACTAGTACAGAATGTTGCAGCCAGACTCCTAGCCAATGCCCCCCGCAGCTCACACATCACCCCAGTACTGCAAATTCTTCATTGGCTGCCAGTAAAATGGAGAATCCATTTTAAAATCTGCCTGCTGACATTCAAGGCTCTAAACCACATGGGACCCAAATACATAGTGAATCTATTGGAACTTTATGCCCCTCCACGCACCCTCCGTTCTGCCAACAAGATGAAGCTGGTTATTTTCAGGACACACTTAACATTTGGTGCTCGGGCCTTTTTCTTATGTAGCCCCTACTCTATGGAACTCACTTCCACAATCAGTATGAGACGAGGCTCCTTCTCTGGAAAGCTTTAACCTCCCTGGCGGTAAGCCCGAGGTGAGCTCGGGCTATGCCGCGCAGGAGGATTTCTCCGGCTCTACTGGGGCGATTCGCCCCATTTAAAGTGCTGTGCGGGCAGCCAGCACTTTGCTAGCCGCCGCACAGCTTGATCACCGCCGCTCTGCGGCGATGGGCCGCACGCAGCGGCGAAAGAGGGGCCCCCCCCACCAGAGCCCTGTGCTGCCCGGACCAATGAGTTCCGGGCAGCGCTATGGGCTGGATCGGCTGTGCCTGACGTCAGGACGTCGGCTGACGTCCATGACATCATCCTGATCGTCGCCATGGCGACAGGAGAAGCCAAACAGGGGAACGCGTTATATACGCCCTGTTTGCTATTGATGCCGGCGACGATCGCACTAGAGGGACACATGCGCCCTATAGTGGTGTTTCATGTAGCTACCACTCTGGTAGCTTTACATGAAACAAAAAAAAAATTAAATAAAAGGATTTTTGCCAATTTGAGAAAAAAAATTAACCGCCAGGGAGGTTAAAAAAGCCTTTGAAACTGCATAATGCAGGGTCACAGCGCTTTGAGTTCTCAGGGAGAAAAGAGTTATAAACATATTATTATACCTTGCAGCCAGAATTTCTGTTACATTTGTATGACCAGACCACAACTGTATGCATTAGCAGATATATGAGGCACATTTGATTGCTCCAGTCAGGGGCGTAACAATAGACCCTACAAGGGATGTAGCCGCAGGGGGACCCAGATGCCACAGGGGGTCCGTCTTGAGGCTAACAACTAAGGGCACTGAGAGAAAAAACGTTCTGCTCTCTGCACAATTGTTCTAATGACTGCATCTGCTCAGCCACTGATCGGAAATCATATATATAGTTTTGCAGGCAAACATTTTTATTTGTTTTGGTGGAAGGGGGCCCCATCCAAAGTTTTGCAGGTGGGCCCAGTGATTTCTAGTTACGCCCCTGGCTCCAGTGTAATATCTAATATTTGGTGGTCAGTATGAATGTGTGCATGCAACTTAATCAGCTTGGCGGTAATGACGAGCTCAGCCCATCCATTATCGCCAGAGGGCGCTGCTCAGGCCCCGCTGGGGCAATTTTAATTTTTTTTTTAAAACACGCAGCTAGCACTTTGCTAGCTGCATGTGGGGGACGATCACTGCTGATGCACCGCTACCCGCCGTGTAACAGGGCCCCCCCCCTGAGAGCCCTGCGCAGCCTGGCCAATCAGTGCCAGGCAGCGCTGAGGGGTGGATCGGGACTCCCTGTGACGATGACGTCACTCCGTTCATCGCCATGGCGATGGGGGAAGCCCTAAAAGAAATCCCGGTCAGAACGGGATTTCTTTACAGGCATATGCGCCGGCGGCGATCGGAGGGGTGGGAGGGACGCCGCAGGGAGGGGGGCATCATGTAGTAGAACGCCAGGGTGGTTAAAGGGGAACTGAAGTAAGAGGTATATGGAGGCTGCCATATTTATTTCCTTTTAATCAATACCAGTTGCCTGGCAGCCCTGCTGATCTATTCCTCTGCAGTAGTATCTGAATAACACCAGAAACAAGCATACAGCTAGTCTTGTCAGATCTGACTAAAGTCTGAAACACCTGATCTGCTGCATGCTTGTTCAGGGGCTATGGCTAATAGTATTAGAGGCAGAGGATCAGCGGGGCTGCCAGGCAACTGGTCTTGCTTAAGGCTAATTTCACACCAGGACGTTGCGTTAGAGGGGGCGTTAAGGTCGCATAACGTCCCCCTAACGGAACGCCTGGTGGTGCTAGATCTGGACGTCAGAGTGAGCCGCGTTGTGCAGCTCACTCTCGCGTCAGTGATGCCGTGATGCGCACTCTTGTGCGCATGCGGCATCACGTGGTCCCGCCGGCCAATCGCCGCACAGAGCGGCTGCTCCAGGAAGTAAACACTGCACGTCATAACGTGCAGTGCATATTAATTAGCCATGTGCCTGGCCGCTCTCCGCTCCTCCCCAACATTACTGAGCATGTGCAAACAGTCTAACGCGGCTCAGCTGCGTCCAAAGTACTGCATGCAGTACGTTGTCTTGTGACGCAGCGTTACAATGTAACGCAACGTCCGCACTGTGAACAGCCCCATTGATTTTTCATTACTGTGTGGTGGGCTGCGTTACAGGCTGCTCTAACTTGCGCCTGTAACGTCCCACTGTGAAACCAGCCTAAAAGGAATTAAACATGGTAGCCTCCATATACCTCTCTCCATTTTCCCTTTAATACACAGCAGCGGTCTGAGATAGCGAATAAATTTACTGTGAACACCACTCTCCCTGCTGGTAATTAAGAGCTCAGTTGCTACAATTACAAGATGTGTGATTTTTATGCATCCATGCAGCAGCAGTGCATATATTCACTTTAGCACTCTCCCGGTTAGCAAACAACCCAGTTGCCTTAGTTACAATAACGGAAGTGACATCACAGGAAGTTACATGACTGAGAGTGAGGGCTGGAATGCACACTGAGTTGTGGCATGCAGATAAGGCACGCAGCACTCAGAGCTTGTGTAACTGGATACTGTGGATTCTATGAGGATATACCTACATGGAGGTAACATGGATTGGGTATTTTAGGAGGGTGTGGCTCATTGAGAGGGTGGGCGTATACTATTCATCCTGGATCCTATTTAAAGCTTGCCAGATGGCTACCCCTTTAGCTCTGATTCGGGCTGTTGCTGGGGGAAACTTTGTTGCGGGGTGGGGGATTTGCTTTGTATGTTGTGCACTATATTCTCCTGCTGACACCCCTTTTAAGGGGTGAAACAATTGTAGAGTTGCACCGATTTATGTTTAGGCACTCAATTGTATGATGAGATCTATATTCTTCTGTGAAGGTACACATACCTATACATTTGACCTCCTATGGGGTTACTATGGTGAATAACCCAGGGATCACTCTGATAGGCAGTCCCCTCAATGGGAATTGAGCAGAGTGCACCCACATGTTTTAGACATAATTATATTTATACTCCTGAATCTGGATACATGGGCTTGATTGTGACTAGATAGTTTGAGTGTCTGAGATCAGTCGAGATGGCTACACCCCACTGTATGCTTACTTGGGGGGGGGGGGGGGGGAGATGTGATCCAGACACCAATTACTAACTGACAAGTCCTATGTGTTTTTGCAACCAGTCCAGAAACTTTTTCATTTTACACAGGATAAGTGGCTAATAAGACCATTTATTTGTGTATATTGGATAGGCCTTGACGGGCAACGTCAGACATTTATTATTGCCAGTACTCCCATTTGGCAGTGTGGCATATAATCGAAAAAAAAATGGTCAATGAGATGGGAATACAAAGTTTGTGCAAATCTAGCGTAAAAAAAAAAATTCCACAAATAGATCAGCACTGGTAAGATGTATTATTAGCTGCAGCAGCTGAAATGGTTGGCCTATTTTCTAAACTGCATGATTTAGCATAACATTAGAATCTCATTGACCATCTCTAGTCGAAACAGGCAAACTGCCATATCAGGTCTGTAAATACCTGGACTCTGTTGGATCACAAATACTAGTTTTTAGTAAAAAAAAACAATTTTTATTTAGAAACCTGAATGTATAAATAAAAACAAGGCCATCAAGTGAAATATAAAATATGTACACTTTAACATCCTATAGACATTCAAGACAAAACAATGGCATGGGGGGGATAGGGAACAGACAGTGTGTACTTTATTATCCCTCCACTACTACATTCTGTCCAACCTGGGCACTTGTATCTTCTGAAATGTCTTTTCCATCCTCCTTAGTCATTTATGGTTTTTGTCTCCAGAACCCCCATTCAGTCTATTATGGTAGAGGTAAATCTCCTGAACTTTCTTCTGCCTATGCATGTTGTGCAAGCAGATATCCAGAACTCTTATATCCCTCTATCTTTTCTGTACGGTGGTGAATTATTGCCCGAGCCTTCATCCTGACTGTAGAGTTGTGATGTATCTGCCGAGCAATCATATCCCATCTTGTCTGTAAAATGGAGAGTTTTCTCCAGAGCTCTCATATCCTTCATCTTTTCTATATTCTCCTGGTTTGTTAGCAGACATCACTATTTCTCCTGGATGATAAAACACACACAATATTATAGTGGTAAATTCATGCAGTTCTAACAAGTGATAAACAACAAATACACTTATTGATAGTTTAAATTCTAACTTGCAACATTTACAATGCACACAGTGGCGTAGCTAAGGAGCTGTGGGCCCCGATGCAAGTTTTGCAATGGGGCCCCCCCAAGCACTCTATACCTAACAATTGATGCGGCGCACCAAAACCTGCCAATTGCAAGTACAGTGTCAGAGGTGCAAGAAGGGGATGGGGAACAATTTGTTAATGGTTACCACTATTCAAAGTATCTATAGAAGTGATTATTAGGCGCACAGGACCAATAGAGAGCTAATACTGTAGTTGAGGGAGGGCCCTTCGGGGCCCCTCTGGCCCAAGGGCCCCGATGCGGTCGCTACCTCTGCACCCCCTATTGCTACGCCCCTGAATGCACACCTTTTTGGTGAACAGAACAAAAAAAAAATTGCATCTTGGACAGAGCATAACCTTTGAGCGCTATTAGGCCCTGTTCACAGTGCTCAGCTGTGTTGCAGAATAAGGGCTGGAACCCACTAGACCACTTTTTTTTGTGTTTAGGAATAACTTTAATTCGCTAGCGATTTCCCTAAACGCCCTGCCAAAGTAAATGTAACAAATTCCACAGTAGTGATTGCGATTAGCAAAATGGCAATCGCAGGACATGCAGCATTTTGGGAGCGTTTGCGCTTTAAAGTACTGGCAAATCGCTCATGAATCTCTACACAGCGATTTGTGTGTAATAAACTACTGAAAACTGTAAAAATATATATATGTTTTGAAAGGACCAATCTGGATTAAAAATCGCAATCACAATCACTGGCAAAAAGCTTACACTTGTTAAAATTGCTACCAAAATTGCCAGAAAATGAAATCGCTTACAAAACACTAACGCTAGCGATTGTGACTTGTAGTGGGTTCCAGGCTTAATTCTGCGTGTCAGCTCACTGCCCATACAATTCTGATTCCAAGGTACAGTTTATTCTAATCTAAATTAACCTAAAGACAACTGAAACAAGAGGGACATGGAGGCTGCTCTATATATCTATCTCTATCTATCTATCTCTATCTATCTATCCATCTCTATCTATCTATATCTATCTATCTATCTATATATTTTCCCTTTTAAGCAATACTATTTGCCTGGCTGCAGTATTGCCTGATTCACATCAGAAACAAGTATGTGGCTAATCTTGTCAGATCTGACAATGTCAAACACCTGATCTGCTGCATGCTTGTTCAGGGGCTGTGGCTAAAAGTATTAGAGGCAGAGGATCAGCAAGATAGCCAGGTAACTGGTATTGTTGAATAGGAAAGAAATATGGCATCCTCCATATCCATTTCATTACTGTTGTCCATTAATCGCCAGCACTTAAAACAAAAAAAAACTCAGTGTGAACAAGCCTTTAAAGGAAGTCCCTGCGGTGTAGTGTTGCTCATATTCTCTGCCCACCCACTCCAGAGGCAGCTGCCCCTATAGATACTTTCTGGCACTAGGCATGGAAGAAACATTGTAACTTTACCTGAAAAAATGTTATCGCAGTTGTCTTCATCACAGAGTATTGGATTGGCTTTTGACACTGTAAGAAAATAAAGATCATCAGTTGTCTGTTGCAGTCAGACAGGTCTTTCAAAATTTAAAAAAAGCTCAGTTAACTGAGTGATACAGAACTATGCATGAAATTGTGGTTAAATAAGTGATACCAGAACTAAATTATTAATATATTTAGATGCAATGATGCTTTTAGGCCTCTTTTGCAGTGCAACGTTAAAGTCACAAGTTAGAAAATGTTTTAACATGGACTAACGCACAGCAATACTAAGTCTGTGCAACATTCACAGTGCACACGTTGCGTTTGTGTGTAACGTGTAGCATTATTAGTAAGTGCTACATGCTCTGCGTTATACACGTTAACTGCGTTGGACTGTTTGCACGTGCTCAGTAATGACCTGGAAGCATACTTTTCATTGCCTGTATGCCTACTGTATGCGACGATAACAGGGCATAGAGTTGCGTTGTGACATGTTTGGGACGTTGCGTTGTTTGCGTTGCGACATTAACCGCATCAAAACGCAACTTCCCACTGTGAAAGTAGCCTTACTCCAGGATTCCTTAATTTTTTTTTTTTGCGGAAAATTCAGTTAAAAAGGTCACTCCAGAAGTCTTTAGCAGTAAAGAGGTCATCTTGTTGCCCTCTAGGGGATGGTCAATGTGATGCAAATAATTTCAAGTTGATGCTGGATTATGCAAATTTTGTATGGAAATTGATGCAGCTTGAAAATGGACGATTTGAATTTTACCTCAGCAGGATTTGATTAGCGCATTTTCAACCTGCATAAATTTGCATACAAATTTTACATAATGCTCCATCAACTAGAACTTATTTGCATCTTATTGCCCATCTACCACACAAACTGAGGCCTCTTTTCCACACAGTTAATAGGCAGTGAAATCCCTCTTAATCTCCTTGCCGGTCTAATTCCCGTCGGCAAGGAGGCAGCGCAGAACTTTTTTTTTTTATTTTTTTTTATTTTTTTTTCAAATCATGTAGCAAGCCCAGGGCTCGCTACATGATAGCCGCTGAGTGGCGGCATCCCCCCACCCACTCCGATCGCCTCCGGCGATCAGAGTAAGCAGGAAATCCCGTTCAGAACGGGATTTCCTGCAGGGCTTCCCCAGTTGCCATGGCGACGAGGCGGGATGACGTCATGGACGTCACAGGGAATCCCAATCCACCTCTCAGCGCTGCTTGGCACTGATTGGCCAGGCTGCGCAGGGATCTGGGGCGGGGGGGCGGCTCGGCGCATAGCGGTGAATCGGCGGGTGGCGGCGGCGATCGCGTACCACACGCAGCTAGCAAACTGCTAGCTGCGTGTAGGGAAAAAAAATTATGCAAATCGGCCCAGCGGGGCCTGAGAAATCCTCCTGAACAGGTTACCCCGAGCTGAGCTCGGGATAACCGGCAAGGAGGTTAACTCTCTCGACTGCTTGCTGCTGCCTGGTAACTGCTCGCGGAGCACACCCTTCAACTGTCTGTGGAAAAGCGGACTTATGCATGTGGCTACTCAGTGCCCGAGTAACTAGCCAGCTTCCCTGTACTTCTGGGTTTAAAATCCATTGTAACCTTGTTGCAGTATGTCAGTATAGACATTGCCTCGGGGCTGGATTATTATCTTTTATTTATGAAAATGACATTATGCAGCGCTCAACAATTAAGAGGGGTATAGATGAAAAACTGGCATACATAACAGAACATGCATGGATCCACATGCACCTATGCAGTGGCATGACCACATGGAGAGAAGGCCTTGCATCAGCTGCGAATGCGGAGCTTGGAGTAAGAGGTGCCCATCCTGTTAGTCGGATTTTGCCTCTAATGCCTCTCCAGTAGCCACCTTTTGTCTGCAGGGAAGCATTGGCACCACATTTATATTTAGAGCATGGTGGTCCTCTTCTGGCTACCTTCCTCTCCTCATGACCACACACACTCATCCTACTACTAATGCTGCCTTCACATCAGTGCCATCCTGGCATCATGACAAGACTGTGGTCCGGAGGAGAGAGAGTGAGGCACAGGAGGGGAGGGCTGCTGCTCTTTATGCCATGAATAAACTGGTGCTACCATGTCAGTGTTTCCATGAGCTAATTCTGCATAGGGTAAGACATTGAAGAAAGGCACTGATGCATGGCAGGGCTAGTGCTTACATTGAGGCAAAGGGGGTAATTTGTAGGGGGCCCCTAAGATTGGCAAGGGGGCGGCACAGCATTTTTTTTTTAAATTCATGTAGCTAGCCTAGCGCTAGCTACATGATAGCCACTGACAAGCGGCATCCCCCTACCTATCTCTGCAAGCAGGAAATCCCGTTCAGAACGGAATTTCCTGCTTAGCTTCCCCCGTCGCCATGGCGGGATGACGTCATGGACGTCGGGTCGTCAGAGGGAATCCTTATCTACCCCTCAGCGCTGGCTGGTACTGATTGGCCAGGCTGCACAAGGGGTCTGGGGGGGCGGCGCGGCAGGTAGTAGCGAATCGGCAGCGAGCGGCGGCGATCAAGATATGCACGCAGCTAGCAAAGTGCTAGCTGCGTGCAATAAAAAAAAAGTGAAAATTGGCCCAGCGGGGCCTGAGAAATCCTCCTGCGCAGGTTACCCCGAGCTGAGCTGGGCTGCCAGTAAATCATTCACACTCCTGCCTTTTGTCTGCACTAGTCACAGAACAATGTTATCACAGTAATTTAATTAAAACAAAACAAAAGTTAAAGTTTTTTTTTTATAATGAGCTTTCCTGATTGACTTTGTGAGGATGACCTACAGACAGGAGGTTTCTATTTTCAGTGGGATTGGGTCACCCTTTTCATTCTGTAGAGTAAGGGCCCATTCACATTTGCAGTCGCTTTGTGCTAGCATTTTGCGCAGGTGTTTTTTCTGCCATTAACACAGAAAAATCACTGGAAAAATATGCGTTCATTGAGCAAATGCGATCAGTGCTTGTGGCAAAATGCTGCAGGTAACACGTTTTGCAATTGCCACTAATCAAGAATCACCAGCGATCGCCGAAGTGAGATCACTACCATAGGGTTAATAATTGCGCTAGCACTTTAAGAAGCGCTAGTGCTTCGGTGATTAGCAGGAATCGCCCACTAATCACTTGTGTGAAACGAGCCCTCAACAGTAAAGTATTTTCAGGGAGAGCACTACACTACCTGGCTGTTATTTTTGTCCTGCTGCTGATGGGCTGGCAATTTCTTGGTGAAATTATGCTTTAGGCCTGGTTCACACTGACAGTAAACAGTCTGGTTGCAGATCATAACAGAAAGGATCGTAACAGATGCTAATGCATCCAATGTAAACCTATGGATCCATTCACATAGGTCTGTTCAAATGGATCTATTCCGCACGCTCTGCTGAACGGACCGCAAGTTTGGTGCTGCAGTGAATTTTCCGGACAACGGAGCAGAAACTGACGCTGAAGCACTGCATAGGAGGCAATAAGAAGTGGATCCTAAAAACACACTGGCTAAGAAATGGACCGTTCTGGGGGAGGGGGGAGGGTATGGAGAAACGGAACTGAACTAACTGCATGGGAAAGGAAGGAAAACGGATCTGTTCAAATGGAAATTTGATCCGTTTTCACTGATCCATTTAGCAGAAGTGTCAGTGTGAACTGGCCCTTAAAGGGAACCTGAACTGAGGATATTTTGGCTACCATATTTCCATTTACATAAAAACAGTTGCCTTGAAGTCCTTTGGCTGCAGCAGTGCTTGACTCACACACCTGAAGCAAGCATGCAGATAATCTAGTCAGGTTTCAGTCAGAAAGATCTGATCTGCATGCTTGTCCAGGGTCTATGGCTAAAAGTATTAATGCTCGTACACACGTGCAATTCTTCCACCCAACTATCGTTCTAACTTGGTCTGTTGGTCGTGTTTACATGTGGCAAATGACTAGATGAGCGACCGATAAAAGGCGGTTTGTCTGATCCAATCGGCGGATCAACTCACATGACTTTTGGGCTGATATTGTTCAGTTGGCCACATGTGTACAGGTTGTTTGAATGTGGCCATATAGTGCAGTCCGTCATTCTGCTTGAGCGCGCAATATGCAAATTATTTGGTCTTTTAGTTGGTTGGTGTACGGAAAATACATGAAGTGCAGTTACTTGGTCCTGCGGTCGGTCATGTCATTGGGCTTGTTGTGCGCTTTGTTAGACATGTATACAAGCCTTTAGAGAGAGGCTCAGCAGCACAGCCAGGCAATCTGCATTGTTTAAAAGCATTTAAATATGTCAGCCTCTATATCCCTCTCAAATGTAAGCATCATGCAAAACTTGGTAGGCCACCCAACCCCCCCAAACCTTTGTGGGCTAAAAGAAATAAATATGGTTCCTTCTGTGCGCTTCTGAACTCCCTCCCTCTGCTGGAAATCAAATGATTCCCAAATGATCGACTTTTGGCCAAAATTTATATTTGGTTGATTGAGCTGGACAGAAGATATTGCTCGATTGACGGTGGGTCAGGATCACGTTGCTATCTGTATTTTATTTTGCAGATACCTTCTGGTCATTTTGGTGTTGGGGTTTTTTTCTTAGTGGTTGACACTTGGCTGTCCCCGGGCCAGCGTTTGTGGCTGGGGGGCTTTGTGTCCTTGGTTTTGTTTAGGTGACATCTGGGCACATTATCCATGGTAATCTCTATTTGTTGTTTTATGTTAATTTTAATAAAAGGGCTTCTATAGTCAATCTATAGAAAAAAATCAAGCTTAGCAATCTGTGTCCTTATTTTAGTAAGTGGGTTGTGCGGAATGCTGCCCAACTATTAGGCAATACCCCCATAAAGATTCCTCTCTGATCTGGTAATGACCTGAGAAGGATCTGGACCCGCTAGGGTGGTTTTGGCAACATTTTGTGATCAATCGCTGGTGATTCCCCAAAACACTTTGCCAATAAAAGTGAGTGGTGGGGAACCCACTAGTGCGATTGCGATTAAGGGTAATTGCAATCGCAGAACATGCAGCATTTTTAATGCGTTTGTGCTCAATGCTATGTATAGTAGTGCTGGAAAATTTGTTAAAAGCAATTTTGCAGTGATTAGGGGGTGACAGATTGAACATTTTATATACAGTTATTTATACTTACCAGATGTGTGCATCCTTAGCCCCGCCTTCTAGCTGAAGAAGTCACAGGCGCTTCTAGAGTCCTAGAGAAGCACCTATGACCTCTTATTTTAGTGGGTGGGGCTACAAATGGGAGCCAGACATCTGGTGAGTATAACAAAGTTTATTGGAAAAAAAAGCCTTTAATTGCTAATGGGAAGCGCTGTACAGTTTACTGCACATCGCTTATAATCACCATGAAATGCAAATGTCTGCACACAGCGCTGCAGCAATTCCTAGTTGGTTCCACTTCCAGACTGGCCTTAGCCATTCTGACCAGTGTCTGGCTACCTTAATAGTGTATGGCCACCTTATCCACTCCAAGTCGCCCTACTCAACTTCCAACTCACTCACTTCCTGCAGCTTCACACGTGCAAGGACTATACTCAGACTTGTGTAATACAATGCAGTACATGTTGTTCCACATTGCCACATCGAAGGGCTGGTGCACACCAAGCGTTTTTGGTAGCTTTTTCAAAACCGCTGCTGCCTGTGAAAACACTTGGCTAATGTATCTCAATGTATCGCAATGTATCGCAAAACGCAATTGGCAAAAAATTGGGGAACACCACAATGCAAAAATCGTGATCGCGATTTCCAAGTGTGAAGGAGACAGATCTCATTCTGATTGGAGAGAGATCCGTTTCCTGCCCATACACCACAGGCAGATTCCTGATCCATTTCAGCATGACCTCTCTTGGGAATCGGCCTTGCGACGCTGCCTCGCCAACTCCTGGTGCTGTCCCACCTAGTGTGAACTGTCCACCACTGGCTCCCTTATGACCGGTGTAATGTGAGCACGTGTGACATCACATGCCCGCGTATATGCCAGCAACCACGCCATGGAAGGAAGAGTGCGGAAACCCTGACAGGTAAAGGCACTAGGGGGCACATTTTACACTACGGGCAAAATTCTGGGGGGGGGGGGGGTTGCCTTCGTTGCTCATCCTGATATCGCATACCATTACCACCGCACACCCAATTGAGCATGTTGGCCCTATATCTTGCAGAATGTCCAATCGATACATGCAACCAATTTCAGCTAAAAGTGTGGCCTGGAGCCGTATGTTTGTGCGTAATAATATACAAATTTGCCAATTGTTTTTTTTTATTCACTGGAGCCAGCTGAAAGTATGCACAACAAGTCTGTCTTCAGAGCAGTATGTTATCTCTGCCATTACTTACTAGCAGACCATGAGGAGATCTGTTTACAAGATACAGGACTGATACCTCCACTGATCAGAAGAAGAATGGAACATGGGCAAATTTATCAAAGCTAATACTAATGTTTTTTTTTTTTCTTCCTAAAGCCTTGTACACAGTATGAGGAATGTCACCAGGCAGGGCGACATTGCAGAGCTAACACTGCAGGCTAGTAATGCGTTCTATTGCTATAGGGGGAAATGGTGATGTGATTCTACAGGTGGGGGGAGTTGAGAGAGCAGTGTTCTCAGTCAGCCAAATCTATCTGCCCGGTTGATCGGTGCCTGAGACATGAGTAGCTGCTCTACACACACGACCCTCCACAGAGGCAGCCATTATTGGTGGCCTCAGCCGACCTTCCTCTAGTGTGTGAATGAAGCTTAATTCCTACCTATCTGATCACAATTTGAAGAAAGTAGTGATCTGCATGCGTTTTGAGAGCAGAGGCGTCACTAGGGTTTGTGTCACCCCCCCCTCTTAACCCATGAACCTCCTGGTGCTGGGAAATTTTGGGCGCATGAGGCAGGTAGACAAAAAGGGCACCGCCATTCACTGCCATATTAATTATCGTTTAACGGGCGCCCAACAGGAAATAAGGGTGCCCATATTAATGTACATTTTATACAAACATACATAATTTAGGTTTTACAACTTTGCCAGCGATCACTATCGTTTACATAATGCAATTATTAATTCATTGATTTTACCTGAATCTTTAACGTTTACATCACACTTTCTTAATAAATCATTATTTTCCACTATGAACAGGAAAAAAGGGCACCCATGTTAATATTAATTTTCAAAATACATTATACCTAATTTGTTATCTAAATTTGCCGGTGATTATTTCCGTGCCAATTATACAAATATATAGGTTTAACCTGATTCTTCATTTCACGTTTACATAAACATTGTTATTAAATCATTATTTTACATACAGTGGAGGAAATAATAATTTGACCCCTCACTGATTTTGTAAGTTTGTCCAATGACAAAAATGAAGTCTCAGAACAGTATCATTTCAATGGTAGGTTTATTTTAACAGTGGCAGATAGCACATCAAAAGGAAAATCGAAAAAAATAACCTTAAATAAAAGATAGCAACTGATTTGCATTTCATTGAGTGAAATAAGTTTTTGAACCCTCCATCAATAAAAGACTTAATACTTAGTGGAAAAACCCTTGTTTGCAAGCACAGAGGTCTAACGTTTCTTGTAATTGATGACCAAGTTTGCACACACTTTAGGAGGAATGTTGGTCCACTCCTCTTTGCAGATCATCTCTAAATCCCTAAGGTTTCGAGGCTGTCTCTGTGTAACTCTGAGCTTGAGCTCCCTCCATAGGTTTTCTATTGGATTAAGGTCCGGAGACTGACTAGGCCACTCCATGACCTTAATGTGCTTCTTCTTGAGCCACTCCTTTGTTGCCTTTGCTGTATGTTTTGGGTCATTGTCATGCTGGAACACCCATCCACGACCCATTTTCAGTTTCCTGGCAGAGGGAAGGAGGTTGTCGTTCAGGATTTCACGATACATGGCTCCGTCCATTTTCCCGTTAATGCGATTTAAGTTGTCCTGTGCCCTTAGCAGAAAAACACCCCCAAAGCAAAATGTTTCCACCCCCATGCTTGACGGTGGGGACGGTGTTTTGGGGGTCATAGGCAGCATTTTTCTTCCTCCAAACACAGCGAGTTGAGTTAATGCCAAAGAGCTCTATTTTGGTCTCATCAGACCACAGCACCTTCTCCCAGTCACTCACAGAATCATTCAGGTGTTCATTGGCATACTTCAGACGGGCCTGCACATGTGCCTTCTTGAGCAGGGGGACCTTGCGAGCCCTGCAGGATTTTAATCCGTTGCGGTGTAATGTGTTTCCAATGGTTTTCTTGGTGACTGTGGTCCCTGCTAATTTAAGGTCATTCACTAACTCCTCCCATGTAGTTCTAGGATGCTTTTTCACCTTTCTCAGAACCATTGACACCCCACGAGGTGAGATCTTGCGTGGAGCCCCAGAGCGAGGTCGATTGATGGTCATTTTGTGCTCCTTCCATTTTCGAACAATCGCACCAACAGTTGTCACCTTCTCTCCCAGCTTCTTGCTAATGGTTTTGTAGCCCATTCCAGCCTTGTGCAGGTCTACAATTTTTTGTCTCTGACATCCTTGGACAGCTCTTTGGTCTTTCCCATGTTGGAGAGTTTGGAGTCTGCTTGATTGATTATGTGGACAGGTGTCTTTTATACAGGTGACTAGTTAAGACAGGTGTCCTTAATGAGGGTGACTAATTGAGTAGAAGTGTCTAACCACTCTGTGGGAGCCAGAACTCTTAATGGTTGGTAGGGGTTCAAAAACGTATTTCACTTAATGAAATGCAAATCAGTTGCTATCTTTTATTTAAGGTTATTTTTTCAATTTTCCTTTTGATGTGCTATCTGCCACTGTTAAAATAAACCTACCATTGAAATGATACTGTTCTGAGACTTCATTTCTTTGTCATTGGACAAACTTACAAAATCAGTGAGGGGTCAAATTATTTCCTCCACTGTATGTAATTCTGACATGCAATAAATTATAAAATACATGTTTTTCTATCAGCATTCTGTAAAACATTATCATGCACAAATCAAACAGTACAACCACAAAATCATAACATTTAGTTTTACAAACTGAATTCGTACAAAACACTATTATCCATCTGATACACTGCGCAAACTGTAAAACGTTATATATAATTTTTACACATATTAATCATAAAACACTTATTCATATGATTTAGTGAGCAATACATACATTTTTTTATATATTATTTTAACACGCATCATTTATAAATCACTACATTATAAATCGTACAAAACCTTAGTTGTTCTCGGTAATGTTCAGCCTCACAATTTGAGTAAACATTTTAAATTAGTAGATAAGGAAGAGAACTTAAATCTTTAAAATATAGTTTGATAACTGTTATACCTTTTTTTTTTTTTAATTATTAATTTTACTTTAATTTTTTATTCAATTACCGTATGTTGACTATTCAACATTATTATTGTACTGTATGTCATACCTGTATTTCAACATAAAATTTTCTTTGCTGTGTGTAGTCATGTTTTTTAATCTGTGTCCAACCTCTTTGGCCTGGTGCACACCAAAAACCGCTAGCAGATCCCCAAAATGCTAGCAGATTTTGAAACGCTTTTTCTTTTTCTGGAGCGTTTCAGCTAGCGTTTTGGTGTAGTAGATTTCATGTATTGTTACAGTAAAGCTGTTACTGAACAGCTACTGTAACAAAAAACGCCTGGCAAACCGCTCTGAAGTACCGTTTTTCAGTGCGGTTTGCAGTTTTCCTATACTTAACATTGAGGCAGAAACGCCTCCGCAATCCAAAATCTGCAGCAGCCCGGGAGTATGCGTTTCTGCAAAACTCCTCCCGCTCTGGTGTGCACCAGCCCATTGAAATACATTACCCAAGCGCACCCGCAAGCGGATCGCAAACCGCAGCCGAACCGCTCTGGTGTGCACTAGGCCTTAGTCTACGCCATCCTTTCCACTGTTGGATACACTTATTTTAGTTCACCTGTGGCCCTTATGTAATTTTAGTGGCCTGCTATTGTACCCCCTCTGTACTTGTCCTCCCTTTCCTGTTGTCCCATGTAACCCTATGTGCTCCTCGTGTCACTTGTTCTTCTATTTCTCCTTTACTATGTTCTGTATTGTCCTCCTGCTTACTCTGTCATGTCCTATGTCACTTTAAAGCATACATGTAAACCTCACGTTTGTGTCCACAATCTGGTCCTCAGAGGTTTGCTTTTTGTTTTGCCCGCTGTAGAATACCAGCTATAGAACCTCATGGAAGCCATATGTTGGAGGAAGGGGGAAACCCCTAAACACTATTGAACTGTTTGGTGGATGTGGGGTCCCACTACACACCAGGGAAATTTGTACGGGAGGTATGACCACTACATACCAGATAACTGTATAGTAGAGATTGGGGATCACCAGACACAAGTCAACTGTATAGGATTTGGAGTGGTGTAATTGTACACCTGAAAACTATATATAAGGCACCTAGTAAACATTGAGTTTGGTCTGTGGCTACTCTCAGCGGTTTTTAATTTGTTCCTTTTTTATTTTCACACCCCTACTTGCAATAAAGTATCCCTAAGAGTTTAACTTACCTTTATCATCTTAAATCCCCCTGCAGACATCCTGTGCCCAGACGGTTTTAAAGTCCTCCTCCTCTAATCTACAGAGGATAACTTCCGCTGTAATCAGTCTGTTATCTGTGTTTTCTGCCAGTTTTGCGCTGCTGACCTGTCTCCCTGCCTGTTTCTCCACTGCCTGTTTAAAATATAGGCCCCTGCATCTCAAGTGTGCCTACGCCATTTTGAAATTGTTCTGTTCCCATGCCGTGTGTCTGACTTCATGTAGTGTCTACACAGCACATTTGTGGCTTCAGCCATACTTGTTCATTCTAATTCCTCTGTCACCAGGGAGTGTTCTGCACTGGTACAGTAGAGATTTTATCATGCTATGCCTTAACAGTATGCTCCTGTCAGTGGTACCCTGAACAAAAACAGGCATGACATATAAACGTTATGCTTGTGCCCGGATCTTTTAGCTGCTAAACATGGCTCTGTTTCAGAAATCATCACAGGAATCGCTGACTAGTTTGGAGTGCATTGATGAGACCCATGACAGTTATGCCTTGTTCTTGCCCATAAGACAATTATCTCCAGTACAAAATCATGTTTTCAAACTTATCGTTACTGCACTATACCTTTATTTTCAGCTGTTGTGAAAATAGCATTAAAATAGGGTACATATTTATTGAAATAACATTTTACTTGTGTTTAAAAAAAGCAAATCTATAAGAAATTCTTCAAATGTTGTTTTAATGGAAAAGGTAAACTTAGATCGTCTATTCCATACAACTGCTACATAACAGAAAGTAGTTGGATATAATCCAAGCAAAAAAGTACTCCTAAACAATGCTCTTGTAAAGGTTAATTATATTACTTTTTACAACGGTTTAACATTTTTAATAGTACATCTTAAAACACATGCTATTCAATCAACAACTTAAAACTGTAATGGATAGCGGAGATGCCGCAGCGGCGGTGAGCCACATGGCGGCTGTCTCCACGTCTCGGCCGGCGCCCTCCGCCACGCAGTTACATGTTGGAGTTTTGCCTGGTCCCTCAGTTGCACATAGACTGAGGGCTACGTGCGCGCCCCAAGGCGACAGGACCTTTATGAAAGTAGAAGGGGAGTCAGCTGATCAGCCGGTCAGCTGACTCCAGCAGTGCTCCGGATTGGCTGAGTGACTGGGGCGGCGCTGTGGAACGCTCTTAGTGTATATATAGGACCTGCCTGTCAGTTGCTCTTCGCCTGCTGTTGCAAATGCTACGTGTTAGCACTCAGACCTTCAGATCCCAAAGTGTGCTAGAACCAGCAGGAGCTGGGGATCCACACTTAGACAGATTCTGTTGATAGCTTAAAGTACTAATTGAATTGTATTTGTTATGACCCTCTGCTAGTCTCGACTACTTTTCTGCCTACTGATTCTGTGCCTATGCGTATCTGATCTTGTTGCCGACTCAGCTTGAACCTTACTCTGTTTCAGTCTTCTGTCTTTGTACCGTATCTGTCCGTGTGTTGCTGAATCTGCTTGTCTGACTCTCCTGCCCTCACCAGTGAGCTTAGTTCTGGTGAGGGATTCTCAGTATAGTAATCACCTGCTCATCAGGTTGATAGCTGCAGTACAGTCTGAATCACCCGCTCCTCAGGTTGATGGCTATAGTACAGTCTGAATCACCCGTTCCTCGGTGATAAGTACTTTCTGTTCTACTGTGCATCACCCGCTCCTCGGGTGAACTGATCACTAATTCATCTGTGCCTCCAGCCTGCTGGAGTACTGATTCCAGTGTTCTATAGAGATACCTCCCTCTACCAGCTCCTCTGGGATAGTGGGTATCTCTATCTATATTTACTGTTGCACCAAACACTTATCTTACACCTGGTTGTCCTGTGTCTTGCTATACTCGCATTATTGGTGGTTCTGCAGATCACCACATAATCAGGTATAACATCTGTATTGGTGATACTGCAGATCACCAATAATCAGAAAATCTGTCCTTGCTGACACCAATCGTTACAAAAACACAGTATTAAAAATCCTTACTAGTGTGAATCTTTGTTGAGGCCTATGTTTATTTTTCGAATTGTCTACAGTACCATGCCATGAGTAGTGTATAAGAAATAGCTGTTGGTTACAACTTTCTTAATTTCTTTAACTGTGTGTAGTCTATATTCATTGTTGTAACTGTCTCCAGTACCATACCATAAGACTGTATATAAAACACTTTTTTTTTTTTTTTTATTTACTGTGTATAGTACCACAGAGTTCCCCACAATTTTTTCCCTCCGTATGGAATGAAATAGCCGGGTGGTGTCATGAAATTGTGTCCGGGTGGTGGCATTAAATATTTGCCGGGTGGTGGCATTAAATAGTATCCAGGTTTTTTTTTTTTTTTTTTCCAAATAGTAGCCAGGTGTGGCGTGATGAGAGAATTCAGCACCATTGTTTTGGTGCACAACTCAGCTCACAACATAGTTGTTTTTTAGCTGATTGCCATGTGCACATCAAAACTGCCGGGGTGGAGCAGCAGGCTAAAAAAATCATGTGGATAACTGGTACTAGAGCTGAAATCATTAATGTGTTAGCAGATGGCATGGCTGAATAAATACCTGTGCATTTCTGAATTTGTGTCCTCGGCCTTCCTTTTGCGGTTACCAGAAATACAGCGATTTGGATACAAATTGTATTTGGCCAAATTTTTCAAATTGAATTATCTTGAATTTAATTCAAGATTTTCTGCAGCCCCTCTTAAGTATTCTACAAAAGTTCTATCTTTGTATTCAGTTGCAATTTTGAGCAATTTTGTATCTGAATCCTTGTATTTCCTTTTTGGTAGTGCTGCGTCTCCGGACAAACTGCTCGTACAGTAGGTCCCTCTCCTTTTGAAATTGTCGCATGCCATCAATGAAATGCCATATGCTCGGGTGTTCAAATCCCAGCTCGGACCGCAGGCAACTGTGCGCTGCCTCCGCATAATTGTTTGTCCATTCCATGCCTGTAAGAGTGCATTCATAAACTGACCACAGGGAGGGAGGAAAGATCAGCTTACGAAGGCAACTCCCACAGACCCCAATGTACACTCTACTGAACCAGCTGAGCAAAGGTCGAATCTCTGGTAGCATGTCAAACCTGATTGCATCGAATGCCGCCTCCAAATTAAGAGGGGGGGACAAAGGCAAGAGATGCAATCATTTTTGCCTGCATTGAAAAGTCAGCACTGGTTGTCGTGTTTTTGTTTTTGTTTTTTTTTTTCTTCAGGCTGAGATTTTCCAGTTTTGATTTAACCAGTTCGGCCTATCTGGACGAGCTTTCTCGTCCAGATAGGTGCTGCTGCTGCCGCCGCCTCGTGCGTGCGATCGGGCGCGCCCCCGCTGCCTGCCGCTAGCCCCCCGATCAGCGAATGGGAATATAATTCCCATTCACCGATCTATCTTCCCCGCAGAAATACCGACGCTTTCTATCCAGAGAGTGCGGTATTTCTGCCCCCAGGAAACATTTCCCCTGCTTTTAAGTTCCTAGATGCGAAATCGTTCGCATCTAGGACTTTTTTCACTGTGGCCATCTTGTGGCCGAATAGTAAACTGCACCACAATTCATTTTTAATAAAAAAAAAAATATATATTTTACATTTAAAATTAAGTTTCCCTCCCACACCAAAAATTACCCACATACACTTTTTTTTTATTAAAAATAAAAAATACAATTAAAAAACATTAATAGTTACCCAAGGGTCTGAACTTTTTAAATATGCATGTCAAGAGAATATGTTATATTTAAAATTATAAGCTTATAAATAGTGATGGATGCAAATTGAAAAAATGCACCTTTATTTCTAAATGAAATATCGGCACCATAAATTGTGATAGGGACATCGTTTAAATGGTGTAATAAGCGGGACAGATGGGAAAATAAAATACATGAGTTTTAATTACGCTAGCGTATATTCATTTCAAACTATAATGGCCAAAAACTGAGAAATAATGAATTTTTTTCATTTCTTTCTTAATCTTCCTGTTAAAATAGATTTAGAAAAAAATAATTCTTAGCAAAATGTAGCACCCAGAGAGAGCCTAATTAGTGGCGGAAAAAACAAGATATAGATCAATTCATTGTAATAAGTAGCAATAAAGTTATAGGCGAATGAATGGGAGGTGAACGTTGCTCGGATGCATGAGATTTTCAGACTGCGGTGCTGAACCGGTTAATATTCCTCTTCAAATGAAAGAAACAACCATGAACACGACAGGAGGGGTAAACTGCTTTGAATGCCTTAATGGCTGCAACTTCAAAATCATAGGAATATTTCACAGGGTAAAGTTGAGACCACATTCGGTGGATTGGGTCAAACAATTTGTATGTTGCTTGAGTGTTTGGCAGCAAGCAGTACAGCAGAGGGAGAACATAGTCATTTCTTTTCCCTAATAGTTCAAACACTTGCTTGAAAAGGAACGGAGCAATTTTTAAATGGCCCGTCCCCGTAGTTTTTTTGACCGTATGAATCCAAGAAGTGTTTGAACTATTGTCAAAAATCTAAATCCTATGTTCATCAGTTCCAGAATCGTAAAGGAGAAATGGCACGGTCTCTAGATCTGACACAGAATACGTCCTGTACGCGCCAGGGATGACAAGGCCAGATAGACAATGGATTTGTAGGATGTGCCATTTCTCTTTTCCTGACATTCTGGACCATATGATGTCAACATTCCCTTGGCGGTAGTGAAGCTAGTACTGCAGGTTCCCCATTCTGGATAGCCAAATTAATGTTGGTGGAGGGACCACCCTTTGAGCATATTTTTCTTTGGCATTTCAAACGTGTTACCTCTACTGCCTCTATGGATTCACCGTGGAGGTGTTGCTGAACTATCTTCAACACCTCCCCTGTGGAAACGACAGTGTGGATCCGTCCAAGACATGGCGGTCACTTTTTTTTTTTTTCTTTTGACAGCGCCAGAAGTTCTTCAATCCGTCTTTGCTTTTCCTGTCAAAGGTAGATGAAACCTTCATTTTCTATGATCTTCTTTCCCTTGTTGGATTTAAAAACCGGTTCACAAGATTGTGCCTGCAATTCCATACCAAAAATCAATTTTAGTTTTTCCAGATAAATTAGTACTTAGCCAAGGCTTCCTTCTCTATAGGTATGTACACCCCAGGGGCACTGTTGCACAGTTGCCCTAGAAGTACTTAAATAAAGGCTGGTTGTTTGGAGGGTGTTAAAAACATAAAAAAGAGACCATGTTTAGTGAAGGATTACAATGACACTGTCTATCCATATAGCCAATGTTTATAGCTCTTCCACCTCCCCTCCCCCATTGAAGACAACTAGGACAACACTGCTCATTGACGCTGTGTAAACTTTAAATACAGTAAATTTGACAAAGGATGTGGTACCCTTTAACTTATAAGTACTTTGTCTTTGTTGTTCAACGCATTGGCTATCATTCATAAAAGCAGTGCGGTAAAAAAAAATCTGTGCGGGAAAATACCGCTTTCGGTAGTTTAAACTTCTGTGTGCTCATTCATAAAAATGTTTACAGTTGCGATACAAGTTCGGTATTTTCCCAAACTAGGCAGGCGGTAGGCTGGCGGCATGTTTGCGTAACATGAGAAGCTGCCGAGTTGATAAATTTTTCTCCTCCAGAGACAGCGTTTATATAGAAGAGGCAGCCCCAGCATCCCTTTACATGTGCATTTTTTAAAAACTGCCTCTCCTTGCCTTGAATCTGCACTGAATCTGTCTAAGGCCTCGTTCACATCATACGCGCTTTCGTGCGGATATGGAAGCGCATATGATGTGCTGAAACACAGGAACGGCAGATGGGCTTAGACTGCCCTTCTACCGCGCTGTACAATGTGCTGCGAAGCGCTTCCGTACTGCTGCCTGCATTTTGCCTGCAAGCGCAGAGCTGATCCCATCACTGTCAATGGATGGGATCAGCAGCGCAGCGGCGCAGATGGCGTGCGATCAGATGTGCTGCGTTCGGATCGCACGGCCATCTGCACTCCTCAGATGGGAACGAGGCCTTGGTCTTTCTAAACTATTTAATTGCCACAGCTTAGAGGAACTTCAAAAAAATGTTACACATGCAGGCTTTCTGATGTGAAATATATCTGAAAACAGGTACCCAAGGGGTTAAAAAACAAAGCCTTGGTATTCCGGAATGCCTTTTTTTTGCTCTGCTCTCGCTGCTGCTGCCTGGGAGGTCTGTCTCATTAGCTTAGCTGTTCTCCGCATGGTTATTGCTACTTCAAACGGAGCAGTAATCTCCGTGCTGATGCGGCTTGCTCTAATCTTTATGAATTGACATATGGTGACATTAACATAATCACCGCACAAGGTGGTAATTTCCCGCACTGCTCAGGAATTGTAGCTTTTCATGTGGAAACAGCTTTTATGAATAAACACTTTGCTAAGTGCTCGGTAAATTCAGCTGTTTTCAGCATTTCAGCATGCGGAAATGCTTTATGAATGATGTCACCAACAAAATGACTGTGAAACTATTGAATGTTGACAGCTTTCTTTTTTGAATTGCTTCGTTGTATTACTTGACTAAGTCCTTTACTGTATCATAGAGCGTTATTTTTCCTTTCAATGTTTTTTTTTAATTTTTTGTTTTAACCTGTGAAACTGTTTATTACATTTGTGACTCATTCCTCGTATAATTAATGTTAACTAATAAGTATTCAGATTTCTTAAACTAGAAGGATAAGGAATAGTGAGATAAATATTTACCATATTTGTTCCTCAAGTGCCAAAAAATGCACAACCACGGCAGCAGGACAATGAAGGTAGCAAAGACAGATTGAAGAATTGTCTTGGACTACTTCCCACAGTTAAGGGTTAAATCCACAGCTGTAATAAAAGTAAGATTTGTAAGGTTCATGTTGATTCACCGTAAAGATGTCACATGTGCTTTCTTTCAAAAGTTAATGATTTGTAATAGTTAACTATATGTCACTTACATTCGCCAAAAGAGGTGTGTGTGTGTGTGTGTGTGTGTGTGTGTGTGTGTGTGTGTGTGTGTGTGTGTGTGTGTGTGTGTGTGTGTGTGTGTGTGTGTGTGTGTGTGTGTGTATCTCTGTGTGTGTATCTCTGTGTGTGTATCTCTGTGTGTGTATCTCTGTGTGTGTATCTCTGTGTGTGTATCTCTGTGTGTGTATCTCTGTGTGTGTATCTCTGTGTGTGTATCTCTGTGTGTGTATCTCTGTGTGTGTATCTCTGTGTGTGTATCTCTGTGTGTGTATCTCTGTGTGTGTATCTCTGTGTGTGTATCTCTGTGTGTGTATCTCTGTGTGTGTATCTCTGTGTGTGTGTGTGTGTGTGTATCTCTGTGTGTGTGTGTGTGTGTGTATCTCTGTGTGTGTGTGTGTGTGTGTGTGTATCTCTGTGTGTGTGTGTGTGTGTGTGTGTATCTCTGTGTGTGTGTGTGTGTGTGTGTGTATCTCTGTGTGTGTGTGTGTGTGTGTGTGTATCTCTGTGTGTGTGTGTGTGTGTGTGTGTGTATCTCTGTGTGTGTGTGTGTGTGTGTGTGTATCTCTGTGTGTGTGTGTGTGTGTGTGTGTGTGTATCTCTGTGTGTGTGTGTGTGTGTATCTCTGTGTGTGTGTGTGTGTGTATCTCTGTGTGTGTGTATCTCTATCTCTCAAGAAAGGGAGAGGGGGAGAGAGAGGTAGGTAGATGGAGAGACATGTACATCAATGTAAGCTACTGCATTCCTGTATGTGCAACAGTTCAGACACTTTGCTGTTGCCATGATAGTATTTTAAAATGTTAGTTCTTAAAGACACTGAAACGAAAAAAAAATGATATTATGATTTGTATGTGTAGTACAGCTAAGAAATAAAACATTACGATCAGATACATCAGTCTAAGGGCTCGATTCACAAAGCGGTGCAAAGTGTTAGCACCGTAGTGAAAAGGCCCTTATCACGCCTAAACTCACTTTAGGCATGATAAAGGAGGCCTCGCGCGCAAAGTTTGGGCGTACCGGCGTGCGCGCGAACCGCACCTCGCTCCGCGCGCAAACGCGGCGCTCCGCGCGATGCAGCTTTTTCCGCGTGAACATGCCTCCGATCGCGCGTACTAAGTCCACATCACGCGAAGTGAACTTAGAAATAAAATAACATCTGTTTTAGCGTTGACTTCGCGCGTACGGCGGTGCGCGCCATTGCTACTACGCGCGATGGGAAGTAGGCGCCGCGCATGCCCAATCAATTAATGATGTTAATACAATAATGTAGTTAACATCTAACAGGTGTTTTTGGCCTTTATAAGTTTGGCTTATGAGGAGAGGATTCAGTGAGGATTCATTTTGTCATTGAGCAAGTAAGTGCTTTTTGATGTTGTGCCTTCCATTTTTTTTCAAGGTGAACCCAAACATATTTGTTTGTGTCAATGTGAATGAATGTGTCTTTTTATGATGATTTGCAGTGAGTTGACTATGATGTCCTGAGGGGTCCCTCTGCTCATGGGCCCCTGCTAGTGTGAATGCCTTGAGCCTTGGTAGGTCAAAAATGTCCTGTATGTGCAGTGTTACTTAGTACAAAGTTGTTATTGTTATTTCCTTTCCAATTTCATTTGCAGATGGAGCCTTATGCTAGTTGGTTGAGCGGGGCTCAGGCTGTTCACCGCATGAGCCGCTATAATCTGCGCAGGAGACGGATTCCACGTCTCATCCCGGAACGCATTGATGTTGCGTTGTTTTCAGACAGAGAACTGCTGAGGCTGACAAGGCTGAACAGGGCAGCCTTTGATGAGCTGTATGCTCGTTTGGAGACCTATCTCAGGCCATTAACATCTCGAAGTCATGCTGTGAGTGGGCAAACTAAGTTGTTTGCCTGCCTGCAGTTCCTGGCCAATGGGAGCTTTCAACGGCTGGGTGGCTTTGCCTGTGGGGTGTCCCAGTCCACCATGAGCAGGATTATATCCCAGTTCCTGATAGGCATGCGGCGGATAAGCAGAGAGTTTATCCACTTTCCTCGGTCCCGTGCCCAATGGGATGCAGTCAAAGTGGCATTTTACCATCTTGCCCAAATGCCCAATGTCATCGGGGCCATTGACTGCACCCATGTTGCACTTGTTCCTCCAAGTGCTGATGAATACATGTATCGGAACCGGAAGCTTGGCCATTCGTTGAATGTCCAAGTAGTGTGTGGCCCTGACATGGAAATATTCTCTGTCGCTAAATTCCCTGGTTCGTGTCATGATGCCCATATTTTGCGTGAATCTGCCCTTTTTAATTTTTTTATGCGTTTTATCGTGAAGGCGGCTGGTTGCTTGGTAAGTTGATCCTTTTTTTTTTTGATTTTTTTTTGGGGAGTTTTGCATTTGTCAGATATATATCGGTATGTCTAGTGTTGCCCTACTAATTTGTTTGCTTTGTATTATATTCAAGGTGATGCAGGATATCCTTGCCTGCCCTGGCTTCTGACACCTCTTGGCCATCCAAGCAATGCGGAAGAGGCCTATAACAGAGCACATGTGCGTACCCGTTCTGTTATAGAGCGTTGTTTTGGGCACTTAAAAACGCGTTTCCGCTGCATTGACAACAGTGGAGGTGCGTTGTTATACAAACCACAGAAGGTCATTGACATTATAGTGGCCTGCTGTGTGTTACATAACATTTGCATTAAGCAAAACCTCCCTGGCTACAGGCTTCCACACACACCCTTATCAGTGCAATCCGATGACTTTGAGGACGAGGAGCCAGATGAGGAGGAGGAGCCAGATGAGGCTGGCAATGTAGTGCGTGGAAGAGTCATTGTAGACTTTTTTGAGTGATGTTTTTTTTTTTTTTTTTTTTTGGCTCCCTTTGTTGCAGCGTAGAGTAAATATTTGGCATATCAATAGTACGCTGGACATAGGCTTGCAATGCTGTTGTCCATGTATATTGTGGCCTACACGTGTATTTGTCACAAATTACTGCATAATGTATGTCATTTGCACACTGCATGCAATTGCATGTGTCCATTGGGCAGTGTCAGGTGATGTCTACCTGTATTGGAATGACCGCCACTAGCGTTGCGCTCCCTGGCCGCAGCCGATCCACATACAAATCACGCACGCCGCAATAGACGCCCCCAAAATCATTTCTGTGGCCAAATGGATTGCCAGGTGCCTTTTGCACAAACTATTAGCACCAGAATAAATCACAGTGATCGCACAGTTGGACACTGTCCAACTGTGTGATCACTGGGGTTGAATCTGCTCGCAATAGTTATTGCAAAAGGCAGCTGCCAATGCATTTTGCGGCACGAAAAATGTCGTTGCAGGCTGCACTTTTACTACAACGTGCAGACTTACATGTAATGCAACGTGGCCAGTGTGAACAGGCCACGTGTTACATTGTTGGGCCTTACTTACAGGTTGCCCTAACGTGCGCCAGTAACGTCCCTGGGTGCAAGCAGCCTAAATGGGCCCTAAGTAGCTAATTATTAGCTCTGTATGTTTACCTTTAAAGTGAACCTCCGGACAAAAAATCTACTCCTCAGCACTGAAAAGGGCTGGTGTTTCCTTACCAGTTTCACACCATCAGAACATTGTTTCTCTTATCCAAGCCTCATTTTTAGCTGCACAGAAGAAAACTGGCCGGGCTATTTTCCCCTAATTCTGCGCAAAGCATGATGGGATTTCAGATGTGGTTTATCTCGTTCTGCTGTTTTGGTGAAATGTTTAATTTTTTTTTTTACTTTTAAAATTTGACATTTGCAGCCTAGCGTGTGCAGCTGGGAGGGCTTATCAGGACACAGGACAGTTGGAACTGTGTCTCCTGCTCCTTGTCACCTCCTTTCAAAAAAAAAAGATGGGGGCCCCCATGAATCACAAACATTTGCCTGTTATTGTAAAACAGGGTGGCTAAAAATTTCTATTACCCATCTATTCTAATTAACTTAACTAATGTAACTGAATGACAGTCTGTTTGTTTAGGCTGAAGGTCCCCTTTAATTTTTACTTCAGCCTCTCCTGTGTTGTGTGCAATATGCGCGTATAGCGCAGAGTCCTATGCGCGTATAGCGCAGAGTGGTATGCGCGCACGCTGCGGGGCACCGTGTGCGCGCGGCGTTCAGTGACATGTGCATAGCGCGCTACGTGGTACGCGCGCGTTGGCGCCCTTAGGAAACAGGAAGTGACAGGAAGTGACTCATCTGGTGAGAGGGAAGCAGACAGTTCAGACATCATGGTCCAGCACTTCACCAGGCGTGAGCGAGTTTATTTGGCCACCGTAAGTATCTGAGTTTGTGCCTGTGTATTACATGTATCTGTTGTCTTGCCTGTATGTATATATGTCTGTATGTAGTTGTTTGTTGTTTTGTTTCTTCATGACTGTATATCAGGGTGTGGTTCCAACCTGGCTCTATCACAGACTGTTGACATGTCTCTAGATCTGATTGATGATATTGACTGTCTGCATTCTACATTTTGATCAGTGTCAATTTCAGCCGCATGTTTGTTCTGACAGTATTATAAATGTGTTGGTTTATGAAGTTGTCATGTGCTAATGCTTGAAAATGTCTTGTGCTGTTATGTGGCATTGGTGAAGCAGAAGCTTCTTTTAATAATGTTATTTGTAGTACTTAAAGGGCCAGTGCCCAGTATATTTTTGGGATGGAAAAGTGTTGTATTGAAAGGCTAATTATGTGGCAGTGGTTAATGGTTTGTCCTTTGTGAAATGGTTTGTTCCCATGAGTGATGTTACCCCTTGAGCACCAGAGAATTTTTCACCTTTCTGTGCTACTTCCATTCAATTGTTTTGACCATTACCTTTACTTTTCACAATGAAATGAACGCAATATTTTTTATTCCCACACAAAATAGGGTTTTGTGAGGTGTGACATTATGACAATTGTTTTTTTTTTTTTTTTCATATGTTGTAATGGGGAATTTGCCCAAAATGTGTGTCCAAATAGTTTGGCCCTCATTAGGCCAAATATAGTAGTTCAAACAAACATGGTACTGTATTTAAAGGGACTCCGAGCAGTGCATAAAGTATGGAAAGATGAATATCATGTAAAGCTCTCTTTCTTCTCGTTCAAATTAAATATACACCGCCGCCCTATGCCTTTTCAGTTTTGCTATGTTCAGGATTGTAATAGCCGCATCAAAAATGTGGCTTGCAAATATGGAGACAACTAAAAGGCGTAGAATGACAAATTTGGTGTGGTCTGAAAGCGGAGAAATATAGCTTTTCAATCATGACCATCTTGCCATAGTGATCTTGTATTACACAGGGCGACATTTTTGCTAAGTCAACAGCTCCATTCAGCCACAAATGTCGCCGTGTGTAATCCAATTTTAGTATGGAAAGATGGCTTTCATTGTAAAGTAATTTTTTAACTCTTTCTGCCGACACCTCAATCGACATTCGACGCCTTTTAGTTTTCTCGATCTTCGCAACCAAAATGTGGCCCGCGCACATTACTATAACAAAACTACTCAACAATAAAAGGTGTATGGCGCTGGTTTATATATCATTGCAAACAGGAGAAAGAGAGCTTTCAAATTAGCTGCATCTTTCCATAGGCTATGCCCTGTTTGGATTCCCTTTAAAGACCCGGAAATGTAGGTGCACATTTGTCCCGCCTAGAAACCAATGATATTTGGGTCTTGATCTCCTTTTTTTATCCAAATATTTGCAATTTTCCCATTTGGCCTCCATCCATCATTCCAAGTGCATAGTTTGGAAAGTAACAGTGTTATACCCTCTTGACAGAACATTTTTCCACATTCAATCCCTAAGATATTTTATTGTTGTCTTTGGTCATATGAAATTATAACATTTGAGGAACTGTGGCCGGGAATTATGGAATGTTTGTGTGGGCCAAAAAACAAAGTGGTATGTGAAAATTGCTTTCGGGTGTGGTTGGACTATTTGCCCACAAGATGTCCACAGTAACTTTTGGTTGATGCGCCCTGCAAGCGTTCTTAAGTACGCTTTCAGGAAGTAGTACGATGCTGAGCCCAAATTTGTAAGGTCACAATAATTGCACTGCTTCTCATAGAAGCAGCGCATCATTGCAAGGGAGACATCAACGACCGGTCATAGTTTAGCCCGTTCATTGATCTCCAGCTCACCAGGCAGTGTGCATGTGAGCGTTCCCATGAGCGCCTGGGACTGCGGGAAGTAGGGATTTGGCCAGCCCTGTTAGTGAAAGGAGAGAAAAATGGGCAGCTAAATACATACACTGGGGGGGGGGGGGAGTGGTTAATTAGCTACTGACCTTGTTGATGCAGGAATGCAATGTAGCTGGGTATTTGGCACACACTCTAAGGCTGTGTCACCAACTTGCGGAAACATTTGTCAATGCCACAGACAACACAATTTCAACACCATGGTATGTGGAGTTGCTGAAGGCAAGGGTTTCTAACCCATTACATTAATACTCATGCCCCTGTATCGACCGATAGAGGAATGTATGTGTGTGAGAGAAGGGCTTGAGGCCACTTAGGCTATTAAGTCACTGAGGGCACCACCACCACAAACCTATTCTCCCTTGGTGTCCTGTGTTGTTAATGATGTTTGTGACTAGTAGCCTGATCGTAGTAATACTGTGGCGACAGATCACTCTACCCTCCTTGTACAGATGACTTGGGTGGGATTTGTGACGTGTTATTTAGGCAGTAATAGTTTGTATGTAATGGTTGTGGGCGCTGGTAATGGCACGCTAGCAGCAGCCAACAGAATTCATTATCTCGGTTACTGTATCACTGGCAAGCTGACAATGAGAAAAGGTCCTCAATCAAATATGAGGAATTGGTTGTGTGTGGGTAATGTTTGTGTAACTTAACCAAACTTTGACTATTTTGTTAAACCGACGGGGTGACATTGTAGGAAATGTATGTATTAACTTCACCAATTAACGTTATTTGCATTAGCCAACATAAAGATCCCCAAACTCTCAGGTCAAACATGTGTAATGTACAGTGTGTAGCATACACACAACAATGCTGTGTTTGTTGTCATTCTGTGCTTGAAACATTTGTTGTTTAAGTGGCTCACTCATTTCAGACTCACACAGCAAGTGCGAGTTGCCTCACTGCAACCAGCAAATTAATATTAACTACTTACTATCCAGATAATGAGGTATAATAAAATACATTCAATTAGAGTGAACAACAATCCAATCAGTGTCAGTACAGACTCAGGAGTGAGTCACCCACTTAAAATACCACATATGTCACTCTTTCAGACACAGAAAGTGAAAAGGAACACAGCATAGTTGGTTATGTGTGTGCTACCCACTGTACATACACATGTCTATCTCAGCTATACTTTCATTTGAAATGTGAATTTAATCCCAATCTTGTTTCTCTTACAGACACTCCTCCGTACCAACTATGATGGCATGACGGACATGTATGAGAAGAGGCGGGTGATGGTGGAGCTGCAGCGTGAGCTCCGCCAGAACTTCCGGGGCCACCACAGCATTCCCCAGATCCAACGGAGGTGGTCCGACATGAAGCGTCGGGAGCGGAGCTTCGTCCGAGAGGTCCGCCGGGAGCATGTTCCTGGTAAGTAATATATATGAGCGATCAGCATTATGATGGATGGCCGCTGGTAATATAAATATGTAATTTACCGGTCCATATGTAATTAGTGTGTGTGCCATGTTTTTTTGTGTGTTTATGTGGGCCAAATTGTGGCCCAAAGGAACCTCAATGCATATTGCATGGGGAGGTTTTATGTGGGCTCATTACCTACAGCACAGGAACGAGCATGCATCTCTTAGCATTAAAGTGATGTTGAAACCTATGTTTGATAGACTGTTGTGTAAGAAATGGTCAATATTCGTTATAGGCCAAGCAGATCCCTTCATGCCTTTGACCTGGGCCGTAGCAATAGGGGGTGCAGCGGGAGCAACCGCATCGGGGCCCTTGGGCCAGAGGGGCCCCGAAGGGCCCACCCTCAACTACAGTATTAGCTCTGTATTGGTCCTGTGATCATAATAATCACTTCTATAGATACTTTGAATAGTAGTAATCATTAATGAACTGATCCCCATCCCCTTCTTGCACCTCAGACACTGTAGTTGCCATTGGCAGGTTTTGGTGCGCCGTATCAATTGTTATGTATAGAGTGCTTGGGGGGCCCCATTGTAAAACTTGCATCGGGGCCCACAGCTCCTTAGCGAGGCCACTGCCAAGGACACACCATTGCATGTAACCATTAAATAGCACTACAGATATAGCAGCGAGTGTTTGTGTGATTGGCCATACACCAGTACTACAGGTGTGTTCTCTGCAGCATCATTCTCAAACCATAACTTGCTTTGTGGGAAGATACAAATTATTTCACACACATCCATGTGCATTGATAAAGCAAACTAACAGGGAGAAACGTTATAGGCGAGGTTTGATTGATGGCTGATTATTGTATTTGGCCCCACTGATGATTAAATATTTTGCAGACACTCAAACCAGTTCAAAATAATGTAAGGGAAATGGCTACGTAATTCATTTAATCAAGTTGCCTTATACGACATAGATTCTGCACAATGTCATAGTACATTTGGTAAGCATTGTGTAATGTTTCATCTAGTTAGCAATATACTTCTTTACACAATCAAGAGGTGTACGAATTGTGTGGTGTTAAACAGTGCTGATCACCCTTAAGTGGATTAAACACTTAAGTACCAGTTGCCACAGGCCCCTTAATGATCCAAGAACGGACCTACAGGATGATGGAATCCTTAATAATAGCTGTACATATCTGGCACATGTCTGCTTTGAGACCCACTATTAGGGGGGGGGGGGGGGGGTAGCATTCTGTATGGCTGTATTGCTGGCTCCTTACTATATAATGGCTGGGAACCCTTAGCCAAGAATCAAAGTTACCACCTTTCATGTTGCATGGCCCTTAAGTAGGTATGTTTTTATTTTGGTCTGTATAGATGCAGAAATGCCACCCCGCCGACACCGCGGGGATCCCAGCGATGACGACAACTCGGACGAGGCTCCTGACCAGCCACCTCCGGGGGATGTGGGGGAAGAAGGTGGGCCAGCCCAAGACCCACCTGAAGTTGGGCCACCAGATCTGGAGGCCGAAGGCCTGGGAGCCCAACCGGATGTGGCTGTGGCCCCGGAAGGCCCCCCAGCACCAGCTGCAGCTCCACAGCCTAGCCGAAGACGCCGCAGTAAGTTTACCCATTATTATTACTTCCTGCCAGTTGTCATGCATATTGTTTTTAAGCTAACTTTTGTTTTGTGGTGTTTTTTTTAAGGACGTTTGGATTTGGCAGCCATTGCCAGGCAATTGGCCCAGCTGGCTGCAACGTTGCAGGGGGCCCTGTCCGACTCGGACTGATGTAAATAGTTTTGTTTACAAATTTTGTTCGGTTCATCTGCTGTATATAGTTTCTTATTGTGTGTATCTAGTTTTGTATTGTGTGTGTATATATTTGTATATATTTTGATATTGTGTGTGTGTGTGTGTATATATTTGTATATTGTGTGTGTGTATATATTTGTATATATTGTGTATATATTTGTATATAGTGTGTATATAGTTATTTATTGTGTGTGTATATAGTTTTATATTTTTGCCTCTTCGGCTTTTGATTTTATTTTAATGGGAAATTTTAAAATATATCTTTCTAATTCTACACTTGTGGTCAGCATTGTGTTGTTGTTCTATAGTTGCTACAACTTAGGCTTCCTTCACTACACATGATCAGGAGATTCTGGTTACATTACTGGCCTCATTCTCTTTATCCAAACACCTCATGCTGGATACACACGCTGCGTTTGCGCACTCCATTTTCCTCATTGGCCATGTTTGCAAAAAACCAATTGACGGGAAAATGGAGTGCGCAAACGCACCGTGTGTATCCAGCATAATGCACAGTTCAAACTCCCTCGCCACACGGGCCACCAACAGTGCATGTATTCTCAGGCAACATACATTAAAGTGAGACTGATTTTAATTTACATCCATTTCACTGTTTGTGGGCCTTCAGGCCAATGCTTTCTGCAGTGTGTGGTCAACTTGTACATAACCTATTGGCATGGTCACAGTACCAAGCGCCCAACTACAATGATGGCTGAGAACTTCACACTCAGACAGCATTATAATATTCCAATAGTCAATGTGTAAGTAAGGACATAGTGAATGTTCTCAAAACATTTGGGGGACAAAAAGTCGCCCTACACAATGTCAACTAATCTATTGGTGGCCATACCTCAGTATGAATTGTTTGGTTTCAACAAAGTACTCTTCAAAGGACAGTAATGTATGAACCTAATAAGATGCATGTTTTTTAAAGATTAACACTCTTAATAAGGTATACCCCCAAAAGAAAAAAAATGGAACTGCAATGTGTGGCCCCAAAAATTATTTATTCAAAATTTGGTTGAGCAAAGCATTCTGGCGTTCAGATATTTCATTTTGCCTTTCAATGGCTTCAGCCATTCTGGCTTGAGTGAGGTTTTGACGCTCAACACCATCAGCCAAACGCCCCAAGATCGCATTTTGGGTTTCCCCAAGCTGAGCCATCCGGCTCAGAATTAAGTTCTGGCGATCAAGACCCTCGGCCAAACGCAGGTGGATCGCCTCTTGGCCCACTCCAGCATTGGCCAGTCTCTGCACATTTCCCCCCATGTCCGTAGCAGTACGATTGAAGGTGACAAAGTCCTGGTGGAAGCGGGCCATGTGTTCCTCCATGAGTCCCCGATAGTCCTGTTGGGCCTGCAGAAACTGCCGGGAATGCCACCTGTCGTTATTATAGTCGGCCCGCGTGTAATTAGTGGAATGGGAGGAGGTGCCGGAGCTGGCCTGGTCAGACGTTGGTGACAGAATAGGTATAGTGGTGTTGGATTCTGCAGAGACATGAAGGTTGAGGTTTGGCCCTGGCAATTCACCCATCCCATCCGTGCCACTAGGCAGTGACATTTCATCACCTAGGAAGAGAAGAGTAAATGGTTTCTAAGTCGAAGTTTGCAACAACCCAAACAACCTTTCCCAAAAAACAAGACATAACAAATACAAGAAATTAAAAAATCGGGTCAGCATGCACAGGCTCCAACACAATGACAACATCATGATTTGAGTCAGTGTGAGCTATAGTTGAAAATGAACAGAAAACAAATCCAAACCATCACTTTTGCATTTACATACTGTCACAATGGCCCGCAATGTTTAATACAAAGAAATACGTTTCCTGACCCGAAAGTTAATGTACTGCATAACATTGCAAAGCGTGTGATGCGGCTTTAAAGGAAAACCAGATTGAGAGGGATATGGACTAATATGGATGTTTCCTTGAAAACAATAACAGTTGCTTAACAGTGCTGATGATGTATTTGCCTGTCTTCATGGTCAAATGAGATGTCTCAAATCCTTGATAACTTTGACCACAGCACATGATCGACATGCTTCTTCAGGGGCAGTTGCACTAAATATTAGGGACACACAAACAGCAAAGTCATGCAACTTATTTAGTTCCAAAGGAAATGCTATTGACTTTTGAAGGCCACAAATCACAAAACTAGAGTGCCGGTTCTATACAGCTGCATCCCTGAGTGTGATGGAATATGCTGTGAAATCAGTGCCCAAACACTGCCTACACCATTGTTGTAGTCAAATCTTTACTTTCAATCAATACATGCATAACATTTCAAAAATTGACGGGGCCTTTGGGAGTGGCTCTATAGTGGCACTCAAATGGATGACAGTAGCAGCAAAACATTCCCGGCTACTGACAGCACAAGTCACCCTGTGTTCCCCCCCCCCCCCCCCAGCTTTTTGTGCAGCACTTGACTGCTGCTTCATATAACTTCCTGGCACGGCACAAACTTGACACACTACACCACCCTCTGTTTAAAAGTAAAGCACCAATAAGTGCAGATGGAGGCCAGCGCAGAGAAGAAGCAACAGGGACAGAGGGGGACTACCGCTCAGCAGAGCTGGTAATGTATGAGTGGTGTGTGTGGAAACCACAAGGCATTGGCAGCATCTCCACAGATATTGATCATTTTCATACCTAAATACAATCACATTCTGTTGCCAGTGAAGCCAGCCATACAATCCCTGTATCATCAAATGTTTGCCCTGAGTGATCTGTTGGTTGGATGTGCTCTCAAAAATACCAGTATATGCCAGCTGTTCCTTTTGGCACCCTTTAATGTACGGTTTGCAGACTCAGGTACATGGTACTATTATCTTCACCTTGATTGATTGGAGACATCGACATACATATATACTGCTTCAATGTAACCACCATGGAGGCTGGCCATGGACTCTACAGTGAGAAGCACATACAGACAAAATACACATATCTAATTTGTATGTGCTTCTCACTGTAAAGTACATGGACAGCCTCCATGGTGGTTACATGGAACCAGTCTTGCCAAAACATTACCATGGGGGGGGGACCACCTGTGGTGTATCAAGGCTTTGGATCATATTAACCGTTTCCCCCCTCCTCCGTCCCATGGTGGTGGACACTATCCTCCTCAACCAACTGCTATTGACCTCGGAACCTAGCACACGCAACCACATGCACAGTACGGGTCCTCTTGACAGAAATTGACTACAATAGGCATTCGCCATGCAGCAACTGTAATGCTCAGACACAAGTGGCCAGCATACTACAGTGTGAAGCACGGAAAATGCCTATTCACAACAATCACAATTATAATCGTCACTAAAGTGCCCCCACTGGAGGGGCAAAAGGGTAAGATTGGCCAAATAAACAAATGGTCAGCTCTGGGTTCCCTGCCCTGCACCACCAACGACAGAGGAAAAGGTGGAAACCCTCTGAAGGGTGATGAGGCTTCACACACCCAAGGTCAGTACCAATGCATTGCTGAAACTTAATAGTGAATGTTGTCTATTTCACCATACCAACAACATATCTTACACAAAATCAAACGCCATGTAGAGGATTAATGTTTGCATTCAGAGATTCCTTCTTTCAATGTGAATTACAACATCTAACCTCCAATGGCAGCATTCCTATTGGTCAAAATTGATAGTCCCTGCAAAATGCCATGCCATGTAGGTGTGGTTGGACATGGAGCATTGTAGATCATACAAGAAAAAGAATGGAGTCAGGCACTAGCAAATCCTTAACAAAGGCGTATATGCTCATGTGCACTCACTACCTCACCAACCCATGTGTCACTTGCCATTCAAGAGCCATTGAAAGGTCCTTTGTGGCAGATTAGCTGCATGCTTTGAGATGTATTGACTGGGAACATTACCCACACACCTCTCCACCGGCCACATGCTACACTGTCACAGTGTTTTCACAAGGAAGATATGTTAGCCAGCAAATCCCTCTTCATATCCTTTTGCCTCAAGGACATATACTAACACATAAAACTCACCAGCACTTGCTGCTCCATGGGAAGCCTCCTCTTGTTGCCATGAGTCAGACTGCAGGCCCTCATCCACACTCGACCCAGAAATCACATGAGCTACACAAAAAGGAGCACACATAGAAAGGTTAGGACACTAGGCAACACAGCCAGCTCCTCGGCTGCCTTGTTCAACAGCAGTTTCTACATACACAGGAAACTCACCAGCACTTGCTCCTGCTGGAGATAAGTCCACAGATTGGAGGGTCAGCAGAACCACTGCAGCATCACTCCCCGAGGCAGCATCAGAGCGAACAACAGCTACACCAAAGGAAGAGGAACACAAAGGTTAGGACACTAGGCAACACAGGCTGCTCCTCCACTGCCTTGTTCAACAGCAGTTTCTACATACACAGGAAACTCACCAGCACTTAGTTCTGGCGGAGGTAAGGCCACAGATTGGCCAGGCAGAAAAGACAGTCCAGCATCTGTCCCCGAGGCAGCAGCAGCATCAGAGCGAACAACAGCTACACCAAAGGAAGAGGAACACAAAGGTTAGGACACTAGGCAACACAGGCTGCTTCTCCACTGCCTTGTTCAACAGCAGTTTCTACATACACAGGAAACTCACCAGCACTTAGTTCTGGCGGAGGTAAGGCCACAGATTGGCCAGGCAGAAAAGACAGTCCAGCATCTGTCCCCGAGGCAGCAGCAGCATCAGAGCGAACAACAGCTACACCAAAGGAAGAGGAACACAAAGGTTAGGACACTAGGCAACACAGGCTGCTCCTCCACTGCCTTGTTCAACAGCAGTTTCTACATACACAGGAAACTCACCAGCACTTAGTTCTGGCGGAGGTAAGGCCACAGATTGGCCAGGCAGAAAAGACAGTCCAGAATCTGTCCCCGAGGCAGCAGCAGCATCAGAGCGAACAACAGCTACACCAAAGGAAGAGGAACACAAAGGTTAGGACACTAGGCAACACAGGCTGCTCCTCCACTGCCTTGTTCAACAGCAGTTTCTACATACACAGGAAACTCACCAGCACTTAGTTCTGGCGGAGGTAAGGCCACAGATTGGCCAGGCAGAAAAGACAGTCCAGCATCTGTCCCCGAGGCAGCAGCAGCATCAGAGCGAACAACAGCTACACCAAAGGAAGAGGAACACAAAGGTTAGGACACTAGGCAACACAGGCTGCTCCTCCACTGCCTTGTTCAACAGCAGTTTCTACATACACAGGAAACTCACCAGCACTTAGTTCTGGCGGAGGTAAGGCCACAGATTGGCCAGGCAGAAAAGACAGTCCAGCATCTGTCCCCGAGGCAGCAGCAGCAGCAGAGCGAACAACAGCTACACCAAAGGAAGAGGAACACAAAGGTTAGGACACTAGGCAACACAGGCTGCTCCTCCACTGCCTTCTTCAACAGCAGTTTCTACATACACAGGAAACTCACCAGCACTTAGTTCTGGCGGAGGTAAGGCCACAGATTGGCCAGGCAGAAAAGACAGTCCAGCATCTGTCCCCGAGGCAGCAGCAGCAGCAGAGCGAACAACAGCTACACCAAAGGAAGAGGAACACAAAGGTTAGGACACTAGGCAACACAGGCTGCTCCTCCACTGCCTTCTTCTAGGGATGAGCGTAATGACCTAATTACGAATTTCCGAAATTTCGCGAAATTACTACAATTACGATTTTAACAGTAATCGAAATTTCGTAATTTTTGCAAATTACGCAAATTTTCGTAATTACGATTACGAAATTTAGTATTTTAAAGTTTGCAAAGGTTTCTATCCCTCTAGATGCCTAAAATGAATAACCAACCAACCAACTCCTCTTTTCTCTCTCTCTCTCTCTCTCTCTCTCTAGAGATCTGTAGTATTTCAAAACCATACTCACATTCATGACATGTCCAGGGATCAAACCCAGGCCAACCACATGGAAGACAGCTATGCTCACCACCATACCACCAAACACACACTAAATAGACTGCTAACCTAAATCTTACTTGTAGACAGTCATATGAGACACATGCTGGGTGCAGGGCTTTGTGATTGGACCATGGACCATGCGATAGAGTGAGGTGCAAAAATGAAATCATGCCTAGCAGAGGATGGTTTCACAATGCTAAATGCTAGGCTGGCTGTGGTGCAATTGGTTAGTGCGTCTGGCTGGTAACAGCAAGGTTACAGGTTCGATTCCATCCAGGCATGTCTTTTCCTTTTGCGTGCGCGCGCTGCGCCATTGAACCCCATGGGGTATTTTGCGTGCGTAAAACTTTACGCATGCAAAACTTTGTGCTCGGTGTTTGGACAACTGTTGAACTCAAAAGGAAAAGACATGCCTGGATGGAATCGAACCTGTAACCTTGCTGTTACCAGCCAGACACACTAACCAATTGCACCACAGCCAGGCTAGCTGTGACCTAACTCTACATGGCTATCTGGGGCTCTGTTGGCTCTGTTTGGACAACTGTTGAACGCAAAAGGAAAAGACATGCCTGGATGGAATCGAACCTGTAACCTTACTGTTACCAGCCAGACACACTAACCAATTGCACCACAGCCAGGCTAGCTGTGACCTAACTCTACATGGCTATCTGGGGCTCTGTTGGCTCTGTTTGGACAACTGTTGAACGCAAAAGGAAAAGACATGCCTGGATGGAATCGAACCTGTAACCTTGCTGTTACCAGCCAGACACACTAACCAATTGCACCACAGCCAGGCTAGCTGTGACCTAACTCTACATGGCTATCTGGGGCTCTGTTGGCTCTGTTTGGACAACTGTTGAACGCAAAAGGAAAAGACATGCCTGGATGGAATTGAACCTGTAACCTTACTGTTACCAGCCAGACACACTAACCAATTGCACCACAGCCAGGCTAGCTGTGACCTAACTCTACATGGCTATCTGGGGCTCTGTTGGCTCTGTTTGGACAACTGTTGAACGCAAAAGGAAAAGACATGCCTGGATGGAATCGAACCTGTAACCTTACTGTTACCAGCCAGACACACTAACCAATTGCACCACAGCCAGGCTAGCTGTGACCTAACTCTACATGGCTATCTGGGGCTCTGTTGGCTCTGTTTGGACAACTGTTGAACGCAAAAGGAAAAGACATGCCTGGATGGAATCGAACCTGTAACCTTGCTGTTACCAGCCAGACGCACTAACCAATTGCACCACAGCCAGCCTAGCATTTAGCATTGTGAAACCATCCTCTGCTAGGCATGATTTCATTTTTGCACCTCACTCTATCGCATGGTCCATGGTCCAATCACAAAGCCCTGCACCCAGCATGTGTCTCATATGACTGTCTACAAGTAAGATTTAGGTTAGCAGTCTATTTAGTGTGTGTTTGGTGGTATGGTGGTGAGCATAGCTGTCTTCCATGTGGTTGGCCTGGGTTTGATCCCTGGACATGTCATGAATGTGAGTATGGTTTTGAAATACTACAGATCTCTGGAGAGAGAGAGAGAGAGAGAGAGAGAGAGAGAGAGAGAGAGAGAGAGAGAGAGAGAGAGAGAGAGAGAGAGAGGAGGAGGAGGAGGAGGACTGGCTGTGCTATTCATTTTAGGCATCTAGAGGGATAGAAACCCTTACAAACCTGAAAAAGTAAAATTTCGGTTGGAGACACGAAATTCGTTATTATGGGAGTGAAATTTCGATTACGAAATTGTAAATTACGATTTGAAAATTAATTACGAATTTGGGTCGTAATGTTAAATTTCGCATTCGTAATAAAAGCAGTTCGAAATTTCGAAAATTTCGGCTCATCTCTACCTTCTTCAACAGCAGTTTCTACATACACAGGAAACTCACCAGGATTTTGGGTAGAAGGTGATGGGCCCTCTACTGATTGTGGGATGCTAGCTGACACTCCAGCATGAGCCTGAAGGCCAGACCCACCTTCACCTACAATTTGGACAGAGAGAAAAAAAGCATTATAAATGTCATAAGCATACTCAAACACGTGTTCACTTTCCAAGAAAACAGCATCATGAATTACCCTCATCCGAAGCTGCGGAGGTTGGCGCGTCAGCATCGTACCCACCCCGGATGCCATGCAGGGCCTCAGTCATCAAATGTGGCTCAACCACCTGCTCATAATCCAGTAACGTCAGGGATGCGGGGGGACCACCACCGGTACCAAGGCTATGTTGAACAAACAAAAAACAACAACAAATAATTAGACCACTACAACTAAACAGTCTGCACTATCCTGATAATCCTGTCTGTGTGACTGGGATCCAGTGGCAAACATTCAACATGCACTTCACATGCTAGTATTTTAACCCGACACATACTGCATGCACCTTTGTAATGTCAAATTCACACACTACTGCAGCCTTTAATGTGTGTACACACGTCAGTTCAAAGTGTGGGCCACATGAAAGCTCACAGACCAATATTACCCCCTTCCATGTAGTATGAGAGACATACCTTCAGAGTCTAGACTATGGAGCTGAACTCCACCTCACATACAAAACTTAGAAAGAGGATGGACACAAAGATGCTGGACACATGCAACAGATCAGTATGTGGCCAAATTCAGTTGATGCAAAATACATTCAAAGACTATGATATCTGCCGATTTCACACACACGTTCTTTAATGGGCCATCATGTGCAGATCACACAATTGTATGCAGATGTGCATATACAACCTGGTTGATTGGAACTGCAGATAATTGTCCCTTCAACAAGGTGTCTCTGAGATGTGCAGATATCAATTTGAAATGCATTTAGCAGCAACGGATAGCAGGAAGTGATATTTAGATGCTAATTATGTTTCTAATGTGTCCTACATCTTTGTGTGCATCATCTTGCAAAGATTTTTAAATGATGGGTAGTTCAGCTACATAGATGAGACCGTGTTGAGTATGGCCCTAATACTACATGGAAGGTCTTAAAATTGCGAGGAGAAATGTCATTTGAAAAAGACTTTGATCTGACATGTGTAGGCACCTTTACTGTTCTGCAGGAGTCATCATAAAATAGCTGCGCAAAGGACTCCTTGTTACCTGAAAACAAAATGGAGCATAGCATTGCTTGTTATGTTCTGAAAGGGAAAAGTGTTGTTGCAACGTTTGGGATACATTCATGTTTGCTACATACCATAAGCAAACAGAGATGTCTGTCCACTTCTACAATACAACTGTAATCAAATTAGAATAACAAACACAATACCAGGGGTTATGTGGCCCCGTGGTTTAGGCCTATGTTTCCCAAACTTACAGTGACTAAAGCATGATATGCAGCCATTTTCTGCTATTGTAATCACAACACTTGTGGCAGCCTTAATATCCCTGTAGCTTCACTGGGTTTGAGGTAATCCAAAACAATGTCAATCACTCAGTGTACAGGGTCACTTTAAAAACGAGAAGTCATCAACTGAGAGTGATTTGTTGAATGCCATTTGTAAGACCAAGTAAAAACACAAACCAGCACACCGGCCCTGCTGATGCATATGTATGAATTAGTTATACTGTTCAAACACACAAACACATAAAGGTACACCAAATTAGTCACACAAATCCATGCACTCATGCATGCTTGCTCAGGGCCTGTGTCCAAGGACCATAGGCAAATTATCAACCGCACAAGCAGCCAAGTGGGATTGCATGAAACCTTACACATATGTCCGCCTACACATCTTGAACAATCAATTAGCGGTTTGACACATCCAACATACGGAAGTGCGGATTCAGGAAGAGCTGAGAGTTGTGCCTTGTACCAATTCATACATTACAGACTGGCCTTATGTACATATGTAACAATCACAACACCAACACCAACAGCCATGCAGACACTAAACACAACTATACATATCATCAAAACTGGATGCATGCTGGTGCAGGCAGTCAAACAGCAAACATTTCCACAATACAATTGCAAATTCACACTGCAAAATACCATTAACTTCGTTATCCATCTTGACATGTGTGGCTTACAATTGCATGTCGTATAAAAGGGAACTGCTAAAGGGCTGAATCTGAGTGGGGTGGGTCACCACACTTAGGTCCTTTTTCCACTACCCTGCAATTTGGTTGTGATTGCAAATGGCAATTGTAAGCCAATCGTTATTGCATTTAATTGTTAAAAACAGCCCTTGCCAATCGCTATTGCATTTAATTGTGAAAAACAGCCCTTGCAAATTGCTGCTGCAGTTTCCATTTGTTTAATGTACCATTAAACAAATGGAAACTGCAGCAGCAATTTGCAAGGGCTGTTTTTAAAAATTAAATGCAATAGCGATTGGCTTTCAATTGCCAGTATGCGATTGCAAGTGACCTACTCTACTCATTAGAGTACAGCTCAATGGCATATTAAATGCGGCAGGCCACCAATTGTGCTTTTACCAACATTGCATGTCAAGCGGATGGCACTTGGGGCCCTTTTCCGCTAGCGCATTTGCGCTAGGTGAAGTGCCAAATGGAAAAGCGCTACTGATTGTACAATCACTAGGGTTTGCAAAATAACATATGAATGGCGGTAGGTTATTTCCACTACCGTGGTTTGCTTTTGCAGCAAACGCACTAGCGCCATGGATCCAAATTTCCCTCCATTTTGCTATGCACTACAGCATAACATCGGGAACGCAATGACCTGAACTTTCTATAACATTCGAGATACAGCAATCGCTAGCGTTCAGCGTGAACGCTAGCGATTGCTAGTGGAGAACGGCCCTAAGAAATTGCTGCTGCAGTTTCCATTTGCTGCATGTACCTTGCCTTTTCCCAAAAAAATGCACAGTGCAGGCGAGTGGCAAAAGGGCCTTTGTGTGAGCCAATAGCGATGCGATGTTGGTAACCGTGCAATCATCATCCTGCAGCGTTTAGTATGCGATAGAGCTGTATGCAATTGCAATGTACTATAATGAGTATAGTAGCTCAAACACAATAGCATACTGTACATTGAAAAGCAATTGCCATTTGGATTTGCAACGCCATTTCATCCTGCAAATCCGCACAAAAAGTATGCTCAGCAAATCTAACACTCAGAAAAATAACCACTTGGGAGCTGGTTGACACAATTTAGGGATAGAGAAGCTGGGCTCATTCACACTTATAATGGCAAAATGGCGCACATTATGGGTAGCCTTTTGCAGGAGTGGTTTGGCGGCCATTCAGACAAAAACATCACTTAACACGGTTTATGAACAATCGCAATTAGCATTCGATCCACACTAATCACCAACGCTACTTGAGGAGCACTCATCGCCACCAAACCACAGCGTTTTACAAAAAATGCTAATGCAGCAGTTTGACCACTGCCACTCGCTACATTGGGTAGCGGATTGTGTCAAACCACTAGCTTTTTCCCGTGAGTGCAAATTGTGCAACTCATGCTGAGCAGAGATTTGGCCCTTTAAGAATGTTTGAAATCTCAAACAACTAAAGGTGCATACACACATCAGACTATAGTCTTTGGAAAATGAAAGATCAGACACCAATCTTAGCACCCTTCATGTAGTATGAGAGCCATACCTTCACAGTCTATTGTATGGAGCTGAAATCCCCATCACACCAAATTCTTTGCAAGATGCTGCACACACTCAAAAGATCAGTAGCTGGCAAAGATCTGCTCCTGCAAAATATCCATTCCTGCAAATTGCAAAAATAGTCAATGAGATATGCCGAACACCATACACACATGATTTCACTAACATTCATCTGCAGATCAGATCCACCAGGATGGATTTGCAGATCTGCGGAAGATTGCTTGATAACAGCTAAATCGTGTGTATGATGATCTGCCAATCTCATGGCCGATCATTGCAATTTGCAGGAATGCATTTTTGCAAGAACACCTCTTTTGCAGATACTGATGTTTTGGGTGTGTACAGCATCTGTGTGTGCAGCATCTTGCAAAGATTTTTATCTGATGTGTAGTTCTGCTCCATAGAAAAGAGTGTGTAGAGTATGGCTGTCATACTACATGAAGGGTGGTAAGATTGGTCTGTGATCTTTCATTTCACAAACACTATAGTCTGATGTGTGTATGAGCCTTAAGACTCTTCAGAAAAACACTAAACGCTAGGTGAAGCGCTACACAAAACATAACCAAAACCGATTAAAGGGAACCAGAGTCCATAGCAAAAGATTGTATACATAACTTCCAGCCCCATACACACGGATCACTCCCACAACGCCGTCCTTTGTTGGTTGGATCCGCTGGTACAAGGGTCCGTCATGTCCGCCAGTCAGCGGCCAGATGCGGCCAATGTACCGCATCACACGGGGAGCCCTCCATATCCATACACATGACACAGCTTACTGCGCAGCCGCCTGCGATCGGGTATGGAGGCGCCCTGTGATGCAGACAATTGTCCGCGTCCCACAAAAGTGACTGGAGCCGGTACCGACCATCCAGGAAGTGGAGGATGGCGGCGTGGGAGCCAGTGTTGGCAACTCATCCCTTTAAGTAATGACACATGAATTATGCTTGGTTTGGGGCTAGGTGGATGCAGTTAAGGCACTGATTATGTCCAAATAGCCCCTGAACCGGTATAACTTACATATGACACTAATTAAAGGGCTGAGTTGGCAATACTGGTGATAGCAATCCAGACTTATGGCCCTTTAACAACCCAGATATATGGCAAAGCTTACACTTCACACAATTTTGCACATCTCAGATTCCCTTGAAACATATGCTAGCATTTAGTGGATGTGCTAGCTGGTTTTGCTATGTGACAGGCCGCAAATAATAAAAAATTGTGCTTATGCATTGCATTGCCCATTATACTAATAAACGGTTAAGATGGGATCAAATTTACTTTAAACATGGATGGCCAACATCAATTACACTACCACATATTTGTGACTTCCGTTGTGGAAGACAAATAATATACATGCCACCAATTCAATTGACCATTATTGTAGTTTAGCACATGGTTAATTAACTAACATTGTTTGAAAAAATACACATGCTTTAAAAACTTACGCGTATTGACGCAGCTTGGTCAACTTCTTGCGCAGCCGCAGCTTGATATCCGCAAACCGCTTGCGGCGTTGCTGCTCGGTACGCTGGCGATGGTCAACAGCGCACACTTCTGTGCAAATCGTTCGCCACAGGCGGTTCTTTGTGGCCACATCGGTCCTGCCAGAATTGTGCCCGTACAGATCGTCAAATCGCAGCACTACCTCCTCACACAGTGCCAAGTTCTCGGCCTCAGAGAACCGGATCCCCCTTCTCCGGGGCTCTTGGCTGGTGGTCTGGTGAGAGCTCCTCTGAGTGCCGGAGGTGCCAGGATGGGGGCTAGGACTGCGGTGGCGGTAACTGCCACCTCGGGGACTGGTGCGACGGGGACTGGGACTGCTGCGATGGGGACTGTGGCGACGGGGACTGCGGCTGCGGTCAGAGCCAGGCCGATCGGATCGGCCACTACGGCCATGACGAGCAGGGGTGGGCGACTGCACCTGGGAAGAAAGGCGCAAGCTTCTCCTCCTATTTGCATCCATGTCAACCCACAAATAAACAGCCTCCAACTAATCCTTTAATACACACAATAAATAGCTCAATTGAAATCAACAATAGAATTAATTACATGTAATTGCATTTTCGCGCGAAGACGCCGAATGCGCGTACGCGAGCACGCGCCGGCGAGATTTTCAAATGTCCAGGCATCGCGCGAAGAGCAGTACTTCGCGTGAAGAGCCCCGGTTCACGCGAAGCACAACGCCCTTCGCGCGTGTGCAAAATAGCGCGCGAGCACACATTTTCCGCGCGAGTCCGCACATTGCGAGCCACGGCGTACGCATGTCCGCGCGCAAACGCAAGGGCGCGCGAAAACTGGGTTATCACCGCTTTGTGAATCGAGCCCTAATAGTTTCCAGTACAGGAAGAGTTAAAAAAAACTCCAGTTATCTCTATGCAATAAAGCCATTAAGCTCTAGGACTTTCAAAGTCTTGGAGAGGGCTTTCTTCTGACTTGTATTATCTCAACTGTTTTTTCTTTTTCTCTGCCAGAGGAGAGGTCATTAGTTCAGACTGCTCTGAAATAATCATTTTGAATGCTGAATGTTGTGTAATCTGCACATATTAGTGAATGATGCAATGTTAGAAAAAACACTATACACCTGAAAATAAAAATGAGAATATTTTCTTTGCTGCTAATCTTCTAGTAATTATTCATAGTACACAACCAATTCATTATATTTATTTTTTTTTCGCTTCAGTGTCTCTTTAAAGTTCTGTTTAAAATTTGGATGTGGGAATGGGAGGATTATTGTTAAATTTGCAATAAATCATCATTTTTATGTATAAAAATAAAAATTTATCAAGAGCTAATAACAAGTGTCTGTTGATGGCAACCACATTGTTGTATAGTAATTTTGTAATGTGTTTTGTCTGCAGCAATCTTTTGTAGTAGCATGACAATAGATTTTGAAATATTGACTGCTCACACGAATGGTGTAACTGAAGTGTTACAAAGGTTAATGTATTTCTTTTTTAAAAAATTAACATTACTTTGGAAAAGATATTTTTAAATGTGTGGATTTAAAACCATGTAACCTAAACCAGAATTGAAAAAAATGTATCAACATTTATCAGGCGTAACAATACCAATGAACATAAATGTAATTTTAAACACGTTGTAGGTTTTTGCATATCACATTGGCCTCAATTCACTAAGCTTATCCCCTGTCTTTAATAACTCTTCTAGAGTTGTTACCATGGTGATAAGGCATGTAGTATTCAGGAAACATTTTACCTCAGGCAAGCCTAAAGTTAACTCTTCTGTCTTTAAATTAACTCTCCAATCCTTAAAATAACTCCAGAGTTAAAGACAGGCTGTTAATTAACTGCGTGTGAAAATAACTACAGAGGAGGTAAATTAACTACAGGAGAGGTAACTTAAGGAATGAAGAGGTAAGATAACTCTCTCACGTGTGGAGGTAAGTTTTCTCTTGCTTTATTATCTCTAGCATGATCTTAGTGAATCGAGGCCATTGTCTCCATTAAAGAAAAAGAGATCAACCCACATTTACATATACTTACAGCAATAAAGGACGTGTACAGCAAGAGGTGAAAAACACTAATCGGGGACGCAAGACACTAAGGTAACCTAGGAAAGACAAAACCAAGTACAGTTGCATCACTGACCACTTTTTTTTTTTTCATAGCAAAAACAAACACCACAATGCCACATAAACTTGTCGCAAAGGAAGGTCGGGTAGAGGAAGGCACAGGGAGGGCCTTGGACAAAGCTGTGTCCTCAAGCAAAGGTAACCTAGGAAAGCGCAAAAAAAGGCAGTGGCATCACTCAGCTCTTCTTGTCTCAGCTACCATACACACTGCACACCATCCCAATGCTTCACATACTTACCTATACAGCAGGTCACTGTGAAGGCACAGGGAGGGCCTTGGACACAGTGGTGTCCTTAATCAAAGGTAATCTATCAAAGAGCAAAAAAAGGCAGTGGTATCACTCAGCTCTTCCACTAAAATTTACCCCATATCCTTAAACTACACCCCATAGTCATCACACATACTTGCCAATAAAGCAAGGCCTTATACTGTGAACCAATGAATGATCTGGAAGGACAATCAGAGGACAGAGTGAGAAACGCAGGCAATAGGTGTAGGTAACCTGTACTCCCTATCATTAACACCCTCGTGTGACAGTACTCATACAGTTTTGATAGTAATCCATTATTAAAACCTACTGCCTGGCTATAGCCAGCTTCCAAATACCACAAAGTAACCACCCTTTATCAAAAGCTGTATGAGATTCAGTAATCAAACATGCCACACAGCCATACTACACACGGCACTCCATACTCACTCATGTCCACTTCATGCAAACCGTAACCATTATTGTCCCTTTATTAAGCATTAATAGAGGCTGAATGTACAAAATATCATTAACATGGCAACAACTACTGTTAATCACCATCTGTGACTTAATCAGCACCAAACACTGCTTAGCACACACTGACAAAGAGCTCCTCATACAAAGTGGACCTTGTTATGCACTTCCGCTAGAGACTGTACTGTCACCTCAGCACCCACTGCAAGTTAGCGGATAATGGACATTTGCATCTTTCCACCTTCTGCATCTGGGCAAGCCCAGTACCTTTGCACTTACTGCAGTTTTTGCACCGAGTAGTGACCACAGTACTTACAGGTTGTGTTGTGCACACAACAGGGTCTACTGTGCCCACTGTAGTAGTGGGAACTTATGTATCCTGATTTTCCGGTGGTGGCATAAAAAACTTAGTTGAAGGAAGACACAAGTCTTCCTGATACTATTATTATAACGGAATCGTGTGTGTGTGTGTGTGTGTGTGTGTGTGTGTGTGTGTGTGTGTGTGTGTGTGTAGGAACAATGCATAATGCTGTAGACTTGAGGGCAGTGGCCGCACCACACTGGGGCTTACCAAGGCTTCAGCCCCAGCAAAAAGGCTGTCAGCCCCTCCAGCCGGCCCGACCGCCGTACTTATGAAAACTTTCAAGCAGATGGAGACGAGACGGATCTCTGTGCACTCCAGTTAAAAAAAAATCTCAGCATCCCTATAAGGAGTAGTGTTCCTGCAATTGAACACTCCTAGTTGGTAATATATTTTATGGCTTCAATACCTAAGTCATGTTTGATGTTGTAGAGCGACTCGACATCAAGACTAGCTAACCACACATTTTAATTTAGAGTTAGACCTTCAAGTCTATTCAGGAGATCCATCGTGTCTCTTATATATGACGGAAGGCTTGTTACAAATGGTCTCAAAGAAATCTACATACTGGCTTATCTTTTCTGTTAGGCATCCATTGCCCGAAATTATTGGCCTCCCTGGTGGATTTTCTAATCTCTTATGTATTTTTGGGAGTGAGTAAAAAGTAGCTATTGTTGGATGTGTAGTCAGCAAACAGTACGTCTTTCTTGGTTAAGATTTCCTCTTCCATAGCCCTATTCAGTAGGGACTCCGAGTCTTCATAAAAAATAGATGCTGGATTCTGATCAAGCCTTTCATAATGTTCTTTATTTAAGATCTCTATACATATATTAATATACTGAACCTTTCATTAAAACTATATTGCCGCCTTTATTATTTTTTAAAAAATCAGTTCATCATTCTTGCTCAGATTTTCTAGAGCTACTTGTTCGTTATCACTGCGATTTTGCATTCTATTCTTTCCTTTTTTTCCTTGCCAGGTCCTCCAAGTCTTTCTCTACGGTTTCTAAAAAGATCTGAATAGGGGGGTACAAACTGATTGACAAAATGTGCTTTTCATGGTCAGATTACTCTCAGGGGCGGACAGTTTCATCTCCCCAGTTTCATTTTCTTCCAACAAACCCAACAGGATCTCAAGATTACGTGCGTCTTTATCTGCATCTAATTTGTTCTTCTTTGTTACTGAATTCATGTATTTATATGCGGCTAGTTTTCTTCCAAATTTGTCTTTAATTGTTTCAAATCAAATATAGCACTAGGTACAAAAGTTAAACCGTTGGAAAGGACCAATAAGTGTTTAATTTCGTATATAATCTGTCAGGTTAATAATTCTCATTTTGTCGCTCCTGGATAGATTTGCCCCACCGGTTTTGGTTTCTTCCCTTTTTCCTAAAAAAGGATTCTGTTTAGGTTTAGCTGCTTTATTTGGGGTTTTTCCCTCAGATTCTGATTCGCTTTCAGTTACTGTTAGGGAAGTGTATGGATTTTGTTCTGGCTTAACTTTTTTCCAATTATATACTTCCCACTCTTGAAATCCTTCCAATCACGATTGTATTTACTGTTAAATTTTAATTGTTTCTCTATGACTTTGTACTTGTCATGGTAACCTTTTTTTCTTCTAGATGTTTAAACTCTGAATGGTCTTTGTATTTAATCACCTTTTATGAGCTTCCTCTAATTGTTTTATTTATATTTCTAGAGTTTTAATTTCAAAGTCTCGTAAACATGCCATCAACTCCAAAGTCTGTTTTTGTTAATTCATTCCATATTTTCATAAAATCTGCATTTTTTTTTTATGTTTGTGTGGGATAACAAGCTTTCTCAGGCCTTTGACCGTTCTACCTTCCTTGATATAGGTATTAAAGCTCGAGACTTTGCACCAGCTTTTGTTGTGTTCCTTATATATATTAAATATATTTTTGAAAGCAGTTCAATTTCAGGGACTGGGGATGATACAGGTGAATTAACCTGGGGGCCAACCTCACCCCTTGAGAAGACTTCTTTAGCCTCAGCAATTAATATACTGACATCTGGTATACTTGAAAGAAAACCTGACATTTCAATACATTTAGAGTTTTAGCCTTCCCATGAGAATACATCCCTCCGCCATGTTTACACACAGACCGATGGTTGCCATGACAGCGGGGCATAACCAACGTAATGGCGCACGCCTCTCCACTCTGTGCGTCTCATGCGGCGATACACAGAGGTAGTTACCATGAAAACCGCCCCTTCACGCCGTATCAGGAAATAGGTGGAGGTGGCAGTGTGACGTTTCAGGTCACATGCCGCTAAGTCCACCAATGACAAGTAATGTATCCCTATGGGAAAACCTGTAAGAGGCGGAGGCAGCAATGTGATGTTCTCTTGGTCACATGCCGCTGATCCACCAATGAGAAAGGGGCAATGTATCCCTATGGGGAAAAAACCTTTGAGACGGCGTTTGTATATTTATAATAGAGCGAGGGATGCGTTTTTTTTGGTGAAATTGATCCCTTTGTCAGATAACCTCCAGGGAAGTGATTTTTAAATGAGAATATTGTTCGTAAAGGTACTTTTGATTTACAATAGAGTGAGATACGTAACCAATATCAGGGCAGTATGTCTGAAAGGGGTTTGAACCAATGGGAGATCAAATAAGAAGGGGTGGTGACTGTGATTGAGACACTCCCAATCCCAAGAGTATATAAGACAGATCCCAATTCAGCCTCAGTTCATTGCTGACCTTGCTAGAGAGCAGAGCTCTCATATTTGTTGTTTTTTCTTTAATATGTATTTGTAATGCTGTTATTTTCTACTATGCACTTTAACACCCTAAGCACTTATATTTAACCCTGATGACAGCTCCTTGTTGGAGTTGAAACTTGTCGGTTTTGGTGGAGGGAGTTTAATCTCATGTTTAGAAAGTAATTCAGCAATCTATTCATGGTGCAGGGTTGTATTCACAGAAAGCTTGCTACCTACGAAATTTAATAGCTTTCATGTGACTAAATTTACTACATAACCCAACCATGTTGTTGTATAAAAATCATTAAGTGTTGTTTAAGGAAATGAAATAAGTTAATTTTTAGTAGCTTCAGATAGGATCACAACTGTTTGAAAATTAGCAGGCAGGATGAGTGTGCATTGGGTGCTGCAAAGCTCTCTCCATGTCCTCCATTGGGACAGTATATGCAGGAAGCAGCTGTTTGTATAACAAAGCTGAAGTGAATCAGCAGGCAGGATAAGGTGAGAGAGGAGGGGGGAGGGCAGGGAGTCCCATAGAGCAGGGGTCCTTAACCTTTTTCGGCACGGTGAAATCTGTATCCAGACCAAAATTCTCCCTGGGGAGGGGTGGAGTGGTCATGCCAGTTTCTGGTGGGGTGGGGGGGAGGAGGAGGTTGGCGGGTAATCCGGGTACAGTGGGCAAGGTGCTGGTAGGATATGTAGGTGTAGTTGCCCCAGTGTAGCGAGTATAGCTGCCCCTGTATAGTTGAATGTGGCCACCACTAGTGTTAGCTTAGCTGGTGGCTGCTTCCTTTTTATATACCCTGGTCAGCCATTCTCCTTCTCATCAGGCATGGTCGGAATAGCCCATTTCCGTTTCCGACACAATTCCGCATTCCGTCATATAGAAATTCCGTTACCGTTCCATTCCGACGGTATACCGGGTCAGTTCCGCGGAATTCCGACTTATACGGAATTCCGTCGGAAAAATTTTAAAATCTCTCTCTCCTCCTCCTCCTCCTCCTCCTCCTCCTCCTCCTCCTCCTCCTCCTCCTCCTCCTCCTCCTCCTCCTCCTCCTCCTCCCATCCATCCATCCATCCATCCATCCAGTAGGGAATTGCAGATTTTCAAAACAGCTTATATACCATAGCTGGGATTTGAACCCAGGACCTAGTGTGTAGTAGGTATCTGTCTTAACCTCAAGACCATGACCCAAACTACATGCTAAAGCTGGCGGTAGCATAAACCATACTTCCATTATGATCAATTCGATAGAAAAAGTAGCATGATTAAGGATTTGTACGAGAGAGAGAGAGAGAGAGAGAGAGAGATTTGTGCTATACCGGAAAATTCCGTCGGAATTATAAAATTTCCGCGGAATTCCGTTTGAGAGGTATAGGAATTCCGATTGACTACCGGAATCGGAAATAACCTAATTCCGGCCGGAATCACGGAATTTATAATTCCGCGGAATTTTCCGAGCATCCCTACTTCTCATCTTTTACAGCAGTGCATCTCCCGACTGTTGTGAATAGGCAGGAAGCAGGGCAGCGGTTCCCCTGATAACGATGATATGCATCGCTGCTACTGGAAGCAGCTTTCCTGCTTCTGCCTCTTCACAGCAGCCGGGAGACACACAGCTGTGAAAGAAGACAGGGCATGAAGAAGAGGGGCTGACCAGAATATATAAAGAGCAAACTGCCACCAGCTAAGGTAACACTAGCGGCAGCTGCGGGGTGAGAGGACAGACCTGCGACCCAGCTGCAAACTGCTCACGGACCGGGGGTTGGGGACCCCTGCCATAGAGTATAGAGTTGATGGGAACACAGACTTGTTTATCCAAGCCCTGCTATTGCAAAACCCTTCTACACAAATGTGCCTGATCAGGGGGGTATACCACAATGTTCTGCCAGCTGACAGCCTGCTCTCAGACTTACAAAAGCCTTCACCTCTTCCTGTTGAAATAAGCATTGTGATAAAGAGGGGAAGAAAGGACAATGCTTGTATTGTTTTACAGTGTTTGTTGGACACCTTGGAAATAACTGGCTGCTGTGATTATATGGCTCTTGGACATGTGGTCATGATCTCGGGATCGAAAGATTTGTGTAGATATTTCCTTATGCCTGGTAGTTGCCTGAAGGAGAGTTGCCTGAAGGAGAGTGCCTCAAAAGCCCGCTATTGACTCCGCCCCCTGACTCCACCCACCCGTCCATCCAAGTCTTGGTGTCCAGATTTTGACCATTTTGTCCAGGAAAATTAAGAAATTGGGTTGGCAACCCTGGCCTGGGTCCCACTACAAAGTGATATTGAAATCGCTAGCAATTTGTGATAGTGCTTTGTAAGCAATTTTAGAAATGATTTCCCTGCTCCTATACAACACATTAGAGTGGAAACGTTTCCAAAATGCCCCATGTCCTGCCATTGCTATTTCCCTAATCGCAGTCGCTCCAGTGAGATGTTCTCCATCCACTTACATTGGCAAAGCATTTTGGGAAATCGCTAGAGATTGAAAGCAATCCCAAAATGCTGCCAAAAACGCTCTAGTGGGCCCCAGCCCTCAATCATGAGATAGGTTGCCTGTGCCAAAACTGGTTACTTGCCATATATAAGCGCCTTAACTCTGTTTCAGACCACAAATGACAGTTTATATAACCAAGTTTATTTAGAACATGGAAAATATATAAAAAACAAGGCAATCACATCAACAAATAAGTAGTAGCAGTAGGGTATTGTACCGTGTTAGCCATCAGTAAAAGCAAGAAGTTTTAAATCAGGATGATACCATTTATTGGCTAACTACAAATGAATCAGAATAAACAAGCTTTCGGCCTTGCAGCCTTCGTCAGGTTTACATCCTGTTAGTTAGCAAGCTGGTGGTACAGACAGCTTATATACATGCAACATCAAAAGGGAAAACAGTTTTCCCTTTTGATGTTGCATGTATATAAGCTGTCTGTATCACCAGCTTGCAAACTAACAGGATGTAAACCTGACGAAGGCTGCAAGGCCGAAAGCTTGTTTATTCTGATTCATTTGTAGTTAGCCAATAAATTGTATCATCCTGATTTAAAACTTCTTGCATCAACAAATGATAAAACAGACTACAGAGATTCCAAACAAAATTAAAAGGGGCGGGGCATAAGGAATGGCATGCTTTTCATTTTATTCCCTCTTCCATTATTTCCAGAACACCTTCCTTCATTCTGTCTAGTGCCTGCAGTGCATAGTGGCATAACTAGTGGGGAAACAGCTGAGGGACTCAAGAGCCAGGGGACCCACTCTCCCCCTCCAATAACTGGGTCTCCCTCCAGTGCTCCCCAGGTAGTCACTCCCATATCACCAGCAGAGTAGAGAATTGTATCTGCTCCAGCAGCTTGCCAGATGCACACTCCTTTTCACAGCAGTCAGGAGATGTAATTAATGCTGATACATGCCTGCACATAACTCATGGGAGTAAACAAGGTTAGAGAGGCGCCAGTAGTGTAAAATTGATAAGTTTAAAATAGAGAGGCAGTTGGTGGACTCATCTCCCCAATGCAGAAACAAGATAATGTCTTTTCAAACACACAAATCGTTTATTTACATACTCCAAATGATTGCAACGCGTTTCGTGGGCACAACCACTTCATCAGGCTATAGACAGTAGAACACTTCCAGTCAGGATCAGTCAGCTTAGCACTGTTAGGAAAGGAGTGGTGTTATGATGCACTTGTTATGTGACTGGGGGGGGTCACCACAAATGCCAGAGATGAAGGTTGGGGATGAGCACATCAGGTTTTTGCTCAAGGGCCCTTTGGTTTTTAATTAAATTCCTTATGGTGCAGGCTGATCTCTAGAACTCTCGTAGCCCTCGTCTTTTCCGTAAGGCACGGATTGATCTCCAGAACCCTCTTCTGCTTCTGGAATAAATGAGGACACAATGTAATTCATGTAGTTAAAATGAGTGATTAAGTAAATGAGCTAAAATGTCTAATGCATTTAAACTTTGTGTTTTGTGTATTGGTTTGTGATTAGAGAAGTAGATTAGCTTTCGGCATTCATCAACACAGCAAATCCCTGGTGTGATGGTGACTATTGTAAGTGCACAGGACTGTAAAGCTGGTCATATCGAATGTGGCAAAATTATCAAGTCCTCTTTGAAAGGAATCAATTCATGAAGAAATTGATTCTTACCACTCACTGCACATCAAGTTTTAATAGATTCCAGCAGGGAATATACTGAAAATCGATCAGACTACAGTGCTGCATGGTTAAAAGCAGTCAGACATGCTGCCTCTACCCTGCCCCCAATTTACCTTGATCTTCCATCGTGTTTGAGGCTGGTTTCAAACTACAAACCAGCACTAGCGATGCTGTGCATAGTGTTTGACTCACCGCATCACACCTTCAAAAACAGGCCTTAAGGGAACACCGTGCTACTGCGCAGTGTTCCCTATCTGGCTGCCGGCTAAACAGGAAGTGCACGGAAGTGTATTTAATATGCTTATGAGAATGCGGGCCGCGAAGTCATGTCAGTGATTTTATATTAAAAAAAACTATGCGTCGCCATAGACTAACATGACTTTCGCAACTCTGTGCATCTCCACAGCGTTAACGTAGCTTTGGACCTGCATTAGGGATGCGGTGAAAATGTCACCTGCATCGCGTCATAATATGAAAGTCTCCATAGACTTATTGTCCGCCAGTGGGGTGCGGTAAAAGCACCGCTTTGGTGTGAATGGGCCCTGATAGGTTTTTTTTGTCAAACTTGAGCAAAAGGTGATCTACCTGACCTCAAATCCATTGAACAGGAAATTGTTAAGCGTATGAGCACACTGAATAATGGTGTAAGCACTTTTAGGGCGATTTTGAAAAATCACCAGCTCTTTAAAAAAAAGAGAAAAACACCTCGTGTGAACGAGCCCTCAAATAGTGAGCAATTGCTGCAGTTTCATTCATGTAATTGTCTTCAGAAACTTCCATCTCTTTTCATACAATACAAACAGTAGGAATGGTCTATGAGATGCAATAATCATGAGTTAATGCAGGATTTATGCAAATTATGTATGCAAATTATACAGCTTGAAATGGATCGGTCGAATTCCACCTTGGCTGGATCCACTTGGTCCATTTTCAAGCTGCATACATTTGCATACAGAATTTATATATACCTGGACCAGCTTAAAAATTTGCGTCTCATTAACCATCCCTACAAAAAAGTATGATAAGCAAAAGCTGCAGTAAGGCCGCTTTTCCATGGACAGTTGTTAAGCAGTGAAATGCCTCTCAAACGCTCAAAACTGCTTGCTGAGCACACAGTTCAACTATCCGTGGAAAAGAGGTCTACCAAGGCTCAAAGGACCTGCTGATTATTCCTACACCTGGATTTAGGACAGTTGATCATACTGTTTTGGGACTTTTGACACACAAGTACAATCTCAGGCTGGTTTCACACCAGCTTTTTCGCTGCGGTGCGATAAGATCGCATCACACTGCAAAAAGCAAGCTTCATAGATGCCTAAGCTAATTAACAATATAATTCTTGTCTCCAAAACACCCCATAAATGGGGCCGTATACTACTCTCTTCCTGTGGAGGAAATACGCATGTGCCCCGAAACAATTTGCGTCCGCATGTACACTGCAATACTAACGCCAAACTGTTTAAAATATTTACATTACCATTGAATTACATTACTTCCGGTAAACTTTTGTCACTGCAGATGCTGTCCCATAATGCGCTATTGCTCTAGCGTTAAATCGGATGCTCTCGGCGCATCGCATCCAGTGTGAAATGTCTCAGACTTTCATTGCTTTAGCATCACCTTGTGTTAAAAATGGGTAACACAGTGGAATGAAAAGGGCCTCAAAGTGTCCAGTACCAGCACAATTGTTAGTGAATGATTATATTATATTTTTTTTTTTTAAGATTGAGGCTAGATTCACAGTGGGACGTTGCGTTTTGATGCAACGTTAAAACTTACAACGCAATGCGCCCAAAGTCGCAACGCAGCGTTACCGTCGCATACAGCAGATACAGTAGAAAATACAGGCAATGAAAACTATGCTTCCAAGTCATTACTGAGCATGTGCAAACAGTCTAATGCAGCTAACGCAATGTGTGAACGGGGTATTGATTTTTTATTGCAGTGTGTTATTCTGCGTTAAATGTCTTAACATGCGACTTTAACATCCCAGTGTTAACTTGGCCTCAAAGAAAGTATATTTAATCGATCCTGACTACTAAGAAACCAACTTCCAATCAAATCTAAACCAGTTATGATCATATCTATATTGTAGAATATTGGTAAATTTACAGATACTCTACTCATGGTAACTGTACAGTATTGGTAAATTTACCAGTATTCAATCTACTTTTACCATAAGTATAATAGTAAATTCAATTTTACATATTCTGCTATGCCTTAACCCTAACCTAACTCTCACACAAGTCCTCCCCTACCTATGCCTAACACTAACCCTTTCTACCTATGCCTAACGCTAGGCCTGGCTGCCTACGCCTAGCACTAAACCAACCCCCGCCTATGCCTTACACTAACCCCTTCTACCTGTGCCTAACACTAGCCCCAGGTACCTATTCTGAACACTAAGCCACCCCATAACTATGCCTAACACTTACCTCTCACCTATGCCCTACACTAACCTCCCTGTCATGCCTATGCCTAACACTAACCCGCCCGCACCTACTCCTAACACTGAAGGTATACATCAGGCGACTTGGTGGTAAAATTGGTCAGTGGAGGTCTCGGGGAGCAATTATTATTATTATTATTATACTTACTTATATAAAAACTCAATGTACAAAGTAGAAGAACAGAACAGGCACTGCAGTAATGGTGGCGTTATAGCGTTGTTAGTTGCAAACATGCAGAGATAGCAAGCAGGGTAGTTTAGTATTAGATGATGCATGCTCAAGCTCAAACAGAAAACAGGTAGCAATTGGACTTAAGGGTAGAAGAGAGTAAGCTGGCACATGCATATTCTAATCATATAAAATAGCTTTATTTCGTCCGGCTAGTTACACAAGAAAGCTGCATAGATCAATAGCATTGAATTTTCTTGCCTACCCTGGCTCTGATGGCTGTGGGGTGAGGTGGGGGGCAGCGGTGCTGCCTAACATTTCGCTCCTTGAGCGTCTTCAGAGGCTTCTGCGCACGCCGGGGCACCGAATATCCGGTAAATTTAAATGGAAGATTCCTCCCAGTAAGCGTAGCGTGCACATCTCGCCGCCTGCTCTACTTCCGGGTATTGCCACGCCCCCTGACGTCCGCAATCCGGAAGATCGAGCGTTCCACAGTGGTTACTGCTTCATGCAAACCTATTCTGGTACATGCATGAATTCCAAGCAACCACTAGATGGAGCCAAAGGATTAAAAATATAAAAAATGCCTTTTTTATGCAGACCCGGTTATTCAAGCTTGATGTTTCAACCGAGCCTGCAAATAGGACTCTGTGAAATATAAATACACGAGATTAAAAAAGGGAAAGGGAAAAAGAGGGAGGGATTAAATACCTATCTAGGTCCCCTAACACACTACTATAATGGTAATTCACTACTTAATTTAGCATTTATTACATTGATTAATCCTCATTTAAATTCTACCTATAAGTAGCTGTGTATTTCCCTGTATTGAAACTCGGGCTTCCACATCTAAACCACATAGGGGATTTTTTTACTATTTTTATTTAAATCAAAATTCATATTCTCTAGCCCCAAATTGTGTAGATTGGAGAGGGTGTTGGGCGAACACCTGGATGTTCGGATTCGGGAACGTTCGCGGAACATGGCCGCGATGTTCGGCATGTTCGGGCCGAACCCCGAACTCCCTGAACATCCCGCTTTTGGGGGCCCTATGGGGTCGCAGGCATAAGGGGGAGCATGCCCCGATCGCGGGGGGGATCGGAAATTCACCCCACCTCCTCCGCTAGCGCTCCCCCCTCTGCCCGCTTCCCCATACAAAAGTTTGACGAAAGTAAAATAGTACCGGTGGTGGTGGCTGGCTGCTGCAGTGGCTGGCTGGCACTATGAAGTGACTGAGGAGGAGGAGTCGGAGTAGGACGCGTTGAGGGAGGCCGGGCAGCGGGCGGTTCAGCGGTAGTACCCTTGTGGTACTTCCGCCCTTTCTCTGACCTCACGTCCTCTGCATACGAGGGTACGCGTCATCACGCAGAGGACGTGAGGTCAGAGAAAGGGCGGAAGTACCACAAGGGTACTACCGCTGAGCTGCCCGGCCTCCCTCAACGCGTCCTACTCCGACTCCTCCTCCTCAGTCACTTCATAGTGCCAGCCAGCCACTGCAGCAGCCAGCCACCACCACCGGTACTATTTTACTTTCGTCAAACTTTTGTATGGGGAAGCGGGCAGAGGGGGGAGCGCTAGCGGAGGGGGTGGGGGGAATTTCCGACCCCCCCACACACACACACGATCGGGGCATGCTCCCCCCCTTATGCCTGCGACCCCATAAAGGAGCCGTATTCGGCCGAACAGGGCCCTGTTCGGCCGAACAGGAGCCCTGTTCGGCCGGGCATTCAGCAGTTCGGGCGAACCCGAACAGTTTGGCCGAACACCACCAGGTGTTCGGCCGAACTCGAACATCACCCGAACAGGGTGATGTTCTGCAGAACCCGAACAGTGCCGAACACTGTTCGCCCAACACTAATTGGAGAAGGAAGCCTTATCAGTACAAGGAACCCATAAGTGATTAAAAAACAAAAATACGATTCTAGTCTCATGGATCAACAGTTCCGTAGGTTCAGCATCATTTAAGGATCCAGAAAACAGGCTATATCAATATAGTTATTCAGACCAAGCGGTCCCATTGCATCAACTTCTATTATCCACCGTGATTCTCTACGTAATAACAAACGTTCTCTGTCTCCTCCTCTCTGTGGTGTGACCACTTGCTCAAGTCCTGCTCAAGACTTCTGGGTTACCTTGATGTTTCATGTTGACATGCTCAATCAGGCGTGGGCATTCTTCTCCGGATGCAATAGACCCCACATGTTCCTGAATTCTTTTTTTCAATTTCCTAGTAGTCATTCCTATATAGAAACGGAGGCATGGGCACCATATAACGTATACCACGTGTGGTTTGGCAAGTTATCAAAGTTCTAGGTTTATTTTCTATGGGGCCTACTTTTGTACTTTTTCCTTGCTCCATTATTGGGCATACTGAACAACGTCCACATTTGAAATTTCCCTTCGGTTTCCACTGATCTACCCAGCTTTCTATTTTTAGGGATTTATACTCGCTCCTAGTGATTTTATCTCCTATCGTGTGGGCCCTTTTAAACGTGATTAACGGTGGGTCTTTGTATATCCCCCCCCCCTGCCAAAACAGGATCCCTTTTTATTATTTTCCAATTTTTTGTTATACAATTCCTGATTTCTTTATGCATAGGAGTATATTCAAAGGAAAAAGTGACTGTCTTTTTTGGCCTCATCCGATTCATGCTTCATGCTTTCTGCTTTTTCTCTGTAATAAAGCGTTCCTATTAGTTTGGTCTGCCTCAGGGGCGTAGCAATAGGCCCTGCAGCGCCTGCGCCCGTGGGGGGGCCCGGCCCCCCCTGGGGCCCGCTCGGGGCCGTTTTTTGGGGGCTGGAGGGGTGGCAGCATGAGGGGAAAGCCTTGCCCACAGTCGGCGGGGAGAGGGGAAGTTCCCCCCTCTCCCTCACCTCGGGGTTCTCCCCTCTGCGCTCCCCTCCAGCTAGTCAATGTGTGTGGGCAGCGGGCAGCGGCGGCGGGATACATACCTTCTTCCTTGCGTTCCATCGCCGCCTTCTCGCTCTAGCGGCTGACGTCACTTCCGGAAGCGGAAGTGACGTCAGCCGCTAGAGCGAGAAGGCGGCGATGGAACGCAAGGAAGAAGGTATGTATCCCGCTGCTGCCCGCTGCCCACACACATTGACTAGCTGGAGGGGGATTTTCAGGTGTCTGCTGCCCACATTACGATTTTCAGGTGTCTGCTGCCCACATTACGATTTTCAGGTGTCTGCTGCCCACATTGTGATTTTCAGGTGTCTGCTGCCCACATTACGATTTTCTGGTGACTGCTGCCCACATTACGATTTTCAGGTGCCTGCTGCCCACATTACGATTTTCAGGTGTCTGCTGCCCACATTACGATTTTCAGGTGTCTGCTGCCCACATTACGATTTTCAGGTGTCTGCTACCCACATTACGATTTTCTGGTCACTGCTGCCCACATTACGATTTTCTGGTCACTGCTGCCCACATTGCGATTTTCTGGTCACTGCTGCCCACATTACGATTTTCAGGTGTCTGCTGCCCACATTGCGATTTTCAGGTGCCTGCTGCCCACATTACGATTTTCAGGTGTCTGCTGCCCACATTACGATTTTCTGGTGCCTGCTGCCCACATTACGATTTTCAGGTGCCTGCTGCCCACGTTACGATTTTCAGGTGTCTGCTGCCCACATTACGATTTTCTGGTCACTGCTGCCCACATTGCGATTTTCAGGTGTCTGCTGCCCACATTACGATTTTCAGGTGTCTGCTGCCCACATTACGATTTTCAGGTGTCTGCTGCCCACATTGTGATTTTCAGGTGTCTGCTGCCCACATTGCGATTTTCAGGTGCCTGCTGCCCACATTACGATTTTCAGGTGTCTGCTGCCCACATTACGATTTTCAGGTGTCTGCTGCCCACATTACGATTTTCTGGTGTCTGCTGCCCACATTACGATTTTCAGGTGTCTGCTGCCCACATTGCGATTTTCTGGTGACTGCTGCCCACATTAGGATTTTCTGGTGACTGATGCCCACATTGCGATTTTCTGATGACTGCTGTCCACATGGCGATTTTCTGGTGACTGCTGCCCACATTGCGATTTTCTGGTGAACTCTGCCCACATTACGATTTTCTGTCCCACATTACGATATTCTGGTGAACGCTGCCCACATTACGATTGTCTGGTGAATGCTGTCCACGTTACAATTTTCTGGTGACTGCTGCTCACGTTACAATTTTCTGGTGAACTCTGCCCACATTATGATTTTCTGGTGAACTCTGCCCACATTATGATTTTCTGGTGAACGCTGCCCACATTACGATTGTCTGGTGAATGCTGTCCACGTTACAATTTTCTGGTGACTGGTGCCCACATTACGATTTTCTGGTGAACTCTGCCCACATTACGATTTTCTGGCCCACATTACGATTGTCTGGTAAAATGCTGCCCACTTTACAATTTACAGTGAAACGCTGCCCCATTACGATTATTTGGCACCTATGGGGGGGGGGGGGGGGGCCCATCCAAATATTCGCAGGGGGGCCCAGTGATTTCTAGTTACGCCCCTGGTCTGCCTTCATTAAAGCCTTCGCCAGTTCCTCTTCCTTGTAGCCTCGCTCTATCAGGTTGGCTTTTAGCTCCTGAGCCTGTTCTAAAAAATCTTCACGATTCGTATTATTTCGTTTGAGTCTCAGAAATTGGCTGTAGGGTATTGATCTGAATGTATGCTCAGGATGATAGCTGTCTGTGGAGAAGAGTTTCCTGCAACAGGTTTTTTGTATCCCTTGCATATTAATTTATCTCCTTGGATATTTAGGTCAAGGTCCAGGAAAGTTACCCGGTGGGTGCTGTATTCATGTTTTGAATTGCATGTTTTTATTGTTAAAATTCAAATATTCAAAGAATATTTTAAATGCACTCTCAGTCCCACTCCAGACCACCAGGATATCGTCAACAAATCTGGACCACCTTCTGAGGCAATCGCCATGGGGTACACCAGGACCGCGCACATATTTCTCCTCCCACCAAGCCAAAAATAAATTGGCATATGTGCACGACACCGACGTCCCCATGGCTGTGCCTGATATCTGCCAATACCATTGGCCATCATAAATGAAGGCGTTATGGGTTAAAACGAAGGAAAGACACTCACAGATATATTCGATGAATCTGGGGTTTTCATTTGTCTTTTCAAGGAAATATTTCACAGCTGCTACTCCATCTGTATGGGGGATTCTACTGTAGAGATTAACCACATCTATTGTGGCTACCGCATCTCCTTCAAACCAGGGAACGCCTTCTACGCTTTTCAGCACATCTAGCGTATCCTGTAGATGAGAAGGTACAAATGCGAGCAAGGGCCTCAGAAGGTGGTCCAGATATTTATATATAGAAAAACTCTCCACAGCAACAGACAGTGGCGTAGCAATAGGAGTTGCAGAAGTCTTGACCGCATCTGGGCCCTTGGGGCTCCGCAGGGCCCTCCCTCAACTGCAGTAATAGCTCTCTATTGGTCCTGTGCTGGTGGTAATCACTTCTATAGATGCTTTGAATAGTATTAATCATTACCAAACTGTTCCTCATCCCCTTCTTGCACTTTTGACACTGTGGTTGTCCTTAGCAGGTTTTGGTGCGCCATTAATTATGTATGCAGTGCTTGGGGGAGGGGGGCCCAATGTAAAAACTCACACTGGGGCCCATTGCTCCTTAGCTATGCCACTGGCAACAGAACACGTTGCTTGGCTGTAGATTAGCAAGGTCTGTTCAATGCTTTGCAGCCAGGGGCGGCGCCAGGGGGGTGCTTGGGGGTGCTCGAGCACCCCCTAGAATTGTCCAAGCACCCCCAAAGCACCCCCTGGAGTGAACTGACTTCAGGCGTCTAAAAGACGCCAAGTCAGTTCACACACCGGCAGCACGGAGCAGCAGGCAGGGCTACGGTAAGATGGCCGCCCGGAGCCCTGTTCTGCAGACTTCGGGCGGCCATTTTCCCGTAGCCCTGCTCTCTGCATGCAGGCAGGAAGTCTCGTGGTGACGTCGGGAAGGAAGACGATCGTGGGCGCGCGGGCGCTGCGCGCCACAATGAGGTCGGGACTCGGGACAGGAGGTCGGGAAAGAAGGTCTTCTGGCTGTAGGTGAGTAAATGGGTTTTTCTTTTCTTTTTCAGGTGATGCGGATTGTGCATATTGGGGTCATTTCTGCTACGGATTGTGCATATTGGGGCGATATCTGCTACCGATTGTGCATATTGGGGTCATTTCTGCTACCGATTGTGCATATTGGGGTCATTTCTGCTACCGATTGTGCATATTGGGGTCATTTCTGCTACCGATTGTGCATATTGGGGTCATTTCTGCTACCGATTGTGCATATTGGGGGTCATATCTGCTACCGATTGTGCATATTGGGGTCATATCTGCTACCGATTGTGCATATTGGGGTCATATCTGCTACCGATTGTGCATATTGGGGTCATATCTGCTACCGATTGTGCATATTGGGGTCATATCTGCTACCGATTGTGCATATTGGGGTCATATCTGCTACCGATTGTGCATATTGGGGTCATATCTGCTACCGATTGTGCATATTGGGGTCATATCTGCTACCGATTGTGCATATTGGGGTCATATCTGCTACCGATTGTGCATATTGGGGTCATATCTGCTACCGATTGTGCATATTGGGGTCATTTCTGCTACCGATTGTGCATATTGGGGTCTTATCTGCTACCGATTGTGCATATTGGGGCCATATCTGCTACCGATTGTGCATATTGGGACCATATCTGCCACCGATTGTGCATATTGGGACCATATCTGCCACCGATTGTGCATATTGGGACCATATCTGCCACCGATTGTGCATATTGGGACCATATCTGCTACCGATTGTGCATATTGGGACCATATCTGCTACCGATTGTGCATATTGGGACCATATCTGCTACCGATTGTGCATATTGGGGCCATATCTGATAACGATTGTGCATATTGGGGCCATATCTGATAACGATTGTGCATATTGGGGCCATATCTGATAACGATTGTGCATATTGGGGCCATGTCTGATAACGATTGTGCATATTGGGGCCATGTCTAATAACGATTGTGCATATTGGGGCCATGTCTGATAACGATTGTGCATATTGGGGCCATGTCTGATAACGATTGTGTATATTGGGGCCATGTCTGATAACGATTGTGCATATTGGGGCCATGTCTGATAACGATTGTGCATATTGGGGCCATGTCTGATAACGATTGTGCATATTGGGGCCATGTCTGATAACGATTGTGCATATTGGGGCCATGTCTGATAACGATTGTGCATATTGGGGTCATTGGACGTGTTTTTTGTTAAAATCTGCTCACATTACGTGTATTTTCTTGAGAAAACCTGCTCACATTACGTGTATTTTCTTGAGAAAACCTGCTCACATTACGTGTATTTTCTTGAGAAAACCTGCACAATTATGTGAATTTTCTGGGAAAAGGGTCACCAAAACTTGGGCCCTCTGTCTTTGCGTTGCACTTTTAAAGGGAACCCGAGGTGAGAATAATATTGAGGCTGCCATATTTATCTCCCTTTAAGCAATACCAGTTGCCTGGCTGCCGTGCTGGTCCTCTGCCTCTTATTCTTTCAACCATAGACCCTGAACAAGCATGCAGCAGGTCAGGGGTTTCTGACAATATTGTCAGAACTGACAAGATTAGCTGCATGGCTTGTTTCTGGTGTAATTCAGTTCACTACTACAGCCAAATAGATCAGCAGGGCTGCCAGGCAACTAGTATTGTTTAAAAGGAAATAAATATGGCAGCCACCATATCACTCTCACCCTGGGTTCACTTTAAATTACAGTTAGCCCCGCCCTCATCCGGTCATGACCACGCCCATTTTTTCGACGCGGCGCGCTTTGCGCGCCGCAGGTTGTAGCCACACCCATTTTTGGCGCGGCGCGCTTTGCGCGCCGCAGGTCGTCAGCTCCCCCGGAAATTGGTCCAGCACCTGCATAGCACCCCCTAAAAAAAATTCCTGGAGCCGCCACTGCTAAGTAATATCACCTGCACATTATAATGTACAGACGCGCGGTGACCAGCACACTTCCTGTAGCTGGAATGCTCAGGGCCAGCGCGCGATTGGATGAATTGCCCAAGGCGGAAGTGCATCACCGCCAATCAGGCTGGAGCACCTTCCAGCTCAACTACAGTGGCCCATAGTGAAGGATTGGGCTAAGCGACGCTCTATGAGCCAATAGACGCTTGCACTTACCAGCGTACATAACCACGCTGGAGCGCAGATAGTAGTTAGATAGTAGATTTTTTGAACCTCAGTTTGAGCTCCTTTGCAGTGCAGGATTATCTTTATAGATTAGAGGCTAGGTTATCATTTATGGCATTATCATGTGTCTATATAGGTGTTTTCTAGTGGTTTTACCTCTTTTTAAATGGTTTTATGTAATGGATTTTCTATTGTTCAATAAAAGCTTATATCTTTGTATACCTAACTGGTGGTGCAGTGTTTATGTACAGGATCTTTCTTCTTTGGTTGTATCAAATTGACAGTCCTAGTGTCTGTGTAATAGGCTTATTTTTGTGTAGTAAAATCTGTAAAGCAATCATTTTTCAATTAGCTATTAGAATCTTTGAAATATCTATGTAAATAACAGGCTGAAATACAGGATCAGGATTTGGGCCATCTGTTGAGTCTGTTTATGTTTAGCAACTAGTACCTAGGGGTGGCTCTTGGCCTGGCTACCTCATTCTCATCAGACATGATGCCGATAGAGGAAGCATGCTCATGGAGTTCTTATTTATATCAATTATATTAATTCCCCTTTTTCAGGTATTTTATTCATGTTTTAAAGAGATACTGAAGCGAAAAAAATATATGATATAATGAATTGGTTGTGTACCATGAATAATTACTAGAAGATTAGCAGCAAAGAAAATATTCTCATACTTTTATTTTCAGGTATATAGTGTTTTTTCTAACATTGCATTATTCTATAATATGTGCAGATTACACAACACTCAGCATTCAAAATGATTCTTTCAGAGCAGTCTGTGAAGTAATGACCTCTCCTCTGGCAGAGAAAAAGTAAACAGTTCGCTTACAGTTGAGATAATAAAAGTCAGATAACAGCCCTCTCCACTACTAACTTAGTCGGAGAGCTTAATGGCTTGTTTGCATAGAGATAACAACTGGAGTTTCTCAACTCTTCCTGAACTGGAAACAATTAGACTGATGTATCTGATATTAATGTTTTATTTCTTAGCTGTACTACACATACAAATCATATCATATTTTTTTTTTCGCTTCAGTGTCTCTTTAAGCTCAAAGTGAATCAGTGACTGATAGACAGTTATTGTATGCCATATGAACAATTTATGAACATGTTAAAAGTATGTGATGCAGATGTTTTACTGTGGGTAAACCGAGCAGTGGTCTATGTGTTATATATTAGGCAGCTAGCCATTCAGCCATTTCAATGCTATATGTGTTATATATCAAGCAGCTGCGTGTATCAAAAAAGGGCGCCTGGAAAAAAGGGCGTGGGGTATAGCCGAAATTGTAAGTTTTAATGCAAAACCACATTTTTCGTTTAAGAGGTTGTAAACGAAAATTTAGTGCTAAATAGGTTAAATAAACGGAAATGAAATGGCAAAATACCGTCTATAACAACAAACGAATTCTGAAAAGAAACGTCAAATAGCATCTATAACAAAAACGATATTTACACTTGTATTAAGCATAGCAATGCAATGGTAGGTTTTACAGATATTTTACTGTAATTATACCTAACTATAGGCTCACACAGATCTCTCCCTATCCCTATCCCTAACCCCTAGACCCCCTCTTTGTTTAAATATACATAATTTAATAAATTGTATATATTACATATATTGTGCTGTAACTATACTTAACCTTACTCTCACACAGAGCCCTCCCTGTACCTATCCCTAACCCCTAGACCCCCTGGTGGTGCCTAACCCTAAGAGCCCCCTGGTGGTGCCTAACCCTAAGAGCCCCCTGGTGGTGCCTAACCCTAAGACCCCCCTGGTGGTGCCTAACCCTAAGACCCCCCCCTGGTGGTGCCTAACCCTAAGATCCCCCCTGGTGGTGCCTAACCGTAAGACCCCCCTGGCGGTGCCTAACCCTAAGACCCCCCTGGTGGTGCCTAACCCTAAGACCCCCCTGGTGGTGCCTAACCCTAAGACCCCCCTTGGTGGTGCCTAACCCTAAGACCAACCTGGTGGTGCCTAACCCTAAGACCCCCCTGGTGCTGCCTAACCCTAAGACCCCCTGGTGGTGCCTAACCCTAAGACCCCCCTGGTGGTGCCTAACCCTAAGACCCCCCTGGGGGTGCCTAACCCTAAGACCCCCCTGGGGGTGCCTAACCCTAAGACCCCCCTGGTGGTGCCTAACCCTAAGACCCCCCTGGGGGTGCCTAACCCTAAGACCCCCCTGGTGGTGGCTAAACCTAAGCACCCCCCTAGTGGTGCCTAACCCTAACCACCCCCTGGTTGCGTATATTATACTGTACCTATCCCTAACCCCTAGACCCCCCTGGTAATGCCTAAACCTAACCATCCCCACCGCACAAACACCCTAAACACATATAAACAATAATATATTTAATCCTTAAAATACTTCTCTACAAATAACATGAATAACATAATTTATATATTTGTAATAGAATAAATAGCCTTAAAATAGCCTTAAAATCACGTATACATTAATATTATAAATAGAGAAAAGTATATATAAATATATACAATACAATAGATAGCCTTACAATCATGTACGCATTAGAAATCTTAAAATAACAGTAATATTAAAAGCGATATTTTAGTAACTATAATCAACGCATTATAAGTGTAAAAACAAAGTTAATACCAAAAGCGATGTATTTCTAATACAATAAGGTTGAAAACGGTATTTAAGCATTATACATATGAAAACAAATTTTTAAATGATCAAAGAAGTGTAAACGAAAATTTAGTTGTTATACTTTCGTAAAAGAAATTTTAAAACTAAAAAATAAGTAAACACTGATATAAGCGAAATTAAAAAACGAAAAAATAAGTATAACACAAACTCAAAACGAACTTGTAAACGATATTTGTTATAAACCTTATTTTGTAAACGAAAACTTTTGTTAACACGATCCCTGTAACCGCTATTTCTCAGGCGCCCTTTTTTCCTGTCGGGCGCCGAATAGCCGATATTTTGCATTGCAGTCTATGGCGGCGCCCTTTTTGTCCACTAGCCCTGTGCGCCCTTTTTTACTTGCACCCAAGCAGCTAGCCATTCAGCCATTTTAGTGTACATGTGTTATATGTTAGACAATTAGCCACTCAGCCATATTAGTGATTTGCAGAAGAAAGAGAAGATTAGGCCTCACAGCCAGTATGTAATGTGTGTTTTGTTCACATGAAGCCTTATAACTCACAGTTCTGTGGTAATAATGTGTGTATTGTAAATGCATTTGAGCTAGTGTGCAACCACATGAGTGTTTAGTGACCACCTGCAGTCAGCCATGCTGGAACCATGTATCACAGTGAATCTATGTTGTTAAAAAGATCAGCCAGAAAAGTTAATGCATATTTACCTGTTCAGCAAGAAATGCTTTTGTATTTGCACTTGTATATGACTGTTACAGTGGAGGAAATAATTATTTGACCCCTCACTGATTTTGTAAGTTTGTCCAATGACAAAGAAATGAAAAGTCTCAGAACAGTATCATTTCAATGGTAGGTTTATTTTAACAGTGGCAGATAGCACATCAAAAGGAAAATCGAAAAAATAACCTTAAATAAAAGATAGCAACTGATTTGCATTTCATTCAGTGAAATAAGTTTTTGAACCCCTACCAACCATTAAGAGTTCTGGCTCCCACAGAGTGGTTAGACACTTCTACTCAATTAGTCACCCTCATTAAGGACACCTGTCTTAACTAGTCACCTGTATAAAAGACGCCTGTCCACAGAATCAATCAATCAAGCAGACTCCAAACTCTCCAACATGGGAAAGACCAAAGAGCTGTCCAAGGATGTCAGAGACAAAATTGTAGACCTGCACAAGGCTGGAATGGGCTACAAAACCATTAGCAAGAAGCTGGGAGAGAAGGTGACAACTGTTGGTGCGATTGTTCGAAAGTGGAAGGAGCACAAAATGTCCATCAATCGACCTCGCTCTGGGGCTCCACGCAAGATCTCACCTGGTGGAGTGTCAATGGTTCTGAGAAAGGTGAAAAAGCATCCTAGAACTACACGGGAGGAGTTAGTGAATGACCTCAAATTAGCAGGGACCACAGTCACCAAGAAAACCATTGGAAACACATTACACCGCAATGGATTAAAATCCTGCAGGGCTCGCAAGGTCCCCCTGCTCAAGAAGGCACATGTGCAGGCCCGTCTGAAGTTTGCCAATGAACACCTGAATGATTCTGTGAGTGACTGGGAGAAGGTGCTGTGGTCTGATGAGACCAAAATAGAGCTCTTTGGCATTAACTCAACTCGCTGTGTTTGGAGGAAGAAAAATGCTGCCTATGACCCCCAAAACACTGTCCCCACCGTCAAGCATGGGGGTGGAAACATTTTGCTTTGGGGGTGTTTTTCTGCTAAGGGCACAGGACAACTTAATCGCATTAAGGGGAAAATGGACGGAGCCATGTATCGTGAAATCCTGAACGACAACCTCCTTCCTTCTGCCAGGAAACTGAAAATGGGTCGTGGATGGGTGTTCCAGCACGACAATGACCCAAAACATACAGCAAAGGCAACAAAGGAGTGGCTCAAGAAGAAGCACATTAAGGTCATGGAGTGGCCTAGTCAGTCTCCGGACCTTAATCCAATAGAAAACCTATGGAGGGAGCTCAAGCTCAGAGTTGCACAGAGACAGCCTCGAAACATTAGGGATTTAGAGATGATCTGCAAAGAGGAGTGGACCAACATTCCTCCTAAAATGAGTGCAAACTTGGTCATCAATTACAAGAAACGTTTGACCTCTGTGCTTGCAAACAAGGGTTTTTCCACTAAGTATTAAGTCTTTTATTGTTAGAGGGTTCAAAAACTTATTTCACTCAATGAAATGCAAATCAGTTGCTATCTTTTATTTAAGGTTATTTTTTCGATTTTCCTTTTGATGTGCTGCTATCTGCCACTTTTAAAATAAACCTACCATTGAAATGATACTGTTCTGAGACTTTTCGTTTCTTTGTCATTGGACAAACTTACAAAATCAGTGAGGGGTCAAATAATTATTTCCTCCACTGTATATGGACAAGAACTGGATGTTATTGTGGAATAGTTCTTATTGAAAACCTTTTATTTTGTTATGCAAATGATTTTGTTTGAATAAATTCTCATCAGACATGATGCAGATAGAGGAAGCATGCTCATGGAGTTCTTATTTATAATTTCCCTTTTTCAGGGTGTAACATCTGCTTCTGGGAGGTAAGTCCACCGCTGCTTCCTAAGCAATTTTAATAATTTTAGTAACTTTTGTGCTATATAAATACATAATGATGATATGGTAAGACATTAGACTATTACTATGGTAGAGATTAGGGTGTGAGCTCTTCTGAGGACAGTTAGCAACATGACTATATACTTTGTAACGTGCTGCAGAAGATGTCAGTGCTATATAAATACATAATAATAATATGGTAGGACATTAGACTATGACTATGGTAGAGAATAGAGAGTGAGCACCTTTGAGGATAGTCAGTGACATGATTATGTATTATATATAGTGCTGTGTAACACCCTATAACATTTACATTTGCTATGTGCATTAGTGAATACACCTTGATGTGAGACGGGACCAGATAATATACCGTATTTTCCATCGTACGGAATAAGCTCGGAATATAAGACGCACCTAGGTTTAGAGGGTAAAAACCAAGGTAAAAAAAATGTACACTAAACCTGGTGTGTCCATGTTCCAGGACTGGCTTGTACATGTTCTCCCCCAAATGGTGTCCTCCATGTCTCCCCTTGTATCCCCTATGTGTCCTCCTGTGTCCCCCATGTGTCCTCCTTTATCCCCCATGTGTCCTCCTTTATCCCCCATGTGTCCTCCTTTATCCCCCATGTCTCCCCTCATGTGTCCTCCTGTGTCCCCATGTGTCCTCCATTATCCCCCTTTGTCCCCATGTGTCCTCCTGTGTCCTCCTTTATCCCCCATGAGTCCTCCATGTCTCCCCTCATGAGTCCTCCTGTTTCCCCATATTTCCCCATGTGTCCTCCATTATCCCCCTTTGTCCCCATGTGTCCTCTTGTGTCCCCAATATCCTCCTGTGCCCACATTTGTCCCAGCGCGTGCTAGGCTCACGCTCCTGGCCCCCCAGGTGGGTAGCAGCAGCTGCTTACCTAATCCGCCATGCCTACATGAATTTCTTCTCTTTCGTGGGTCTCCCTCTAGTGTTCAACTGGTATAGATCGCGTCATCAATACAAGCGAACACTAGGGCGAGCTGCATGGAGAAGAAGGATGTTTGCAATCCCTGTGGGCATGGCGGATTAGGAAAGCAGCTGCCGCTACACACCCGGGATGGCCAGGAGAGGGAGTGGAGGCATGCGGGGAGAGCCAGGCATACTGCAGGCACATAAGCAGGGAATTCCCGACATGGCGGCGCTACAATATCAGCGAGCGTTCATAAGTCAGGGATACCTGGTCTTTGCCGTATACGATGCAGGGATTATTCTCCCCATTTTGGGGGAGAAAAATTGGATCTTATATGGCTGAAAATACAGTTGTTATTGCAAATACCTATCTTAATTGACTTAAAAGACAGTTTGGAATGCCATCTGGGTTCAAAAAAGTAACAATTTCACAACATTTCACATGTGCCTGATAAAAGCATTAAAAGGAACTTTGGCAATCCTGCCACTCCAACCAAAATCTAACTTTAATGCTTATGGAAAGTCAAATAATTCCAGCTTGCATGGAAATGTAATGCAAATTATACACACCACCAAGATTACTTGATTGGTGCAATTCCAGGCTACATACAATATCACTGGCCAATCTCTGCTTATGGATAGTGAGGTGCTTAGCAGTGAGGGAATAACTCTGGCTATGACTGATAGCTCTGTCCATTCACTCTCCCTGATTAAAGTCAGCTGCAGAGATCTGAAAGGCTCCCTGAGGCCTGGGACCCACTACAAAGCGCAATCACAATCGCTAACGATTTGCGGTACTGCTTTGTAAGCCATTTTAGAAGCGATTTCCCTGCTCCTATACAATACATTAGAGTGGAAACAATCCCAGAATGCCACATGTCCTGCTATTGCTATTTCCCTAATCACAATCGCTCCAGTGGGATGTCCTCCATCCACTTACATTGGCAAAGCATTTTGGGAAATCACTAGCGATTGAAAGTGATCCCAAAACGCTGCCAAAAATGTGGGTCCCAGCCCTCAATCATGAGATTGGTTGCCTGGGCCAAAACTGGTTACTTGTCATACAGTATATAAGCGCATTAACTCTGGTATAGACCACAAATGCCAGTTTATATAACCAAATTTATTTAGTATATTGAAAATAAATATATGAAAAAAACAACAACAAGGCAATCACATCAACAAATAACGAATGATAAACAAACTACATAGATTCCAGACAAAATTAAAAGGGGGCATAAGAAATGACATGCTACTAATTTTATTCCCTCTCTTCCATTATTTCCAGAACACCTTCCTTCATTCTTTCCAGTGCCTGCCGTGCACAGTGGCATAACTAATGGGGAAGCAGCTGAGAGGGACTCAGGAGCCAGGGGGCCCACTCTCCCCTCCAATAACTGGGTTCTGCTCCAGTACTCCCCATATCACCAACAGAGCAGAGTAGAGAATTGGATCTGTTCCAGCAGCTTGCCAGGTGCACTCTCCTTTTCACAGCAGTCAGGAGATGCAGTTTGTGCTGATACATACCTGCATATGACTCATGGAAGTCACTTGTAATATCCAGGTACCAGCATCGCGGGGGACTGCTGACTGCTGTGGAGATGCGAATGAGCCTGACACAGCACTGGAGAAGGTACAATACTCTGCATCTGGAAAGAAATCTAGAGGGTAGGGAGGCAGCATTTGTTGGAGATGGAGGGCAGAAGGGGAGATGATGGGTGGGGAGTGGTGGGAACATTTGTTATTGGTAAAAGGGAACAGTAGTAGCACTTGTCTTAGGAAAGGAGTGGTGTTATGATGCACTTGTTATATGTTTATAGGTGACTGGTGGTCACCACAAAAGCCAGGGATGAAGGTTGGGGATGAGCACATCAGGTTTTTGCCCAGGGGCCTTATGGTTTTAGTTAAATCCCTTATGGTGCAGACTGATCTCCAGAACTCTCGTAGCCCTCGTCTTTTCCGTAGGTCACGGATTGATCTCCAGATCTCTCATAGCCCTGGTCTTTTCCGTACGGCAGGAATTGATCTCCAGAACTCTCGTAGCCCTCATCTTTTCCGTATGGCACGGATTGATCTCCAGAACTCTGGTAGCCCTCGTCTTTTCCATAGGGCACGGATTGATCTCCAGAACTCTCGTAACCCTCATCTTTTCCGTATGGCACGGATTGATCTCCAGAACTCTGGTAGCCCTCGTCTTTTCCATAGGGCACGGTTTGATCTCCAGAACTCTCGTAACCCTCATCTTTTCCGTATGGCACGGATTGATCCCCAGAACTCCCATAGCCCTCGTCTTTTCTGTATGGCACAGATTGATCTCCAGAACTCTGGTAGCCTTTGTCTTTTCCATAGGGCACAGATTGATCTCCAGAACTCTCATAGCCCTCGTCTTTTCCGTATGGCACAGATTGATCTCCAGAACTCTGGTAGCCTTCGTCTTTTCCATAGGGCACAGATTGATCTCCAGAACTCTCATAGCCCTCGTCTTTTCCGTATGGCACAGATTGATCTCCAGAACTTTGGTAGCCTTCGTCTTTTCCATAGGGCACAGATTGATCTCCAGAACTCTCATAGCCCTCGTCTTTTCCGTATGGCATGGATTGATCTCCAGGACTCTGGTAGCCCTCGTCTTTTCCATAGGGCACGGTTTTTATCTCCAGAACTCTCGTAGCCCTCGTCTTTTCCGTAGGGCACGGATTGATCTCCAGAACTCTGGTAGCCCTCATCTTTTCCATAGGGCACGGATTGATCCCCAGAAATCTCATAGCCCTCATCTTTTCCGTATGGCACAGATTGATCTCCAGAACTCTCATAGCCCTCGTCTTTTCCGTATGGCATGGATTGATCTCCAGAACTCTGGTAGCCCTCGTCTTTTCCATAGGGCACGGTTTGATCTCCAGAACTCTCACAGCCCTCGTCTTTTCCGTAGGGCACGGATTGAGCTCTAGAACTCTGGTAGCACTCATCTTTTCCATAGGGCACGGATTGATCCCCAGAAATCTCATAGCCCTCATCTTTTCCGTATGGCACAGATTGATCTCCAGAACTCTGGTAGCCCTCGTCTTTTCCATAGGGCACGGATTGATCTCCAGAACTCTGGTAGCCCTCGTCTTTTCCATAGGGCACGGATTGATATCCAGAACTCTGGTAACCCTCATCTTTTCCATAGTGCATGGTTTGACCTCCAGAGTTCTCGTAGCCCTCGTCTTTTCCGTAGGGCACGGATTGATCCCCAGAACTCTCATAACCCTCGTCTTTTCCATAGGGCACGGATTGATCTCCAGAACTCTGGTAGCCCTCATCTTTTCCATAGGGCACGGATTGATCCCCAGAACTCTCATAGCCCTCGTCTTTTCCGTACGGCACAGATTGCTCTCCAGAACCGTCTTCTGATCCTGGAATGATATGAGGACACAATAATTGAATTCATGTAGTTAAAATGAGTGATAAATTAATTAAATGTGCTAAAATGTCAAATGCATTTTAAACTTTGTGTTTGTGTATTGTTTTGTGATTATATATGTACATTAGCTTTAAGCATTCATCAACACACCAAATCCCTGGTGTGATGGTGTGTATTGTAAGTGCATAGGACTGTAAAGCTGGTTATATCTGATGTGAAAAAAATATCAAGTCCTCTCTAAAAGGAATCAGTTCATGAAGAAATTGATTCTTACCACACACTGCACATCAATTTTTAATAGATTCCAGCAGGGAATTTACTGAAAATCGATCAGACTACAATGCTGCATGATTTAAAGCAGTGCAACGCTATGATTCAAACGCGAGCAAAAGGCGATCGACCTGACATTTTAGAGAAATCGATTGACCAGGAAATTCTATGAGCATATGAGCAGCTTAAGGAGTGCATTTGTCTCTTTTCTTCAAAGGAATGTTCTGCTTTTATCATGTTCCCTATATAGAACAGTACACACTGCTCAACCAGGACTCAAACAGTGTGCAACAACTGCTGCAGTTTCATTTATGTAATTGTCTTCAGAGAGTTCCATCTTTTCATACAATATAAACAGTAGGGATGGTCAATAAGATGCAGATAATCCTGAGTTAATGCAGGAGTTATGCAAATTATGTATGCAAATATAAGCAGCTTGACATGGATCAGAATTCCACCTTGGCCAGATCCAATTGGTCCATTTTCAAGCAGCAACATTTGTGTACAACATTTGTATAAACCTGGACCAGCTTAGAAATATTTGCTTCTCATTTACCATCCCTACTAAAAAGTATGATAAGAAGCTAAAAACTGCAGTACCGAAGCTCACAGGACCTGCTGATTATTCCTACACCTGGATTTAGGTCACTTGATCATACTTCTAGTTTTAGGAATTTTAGTTTCTTTGACACAAAAAGTACAACCTCAGGTTGGTTTCAAACCGGCAACCAGCGATTTCACTGCGGTGCAATTAGTTAATTGCATCACACCGCAAATACCAAGCTTCAGAGATATCTGTGCTAATGAGCATTAATGTAATTCTTGGCTCCAAAACACCCCATAAATGGGGTTCTCTACCACTCGCTTCCTGTGGCGGAAATACACATTGCAAGCATGCACCCTGAAACAATTTGCGTCCGCACATGCACACCACAATGCTAACGCCAAACTGTTTAAAATATTTGCATTACCATTAAATTGCATTACTTCCGGTAAACGTTCAACACTGCAGATGCTGTCCCATAACACATTATTGCCATAGCGTTAAATCGGATGCTTCCAGTGCATTGCATCCAGTGTGAAATGTCCCATCGACTTTCATTGATTTAGCCTCACTCTGCGTTAAAAACGGGTAATGCAGCACAATGAAAACGTGGCAGTGTGAAAGGAGCCTCAAGGTGTCCAGTACCAGTACAACTGTTAGTGAATGATCATATTTTTGATAAGATTGAAAGAAAAAAGTGTATTTAATTAATCCAGACTACTAAGAAACCAACGTGCAATCAAATTTAAATCAGTTATGATCATATCCATGAAAAAGTTTGCCATGCAGAATGTGATCATAATGTGATCGATTATCTGTTCTCATACAATACAATCATTATAATCTGATCGAAAAGATGATCATTCACTAAAAATTATACTGTTAATGTGCAGTTGGCATGTTAAAGGACAACAAGTGAGAACTGAGAAGAATATGGAGGCTGCCATATTTTTTTTTTCTATGAAGCAATACCAGTTGCCTGGCAGTCCTGCTGATCTCTTTGGCTGCAGTAGTGTCTGAAGTACAACAGAAACAAGCATTCAGCTAATCTTGTCAGATCTGACAATAATGTCAGAAACACGTGATCTGCTGCATGCTTGTTCAGGGTCTAAGGCTAAAAGTATTAGAGGCAGAGGATCAGCAGGACAGCCAGGCAACTGGTATTGCTTTAAGGCTACTTTCCCACCAAGACATTACGCTTTAGGGGATGTTATGGTCGCATAACGTGCCTCTAACGCAACGCATGGTGGTGTTGAAGTTGGACGTCAGATTGAGCTGCGTTATGCGGCTCTCAAAGCAGCCGCACCAGGTTAGTGATAGGAAGTCTGGATCTTTTTAAGGATTCGGATCATTTGAATCGGATCATTGAAAAGATCCGGATCTTTGAAACAAATAATTTGAATAATTTTACTAGGCAAGCAGACTGGGTGAAATGACTAGCAGGACAGGACTTTCCCTGCACTGTACATTCTGTATGTTCCTTTTTCTTCCAGACAGACATCCACTGAGAACCGAATCTTTCATTGTGATGATCCAGATGATTCGACTCACAAAAAACATCCGGATCAAATAAACGATTCGTTCATGATCCGGACAACACTATAGTCCCACCACGAGTCACCAAGGTGTAGTGAATATTAATTAGCCATGTGGCTGGCCGGAGGAGGAGGGGAGACCTCCTCCTCCAACATTACTGAGAATGTGCAAACAGTCTAACGTTGCCTAGCCGAGTATAACGTACAGCATGCAGCACTTTGTTTAAACGTGCTGCGTTACTATGTAACGCAACGTGTGCACTGTGAACAGCACAATTGATTTTACAGTGCTGTGAGTTAGGCTGCGTTACTGGCTGCTGTAATGTGGGACTTTAAAGTCCCACTGTGAAACCAGCCTAAACGAAATAAATATGACAGCCTCTATATTCTTCTCACTTCAGTTGTGCTTTAAGCAGTCCTCCTCCTCAGTCTTGCTCCATAAAGCAAGTAAATCCACCAACCCCAAATAGGTAGATTTGTCCCCCAATCCCCCACATACTCAACATTTCTGGATATAATTAAAAAAAATGTTCTATTGGATTTCAGAATGACCACATGAAGTAAGATAAATTTGGCATTTTGAATTAGATTTAAAAATATGGAGACTAGAAAGTAGAGATTTGATAACAGGTGACTTCTTTACAAATTAACAAAAAAACAACAACCCGGCAGCCAGAACTCCTTTTCACTTCTGTGAAGCTCAGTTACAGGCTAAGAATACATTACTAATATCAAGAAGTTTTAAATCAGGATGATACCATTTATTGGCTAACTACAAATGAATAAGAATAAACAAGCTTTCGGCCTTGCAGCCTTCCTCAGGTTTATATCCTGTTAGTTTGCAGGCTGGTGGTACAGACAGCTTATATACATGCAACATCAAAAGGGAAAACAGATATTTTTTTCAAGCATAAATACATCATTAAGATGCCTTAATACAAACAGGCCATCTAAATGGGGTAAGATAAGGATCCTTGTTTACTTTATTGCTCACAGACCTGGTATTAGGATTGACCCAGAGGTATCGTAAATTCTTAGTTCACAAGTTCAGCTAGGGTGGCTGAGACAGTTCATATATATATACTAATATCAAAATCACAAATCCTATGGCAGCTTCTGGTGTGTTTACGTCACATGACCAGGAGATGGCACACAGAATACTGCAAGTTTGTAAAGCTGCCCACACACTGATCGGAATAGATCTGATCGTTTTTTGTTTTTTTGTTTTTATACAAAAATGGTTTGTTGATGGAGAGACAATCAATCAGTGCTCCACACACTTGAATGGATATCTGATAGATTTTGATAGCGTTACCTTGCAGACATTGATTGGTTTGATTTGATCAAAACTGTATACTTTGAATCAAGTCAGAATTGATACAATAAAATAATCAAATCTGTTAATTTGATAAAACATCAAAATCGATCTGTGTATGGCCACCTTAAAGTAATCTGAAGTAAATGAGTTGGATACTCTTCTATGGGGAGGGAAGGCTCTAGATCCCATAGTGTCTCCATAGTCCTCGCTCCGTGCCGCTGTTCCATCGCCAGCCCTGGTGACGTTCTTTGACTAGCTTGGTAGAATATGTCTTCATCTTCAACCCTCCTCGGGCAGTCTTCAGAAGTACTGCCATCCCCGAGTACTTCCCGATGATGAGCGAATCCGTACTGCGCACAAGCAAGTCTGGGCTTGCACATGAGCAGTACAGATGCACCCATCTTTGGAGGAACTCGGGGAAGAAAGTGTTTCCAAAGACTGCCGAGGACTCCTGAAGGCATTTAACATCACTAGAGGAATGAGAAGACATAGCGCGGACTAGGAAGGCTTTATGGGACCCAGTGTCTTCCCTCCCCATAGGTAGTGATGTAGGCGAACAGCTCGCCTTCATAGGTGAACAACTCGCCTGCAAACAGTTATGGCCCTTTACTACTTACGTGTCCCTGTCTCTCAGCAGTATGCATGCCCTGGGCTGGACACATTCAGTAGTATGCATGCCGTGGTTTAGCGATGCGCATCCTTGATTGCGTGCCTGTGGCTGTGCATGCTTTGCGCATGTGCGTGACGTGACGAAGCGTGCCCAGCCACAGGCGCGCAATCAAGGACACGCACTGCTGGGCCACGGCATGCATTCTACTGAACGTGTCCGGGCCAGGGCATGTGTACTGCTGAGAGACAGCGACCCGGAAGTAGTACAGGGTCATAGCTGTTTGCAGGTGAACTGTTCGCCTACATCACTACTCATAGGTAAATATCTCTATCTTCACAGCCACGCTCCCCTCTGTGTACGAGTGCGGCCACACTGCACAGGAACCAGTGGTCTTGCACCTGTGCAGTAGCACTAAACCACTTGTGCACAAAGAAAAAAGCTGTGCATGATCAGCTCCGTGTTACTGTGCAGATTGTGGCTAGAGATGTCGCGAACCTCCGATTTTCGGTTCACGAAACGGGTTCGCGAACTTCCGCGGAAGGTTCGGTTCGCGGAAAAGTTCGCGAACCGCAATAGACTTCAATGGAGAGGCGAACTTTGAAAAATAGAAAAAATTATGCTGGCCACAAAAGTGATGGAAAAGATGTTTCAAGGGGTCTAAACACCTGGAGGGGGGCATGGCAGAGTGGGATACATGCCAAAAGTCCCGGGGAAAAATCTGGATGTGACGGAAAGCAGCGTTTTAAGGGCAGAAATCACATTGAATGCTAAATTGCAGGCCTAACGTGCTTTCAAACATCTTGCATGTGTATACATCAATCAGGGAGTGTAATTAGAGTACTGCTTCACACTGACACACCAAACTCACTGTGTAACGCACCACAAACAGCTGTTTGTGTAGTGACGACCATGCTGGACTACTGCGCAACATGGCGAGATTGCTCTTCCTCACTCAGTGATGTCAGGTAATGTGTGACTTCCTTCTCAACTTTCCATGGCATTGTTAAAAAGCTTACGTTTTGTTTTTAAATTACATTTTCTACTTGCTGTGTACTTGTTCAGTACCGCTACAATGAGAATCCTGTGGAGGCGGGCAAGTCTGCCATTGTGACCCCGGGTAATGGCCAGGGAATGAGGGGTTTGAATCCGGTGTGGAGCCTGAGCAACGGCTACCACTACACATCCAAGGAGGGCAGCGGGCAGGCATGCACGCAAGCCCGCCCGCCCCGAGGTAGTGACCAAAAATAACAATACAGGAGGAGGACTTTCGAGGCCCTGCTGTGTATTTGAAATGAATGTACTTTAAATCTTTTAACGAGAACCAGTTATGGCGGGCAAAGATGACACCACATTCCTTTCACGAGAATCATATGGAGGCGGGCAAGTCTGCCATTTGTGACCCCGGGTAATGGCCGGGGAATGAGGGATGGAATCCGGTGTGGAGCCTGAGAAACGGCTACCACTACACATCCAAGGAGGGCAGCAGGCAGGCATGCACGCCCACCCCGAGGTAGTGACCAAAAATAACAATACAGGAGGCGGACTTTCGAGGCCCTGCTGTGTATTTGAAATGAATTAACTTTAAATCCTTTAACGGAAATCCGTTATGGAGGGCAAGTCTGCCATTGTCACCGCGGGGAATGAAGGTTGGAGTCCGGCCCGAAGTGGGAGCCTGCTGAGACCCATGCTGTAGCTGCCCTGACCGTGCTTTGCAGACCAGGCATCTGTGGTCAGATGGACCCTTGAGCCAGCGGAAGACAAACCAAGTCGAAAGCATTTGCCAAGAATGTTTTACGGAGGGCAAGTTTTTTTGCCCTTTTTTTTTAATTTTTTGAAAATGATAGATGGTTGTATTTTTAAATTGTTTGAAAGTTTAGATGGTTGTATTTTTAAATTGTTTGAAAGTTTAGATAATTGTATTTTTAAATTGTTTAAAAGTGTATCCATTTTTCCTCCCCCCAGCCACGAACAATACCATGGGAACGTGGAGCAGCAGAAGCCCCCTGTGACAGCTGCCGCGGTTGTTCTCCGCGGCTTGTCTTTTGAGGGGTGCTGCTTTTCCTCAGGTGTTCTTGCCATAGCTGTTTGGGCCTTCTCTCCAGGTGCCTTCGTAAAGCAATTGTCCCTACGTGACAGTTGGCCTTTCCACGGCTCAATTTTTGCTGGCAGAGACAACAGATGGCTTTGCTCCGATCTGAGACACACACATTAAAAACTTTCCAAACCGCTGAGCCCCCCTGGGCTGATGGCGCTACGGTGACATCAGCAGCTGAGGTTGAAGGGCATGTTGGCTGTCTGGCCATAGCGGGCGATACATGGCACTGGACACTGCCCCCAGCTGTTTCTGACTGAGGACGAGCTCCCTCTTGTATTGCGTTCCGGAGTTGGAGCCAGACCAACGTCTACCACCACACATCCAGGCGTGGAGGGAGGCAGGCAGGCATGCACGCCCGCCCCGAGGTAGTGACCTAAAAATAACAATACAGGACTCAGGAGGACCTTTTGTGGCCCTAATTGAAATTAATTAACTTTAAATCCTTTAACGGGAATCTGTTATGGAGGGCAAGTCTGCCATTGTCACCGCGGGGAATGAACGTTGGATTCCGGCCCGAAGTGGGAGCCTGCTGAGACCTATGCTGTAGCTGCCCTGACCGTGCTTTGCAGACCAGGCATCTGTGGTCAGATGGACCCTTGAGCCAGCGGAAGACAAACCAAGTCGAAAGCATTTGCCAAGAATGTTTTACGGAGGGCAAGTTTTTTTGCCCTTTTTTAAATTTTTTTAAAATGATAGATGGTTGTATTTTTAAATTGTTTGAAAGTTTAGATGGTTGTATTTTTAAATTGTTTAAAAGTGTATCCATTCAAGTGCAAGTTATGCACTGACTGCCAGGTATAATGTGCAGTCACAGATGCAGTGAAAGGTATGCAGTGACTGCAAACAGCCGTTTGTGTAGTGACGGCCGTGCTGGACTGGTGCGCACCATGACGAGAGTGCAGGTGATGGTGGCTTTTCAGCCCATATGCTCGCCCGGCTGATGTAGCTGAATGACAGAACAGTGACTGTGCAGCTGATCAAATTTGGTCTGACCACAATGAAGCAACGACCTTATTATCTTTTGTGTGCCACCCCCACCCGAGACACTCAAATAGCCGGCAGTCATTGCTTCATTGTGATGCGCAAGCCCCTTCACCGCGGCAAGGTAATGATCACGAAGGGGGATGGGCACATGTACGCGCACCAGAAAAAGTAGTGTTGCGGCCGCTGCTAGCAGCGGCCTTAAAAATTCAGGAATTCGCCTAGAGTCCTGGTCCCTGTTGGTAGTGGCGGAGAAGGCAGTCAAGCGACCTGCAGGCAGAGATGCTGTGTGTGGGGACTGACTTAGTCTTCGGTCGTGCAGTAGCCCTCTGTGATCCATTCCTCATTCATTTTGATAAAGGTCAGGTACTGAACACTGTCGTGACTTAGGCGACTTCTCTTCTCAGTAACTATGCCTCCAGCTGCACTGAAGGTCCTTTCTGACAGGACGCTTGCGGCAGGGCAAGAGAGAAATTGTATGGCAAATTGGGACAGCTCTGGCCACAGGTCAAGCCTGCGCAACCAGTCGTCCAAGGGTTCATCGTCACTTTTCGCAGAGTCTACATCCACACTCAAGGCCAGGTAGTCAGCTACCTGCCGGTCCAGGCGTTGGTGGAGGGTGGATCCGGAAGGACTATGGCGAGGAGTTGGACTAAAGAACGTCCGCATGTCCGACATCACCCTGAGATCGCTGGAGCGTCCTGTTCTTGCCTGCGTGGACTTGGGAGGAGGAGGGTTACTGCCAGTGGTACCTTGATTGCGTTGTGCAGCCACATCACCCTTAAATGCATTGTAAAGCATCATCGACAGCTTGTTCTGCAAGTGCTGCATCCTTTCCGCCTTTTGTTGAGTTGCTAAGAGGTCCGCCACTTTGTGCCTGTACCGAGGGTCTAGTAGCGTGGCCACCCAGTACAGGTCATTCGTCTTGAGTTTTTTGATACGGGGGTCCCTCAACAGGCTGGACAACATGAAAGAGGACATCTGCACAAAGCTGGATGCAGACGTACTCTCCATCTCCTCTTCCTCTTCCTCAGTGACGGGACGCAACTCCTCTTCCTCCCCCCAGCCACAAACCATTCCACGGGAACGTGGAGCAGCAGAAGCCCCCTGTGATGGCTGCCGCGGTTGTTCTCCTTCCGCCGCCTCTTCCTCCTCCACAGAAACACCTTCCTCATCATCACCATCATCAGAGTCTGACTACTCTCCTTCCCCACACGACTCCTCTTCTTCCTCCTCCCCCCTCTGTGCTGCCGCCGGTGTTGTGGAAACATCGGGTTCGTGTGTAAATGGCTCCCACGACTCCTGCTGCCCTAACTCTTCTTGTTCACGCTCCTCCACAGCTGTATCCACCACTCTACGCACGGCACGCTCCAGGAAGTAGGCGTAGGGGATCAAGTCGCTGATGGTGCCCTCATCGCGACTCACCAGTTTGGTCACCTCCTCAAAGGGCTCCATGACCCTGCATGAATTTTGCATCAGTGTCCAGTTGTTGGGCCACAACATCCCCATCCTCCCAGATTGTGTCCTTGTACTGTAATGATACAGGTACTGGGTGACGGCTTTCTCCTGGTCTAGCAGGCGAGCGAACATCAGCAGGGTGGAATTCCAACGAGTCGGGCTATTGCAAATCAGGCGTCTCACCGGCAAGTTGTTTCTACGCTGAATGTCCGCAAAGCGTGCCATGGCCTTGTAAGAGCGCCTGAAATGCCCACACAACTTCCTGGCCTGCTTCAGGACGTCCTCTAAGCCTGGGTACTTGGACACAAATCTTTGCACGACCAGATTAAGCACATGTGCCATGCAGGGTATGTGTGTCAGCTTTCCCAAATTCAACGCAGCAATGAGATTGCTGCCATTGTCACACACCACGTTGCCGATCTCAAGCTTGTGCGGGGTCAGCCATTGCTCCACCTGTTTGTTAAGAGCAGCCAGGAGAGCTGCTCCAGTGTGACTCTCCGCTTTCAGGCAAGACATGTCTAACACTGCATGACACCGTCGCACCTGGCATGCAGCATAGGCCCTGGGGTGCTGGGGCTGTGTAGCTGGAGAGGAGATGGCGGCACCAGCCAAGGAGGAGGAGGAGGAGGATGACGACAGCGAAGCGGTGATAGCAGGTGGAGAGGAGGTGGCTGGAGGCCTGCCTGCAAGCCGTGGAGGTGTGACAAGTCGGTCCTCTGCGCAGCCACGTACTCCCTGCTTGCTGCCATCGGTCACCAGGTTGACCCAATGGGCTGTGTATGTAATGTAGTGGCCCTGCCCGTGCTTGGCAGACCAGGCATCCGTGGTCAGGTGGACCCTTGACCCAACGCTGTGTGCCTGAGATGACACCACTTGCCTCTCAACTGCACGGTACAGTTTGGGTATGGCCTTTTGTGAAAAATAATTGCGGCCTGGTATCTTCCACTGCGGTGTACCAATGGCCACAAACTTACGAAAGCCTCCGACTCCACCAGCTTGTATGGTAATAGCTGGCGAGCTAATATTTCCGCCACGCCAGCTGTCAGACGCCGGGCAAGAGGGTGACTGGCAGACATTTGCTTCTTACGCTCAAATACTTCCTTCACGGACAGCTGGGTACTGCTGTGGGCAGAGGAGAAGGAACCGCTCAAGGGAAGAGGCGGTGTGGAGGAGGGTGGCTGTGAAGGTGCAAGGGAGAAAGTGGATGAAGACGATGCACCTGAAGGAGGAAGAGGAGAAGGAGGGTGGCTTGTCTTTTGAGGGGTGCTGCTTTTCCTCAGGTGTTCTTGCCATAGCTGTTTGTGCCTTCTCTCCAGGTGCCTTCGTAAGGCACTTGTCCCTACGTGAGAGTTGGCCTTTCCACGGCTCAATTCTTGCTGGCAGAGACAACAGATGGCTTTGCTCCGATCTGAGACACACACGTGAAAAAATTTCCAAACCGCTGAACCCCCCTGGGGTGATGGCGCTATGGTGGCATCAGCAGCTGACGTTGAAGGGCATGTTGGCTGGCTGGCCATAGCTGGTGATACATGGCGCCGGACACTGCCCCCAGATGTTTCTGAGGACGAGCTCCCTCTGCTTCTATCATGGAGTCGTCTCCTCCTACTCCTCTCTGACTCCTCCTCTGAACTGTCCCCCTGGTCATCTCCTCTATCGGGAACATATGTGGTATCCGTATAATCGTCATCATAATCCTCCTGGCCAGCTGCGCTTTCCTCAGACACCTCCTCAAGTGCACCAACTTCAGGTGGTCCACCATCATCCCCATCCACACACGTTACGTCCATACTATCGCCACCTAACTCAGACGTATGAGGTGATGTACCTGCGCCTTCTTGTTGTTGTTGCAGCAGTGGCTGGGAATCAGTGATTTCACCACCACCACCAAATAACTCCTGTGAAGTGTCAAATGCAGCGGATGTGGTGCTTGTTGTAGCGCTGGTGGCTGCGGGAGATGAGGTGTTCTGTGTTAAATACTCAATCACCTCCTCACGATTTTGGGAAGTGATGGCACGTGCCTTCTTCTGAGCACTGTATTTTGGGGCAGGTCCGCACGAAATCACAGCAACACCACCTCGCACAGCCACAGACCTGCCGGTGCCTGGTGGCCTTCCTCTGGGTCTGCCTCTACCTCTTCCTCTACCTGGTTTGTCCATTTTGTCCATCTCGGGGGTATGCTAGCTATATGCAGTGAGGTGGGTTCTCACTCAACACAACAGGTAGTTAGATGCAGTGAGCTGGGTTCACTCAACACAACGCTAGGTATATGCAGTGATGAGGTGGGTTAAGTAAACACAACAGGTACTGGGTAGTTAGATGCAGTGAGCTGGGTTCACTGAACAGTAAAGGTACTTAAGATGCAGTGAGGTGGGTTCTCACTCAACACAACAGGTAGTTAGATGCAGTGAGGTGTCCAGGTGGGTTCACACTCAACACAACAGGTAGTTAGATGCAGTGAGCTGGGTTCACTCAACACAACGCTAGGTATATGCAGTGATGAGGTGGGTTAAGTAAACACAACAGGTACTGGGTAGTTAGATGCAGTGAGCTGGGTTCACTGAACAGTAAAGGTACTTAAGATGCAGTGAGGTGGGTTCTCACTCAACACAACAGGTAGTTAGATGCAGTGAGGTGTCCAGGTGGGTTCTCACTCAACACAACAGGTAGTTAGATGCAGTGAGCTGGGTTCACTCAACACAACGCTAGGTATATGCAGTGATGAGGTGGGTTAAGTAAACACAACAGGTACTGGGTAGTTAGATGCAGTGAGCTGGGTTCACTGAACAGTAAAGGTACTTAAGATGCAGTGAGGTGGGTTCTCACTCAACACAACAGGTAGTTAGATGCAGTGAGGTGTCCAGGTGGGTTCACACTCAACACAACAGGTAGTTAGATGCAGTGAGCTGGGTTCACTCAACACAACGCTAGGTATATGCAGTGATGAGGTGGGTTAAGTAAACACAACAGGTACTGGGTAGTTAGATGCAGTGAGCTGGGTTCACTGAACAGTAAAGGTACTTAAGATGCAGTGAGGTGGGTTCTCACTCAACACAACAGGTAGTTAGATGCAGTGAGGTGTCCAGGTGGGTTCTCACTCAACACAACAGGTAGTTAGATGCAGTGAGCTGGGTTCACTCAACACAACGCTAGGTATATGCAGTGATGAGGTGGGTTAAGTAAACACAACAGGTACTGGGTAGTTAGATGCAGTGAGCTGGGTTCACTGAACAGTAAAGGTACTTAAGATGCAGTGAGGTGGGTTCTCACTCAACACAACAGGTAGTTAGATGCAGTGAGGTGTCCAGGTGGGTTCACACTCAACACAACAGGTAGTTAGATGCAGTGAGCTGGGTTCACTCAACACAACGCTAGGTATATGCAGTGATGAGGTGGGTTAAGTAAACACAACAGGTACTGGGTAGTTAGATGCAGTGAGCTGGGTTCACTGAACAGTAAAGGTACTTAAGATGCAGTCAGGTGGGTTCTCACTCAACACAACAGGTAGTTAGATGCAGTGAGGTGTCCAGGTGGGTTCCCACTCAACACAACAGGTAGTTAGATGCAGTGAGCTGGGTTCACTCAACACAACGCTAGGTATATGCAGTGATGAGGTGGGTTAAGTAAACACAACAGGTACTGGGTAGTTAGATGCAGTGAGCTGGGTTCACTGAACAGTAAAGGTACTTAAGATGCAGTGAGGTGGGTTCTCACTCAACACAACAGGTAGTTAGATGCAGTGAGGTGGCTAGGTGGGTTCTCACTCAACACAACAGGTAGTTAGATGCAGTGAGCTGGGTTCACTCAACACAACGCTAGGTATATGCAGTGATGAGGTGGGTTAAGTAAACACAACAGGTACTGGGTAGTTAGATGCAGTGAGCTGGGTTCACTGAACAGTAAAGGTACTTAAGATGCAGTGAGGTGGGTTCTCACTCAACACAACAGGTAGTTAGATGCAGTGAGGTGGCCAGGTGGGTTCACACTCAACACAACAGGTAGTTAGATGCAGTGAGCTGGGTTCACTCAACACAACGCTAGGTATATGCAGTGATGAGGTGGGTTAAGTAAACACAACAGGTACTGGGTAGTTAGATGCAGTGAGCTGGGTCACTGCACAGTAAAGGTACTTAAGATGCAGTGAGGTGGGTTCTCACTCAACACAACAGGTAGTTAGATGCAGTGAGGTGGCCAGGTGGGTTCTCACTCAACACAACAGGTAGTTAGATGCAGTGAGCTGGGTTCACTCAACACAACGCTAGGTATATGCAGTGATGAGGTAGGTTAAGTAAACACAACAGGTACTGAGTAGTTAGATGCAGTGAGCTGGGTTCACTGAACAGTAAAGGTACTTAAGATGCAGTGAGGTGGGTTCTCACTCAACACAACAGGTAGTTAGATGCAGTGAGGTGGCCAGGTGGGTTCACACTCAACACAACAGGTAGTTAGATGCAGTGAGCTGGGTTCACTCAACACAACGCTAGGCATATGCAGTGATGAGGTGGGTTAAGTAAACACAACAGGTACTGGGTAGTTAGATGCAGTGAGCTGGGTTCACTGAACAGTAAAGGTACTTAAGATGCAGTGAGGTGGGTTCTCACTCAACACAACAGGTAGTTAGATGCAGTGAGGTGTCCAGGTGGGTTCACACTCAACACAACAGGTAGTTAGATGCAGTGAGCTGGGTTCACTCAACACAACGCTAGGTATATGCAGTGATGAGGTGGGTTAAGTAAACACAACAGGTACTGGGTAGTTAGATGCAGTGAGCTGGGTTCACTGAACAGTAAAGGTACTTAAGATGCAGTGAGGTGGGTTCTCACTCAACACAACAGGTAGTTAGATGCAGTGAGGTGTCCAGGTGGGTTCACACTCAACACAACAGGTAGTTAGATGCAGTGAGCTGGGTTCACTCAACACAACGCTAGGTATATGCAGTGATGAGGTGGGTTAAGTAAACACAACAGGTACTGGGTAGTTAGATGCAGTGAGCTGAGTTCACTGAACAGTAAAGGTACTTAAGATGCAGTGAGGTGGGTTCTCACTCAACACAACAGGTAGTTAGATGCAGTGAGGTGGCCAGGTGGGTTCGCACTCAACACAACAGGTAGTTAGATGCAGTGAGGTGGCCAGGTGGGTTCTCACTCAACACAACAGGTAGTTAGATGCAGTGAGGTGGCCAGGTGGGTTCTCACTCAACACAACAGGTAGTTAGATGCAGTGAGGTGGCCAGGTGGGTTCTCACTCAACACAACAGGTAGTTAGATGCAGTGAGCTGGGTTCACTCAACACAACGCTAGGTATATGCAGTGATGAGGTGGGTTAGGTAAACACAACAGGTACTGGGTAGTTAGATGCAGTGAGCTGGGTTCACTGAACAGTAAAGGTACTTAAGATGCAGTGAGGTGGGTTCTCACTCAACACAACAGGTAGTTAGATGCAGTGAGCTGGGTTCACTCAACACAACGCTAGGTATATGCAGTGATGAGGTGGGTTAAGTAAACACAACAGGTACTGGGTAGTTAGATGCAGTGAGCTGGGTTCACTCAACACAAAGCTAGGTATATGCAGTGATGAGGTGCGTTAAGTAAACACAACAGGTACTGGGGTATATGCAGTACTGGATAGTACAATATGCAGCTCCCTGTCACACACACAGGTAGTCACTGAATGTCCTGGGCTGCTGGCAGTGGCACACACAATATCAATTAGCAAGGCTGTGCATGCAACAAAAGTGTCAGTTTGACACACAGAAAAAAAAATAAATTACAGGTTGAGCTCTGAAAAGAGCTGTTGCTGGGTGCTTTAAAAGCAATAATAATCAGTCAGGAGCAAGCAAAGCAGCCTAGAACCTAACTAATCTGTCCCTAGGAGAAAAAGTCTGCAGCAGCTTTCCCTTTCCTCTCTCTAGCAGGCACACGAGTGAGGCTAATGGCCGCCGGACCCTGCCTTATATAAGGGGGGGTGGGGCTCCAGGGCTTAGTGTAGCCTGAATGGCTACAATGTGCCTGCTGACTGTGATGCAGAGGGTCAAAGTTGACCCTCATAGTGCATTATGGGGCGAATCGAACTTCCGCAAAAGTTCGCCTGGTGCAGGCGAACGCGAACTCCCTAAGTTCGCCTGAAACCGTTCGCCGGCGAACCGTTCGCTACATCTCTAATTGTGGCCGTACTTTGCAGTGCAGCTGCGCTCATACACAGAGGAGCTCATACACAGAGGGGCTCATACACAGAGGGGCTCATACACAGAGGGGCTCATACACAGAGGGGCTCATACACAGAGGGGCTCATACACAGAGGAGCTCATACACAGAGGAGCTCATACACAGAGGAGCTCATACACAGAGGGGCTCATACTCAGAGAGACAAGAGGGGCACATACACACAGGGGCTCATACACAGAGGGGCTCATACACAGAGGGGCTCATACACAGAGGGGCTCATACACAGTGGGGCTCATACACAGAGGGGCTCATACACAGAGAGGCTCGTCCACAGTGGGGCTCATACACAGAGAGGCACATACACAGAGGGGCTCATATACAGAGGGGCACATACACAGTGGGGCTCATACACAGAGGGGCTCATACTCAGAGAGACAAGAGGGGCACATACACACAGGGGCTCATACACAGAGGGGCACATACATACAGAGGCCCATACACAGATGAGCGCAGTCACCAGCAATCAGCAATTTTAATGTCAAAGATTGTCCAGAGAGCCACAGCACAGGGCAGGTGGGGAGTTAAGAGACCGGGGGAGCCTCTGGACCATCCACAGGCTTCTTCCTTCTGCATATCTAACATTTTTTCTTTGAGGTCCCTTTTACACTTCCCTTACAACTGTGCATTGTCATACCTCCCAACATTTAGGAAAGGGAAACCGGGACTTTAAGGCCATACCCCTAACCACGCCCCCAATACACCCCTAGTCCCGCATTCCATAACAAATGTTTAAAGGGAAAAAAAATGAACAAGGCGCCAGCCAGCAATATATGATGCAGAATGCCGGTAATCACCATGTATATTCATTCCTACCTCCCTCCCACCCTCCCTCCGAATGTGCCCCCGTGTCCCCTGTTTGCAGAGTATAAAGTGCGTAGCGGAGCTCTTTTGATACCTGCTTCCTGTGACATCACAGGAAGCAGAATGAAGCTGATGCCGGTCCGGCGAGGATGAACGGTAAGATGAACGCCGCTCCGCTGCACACTTTATACTCTGCAAACAGGGGACACGGGGGCACATTCGAAGGGAGGGTGGGAGGGAGGTAGGAATGAATATACATGGTGATTACCGGCATTCTGCATCTTATATTGCCAGCTGGTGCCTCGATCTTTTCTCCCCGCTCTAGTCTCTCCTCGCCGTGAGGATGGCTCCCCGCCCCGTGACACCGTGAGGGAGGGGTGAAAACAGAACTGCCATGGCGAGACCGTGACAGTTGGCCCTACTGCATTGTGTTACCCTGTTTTACCACAGGGTAAGAAAATGGGGCCTAGCACACTTAAAGCGGACCTGATCTCAAAACCTCCTCTCTGCTGTAAAAGATACGCTACAGTGTAATAACCTTTAAAGAAAAACATTTCTTTGTTACAGCTGATACAAATCCTGCAATACATCTGCAGTGTATCTACTGCCTGCTTTCATGGAAGCAGACATATTGTTTACATCCTGTGCTTTCAAATTAGCCTCTCTGCCATGGCAGTCAGCTGACACAGCCAAGGGATCAAATTACAACTTGTGATTAGACACAGAGGAGTGGGAATTACAGGCTAAACTCTCTAAATACATACAGGGTGCATTTCTCTATGTTTTCCTTCTGTCCTGCGCAAGAGTTTGGGTCCATATTAACATATTGTTTTGTGCCGGAAGTGCCCAAAAGTCAACAACGTGTTACCGCCAGACTTCTGAGCAAGTTATGCAAGTCAATGGGCGACGCAGGGATTGTTGCCAGCGGTGCGGAACGTCAGAAAAACTTTGAGGTAACCCGGGAATCCCAGTGACATACTTCCTGCCCAGCAGGGAGTACGTCACATAGCGAGGGGGCGGTGCTATGCGTATGACCCTGTTGGAACATTCTGCTGCAGGGTCATATAAATGTAGTTTTTTGCATTGCAGTGCAATGGGGTGGGGCATCGCAACGCAGTAGCCAGATGTAAAACTGGCCTCAATGTAACAGGTACGGTACAAGTTTGCCTGGTTTTGCCGCATGTTGTTTCAGGTGTGTGCTTCAGACACTCCTAATGCATGAAAGATCAGCAGGACACCAGACAACTGGTACTGTTTAAACCAGACCTGAACTCAGATCTTCCTCTCTGCTCTAAAAGATAAGCACCAGCATAGTAACCTTAAGGCCTTGTTCACATCTAAAATCGCCATCGCTGAAGGCAGCTTTTTGCAATTTTGTGTGCGATTATTTTTATACCTGCGCATTGCAATTTTTGTAAAGCGCTTTGCTGAGCGTTTTTGCAGAGCGATTAGTTTTTTCACTTTCTGAAGCAAGTCAGGAAGTGGACTCTTCGACCCGGAAAAGAATAAATACAATGTATTTATTCTTAAAAGCGTTATACAAAGCACTTTTTCAAGCGTTTTGCGATTTCCCTATACCTTCCATTGAGGCAAATCGCCCCAAAAATGGTACAGGCAGCGCTTTGGTGAGCGGATCGGGATCAAACCGCTCAGATGTGAACACTCTCATGAGGAATCATTGCACAAGCGCTTTTAGGGCGATTTTCAAAATCGCTGGCTCTTAAAACATCCCAAAAGCACCCTTAGTGTGAACAAGCCCTAAAAAAACATTTCTTTGTTACAGCTTTCAGACCTCTTGCAATAAATCTGCAATAAGGGCTGGGGAACACCGAGCGGCTTTTTGAGCGTTTTTGCAGCCGCTTGCGGCTGCGGATACGCTAGGGTAATGTATCTCAATGAGGGTGTGCACACCTCAGCGGGAGGTGTTTTGCAGAAACAAATCCTCCCGGGGTGAGGCATTTTTTGGATTGCGGAGGCGTTTCTGCCTCAATGTTAAGTATAGGAAAAACGCAAACCGCTCTGAAAAACGGCAGATTAGAGCGGTTTGCCAGGCGGTTTTGTTACAGAAGCTGTTCAGTAACAGCTTTACTGTAACAATATATGAAATATGCTACACTGAAATCCGCAGCAGCAATCCACAAAATGCTAGCAAAACGCCTCATAAAAATAAAAAAAAAGCGTTTTGCGGATCTGCTAGCGGGTTTTGGTGTGCACCGGACCTAAGTCCTGCTTTCATGGAAGCAGACAAAGGATTAACATCCTGTGTTGACATATTAGCTGTAGCTACCAAGGACTGGCAAATTCCTGCACTGACAGAGCTGAGAGATCAAATTACACTTGTGAATATTTAAAGATGAGGGGGAATTGGACAGTCTTTTCTCTCTAAAAGCGCGCAAGGTATATTTCTCTCTGTTTTCCTTGTGTCATGTGCAAGAGATCAGGTCCACTTTAGAGTGGACCTGAACTCTTGCACAGGACAGAAGGAGAACACAGAGAAATACACTGTGCGTGTATTTAGAGTTTTTAGACTGTCTAATTCCCCCTCATCTGTGACCAATCACAACTGTAATTTGATCTCTTAGCTGTCAGCTCAGTAATCTCTACTGCCTTGGCAAAGCAACTAATCTTATAAAACACAGGATGGTAACCCTATATCTACTTCAATGAAAGCAGGAAGTAGAAACACTGAAGATTTATTGCAGGATTTGTATCAGCTGTAACAAATAAATGTTTTTCTTTAAAGGTTATTATGCTGCTGCTTATCTTTTAGAGCAGAGAGGAAGTTTTTAGTTCAGGTGGGCTTTAAAAGGAAATAAATATTGCAGCCCCCATATCTCTCTCACTTTTGGTGCACTTTAAATAAATAAAGCAGGAATTCATTGTGTTCACTTTCAGATTAGATTCAGTTCAAATAAGACAGCTTTTCTTGTAGGGCCTGTTCACACTAGGGGGCGTTTTACGCCTTTTTTCAAGCGCAGGCGATTTTTAAAATCGTCCACAAAACGCTTGTGCAATGAATCTCTATGAGAAGGTTCATATCAGCGCGGTTCGTCCGCTGTGCGTTCAGCAAAGCGGTTCTTGTACCATTTTTAGGGCGTTTTTCATATAATGGAAGGTATAGGAAGAGCGTTCGCATTTTTAAGAATAAATACATTGTATGTATTCTTTTCAGGGACAAAGAGTTCTCTTCCTGACTTAAATAAAAAAACTGCTCTGAAAAAAACGCTTAGAAAAGCACTTTTACAAAAACGCAGCGCACATTGGAGTGCTGGGAGGTGGAAAAAGCGCACAAAAATGCAAAACTTTGGCGTTTTTGTTTTTAGGTATGAATGGGGCCACAGCTTAATGAGAAGGTTACAGCCTGGAGAGGTCAATGTTGTTCAGAACAGCATCTACAGAGATATCAGTGTACAGTACTAGGCATGCAAGCTTCCTTGTAACTTACCTCTATATGCTGTGTCTATAATGAATTAAGGGTTGACATCTGACACTGAAACAATAAATAAACATTATCAGTCACCTGTTGTATGGTTGTTTCATGTAAAGGTTATATCTGGATGAACATGAGGCAGAATGTGTATGTGTGTGTGTGTTGTCACAGGAGCCCTGGTGGCTGGAACGCGAAATGCCTTCCAAACTGTTCCAGCGCACAGATCGTGCAAACTGTGGTCGCAGTCAATGCGCAGAAACTGTTGGGAATTGGCCGCAGACCAACCAGAAGGGAGCCCGTGGGTTACGGAAATACACTTTACACACTATTTCAGGGTATATTTGCCGGTAACAGTAAAAAAGGGCGCAGGAGGCTAGTGGACAAATCGGGCGCCGCCATTCACTCCCATAATAAATATCGTTTACTGGGCGCCGAACGGGAAAAAAGGGCGCCCGAGAATAATAACGTTTTCCAACGGCGCCCGAAGATTTTTAATGTTTTATAACTGCTTGTGATGATTTACGTTTCCTATTTCAATAAAACATTATTTTAAATGTTATCCCTTACTGTTTGTAAAACATTATTATTCACAAAATAAAGCGATCAGTACGTAACGTAAATTGTAATATATTTTATCCCTTACTGTTTCTAAAACATTATTCTACACACAATACAGTGAGCACTAAGGAGGGTCTTAGGTTTAGGCACCATCAGGGGAGTCTTATGTTTAGGCACCACCAGGGGAGTCTTAGGTTTAGGCACCACCAGGGGGGTCTTAGGTTTAGGCACCACCAGGGGGGTCTTAGGTTTAGGCACCAATACGGGGGTCTAGGGGTTAGGGGTAGGTACAGGGAGGGTTACTTACTAATTTTTTTTTAAACGTTATTATACATTTCACTTTTTAAACGGAAGATTAACGTTTTCACAATTGCCGATTTCATGCACATTATTTAATGATTTATAACTTTATAAAAACGAATATTTAAACGAAATCTAGTACAGTATATTTTTAAACGTTATCCATGTTTATCGTTTAAAACTCCGCGCCCTTTTTTCCCAGCGCCCCTTTTTAACGTACGCATATCTCCCACCACCACTGGTATGGGCCAGTGGTCCCCAGTGCTGGGCCAAAATTATGCATGCGCGTAATTACGCATCGTAATTTACAATTTTACGCGTTAGCGTTACGCGTAACTTACGGCCTTACGCGTAATTATGTACGCGTAAGCCGTAAAGCGGTACCGTAATTACGCTGTCTACCGTAAATGCGTAGGTATGCGTAATTTTACGCGTAATTGCGTAGGTACAACTCCCCTTTTCTAAGAGTAGCCAATCAGTCAACATGTTTGGTTGGGAGCTACATCCTAAGCAACCAATAGTAGCTTCTCCCACCCTTCAGTATATAAGCTGTCAGCCATGATCTGTGTTCTTTGTTGGTTGCTTTCACTTTCTGATGAGAAGGAGTGAGACAGAGAGTGATACACAGTTACACACCGATATTACTCACAATTCTATTGCATTTTCTTTGATCTTTGATCTATGTGATTGAAAAACTGTGTTAGGAAGTTGATTTTTGTAGTTAGGGCTTTGTTTAGGCATAGAATTCTGTTTGGTGTTAGAGGCAGGGAAAACTGATTATAGGGCTTGTGATTTTACAGTGAAAGCGTGTAGATTGTAGAGACAAGAAAGGGCCTGTGATATGTAATAGAGTGAAAGCAGTTAGATTCAGGGATCGTGTGCTGAGAGTGAATTGCAGTGGTGCTCAGCAGAGCTCGAATATTCGAGTAGCTCGAATATTCGAGCTCTTTTTCAGCTATTCGAGCTCGGTATTCGAGCTCCGAATAGCTGGAGCTATTCGAATGGGCTATCCGAGTACACTCGAATAGCCCATTCACTATTCGAGCTATTCGAGCAACCCGGCGCTATTCGAGCTCGGTACCGAGCTCGAATAGCGTCATAGCCCAGATTGATGTCCTTAGAGCCAATCAGAGGGCTCCCAGGCCCTCTGACGGCAGCCAATCACAGAGGGGGACCCTGGCCAGCCCCTACCCTATAAATAGCGGCCGCCATGTTCCGTTTCTCCATGCTTGCCTGAGACTTGTACAGAGAGAGAGTTGCTCCTTTGTGCTTTGGCTTAGCAAGTGCTCTATTGTGATCATTTACCTAGCGTTTTTGCTCACCTACACCTGCCATATACACCTATATTGTTGTTAGTTAGATAGACATTGTATTTTAGTTAGTAGCTTGTGTGTTACATTAGAGACAGGCAGCTGCTGCAAGCTTACAGGTTTAGGCCTCAGGGGGGCCTTGCCTCTGTGGGCAGCTGTCCTCTGTTTATTTCTCTCATCTATACCAGTATTTCTGCTGTCCTTTACTAATAGTATTGTAGTTATACTGTACTAGGAGTAGGACACTCACTGACTGTCACTGTTTATAGGCTACTAGCTAGCTCCTGCGTGTGTGCACTCACTCACTGTCTGTGTGTACACACACTCTATTTCCTTCTGATTACTGATAGATTATTGTTAGTTAGTTGTACTTACTTACTACTTACTCTTACTGTACCCGTAGGGACACTCACTGTCACTGTTCATATAGGCTACTAGCTCCTGCGTGTGCGCACTGCACTCACTGTCTGAGTGTACACACACAACACACACTCTATTTCCTTCTGATCGCTGATTGATTATCGTAATTAGTTAGTTGTACTTACTGTTACTACTTACTCTTACTGTACTAGGAGTCTAGGACACTCAGTCACTGTCCATAGGCTACTAGCTCCTGCGTGCGTGCACTCACTGTCTGAGTGTACACACACCCACACTCCATTTCCTTCTGATCGCTGATTGATTATCGTAATTAGTTAGTTCTACTTACTGTTACTACTTACTCTTACTGTACTAGGAGTCTAGGACACTCAGTCACTGTGTTCATAGGCTACTAGCTCCTGCGTGCGTGCACTCACTGTCTGAGTGTACACACACCCACACTCCATTTCCTTCTGATCGCTGATTGATTATCGTAATTAGTTAGTTGTACTTACTGTTAATACTTACTCTTACTGTACTAGGAGTCTAGGACACTCAGTCACTGTCCATAGGCTACTAGCTCCTGCGTGCGGTCACTCACTGTCTGAGTGTACACACACCACCCACACTCTATTTCCTTCTGATCGCTGATTGATTATTGTAATTAGTTAGTTCTACTTACTGTTACTACTTACTCTTACTGTACTAGGAGTCTAGGACACTCAGTCACTGTGTTCATAGGCTTCTAGCTCCTGCGTGCGTGCACTCACTGTCTGAGTGTACACACACCCACACTCCATTTCCTTCTGATCGCTGATTGATTATTGTAATTAGTTAGTTCTACTTACTGTTACTACTTACTCTTACTGTACTAGGAGTCTAGGACACTCAGTCACTGTGTTCATAGGCTACTAGCTCCTGCGTGCGTGCACTCACTGTCTGAGTGTACACACACCCACACTCCATTTCCTTCTGATCGCTGATTGATTATTGTAATTAGTTAGTTCTACTTACTGTTACTACTTACTCTTACTGTACTAGGAGTCTAGGACACTCAGTCACTGTGTTCATAGGCTACTAGCTCCTGCGTGCGTGCACTCACTGTCTGAGTGTACACACACCCACACTCCATTTCCTTCTGATCGCTGATTGATTATTGTAATTAGTTAGTTCTACTTACTGTTACTACTTACTCTTACTGTACTAGGAGTCTAGGACACTCAGTCACTGTCCATAGGCTACTAGCTCCTGCGTGCGGTCACTCACTGTCTGAGTGTACACACACCACCCACACTCTATTTCCTTCTGATCGCTGATTGATTATTGTAATTAGTTAGTTCTACTTACTGTTACTACTTACTCTTACTGTACTAGGAGTCTAGGACACTCAGTCACTGTGTTCATAGGCTTCTAGCTCCTGCGTGCGTGCACTCACTGTCTGAGTGTACACACACCCACACTCCATTTCCTTCTGATCGCTGATTGATTATTGTAATTAGTTAGTTCTACTTACTGTTACTACTTACTCTTACTGTACTAGGAGTCTAGGACACTCAGTCACTGTGTCCATAGGCTACTAGCTCCTGCGTGCGTGCACTCACTGTCTGAGTGTACACACACCCACACTCCATTTCCTTCTGATCGCTGATTGATTATTGTAATTAGTTAGTTCTACTTACTGTTACTACTTACTCTTACTGTACTAGGAGTCTAGGACACTCAGTCACTGTGTTCATAGGCTACTAGCTCCTGCGTGCGTGCACTCACTGTCTGAGTGTACACACACAACACACACTCTATTTCCTTCTGATCGCTGATTGATTATCGTAATTAGTTAGTTCTACTTACTGTTACTACTTACTCTTACTGTACTAGGAGTCTAGGACACTCAGTCACTGTCCATAGGCTACTAGCTCCTGCGTGCGTGCACTCACTGTCTGAGTGTACACACACTAAATTTACTTGTGATTACTACTGATTATTGTAACTGCTAGTTGTACTTCCTGACTGTTACTACTTACTTACTGTACTAGGGGACACTCACTCAGTCACCTCACCAACCAACCCACTCCATTAAAGTACCCCACTTTTCAGCCGCCCTTTTACAAAACTTTTGTCTATACGCCCAAAACATTTAAGATGTCTGGAAGTGGCAGCCAGCGCGGTTTGGGCAAGGGGAAGGGCAGCAAGGGAATCAGGAGGAGAGGGAGCAGCATTGTGGCAAGCCGCGGCCGCGGGCGCGCCACCATGCACAGTTCCGCAGCAGCAGCAGCAGCGTCAGTGGCTAACATTCCTCCCATAGCCACTGGCCGTGGACGCCTTGGGCGCCGCCCAGCAGGAGCATCTGCAACTCACGCTGCAGAGACACAGCAGCAGCAGCGTGTAGCACCTGCTCCCATTTTCCTCCAGCCGGGTCGGAAACGTCCCATTGAGGAAAAGGATGCAGACACTGTGGTGCAACTCATGACGGAGGATGAGCAGCCCGCCATCAGCTCTGCATCCGAGGCCTCCACCCTCACCACCACCACCACCACCACCCCTGTTCGCAGCAGCCGCCCAGCAGGGTCTGGGGAGGAGGCCAGTTCACCGTCACTCGCCGACCTGTCATTCAGCAGTCTTTTGACCCCAGGCATCATGAGTAAATTGTCTGCTGTTGTTGGCGATCTTGAGGAGGAGATGCTGATGGGCACTTTGGGGGATGAGGGATTGGACAGCAAGACTGTGGCGACAGTCAAGCAGCCCATCCATGCATCAGGAGAGGAGTTTGGGGGGTCCTCATCCCAGCAGGACATGTTTCAGGAGGGGGAGGATGATGATGACCCGGTGACAGACAGAGACTGGGTGCCACCACCTCCAGGGGATGTCGTCCTCAGCAGCTCTGAGGAGGAGGAGGAGGATGCTCTTGTGGGCCTTGCAAGGAGGCGCATCATTGCAAGCATTGGCAGCAGCAGTAGGCAGGTCCCACAGCCTGCTGGTGTCTCAGGCTCAGCAGCAGCAGCAGCAGCATCTGCCAGTACCACCACCAGCCGCACCCAAGCCCCCCAAGCCCCCCCCCCCCCCCTAACCACCACAGGGAGACAGGCAGCAGCGCTTCCATGCCGTAGGGGGATGTTTAAGTCACCAATCTGGCGATATTTCACCATGCCCACTGTGTACAGCAAGTACGCCACTTGCAACCACTGTCAGCGGAAGTTGAGCAGAGGTGCAGACCCCTTAAAGTTCTGCACCAGCTCGCTCATCAACCACCTTGCGGCTAAACATTTCCACCAGCATGAGGAGTTCCAGAGGCTGAAGGCATCTGGTGCTGGCAGTGGCACCACACCCATCACTGCACAGCCTTCAGCAGCAGCAGCAGCAACAGCAGCCACCCGCCCTCCTGCTCCTCCAGCAGCACCAGCAGGAGTGCGGAAACGCACTGCTCCTCCCCCCTCTGCAACTCCTGCCGCCGACACTGAGGCCTGTTCTGGCAGCCAGTCCTCAGTGGCCTCCTCTGCTGTGTCTGCTGATTCCCGTGTCAGCAAAAGGCCACGCCAGAGCCTTTTGAGCGAGTCCTTCCAGGGGGTGGTTAGGGCTCTGCCTCCCAGCAGCCGTCGCGTGCGGCAGCTGAACGGCTTGCTGGCACGGGCCATGTGCTCCCAACTCCTGCCGTACACGCTCGTGCAGGAGGGGAGCGACATTCGTGCGCTGCTTGCTTGCGCAGCCCCAGACTGGCAGCTCCCCAGCAGACACTTCTTTGCCCGCAAGGCCATTCCTGCACTGCACCGCTTTGTGATGGCCAATGTGGAGCGAGGGCTGGAGCACGCGGTTGGTGAAAGGGTCCACGTCACCATGGACTCCTGGAGCAGCCGCTTCGGGACAGGCCGCTACCTGTCCTTCACTGTCCACTGGGTCAGCTTGGTGGAAGGGGGTGAGGATGGGAGAGCAGCAGCGGGCACAGCAGCAGCAGCAACACAGTGGGTGGTGCCACCCCGCAGGGTCAGGGGAACTGCAGCAGGTTCCACCGATCCTCTGCCATCCTCCGGCACACCTGGCCAAACCCCCCGCCTCAGCAGCAGCGTGAAGGCCTGCCACTGCCAAGCGCTGCTGCACTTGGTCAGCCTTGGGAAGACCAAGCTGACGGCAACCCATGTGTTGGCCAAACTCCAGGAGCAGGAGAGGATTTGGCTGACCCCCAGAGGCCTCAGAGTCGGAGAGGTGGTGGCCGACAATGGGGCCAATCTGGTTGCCGCAATAGACAGGGGAAACCTGACCCACATCCCCTGTCTTGCCCACGTGCTGAACCTGGTGGTGCAGAAGTTCCTGCGCACCTACCAGGGGATGGGCGAACTGCTGGAAACGGCAAGGAATGTTGTGCGTCACTTCCGGCGCTCGGCTGCAGCCTGTGCGAGCCTGGAAGACGTGCAAAAGGAGCTGGATCTGCCACGCCATCGGCTGATCCTTGACGTTCCGACTCGCTGGAACTCCACCCTGGCGATGTTGGAGCGTCTGGTTGAACAGAGGCACGCTGTCAAACAGTACCTTGCCCTGGCCACTGTTTCCGCAGCTCAGAGAAGGGACAAGACCAGCAACATCCCGTCCATCATCCCCGATGATGACTGGAGGCACATGCAGCAGGTGTGCTTTGTGCTGGCTCCCTTCCTGCAGGCCACAAACATGGTGAGCAGGGACCATGCTATGGTCTGCGAGTGGGTGCCCCTGGTTTCTCTGCTGAACAGGGCCCTCGATGCTTTGCTGGAACAGGGAGCGGCAGCCTTGGACCAGCAGGAGCGGCAACCAGCTGCGCAGTCCACCTCTGAGGGGGAGGAGGAGGAGGACTTGGTGGAGGTCCCTGACCTGGCTGCTGATGAGGGGGATCAGCACAGCGCAGCTGAGTTGGTGCGGGGGTGGAGAGAGGATGAGGCGGCAGAGGAGGAGGATGAGGACAGCACTGACGTCGATGTGCCAGCAGACGTGGCCCGCCTCTTCCCAATGGCAGCGCACATGCTGACGTGCCTGCGCAGGGACCCCAGGGTGATCCAGATGAAGCAGAGGGAGGACATCTGGATCAGCATGATGTTGGACCCACGCCTCAAGGGGAAGTTGAGCCAGTTCCTGCCGCCTGCAGGAGGAGACCCAGCGCAACAAATAAGGAGCTTGCAGCAGGCCCTTGTTGAGCGCTTGGAGGAAGCCTTCCCCCAGCCTTCCACCCCCACTGTCCAGCAGCCAGCACAGAGGCAGCAGCAGGTGCCTGCATCCAGCAGCAGCAAGCGCCCCACAGACCTCCTGTCTCTCAGCCACGAGCTCTACAGGACTGTAGAGGCTCCGGCAGCAGTGACTAGAGAGGAGATGCATGCAGCAGCATCCTCCTCCGGTCACAGCCAGCGCCTGACCCGCATGGTGGCTGACTACATGGGGTCGTACAGCGGGCTTGACAGCGATGCCCCTGTTGATCCCATGGAGTATTGGGTCAAGCGCATGGAGATCTGGAGCGAGCTGGCGCAGTACGCCCTGGAAGTGCTGTCCTGCCCCCCTTCCAGCGTGCTGTCCGAGCGCTGCTTCAGTGCAGCTGGTGGCGTGGTCACTAGTGTTGGGCGAACATCTAGATGTTCGGGTTCGGGCCGAACAGGCCGAACATGGCCGCGATGTTCGGGTGTTCGACCCGAACTCCGAACATAATGGAAGTCAATGGGGACCCAAACTTTTGTGCTTTGTAAAGCCTCCTTACATGCTACATACCCCAAATTTACAGGGTATGTGCACCTTGGGAGTGGGTACAAGAGGAAAAAATTTTTTAGCAAAAAGAGCTTATAGTTTTTGAGAAAATCGATTTTAAAGTTTCAAAGGGAAAACTGTCTTTTAAATGCGGGAAATGTCTGTTTTCTTTGCACAGGTAACATGCTTTTTGTCGGCATGCAGTCATAAATGTAATACATATAAGAGGTTCCAGGAAAAGGGACCGGTAACGCTAACCCAGCAGCAGCACACGTGATGGAACAAGAGGAGGGTGGCGCAGGAGGAGAAGGCCACGCTTTGAGACACAACAACCCAGGCCTTGCATGAGGACAAGAAGCGTGCGGATAGCAATTTGCATTTTGTCGCCATGCAGTCATAAATGTAATACAGATGAGAGGTTCAATAAACAGGGACCGGAAACGCTAACCCATCACAGATGTTCATTGTTCATGTTACTTGGTTGGGGTCCGGGAGTGTTGCGTAGTCGTTTCCAATCCAGGATTGATTCATTTTAATTTGAGTCAGACGGTCTGCATTTTCTGTGGAGAGGCGGATACGCCGCCGATCTGTGACGATGCCTCCGGCAGCACTGAAACAGCGTTCCGACATAACGCTGGCTGCCGGGCAAGCCAGCACCTCTATTGCGTACATTGCCAGTTTGTGCCAGGTGTCTAGCTTCGATACCCAATAGTTGAAGGGTGCAGATGGATTGTTCAACACAGCTACGCCATCTGACATGTAGTCCTTGACCATCTTCTCCAGGCGATCGGTGTTGGAGGTGGATCTGCACGCTTGCTGTTCTGTGTGCTGCTGCATGGGTGTCAGAAAATTTTCCCACTCCAAGGACACTGCCGATACCATTCCCTTTTGGGCACTAGCTGCGGCTTGTGTTGTTTGCTGCCCTCCTGGTCGTCCTGGGTTTGCGGAAGTCAGTCTGTCGGCGTACAACTGGCTAGAGGAGGGGGAGGATGTCAATCTCCTCTCTAAAGTCTCCACAAGGGCCTGCTGGTATTCTTCCATTTTGACCTGTCTGGCTCTTTCTTCAAGCAGTTTTGGAACATTGTGTTTGTACCGTGGATCCAGAAGGGTATAAACCCAGTAATTGGTGTTGTCCAGAATGCGCACAATGCGTGGGTCGCGTTCAATGCAGTCCTAGGCCGAAGAGGTCATAGCCTAGGGTCACAAAACCTGTTTATTGGGCAATTTCAATGGTGGCGAGTCTGACGTACATAAATCGCAGCAATGGCCGTTAGCAACGTCTGAATCTCACGAAATGTCTCATGCAGGTAGAAGACATATTGTTAGACTTGGGCTCCAAAGATGGGTTCCTTACATCTCTGCAAACCAGAGTTACAGGGCTCCAAATTTGGTAAAATCCCCCATAGGCTTTCATTGGGCCTCCTATTTACAGTTCCAAAATCTCACATCTTTTCAAAGGGCAATTACTCAGCAGTGGCAAATTTTCTAGCATTGTAGGGACCCTTAGGGGGAACATGACTGGTGAGTTTCGGGCCCCTAGGCCAAAGAGGTCATAGCCTAGGGTCACAAAAACCTGTTTATTGGGGCTATTTCAATGGTAGTGATGGTGACGTACATAAATCGCAGCAATGGCCGTTAGCAAAGTCTGAATCTCACGAAATGTCTCATGCAGGTAGAAGACATATTGTTAGACTTGGATTCCAAAGATGGGGTCCCTACATCTCTGCAAACCAGAGTTACAGGGGTCCAAAATTGGTAAAATCCCCCATAGGATTTCATTGGCTCCCTATTTCACTTTCCAAAATCTCACATCTTTTCAAAGGGCAATGGCTCAGCAGTACCAAATTTTCTAGCATTGTAGGGACCCTTAGGGGGAACATGACTGGTGAGTTTCGGGCCCCTAGGCCGAAGAGGTCATAGCCTAGGGTCACAAAAACCTGTTTATTGGGGCTAATTCAATGGTAGTGATGGTGACGTACATAAATCGCAGCAATGGCCGTTAGCAAAGTCTGAATCTCACGAAATGTCTCATGCAGGTAGAAGACATATTGTTAGACTTGGATTCCAAAGATGGGGTCCCTACATCTCTGCAAACCAGAGTTACAGGGGTCCAAAATTGGTAAAATCCCCCATAGGATTTCATTGGCTCCCTATTTCACTTTCCAAAATCTCACATCTTTTCAAAGGGCAATGGCTCAGCAGTACCAAATTTTCTAGCATTGTAGGGACCCTTAGGGGGAACATGACTGGTGAGTTTCGGGCCCCTAGGCCGAAGAGGTCATAGCCTAGGGTCACAAAAACCTGTTTATTGGGGCTATTTCAATGGTAGTGATGGTGACGTACATAAATCGCAGCAATGGCCGTTAGCAAAGTCTGAATCTCACGAAATGTCTCATGCAGGTAGAAGACATATTGTTAGACTTGGATTCCAAAGATGGGGTCCCTACATCTCTGCAAACCAGAGTTACAGGGGTCCAAAATTGGTAAAATCCCCCATAGGATTTCATTGGCTCCCTATTTCACTTTCCAAAATCTCACATCTTTTCAAAGGGCAATGGCTCAGCAGTACCAAATTTTCTAGCATTGTAGGGACCCTTAGGGGGAACATGACTGGTGAGGTTCGGGCCCCTAGGCCGAAGAGGTCATAGCCTAGGGTCACAAAAACCTGTTTATTGGGGCTATTTCAATGGTAGTGATGGTGACGTACATAAATCGCAGCAATGGCCGTTAGCAAAGTCTGAATCTCACGAAATGTCTCATGCAGGTAGAAGACATATTGTTAGACTTGGATTCCAAAGATGGGGTCCCTACATCTCTGCAAACCAGAGTTACAGGGGTCCAAAATTGGTAAAATCCCCCATAGGATTTCATTGGCTCCCTATTTCACTTTCCAAAATCTCACATCTTTTCAAAGGGCAATGCCTCAGCAGTACCAAATTTTCTAGCATTGTAGGGACCCTTAGGAGGAACATGACTGGTGAGTTTCGGGCCCCTAGGCCGAAGAGGTCATAGCCTAGGGTCACAAAAACCTGTTTATTGGGGCTATTTCAATGGTAGTGATGGTGACGTACATAAATCGCAGCAATGGCCGTTAGCAAAGTCTGAATCTCACGAAATGTGTCATGCAGGTAGAAGACATATTGTTAGACTTGGATTCCAAAGATGGGGTCCCTACATCTCTGCAAACCAGAGTTACAGGGGTCCAAAATTGGTAAAATCCCCCATAGGATTTCATTGGCTCCCTATTTCACTTTCCAAAATCTCACATCTTTTCAAAGGGCAATGGCTCAGCAGTACCAAATTTTCTAGCATTGTAGGGACCCTTAGGGGGAACATGACTGGTGAGTTTCGGGCCCCTAGGCCGAAGAGGTCATAGCCTAGGGTCACAAAAACCTGTTTATTGGGGCTAATTCAATGGTAGTGATGGTGACGTACATAAATCGCAGCAATGGCCGTTAGCAAAGTCTGAATCTCACGAAATGTCTCATGCAGGTAGAAGACATATTGTTAGACTTGGATTCCAAAGATGGGGTCCCTACATCTCTGCAAACCAGAGTTACAGGGGTCCAAAATTGGTAAAATCCCCCATAGGATTTCATTGCCTCCCTATTTCACTTTCCAAAATCTCACATCTTTTCAAAGGGCAATGGCTCAGCAGTACCAAATTTTCTAGCATTGTAGGGACCCTTAGGGGGAACATGACTGGTGAGTTTCGGGCCCCTAGGCCGAAGAGGTCATAGCCTAGGGTCACAAAAACCTGTTTATTTGGGCTATTTCAATGGTAGTGATGGTGGCGTACATAAATCTCAGCCATGGCCGTTAGCAACGTCTGAATCTCACGAAATGTCTCATGCAGGTAGAAGACATATTGTTAGACTTGGATTCCAAAGATGGGGTCCCTACATCTCTGCAAACCAGAGTTACAGGGGTCCAAAATTGGTAAAATCCCCCATAGGCTTTCATTGGGCCTCCTATTTACCGTTCCAAAATCTCACACCATTTCAAAGGGCAATGGCTCAGCAGTGGCAAAACTCACCAGTCATGATCCCCCTAAGGGTCCCTACAATGCTAGAAAATTTGGTACTGCTGAGCCATTGCCCTTTGAAAAGATGTGAGATTTTGGAAAGTGAAATAGGGAGCCAATGAAATCCTATGGGGGATTTTACCAATTTTGGACCCCTGTAACTCTGGTTTGCAGAGATGTAGGGACCCCATCTTTGGAATCCAAGTCTAACAATATGTCTTCTACCTGCATGAGACATTTCGTGAGATTCAGACTTTGCTAACGGCCATTGCTGCGATTTATGTACGTCACCATCACTACCATTGAAATAGCCCCAATAAACAGGTTTTTGTGACCCTAGGCTATGACCTCTTCGGCCTAGGGGCCCGAAACTCACCAGTCATGTTCCCCCTAAGGGTCCCTACAATGCTAGAAAATTTGGTACTGCTGAGCCATTGCCCTTTGAAAAGATGTGAGATTTTGGAAAGTGAAATAGGGAGCCAATTAAATCCTATGGGGGATTTTACCAATTTTGGACCCCTGTAACTCTGGTTTGCAGAGATGTAGGGACCCCATCTTTGGAATCCAAGTCTAACAATATGTCTTCTACCTGCATGAGACATTTCGTGAGATTCAGACTTTGCTAACGGCCATTGCTGCGATTTATGTACGTCACCATCACTACCATTGAAATAGCCCCAATAAACAGGTTTTTGTGACCCTAGGCTATGACCTCTTCGGCCTAGGGGCCCGAAACTCACCAGTCATGTTCCCCCTAAGGGTCCCTACAATGCTAGAAAATTTGGTACTGCTGAGCCATTGCCCTTTGAAAAGATGTGAGATTTTGGAAAGTGAAATAGGGAGCCAATGAAATCCTATGGGGGATTTTACCAATTTTGGACCCCTGTAACTCTGGTTTGCAGAGATGTAGGGACCCCATCTTTGGAATCCAAGTCTAACAATATGTCTTCTACCTGCATGAGACATGTCGTGAGATTCAGACTTTGCTAACGGCCATTGCTGCGATTTATGTACGTCACCATCACTACCATTGAAATAGCCCCAATAAACAGGTTTTTGTGACCCTAGGCTATGACCTCTTCGGCCTAGGGGCCCGAAACTCACCAGTCATGTTCCCCCTAAGGGTCCCTACAATGCTAGAAAATTTGCCACTGCTGAGTAATTGCCCTTTGAAAAGATGTGAGATTTTGGAACTGTAAATAGGAGGCCCAATGAAAGCCTATGGGGGATTTTACCAAATTTGGAGCCCTGTAACTCTGGTTTGCAGAGATGTAGGGAACCCATCTTTGGAGCCCAAGTCTAACAATATGTCTTCTACCTGCATGAGACATTTCGTGAGATTCAGACGTTGCTAACGGCCATTGCTGTGATTTATGTACGTCAGACTCGCCACCATTGAAATTGCCCAATAAACAGGTTTTGTGACCCTAGGCTATGACCTCTTCGGCCTAGGACTGCATTGAACGCGACCCACGCATTGTGCGCATTCTGGACAACACCAATTACTGGGTTTATACCCTTCTGGATCCACGGTACAAACACAATGTTCCAAAACTGCTTGAAGAAAGAGCCAGACAGGTCAAAATGGAAGAATACCAGCAGGCCCTTGTGGAGACTTTAGAGAGGAGATTGACATCCTCCCCCTCCTCTAGCCAGTTGTACGCCGACAGACTGACTTCCGCAAACCCAGGACGACCAGGAGGGCAGCAAACAACACAAGCCGCAGCTAGTGCCCAAAAGGGAATGGTATCGGCAGTGTCCTTGGAGTGGGAAAATTTTCTGACACCCATGCAGCAGCACACAGAACAGCAAGCGTGCAGATCCACCTCCAACACCGATCGCCTGGAGAAGATGGTCAAGGACTACATGTCAGATGGCGTAGCTGTGTTGAACAATCCATCTGCACCCTTCAACTATTGGGTATCGAAGCTAGACACCTGGCACAAACTGGCAATGTACGCAATAGAGGTGCTGGCTTGCCCGGCAGCCAGCGTTATGTCGGAACGCTGTTTCAGTGCTGCCGGAGGCATCGTCACAGATCGGCGGCGTATCCGCCTCTCCACAGAAAATGCAGACCGTCTGACTCAAATTAAAATGAATCAATCCTGGATTGGAAACGACTACGCAACACTCCCGGACCCCAACCAAGTAACATGAACAATGAACATCTGTGATGGGTTAGCGTTTCCGGTCCCTGTTTATTGAACCTCTCATCTGTATTACATTTATGACTGCATGGCGACAAAATGCAAATTGCTATCCGCACGCTTCTTGTCCTCATGCAAGGCCTGGGTTGTTGTGTCTCAAAGCGTGGCCTTCTCCTCCTGCGCCACCCTCCTCTTGTTCCATCACGTGTGCTGCTGCTGGGTTAGCGTTACCGGTCCCTTTTCCTGGAACCTCTTATATGTATTACATTTATGACTGCATGCCGACAAAAAGCATGTTACCTGTGCAAAGAAAACAGACATTTCCCGCATTTAAAAGACAGTTTTCCCTTTGAAACTTTAAAATCGATTTTCTCAGAAACTATAAGCTCTTTTTGCTAAAAAATTTTTTCCTCTTGTACCCACTCCCAAGGTGCACATACCCTGTAAATTTGGGGTATGTAGCATGTAAGGAGGCTTTACAAAGCACGAAAGTTCGGGTCCCCATTGACTTCCATTATGTGCGGAGTTCGGCCATGTACGGCCCGAACCCGAACATCTAGATGTTCGCCCAACACTACACGTGACCCGTTCGGCCAATCACAGCGCTAGCCGAACGTTCGGGTAACGTTCGGCCATGCGCTCTTAGTTCGGCCATGTGGCCGAACAGTTTGGCCGAACACCATCAGGTGTTCGGCCGAACCCGAACATCACCCGAACAGGGTGATGTTCTGCAGAACCCGAACAGTGGCGAACACTGTTCGCCCAACACTAGTGGTCACCGAGAAACGCTCACGTCTGTCTCACAAGTCTGTGGACAGACTGACGTTTCTCAAGATGAACCAGGCGTGGGTGGAAGGCGAGTTCCTGGCCCCTGTTGTCGGCGAGAGGGGGACATGAACTGGCTGCCGGAACCATCGTTAATGTGCCTTACCACCCTTTACCACCTCCTGGCTCCTGCTCACTAAGCCAGCCTGGTTCACTTTGACTATTACGTCGCCTGCAGCCACACATTTTACACCTACAGTGGGCTGCTGTGTACTGCCCTTCTGCTGTCTGTCTGTGTTTCCCACTGCCAGGGTACACAGAATTACCTTCTTCTGCTGCCACTCTGCCACCAGCTATTACGTCAAACAATAGCTATATTGGTTGTAAAACCAAAAACCAAAAAACCATTAAAAAAAAAAAAGGTTTAATTTTTCTGAGGTGCCCGGGTTGAAAACTGTGTTGTCCCAGTTGTGTATTGGACACAATGTGGGCTGCACGACCGCTGTCTGGGACCTCCTGTTGTGTTTATTTACAGCCCTGGTATCACCGCTAGGTACCAGGGCTATTATGTCACGCTGCCTACCTGCTGCCACACTCACACTGCTCCTCCATACCTCCTCCTGCTGCTGCTGCTGCTGTCTGTCTGTGTTTCCCACTGCCAGGGTACACAGATGATTTACCTTCTGCTGCCACTCTGCCACCAGCTATTACGTCAAACAATAGCTGCTCGCCTACTCCTCCATTCCTCCTCCTGCTGCTGCTGTCTGTCTGTGTTTCCCACTGCCAGGGTACACAGAATTACCTTCTTCTGCTGCCACTCTGCCACCAGCTATTACGTCAAACAATAGCTATATTGGTTGTAAAACCAAAAACCAAAAAACCATTAAAAAAAAAAAAAGGTTTAATTTTTCTGAGGTGCCCGGGTTGAAAACTGTGTTGTCCCAGTTGTGTATTGGACACAATGTGGGCTGCACGACCGCTGTCTGGGACCTCCTGTTGTGTTTATTTACAGCCCTGGTATCACCGCTAGGTACCAGGGCTATTATGTCACGCTGCCTACCTGCTGCCACACTCACACTGCTCCTCCATACCTCCTCCTGCTGCTGCTGCTGCTGTCTGTCTGTGTTTCCCACTGCCAGGGTACACAGATGATTTACCTTCTGCTGCCACTCTGCCACCAGCTATTACGTCAAACAATAGCTGCTCGCCTACTCCTCCATTCCTCCTCCTGCTGCTGCTGTCTGTCTGTGTTTCCCACTGCCAGGGTACACAGAATTACCTTCTTCTGCTGCCACTCTGCCACCAGCTATTACGTCAAACAATAGCTATATTGGTTGTAAAACCAAAAACCAAAAAACCATTAAAAAAAAAAAAAAAGGTTTAATTTTTCTGAGGTGCCCGGGTTGAAAACTGTGTTGTCCCAGTTGTGTATTGGACACAATGTGGGCTGCACGACCGCTGTCTGGGACCTCCTGTTGTGTTTATTTACAGCCCTGGTATCACCGCTAGGTACCAGGGCTATTATGTCACGCTGCCTACCTGCTGCCACACTCACACTGCTCCTCCATACCTCCTCCTGCTGCTGCTGCTGCTGTCTGTCTGTGTTTCCCACTGCCAGGGTACACAGATGATTTACCTTCTGCTGCCACTCTGCCACCAGCTATTACGTCAAACAATAGCTGCTCGCCTACTCCTCCATTCCTCCTCCTGCTGCTGCTGTCTGTCTGTGTTTCCCACTGCCAGGGTACACAGAATTACCTTCTTCTGCTGCCACTCTGCCACCAGCTATTACGTCAAACAATAGCTATATTGGTTGCAAAACCAAAACCAAACAAACCATTAAAAAAAAAAAAGGTTTAATTTTTCTGAGGTGCCCGGGTTGAAAACTGTGTTGTCCCAGTTGTGTATTGGACACAATGTGGGCTGCACGACCGCTGTCTGGGACCTCCAGTTGTGTTTATTTACGGCCTGGTATCACCGCTAGGTACCAGGGCTATTATGTCACGCTGCCTACCTGCTGCCACACTCACACTGCTCCTCCATACCTCCTCCTGCTGCTGCTGCTGCTGTCTGTCTGTGTTTCCCACTGCCAGGGTACACTACACAGATGATTTACCTTCTGCTGCCACTCTGCCACCAGCTATTACGTCAAACAATAGCTGCTCACATTACTCCTCCATTCCTCCTGCTGCTGTTGCTGTCTGTCTGTGTTTCCCACTGCCAGGGTACACAGAATTACCTTCTGCTGCCACTCTGCCACCAGCTATTACGTCAAACAATAGCTATATTGGTTGCAAAACCAAAACCAAACAAACCATTAAAAAAAAAAAAGGTTTAATTTTTCTGAGGTGCCCGGGTTGAAAACTGTGTTGTCCCAGTTGTGTATTGGACACAATGTGGGCTGCACGACCCCTGTCTGGGACCTCCTGTTGTGTTTATTTACAGCCCTGGTATCACCGCTAGGTACCAGGGCTATTATGTCACGCTGCCTACCTGCTGCCACACTCACACTGCTCCTACACACATCCTCCTGCTGCTGCTGCTGCTGTCTGTCTGTGTTTCCCACTGCCAGGGTACACTACACAGATGATTTACCTTCTGCTGCCACTCTGCCACCAGCTATTACGTCAAACAATAGCTGCTCACATTACTCCTCCATTCCTCCTGCTGCTGTTGCTGTCTGTCTGTGTTTCCCACTGCCAGGGTACACAGAATTACCTTCTGCTGCCACTCTGCCACCAGCTATTACGTCAAACAATAGCTATATTGGTTGCAAAACCAAAACCAAACAAACCATTAAAAAAAAAAAAAAAAAGGTTTAATTTTTCTGAGGTGCCCGGGTTGAAAACTGTGTTGTCCCAGTTGTGTATTGGACACAATGTGGGCTGCACGACCGCTGTCTGGGACCTCCTGTTGTGTTTATTTACAGCCCTGGTATCACCGCTAGGTACCAGGGCTATTATGTCACGGCGAGCTGCCTGCCTCATTGACTGCCTGCTGCCACACACTCATCCTCCTCCTCCTGCTGCTGAATTTACCTCCTGCTGTCTTTGTGTTTCCACTGCCAGGGAGCACATACAATGGCGCTTCCAACATGCGTGCGCCCACCAGCTATTTGTTACGCTCAAAAATAGCTGCATTTCTTTAAAAAAAAATTGAAAAGAGAAATACGTGAGGATGATGAAGAAGAAGATAAAAAAGAAGAAGAAGATAAAGAAGAAGAAGATGAAGAAGATGAAGAAGAAGAAGATGAAGAAGAAGATGAAGAAGATGATGAAGAAGAAGATGAAAAAGAAGAAGAAGATGAAGAAGATGAAGAAGAAGAAGATGAAGAAGATGAAGAAGATGAAGAAAGAGAAGATGAAGAAGAAGAAGAAGAAGAAGATGAAGAAGAAGAAGAAGAAGATGAAGAAGAAGAAGAAGAAGAAGAAGATGAAGAAGAAGAAGAAGATGAAGAAGAAGAAGATGAAGAAGATGAAGATGAAGAAGAAGAAGAAGATGAAGATGAAGATGAAGAAGAAGATGAAGAAGATGAAGAAGAAGATGATGAAGAAGAAGAAGATGATGAAGAAGAAGAAGAAGATGATGAAGAAGAAGAAGAAGATGAAGAAGAAGAAGAAGAAGAAGATGATGAAGAAGAAGAAGAAGAAGATGAAGAAGAAGAAGAAGAAGAAGAAGATATAGAAGAAGAAGATCTAGAAGAAGAAGAAGAAAGATAAAGAAGAAGAAGAACAAGTATATACAGTAACACTACTGAACAAAATTTAGGACACAACTTCTCTTTCCACATTTTTTTTTAAAGGAACATCCCCACATAATCACTTGCTGTTGTTACTTGGAAAAAAAGATGTTTCTTGCATCATTCACCCTCAAAACAAGTGTTGGAAGCTATTTAAGGCCAATTCGAATAGTCAGCTCGAATAGTGAGCTCGAATACCGACTTGAATAGTGAGCTCGAAGTCCGAGGTCGAATCGAATAGTAAAAATTATTCGACTCGAATATTCGACTGACCTCGAATAATTTACTATTCGAATTCGACCAAACTCGAATTTTAAAAAGGGGTATTTGAGCATCACTGGTGAATTGTATTTCTGTTTTTTTTTTTTTTTTTCATCATTTTACTTTAATTTGATTTGATTGAATTTTATTTTCATTTTTTTGTGGGGGATTTATTTCAAGTGCGTTGTCCCAAAGCAATTGATAAATAATTTGGACTATCTCTCCAGTCCTCTCCTCCCTCATTACATTGAAATTTTAATTTGATTTGTTTATATTTATTTTTTTTTATAAGTTTATCATTTGTCACTTTCCCCTACATTTCAATAAAACAATAACGTTTGGTACTGAACATATTCCCTACAATGTCTGGCAGCCCAAAAAGTACATCCCTATTTCACAGCAGGAAGGGGACGCTCTGCACCAAGCAGGGGATGCTCTGTACCCGGCAGGGGTCAGTCCAAAACTGGCAGGGGACAGTCAGTTGGTAGGGGACAATCAGTGCGAGGTAGTGGCCAATCCTCAACAGGCACAGTGAGGAGTGAACCTTACGCGCGATTCTTTGATGATGAAGGGCCCACGGCTCCCCATTATGGAGAGCCAGGCTGGTGATATTGTGGACTTTGTGATGAGTGATAGCGGTTCTCAGTCCCCTAATGTTCAGGCATCGGAGAGTAGCAGCAGTACCAGCAGCACACCCACGCCTGCTCAAAGATCTGCCCCCAACATCCAAAATGAGCCTTTACTTCCATATACTGCACATATTTCAGACCTTGTGGACGAAGCTCTTTCGCAGTCAGACATAAACCTAGAGTCTGATGCCCAGATTTTTTTAATGAAGCTCAGAATGTTATCGATGAGGGATTGGCGGGTGATGATCATGATGACAACTTGTACCATGCCCGCGATCAGTCTCAGTCCTCAATGGGAGAACATAACATCCAGGATGAGGGCTCTCTGCACCTTCTTTCTCCCAATTATCCTGATGATGATGCGCTGGGTGATAAGAGATGTAGTGACGATGATATGGATAGGGACTATGCCCCGTCTGAACAGCATGATGATACCAGCTCAGATGATTCAGAGCCGCAGAGGCTGCATCAGCATACCATGAGACCTAGTGGAAGCAGAGGCTCCTCTGGTAGGCTTTTTGAAACGAGGCAGCAGCCACAGCCTGAGCCTGCAGCTGAACGCACCCTCTCCCAAACTGTTGGGCCTGAGACTGAAAAAACTGTTAAAAAATCATCTAAGAAAGCCCCAGTTTGGGAGTACTTTACCGTTGATGAATTTGATCCCCACATTGTCATATGCAACATTTGTGGTCATAAGGTGCGCAGAGGGAAGGACTTGTCAAGAGCGGGCACAGGTGGACAACTCTCCCACATAAAAAAGCATAAGAGAGAGCATCAGCTTGTTGAGGAAGCAATGGGTAAAAGACCCCGCACAGTGCCCCATCCTTCTTCCCATTCAGGTTCTGACATCGGCATCCATTCCCCCTGCCTTCACTCCGCAACACAGTCTGGCAGTAGAGGCCACATGTCAGCTACCTCAATTGCACATTCCTCATCAGTGGCTCACAGCACCCAGCCCTTAATTACTGAGTCAATAAGATCGACAAAGCCACTGCCTTCCCACCACAGCAGGATCCGGAGGCTGAATGGGCTGCTGTCACAGGCTATGGTCCAGCAGTTATTGCCCTACAGTCTTGTAGAGGAGGGTACAGCCATTCGCGAGCTGCTGAGGTTTGGCATACCAGAATGGTGGATCCCCAGCCGCCATTTTTTTTTGCTAGGACAGCAATACCTGACCTGTATCGCCACACTGTGGATAATGTGACCCTGTCCCTTGACTATTCTGTAGGCAACAGGGTACATCTCACGACGGATTGCTGGACCAGCTGTCATGGCCAGGGACGTTATATGTCCTTTACGGCACATTGGGTCACCCTCCAATGTCAACAGGAGGGTTCCAGTCCTGGGGCGGCCAATGAGCTGGTTGCACCGCCCCGTGGGGTCAAGGGGAACAGTTCCACACTTGGAAGAACAAAGAGAAATTGAGAGCCCAATATGGTGTAGCATTGTTAAGTTGGTTGTGGTTTAAAGCAAAATATTTAGAAATACTCACAAACATGGGTTACCCATAGGCAACCACTTCAAGTGCAGGTGGGGAGTATTAGAACCTGACCCCACTCAGGTTATTAAGATGTCGCTCTCTGTAGATAGGAAACGGGGTAGCACCCCTCCACCGAGGGTGGAATCAAGATTTCAGCAAGGCTTGGTGTACAGAGGCGCCAGAGTAGAATAAAAATGTTTTTGGGAGATAAGTCCACCTGAACATCCCCTCTTTTAGACGGTTTTTAAACATTTTTATTCTACTCTGGCACCTCTGTACACCAAGCCTTGCTGAGTTCCACACTTGCCTCTACTCATGTTGCAACCGCTACAGCTGAGCCCCCCAGTAAGCGTGCCCATGGGAGTGGCCACAGCAGAGTGGTACATCGACGCTGTCAGGCAGTTCTGGGTTTAGTCAGCGTTGAGCAGCAGAGACTTACTGCACCAAATGTCCTGGCCATTCTCAATGGACAGGTGCAGAAGTGGCTGACCCCAAGAAGACTCCAGGCTGGTCATGTTGTATGTGACAACGCAGCAAATCTGATTGCCGCCCTGAATCAGGGCAACATCCCCCATGTGCCATGATTTGTCCACATACTCCACCTGGTGGTGCAGCGCTTTTTACGCACCTAACCAGGTTTGAGTGATGTGGTGCAGCATGCAAGAAGAGTTGTATCGATGTTACGTTATACTTCGATATATATAAGATTCGCTGTCTAAATTGCAGGAGAAACATGGCCTGCCCCCCCCCCCCCCCCCCCCATAGGCTCATTGCAGACAGTGCAATACGGTGGAACTCCACACTTCGCATGCTGAATAGGTTGTGCGAGCAGAAAAAGGCGGTTGCAGAGTACCTCCGAGGAGGACATGGCACCCAGGGCGCACCTGCCCGATTCACCCAGGAAGAAGAGTGGCGGCTGATGTATCAAGTCTGCCGTGTCTTGTCCCCATTCGATCAGGCTACAACATTCGTAAGTGGGGCACAAGTCTGTATCAGCGAAGTGCTCCCTCTCGTGTACATGCTGGACGAGAGTCTGAGTAGCCTGATGACAGCTGGGGAGGATGCGCTTGATAAGCTTCAACAACAAAGCTTGCTCGAAGCCACCCAGACTCAGGCACATGAAGAGGAGGAGGAGCTTACTTTCATGCGAGACTTACTTGAGGTGCCTGACCATTGTGAGGAAGAAGAGCAGGCCAGTGCAGCATCTGTGGTTCATGGGTGGGTAGACATTGGAAGGCAGGACGAGCAGCAGCAGCAGTCAGAGGATTTTGATGTGTTGAGCAGACAGGATGATTTGGAGGCGCAGGCTCATCTCTTCCCCATGGCTGTTCATATGTTGAAATGCTTCCTTACGGATCCCCGGATCAAAAACATTGAGAGGGATGACTACTGGTTGGCCGCCCTTTTAGACCCTCGATGCAAGGGGAAACTGGGTCAGTTAATTCCAGCAAGCCGGCAGGAGGAGATGATGCGTGAGCTGCAGCAGGCCCTAATACGTCATGTGCAGGAGGCCTTTCCACAGTCTGAGATCACAGCTATCCCCACTCATCGTACCCAGCAAGTAGCTGAGCCTAGCAGACCCAGTCTTCCAGGAGACCTTTTTAGAGCACTGAGAAACTTTTACTTCTCTGAGCGTCCAACAATAACAACAAGAACAGTAGAAGGAAGTTATCACCAGCGGGTGAGCCGCATGGTCAGTGATTACATGGGGTCACTTGATGCATCTGACAGTATGCGCACTGAGGACCCCATGGAATTTTGGTCCGCCAGACGGAAACCTGTCCCGAGCTCGCACAGTATGCGCTTCAACTTCTGGCATGCCCTGCTTCCAGCGTCATTTCTGAGCGTTCATTCAGTGCGGCAGGTGGTGTGGTTACTGAAAAGCGATCCTGTTTGTCTACAGATTCAGTGAACAGACTGACCTACTTAAAAATGAATCAGTCCTGGATTGATGGTGAATACTCAGCCCCTGCCCTCAGAGACAGGAACTGAATGAGATCGCTTTCAACTCCCTCTCATATACCTATATGTCTATAAGATAACATTAAATATTTAATGTTCAGTTGTGTTCCCAACATTAGCGTGCACTGCACAATTTGATTCAAAGGTACAGCAGTCTTCCCCCTCTTATGGAGCCCTAGGGTTAAAAAAAAAATTAAAAAATAAAAACCTTTTATTGATATCGTTGCTCACACCGTTAGAGTGCACTGCACAATTTCATTTTTTTTTGCTCCTGCTGCAAAAATATTTCAGTGTTCCTACCCTCATGGAGCACTGCTATGTCCTGCTATGTTTACTGGTGTCCCTGATGTTGCTGCTGTTTTGTTTATTGGTCTTTCCACCTTTCCGGTGACTTTGCCTACTACCTGCCACCAATGGCTTGGGCTGACCAAGGGTTATGGTCAAATTTCTGTATGACTGAGCCGCTGCTCCTCTCAAAACCACAAGCTAGGACTTTGCCTACTACCTGGCTGCCACCAAAATGGCTTGTGGTGACTGAAGGTGATGGTCAGCTTACTGTATGACTGAGCCACTGCTCCTCTCAGGGCCACAAGCTAGGACTTTGCCTACTACCTGCCACCAAAATGGCTTGGGCTGACTGAGGGTGATGGTCAACTTACTGTATGACTGAGCCGCTGCTCCTCTCAAGGCCACAAGCTATGACTTTGCCTACTACCCGCCACCAAAATGGCTTGTGGTGACTGAGGGTGATGGTCAACTTATTGTATGACTGAGCCGCTGCTCCTCTCAAGGCCACAAGCTAGGACTTTGCCTACTACCTGCCACCAAAATGGCTTGTGGTGACTGAGGGTTATGGTCAACTTTCTGTATGACTGAGCCGCTGCTCCTCTCAAGGCCACAAGCTAGGACTTCGCCTACTACCTGCCACCAAAATGGCTTGGGCTGACTGAAGGTTATGGTCAACTTTCTGTATGACTGAGCCGCTGCTCCTCTCAGGGCCACAAGCTAGGACTTTGCCTACTACCTGCCACCAAAATGGCTTCTGCTGACTTAAAAAAAAAAAAAAAGGACTCACCTTTTCCTGTTCAGTTTCTTGGTGTCCCCACCGTTAGGGTGCACCGCACTTTTTATAATAATTTACCACCTTCTTTTGATTATAGATAGCAGTGTTCCCACTGTCAGGGAGCACTCCACAAAAAAAAAAAAAAAACACTGAACCTGAATTGTTGGGGGGAGGGTGGAAAGGGTTCAGGTCCGGTTACCTATGAATTTCTGGGGGGAGGGTGGAAGGGGTTCAGGTCCGGTTACCTATGAATTTCTGGGGGGTGGGTGGAAGGGGTTCAGGTCTGGTTACCTATGAATTTCTGAGGGAAGGGTGGAAGGGGTTCAGGTCTGGTTACCTATGAATTTCTGGGGGGAGGGTGGAAGGGGTTCAGGTCTGGTTACCTATGAATTTCTGGGAGGAGGGTGGAAGGGTTTAGGTCTGGCTACCTATGAATTTCTGGGGGGAGGGTGGAAGGAGTTCAGGTCTTGTTACCTATGAATTTCTGGGGGGAGGGTGGAAGGGGTTCAGGTCTGATTACCTATAAATTTCTGGGGGGAGGGTGGAAGGAGTTCAGGTCTGGTTACCTATGAATTTCTGGGGGGAGGGTGGAAGGGGTTCAGGTCTGGTTACCTATGAATTTCCGGGGGGAGGGTGGGGGGTCTGGTTACCTATGAATTTCTGGGAGGGTGGAAGGGGTTCAGGTCTGGTTACCTATGAATTTCTGGGAGGAGGGTGGAATGGGGTTCAGGTCTGGTTACCTATGAATTTCTGGGGGGAGGGTGGAAGGGGTTCAGGTCTGGTTACCTATGAATTACTGGAAGGAAGGGGAGAGGTCTGGCTACCTATGAACTACTGGGGGGGGGGGGGAGCAATGAATTATTGATACATATACTGTTCATACACTTTTTTTTTTTTTTTTTTTACACTGGTGCTTTGTGTCGGACATTGATGATCTAAAAAAATTTAGGGATTGTATCACAAGCAATGTAACACATACAGCTAAGCAAGCGATAAAATGTTAAAGGGCCTTTTTCCACTACACGCAGATTCTGCATGCAGAAAACGGACTCCAATGAATGCCTATGGGAAATCTGCATCAGAAAAATCACGTTCAGGGCCCGTTTCCACTCTCGCGGAAACGGCCGCGAATCCGCAGAGTTTCCCCGCAGGCAAATCGCGCGGGGAAACTCTGCCATAGGGGACAACGGCGCCGCCGGCCGAATCGCTTACAGTAGCGATTCGGCCGGAAACCCCCACAGAATTCGCGGCGGAGGCTGCGATTCCCATAGCCGTGCATGGCACGGCTGATGGGAATCGCCTGCGATCCCGCCCACCCGCTCAGTGCCGGCGTGCGTCTACGAGACGCACGCCGCACTAGTGGAAACGAGCCCTCAGTGGAAACAGGCCCATAGACATTCATTGGAGTCAGTTTTCTGCATGCAGAATCTGCGTGTAGTGGAAACAGGCCCTCAGAAATGCATTGTTCTAACAATGTCACTGCATTTCTGTTGCAATTATTTAGTCCACTCCAACGCAATGTGTCAGTATGAGAGATCATATAACCAAAAAACAGAAACGTACACTTTTTTTAAACCAAAAAAAAATTATTTTTTTGTTTTGCAACGTGCAATTTTTTTTTTCTCTAATAAAAAACAATTTTTTTAACATAAAGAGCTGTTTGCAGCTACATGTGCTGTGTAAACCATCTAAACGTTAGATAACATATATGAAAAACAAAAGTTTGCTTTCTTAAAACAGATAGAATTTTGTGATGATTCAGGTTGGAGTGAGCTTGAGATGTCTCCCAGTGCATCACTGCTGAATATATGCAAATTAACCATTGTCACCCTTAGAAGCTAAACACACTTCCAGAACCGCTGGAATGCAATGATGTGTCAGCTTGTAAATGTGTACAGAGCCATAATAATCCAACATGCATACATACTGTTTCAGATTGTTTGATCCTCAGTGCATGGCATGGATTAATTTGGCTCTATGGAGTAGGGCTTATAACACCGAGAACAGGGCATTTTCTAGGCAAAATTTCACCCAGGGCGAGGGTGTAAAAATCACCCCCCACACCACCGTGGAGCCAGGTATAGGTGCCCATTGTATAGGTTAACTAGATAGGTGCCACCAGTATGTGTCAATTAGCTAGGTGCCTGCAGTATAGGTTAGATAGGTATATGCCCCCAGTATAGGTTAGATAGGTAGGTGTCTGCTGCATAGGTTAGGTAGGTAAGTAACTGCAATATAGGTTCGATAGGTAGGTGACTGCAGTATAAGTTAGATAGGTAGGTGACTGCAGTATAGGTTAGGTAGGTAGGTGCTGCAGTACAGCTTACGTAGGTAGGTGCTGCAGTATAGATTAGGTAGGTAGGTGCTGCAGTATAGATTAGGTAGGTAGGTAGGTGCTGCAGTATAGGTTAGGTAGGTAGGTGCTGCAGTATAGATTAGGTAGGTAGGTGCTGCAGTATAGATTAGGTAGGTAGGTGCTGCAGTATAGATTAGGTAGGTAGGTTCTGCAGTACAGCTTACGTAGGTAGGTGCTGCAGTACAGCTTACGTAGGTAGGTGCTGCAGTACAGCTTACGTAGGTAGGTGCTGCAGTATAGGTTAGGTAGGTAGGTGCTGCAGTATAGATTAGGTAGGTAGGTGCTGCAGTACAGCTTACGTAGGTAGGTAGGTGCTGCAGTACATCTTACGCAGGTAGGTGCTGCAGTATAGATTAGGTAAGTAGGTGCTGCAGTATAGATTAGGTAGGTAGGTGCTGCAGTATAGATTAGGTAGGTAGGTGCTGCAGTATAGATTAGGTAGGTAGGTGCTGCAGTATAGGTTAGGTGGGTAGGTGCTGCAGTATAGATTAGGTAGGTAGGTAGGTGCTGCAGTATAGATTAGGTAGGTAGGTGCTGCAGTACAGCTTACGAAGGTAGGTGCTGCAGTATAGATTAGGTAGGTAGGTGCTGCAGTATAGGTTAAGTAGGTAGGTGCTGCAGTATAGATTAGGTAGGTAGGTAGGTAGGTGCTGCAGTACAGCTTGCGTAGGTAGGTAGGTGCTGCAGTACAGCTTACGTAGGTAGGTGCTGCAGTATAGATTAGGTAGGTAGGTGCTGCAGTATAGGCAGAGCTGGGACAAGGTCCTCCAGCACCCAAGGCTGAGACACCAAAGTGCGCCCCTCCACCCCTCCCACCCCAGCTGTCACTCACTGATTGCTATTAGACTAAGAGGGGCACAGGGCCCACAACCTCCCCAACACCTTAATATCTAGTTATCTGGCTTGCAGTCACTGCTATGTATCCCCTTTTCTTATTTCTTTCTGCTTCATACACAATTAGGAATGACAGCTGAATGAATTGTGAGCCCCCTCCTACACTGCGCCCTGAGGCTGGAGCCTCTCCAGCCTATGCCTCGGCCCGGCCCTGAGTATAGGTTAGGTAGGTAGGTAGGTGCTGCAGTACAGCTTACGTAGGTAGGTAGGTGCTGCAGTATAGATTAGGTAGGTAGGTGCTGCAGTATAGATTAGGTAGGTAGGTGCTGCAGTATAGATTAGGTAGGTAGGTGCTGCAGCGTGGTGGGAGCGGGCATAATAGTAATAACTCACCTTCGTTCAGCAGAATAGCCGATCCCACTCTGCTTCAATGTACTTCCTTTCCCGGCATCTGTCTCAGTAAAAGCGCCCCCTGTGTTGACATGCGGAGCATCATCACAGGGGACGCTGTTATACTCACTCCCACCACCTCTGTGCCCCCCTCCTGCCACAACAATCCAGCGCCCCGGGCAATTGCATGTATCGCACGCCCATAGAAACGATACTGACCGAGAGGTACAGACTAACCAGCAAGCTCATGGTGAACCAGAACTCATTGGAGTGTGTCAGGGGCTACAATGGTCAAACAAAACTATTTACAAAAAAAAACAAAACACAAAAAAAAATAACATTTAGGCATCACGCCTGCCCCTGGTGCCCATTAATTGGGCGATCAGTTCGTCCTGCCGGGCCGTTTTTTCGTGCAGCTCCAGGACCTGCTGCTGTAGCAGATTAAACTCCCGGACCTGCACTCCTCTCTCATGCCTCCTCACCCTTGCCTTCAGCCTCCTAACGTCCCTCCTCACTAGCAAGTAAGTGGATAGTGGAACTGTGGAAAAAATAGGAAAAATAGGTTAACCGGATTGATACAATGATTATACATTTTACATGTTAAAAAAAAATCAACCTGTAATGTAAAGCTTATACAATAACATTTAGGGCCCTGTTCCACCATAGAAGTGATGCGAAGGTGGCCACCTCGCCGCATCACTTCCGCATCTTCCAATGCAGAAGTGATTAGAGGAGATGGGACGCAGATGCTGTCCTGCCAGAATCTGCAGCATGCTGCAGATTCTTGGATCAGTCTACACCGCTCCGCATAACCTGAACGCAATAGAAACTATACCATTGCCTTGCAATGGTTTCAGGACACCCGCCTTGTGCCGCATCGTACCGCATGTAATGGAAATGTACCTCGACGAAGTCTCTACAGTCAAAAGCTTGCATGCTCTTATTTTTTTAAGTTAGCCAATAAATGGTATCATCCTGATCAGGGGTCTAGTCCTGGAAAAAGAGGTAAGTGGACTCACCCTAAAAATCTCTGTGCCGCGCATAGTGCGGTGCACCAAAAATGGGTGTGGTTAAGCATAGTGTGGGCATGGTCATGGGTGGGCCCAAATATACATGTCCTTAGCAGTGGTATAAAAGGTCTGCCAGGGGAAGTTTGAGCTCTGTCGTAGTGTATCTCCAACAAGTAGATGTAGTGTGACAGCATTTCACCAAAAATACACATAATCTGGCAGAGGTTCCTCCAAAATACAGATAATATGGCAGTGGTTACCCCAAAATAGACAATCTGGCAGCAGCAGTTCCGCCAAAATACACGTAATCTGGAAGCAGTTCCCCAAAATACGCGAAACCTGGCAGTGGATCACCCAAAATACACGTAACACCCAAAATACATGTAATCTGTCAGCAGTGGTCCCCCAACATACACAATCTGGCAGAGGTTCCCCAAAATACACGTAATCTGGCATCATCGGTTCCCCATAAATACAGATCTGACAGCAGTTCCCCAAAATAGGTACCCCCAGTATAGCTAGCCAGGTCTATAGGTGTCCCCAGTATAAGTAGCTATGTGTATAGTTTTCCCCAGAATAGGTGGCCAGATGTAGAGATGTCACCAGAATAGGTAGCCGGGTGTATAGATGTCCTCAGAATAGGTGGCCAGGTGTATAGATATTCCCAGAATAGGTTGCCAGGTGTATAGATGTCCCCAGAATAGGTAGCCAGGTCTATAGGTGTCCCCAGTATAGCCAGGTGTATAGGTGTCCCCAGTATATGTAGCCAGATGTATAGGTGCCCCCAGTATAGCTAGGTGTATATGTGCCCAGTATATGTAGCCAGGTGTATAGGTGTCCCCAGTATATGTAGCCAGGTGTATAGGTGTCCCCAGTATATGTAGCCAGGTGTATATGTGTCCACAGTATATGTAGCCAAGTGTATAGTGGCCCCAGTATAGCCAGGTGTATAGGTGTTCCCAGTATATGTTGCCAGGTGTATAGGTGTCCCCAGTATTTGTAGCCAGGTGTATAGTGGCCCCAGTAAATGTAGCCAGGTGTATAGTGGCCCCAGCATATGTAGCCAGGTGTCGCCCCAGCTGGAGGGGAGCAGCGCAGTGGAGAGGAGCATTGGGCAGAGCAGCGGGGAAGGGCGGACGTTTCCCCCCCCCCCTTCCCTCACCTTGGGCTCCTCTTCCTGGCTCTCCCCTCCAGAACGATTGCGGCAGTGGCTGGTAGTGGCAGCGGGCATCAATGGGCGGGACTTACCTCCTCCTCATTCCGGCGAGTTGAAGCTGTGCCGCTGCTCTGGTCTTGACTAGACCAGACTAGCTGCACGCACAGCGTCAACTTGCCGGAACAGGAGGAGGTAAATCCCGTCCACTGAGGCCCGCTGCCACTACCAGCCAGTGCCGCAATCATTCTGGAGGGGAGAGCCAAGAAGAGGAGCCCAAGGTGAGGGAAGGGGGGGGAAACGTCCGCCCTTCCCCGCTGCTCTGCCCAATGCTCCTCTCCACTGTGCTGCTCCCCTCCAGGGTGCTAGGGTGGACGACGTTCAGTCTCCAAGAAAAGTAAGTGGACGTCGTCCACCCGTGTTCACGCCGGACTCGACCCCCGATCCTGATCCAAAACCTCTTAATTAGAGACTGCAAGATTTTTACCAGTTTGGAGATGTCCGGCAAATCGCCTGGCCACTCGCTGGCTGCGATAGGAGGGGCCTGGGGAGGAAGACCGGGAGGTGCTGAGTCCATGGGCATCTCCTTCCTGCAGGTCCTGGGGCTGCGCAGACGGTGGTCCTCCTGTCCTTTCGGCGGGCGCGGCCTGGGCCTTGCTGTGCAGGTGGTGGACGAAAAGCAGATCCAGCTGTAATAAAGAACAATAAATAATATAATGAGAACAAAATATGTAATGAAATAGGTAAAAAGTATTACGTTTTTACTCAAAGTAATTTTTTGTTTTTTAATCGCTGCTGTATTTAACTGCTAGCAGTCTCTCTCACCTCACCTCGTTCCTGCGATCAGGCTGCAGCCTGAGCCTCCATTCCCTGCTCTGCAGTCAGCCCCATGATGCAGAATATCCGAATCCCGGCTTGATGTCATCAAGCCGAGAACCAGTAAAGGGCATCACCGGGCTGCATGTAGAGCGGGGAACAGAGGCTCGGGCTGCAGCCTGATTGCAGGAACGAGGTGAGGTGAGAGAGACGGCTTTGGATCTACCCACGAAGGGGGCTGCCTGAAGGGGGTGCACATCTGACTATCCATACTGGGGGATTGATGACCCCTGGTGTGGGGTGGGTTGGTTAAATGTGCAGCTGGGGGGAGTGATAAAATAATGTAGCCACATATACCCAATTTGAATGAAAATGAAAAAAAAAATATACTGGGGCAGATCTGGCTATAATGGGAGGGGGGGGGGGACACCTAATCCTGGGTGCACACACTAATCCAAAGGGCATATCTGGCTATAATTGCACTGGTCCATAAGGGGGGAAACAAGGTCTGGATGCGAAGTGGTTAAACACTGAAAAAAGTGATATTCTAATACCTTTTATTTCTTTATTGGAAATGAAAGAATATGCAGGCAGAGAAAAGGATGAGAAATGCCGGCACTGCTGTAAACTGCTTGTTTATTCATAACACATGGTGCAACATCGTGGATTCAATTGTATGCATATTGAGACGTAACATACCGGTTTGCTCGTAAAGCTGTGCGGTGGGTGCTGGGGGATGAGAGCCTTACGGCCGTTTCGCGCAGATGCGCTTCTACGGTGGCTGCAGCGTGCAGCCTCCGTAGAAGCGCATCTGCGCGAAACGGCCGTAAGGCTCTCATCCCCCAGCACCCACCGCACAGCTTTACCAGCAAACCAGTATGTTACGTCTCAATATGCATACAATTGAATCCACGATGTTGCACCATGTGTTATGAATAAACAAGCAGTTTACAGCAGTGCCGGCATTTCTCATCCTTTTCTCTGCCTGCATATGATGTCTATCTGAGCCTGAGCACGCTGGTCTATCTGCATCTCACCGGATACCTGGTCTGCACCCCTGCAACCCTCCCTGAACCCCTAGCTGCAGTGCCAGCACCTTTCTATCCTACCTTCCTAAATGAAAGAATATGACTCTTAAATATAGTAAAATATAAATAGGATAGGCTATAAAGAGCGCTCTTGAACGTACACTGGGGCAATGGTTCATCTTTATTAGGAATAAGACCCTCCACACACAGGAAATATATCAAAGGAGTGGCTTTGAGACAAGTCTGTGTATGCCCTTGGGAGGCCAAGCATGAACATAGGCATCAATAAAATTTAATAACTCTGGAGAGATCTTAAAATGGCTGTGCACCAGAGCCGGATCATGCACAAGGCAAACCTTGGCAGTTGGCTAGGGCATGGAGAGTACCAGGTGATCATTAGTGGTTATCAAAAACTAACACTCAGCAAATACTGCACAAATATCATCACTATGCCCACACAGGAGCACAAAAAATAATTTAGGTATCCCATTTTGGAATAAGTCAGTAAAAATTTTTTTGGGGAAAAGTGATGAGCTGTGAATATTGAACGAATACTTTTACTGTATATACTACACAACTCTATTATAATATTCACTGCACATGGTATTTTTTATAGGATAATTAGATACAGTATAAAAACCCCAAGATACACATACAGTACATAAACTAGTAGTTTGCTGACTTACATGACATGCCTTCCTGAATGCTCTTAACGAGCTCTTTTTCCCTCCTCTTCAGGTCGCTCCACATCAACTGGACCTGCTTCACCTTCAAGTTCCTGTTGAAGTCTTTCCTCAACAGGAACTGGACCCTCCGGACCACCCGCTTCTTTGACTCGCCCACCGACAGGTCATAGCGGCCTCTTGTAAATTCTTGCAAATTTTTTTTACTGTATTCATGACCACCGTATGGATTATACATTTATTAATTAGGATTAACTTTACTTTAATCATGATGTTTCAACATTATAAAAATTATATGACAGTGTCAAAACATTTTTGGAACCAACTATGACTGAGGGCAGATACTTAGGGAATAATGATGACTACAAGAAGATATAAGTGGCCACCTATAACTTCGGACAGATATTGCTTGCCATCTATAATTACATAAAGTGAAAGATGTTGTGGCCCACCTATGGCTAGTGCCAGATATTGGGAGCCACCTATGATGACTATCACAGATATTGTTAGCCAGCTATGAATACTGCTGACTGATATTTTGAGACACTGGAATCAACATATGACTGCCTATAAAAACCATCTGCTCCCCAACTCTATCCTCCCCTATAATCACCCAATGGTCACCTGTCAATCACCCATCAATCACTCCCTGTCACCACCTGTCACTGCCACCCATCAGATCAGACCCTAAACTGCCCCCTGCGGGCACCCAAACACCCGCCCACACCCTCAGATTGCCCTCAGACCCACCGTCAGATCACCACCAAAGTGCATTGTTTACATCTGTTGTCCCCTCTAAATCACCCACTGATCACCCATCAATCACCCCCTGTCACCACCTGTCACTGCTACCCATCAGATCAGACCCTAATGTGCCCCTTGGGCACCCAATTACCCACCCACACCCTCAGACCCACCCTTGTATACATCTAGTCTCCCCTGTCAATCACCTGTCAATCACCCGTCAATCATCCCCTGTCACCACCTTTCACTGCCACCCATCCAACCCTAACCTGCCTCATGCGGGCATCTGATCACCCCCACACCATCAGGGGGTGATTTAGGGCCCCTAAAATGCCAGGGCAGTATAGGAACCCCACAAATGACCCCATTTTAGAAAGAAGACACCCCAAGGTATTCCATTAGGAGTATGGTGAGCTCATAGAAGATTTTATTTTTTGTCACAAGTTAGCGGAAAATGACACTTTGTGAAAAAAAAAACAGTAAAAATCTATTTCCGCTAACTTGTGACAAAAAAGAAAATCTTCTATGAACTCACCATACTCCTAACAGAATACTTGGAATGTCTTCTTTCTAAAATGGGGTCATTTGTGGGGTTCCTATACTGCCCTGGCATTTTAGGGGCCCTAAAGCATGAGGAGTAGTCTAGAAACCAAATGCCTCAAAATGACCTGTGAAATCCTCAAGGTACTCAAAGGACGTTGGGCCCCTCAGCGCACCTAGGTTACAAAAAAGTGTTACACATGTGGTATCGCCGTTCTGAGGAGAAGTAGTATAATGTGTTTTGGGGTGTATTTTTACACATGCCCATGCTGGGTGGGAGAAATCTCTCTGTAAATGGACAATTGTGTGTAAAAAAAAATCAAAAAAATCTCATTTACAGAGATATTTCTCCCACCCAGCATGGGTATGTGTAAAAATACACCCCAAAACACATTGGGGCTGATTCACAAAGCGGTGCAAACTTTTTCGCGGACTTTTGTGCGCGCAATTTGGCGCGATCGCGCGAATCGCGGCAAATTGCGCGCGCAAAAGTCCGCGAAAAAGTTTGCACCACTTTGTGAATCAGGCCCATTATACTACTTCTCCTGAGTACGACAATACCACGTGTGACCCCTTTTTGCAGCCTAGGTGCGCTAAGGGGCCCAACATCCTATGAGCACCTTTAGGCTTTACAGGGGTGCTTACAATTTAGCACCCCCAAAATGCCAGGACAGTAAACACACCCCACAAATGACCCGATTTTGGAAAGTAGACACTCCAAGGTATTCAGAGAGGGGCATGGTGAGTACATGGCAGATTTATTTATTTTTTGTCACAAGTTTGCAGTAATGGAAACTTTTTTTTTTCTTTTTGTTTCAAAGTGTCATTTTCCGCTAACTTGTGACAAAAAATAAAATCTTCTATGAACTCACCATGCCTCTTAGTGAATACTTTGGGATGTCATTTGGGGGGTCATTTGGGGGGTATTTATACTATCCGGGAATTTTAGCACCTCATAAAACCTGACAGGTGGTCAGAAAAGTCAGAGATGCTTCAAAATAGGAAAATTCACTTTTTGGCACCATACTTTGTAAACACTATAACTTTTACCCAAACCAGTAAATATACACTTATTGGATTTTTTTTTTTATCAAAGACATGTAGCAGAATAAATTTGGACAAAAATGTATACAGAAATTTTACTTTATTTGAAAAATGTCAGCACAGAAAGTTAAAAAAAATCATTTTTTTTTACAAAATTCATGTCTTTTTTGATGAATATAATAAAAACTAAAAATCACAGCAGCAATCAAATAGCACCAAAAGAAAGCTGTATTAGTGACAAGAAAAAGAGGGAAAATTCATTTAGCTGGTAGGTTGAATGACCGAGCAATAAACCATGAAATCTGCAGTGGTCTTAATGGAAAAAAAGGCTCTGGTCCTTAAGGGGTAGAAAGACTGTGGTCCTCAAGAGGTTAAGCCCCCTACAGCTGATAGATGCCCTCACCGTGTCCCTCCGATCCTCCCGTCCCCGCCGGCAGCTACTTCCGGTTTCGCCGTCACCGTCCGTCAGGCTGGGAATGCGAAGAATCACTCGTTCCCAGCCTGACGGACGGTGACGGCGAAACCGGAAGTAGCTGCCATATCGCCCCCTATGCTGCTATTGCATTTTTTGTCCAGAAAAAAAAAAACACCCAATCAGAAACTAATCACTAATCGCAAACCACTGTAGACGCTAGGAACTCCCATACAACAAATGCAAACCGCACAAAAAACGCTAACGCAAACCGCTAAACAACCGCTTGCAAAATGCTCCCAAAAAAAAAATAGCTACCATTTAGCAAAATACAGTGTGAATGTGTCTCTACTATTAAAGGGACTCCGAGCACACAGCCGCGACACTCAGACGAGTGTCGGCCCAACACTTCCTGGCATAGGAAGAGGCACGTCATTACGCCGGCCGATACGCGTCATGACGGCAGCCGGCGTGACAGTCCTGCGCATGCGCAGTAAACCCGCGTATGTGCAGGACTGTCACGCCGGCCGCGTCATGACGCGTAGCTCGGAGTCCCTTTAACAGTAGTGGTACAAGCAAAGTTAGAGACAAATAAAATAAAAAACTCTCTAAACAGTATGATACACTTTTTAATGTAAAATATAAATAAATGCACAGAAACAGTACCAAACATATATGCATTTTGTTCAATAGATTACTTACCTCAATCACCATCCTTTTTAAGCTGGGCGAGTTCTTGGGAGGCATGATTCTGTCTGTGGAATCTGGAATGTGCCCTGCAGAAAAAGTCTGTGGTGTCTCTCCAGGTCTCTTCCACGCGTCTGCCTGTTTATTTGAAATTCCTGTTGTTTTGTACGCATTAGCCAATCACAGGCTTTGAAGCTAAGTGTGCCCGGAACGCGTGCGCACGCGTACGTTTTGACTAGTGTTGGGCGAACATCTAGATGTTCGGGTTCGGGCCGAACAGGCCGAACATGGCCGCGATGTTCGGGTGTTCGAGCCGAACTCCGAACATAATGGAAGTCAATGGGGACCCGAACTTTCGTGCTTTGTAAAGCCTCCTTACATGCTACATACCTCAAATTTACAGGGTATGTGCACCTTGGGAGTGGGTACAAGAGGAAAAAAAATTAGCAAAAAGAGCTTATAGTTTTTGAGAAAATCGATTTTAAAGTTTCAAAGGGAAAACTGTCTTTTAAATGCGGGAAATGTCTGTTTTCTTTGCACAGGTAACATGCTTTTTGTCGGCATGCTGTCATAAATGTAATACAGATAAGAGGTTCCAGGAAAAGGGACCGGTAACGCTAACCCAGCAGCAGCACACGTGATGGAACAGGAGGAGGGTGGCGCAGGAGGAGAAGGCCACGCTTTGAGACACAACAACCCAGGCCTTGCATGAGGACAAGAAGCGTGCGGATAGCAATTTGCAATTTGTCGCCATGCAGTCATAAATGTAATACAGATGAGAGGTTCAATAAACAGGGACCGGAAACGCTAACCCATCACAGATGTTCATTGTTCATGTTACTTGGTTGGGGTCCGGGAGTGTTGCGTAGTCGTTTCCAATCCAGGATTGATTCATTTTAATTTGAGTCAGACGGTCTGCATTTTCTGTGGAGAGGCGGATACGCCAATCTGTGACTATGCCTCCGGCAGCACTGAAACAGCGTTCCGACATAACGCTGGCTGCCGGGCAAGCCAGCACCTCTATTGCGTACATTGCCAGTTCGTGCCAGGTGTCTAGCTTCAATACCCAATAGTTGAAGGGTGCAGATGGATTGTTCAACACAGCTATGCCATCTGACATGTAGTCCTTGACCATCTTCTCCAGGCGATCGGTGTTGGAGGTGGATCTGCACGCTTGCTGTTCTGTGTGCTGCTGCATGGGTGTCAGAAAATTTTCCCACTCCAAGGACACTGCCGATACCATGCCCTTTTGGGCACTAGCTGCGGCTTGTGTTGTTTGCTGCCCTCCTGGTCGTCCTGGGTTTGCGGAAGTCAGTCTGTCGGCGTACAACTGGCTAGAGGAGGAGGAGGATGTCAATCTCCTCTCTAAAGTCTCCACAAGGGCCTGCTGGTATTCTTCCATTTTGACCTGTCTGACTCTTTCTTCAAGCAGTTTTGGAACATTGTGTTTGTACCGTGGATCCAGAAGGGTATAAACCCAGTAATTGGTGTTGTCCAGAATGCGCACAATGCGTGGGTCACGTTCAATGCAGTCCTAGGCCGAAGAGGTCATAGCCTAGGGTCACAAAAACCTGTTTATTTGGGCAATTTCAATGGTAGTGATGCTGACGTACATAAATCTCAGCCATGGCCGTTAGCAACGTCTGAATTGCAGGTAGAAGACATATTGTTAGACTTGGATTCCAAAGATGGGGTCCCTACATCTCTGCAAACCAGAGTTACAGGGGTCCAAAATTGGTAAAATCCCCCATAGGCTTTCATTGCCTCCCTATTTCACTTTCCAAAATCTCACATCTTTTCAAAGGGCAATTGCTCAGCAGTGGCAAATTTTCTAGCATTGTAGGGACCCTTAGGGGGAACATGACTGGTGAGTTTTGGGCCCCTAGGCCGAAGAGGTCATAGCCTAGGGTCACAAAAACCTGTTTATTTGGGCAATTTCAATGGTGGCGAGTCTGACGTACATAAATCTCAGCCATGGTCGTTAGCAACGTCAGAATCTCACGAAATGTCTCATGCAGGTAGAAGACATATTGTTAGACTTGGGCTCCAAAGATGGGTTCCCTACATCTCTGCAAACCAGAGTTACAGGGCTCCAAATTTGGTAAAATCCCCCATAGGCTTTCATTGGGCCTCCTATTTACAGTTCCAAAATCTCACATCTTTTCAAAGGGCAATTGCTCAGCAGTGGCAAATTTTCTAGCATTTTAGGAACTGTTAGGGGGATCATAACTGGTGAGTTTCGGGCCCCTAGGCCGAAGAGGTCATAGCCTAGGGTAACAAAAACCTGTTTATTTGGGCTATTTCAATGGTAGTGATGCTGACGTACATAAATCTCAGCCATGGCCGTTAGCAACGTCTGAATTTCACAAAATGTCTCATGCAGGTAGAAGACATATTGTTAGACTTGGATTCCAAAGATGGGGTCCCTACATCTCTGCAAACCAGAGTTACAGGGGTGCAAAATTGGTAAAATCCCCCATAGGCTTTCATTGCCTCCCTATTTCACTTTCCAAAATCTCACATCTTTTCAAAGGGCAATTGCTCAGCAGTGGCAAATTTTCTAGCATTGTAGGGACCCTTAGGGGGAACATGACTGGTGAGTTTCGGGCCCCTAGGCCAAAGAGGTCATAGCCTAGGGTCACAAAAACCTGTTTATTTGGGCTATTTCAATGGTAGTGATGCTGACGTACATAAATCTCAGCCATGGCCGTTAGCAACGTCTGAATTTCACGAAATGTCTCATGCAGATAGAAGACATATTGTTAGACTTGGATTCCAAAGATGGGGTCCCTACATCTCTGCAAACCAGAGTTACAGGGCTCCAAATTTGGTAAAATCCCCCATAGGCTTTCATTGGGCCTCCTATTTACAGTTCCAAAATCTCACATCTTTTTAAAGGGCAATTGCTCAGCAGTGGCAAATTTTCTAGCATTTTAGGAACTGTTAGGGGGATCATAACTGGTGAGTTTCGGGCCCCTAGGCCGAAGAGGTCATAGCCTAGGGTAACAAAAACCTGTTTATTTGGGCTATTTCAATGGTAGTGATGCTGACGTACATAAATCTCAGCCATGGCCGTTAGCAACGTCTGAATTTCACAAAATGTCTCATGCAGGTAGAAGACATATTGTTAGACTTGGATTCCAAAGATGGGGTCCCTACATCTCTGCAAACCAGAGTTACAGGGGTGCAAAATTGGTAAAATCCCCCATAGGCTTTCATTGCCTCCCTATTTCACTTTCCAAAATCTCACATCTTTTCAAAGGGCAATTGCTCAGCAGTGGCAAATTTTCTAGCATTGTAGGGACCCTTAGGGGGAACATGACTGGTGAGTTTCGGGCCCCTAGGCCAAATAGGTCATAGCCTAGGGTCAAAAAAACCTGTTTATTTGGGCTATTTCAATGGTAGTGATGCTGACGTACATACATCTCAGCCATGGCCGTTAGCAACGTCTGAATTTCACGAAATGCCTCATGCAGGTAGAAGACATATTTTTAGACTTGGATTCCAAAGATGGGGTCCCTACATCTCTGCAAACCAGAGTTACAGGGCTCCAAATTTGGTAAAATCCCCCATAGGCTTTCATTGGGCCTCCTATTTACAGTTCCAAAATCTCACATCTTTTCAAAGGGAAATTGCTCAGCAGTGGCACATTTTCTAGCATTGTAGGGACCCTTAGGGGGAACATGACTGGTGAGTTTCGGGCCCCTAGGCCAAAGAGGTCATAGCCTAGGGTCACAAAAACCTGTTTATTTGGGCAATTTCAATGGTAGTGATGCTGACGTACATAAATCTCAGCCATGGCCGTTAGCAACGTCTGAATTTCACGAAATGTCTCATGCAGGTAGAAGACATATTGTTAGACTTGGATTCCAAAGATGGGGTCCCTACATCTCTGCAAACCAGAGTTACAGGGGTCCAAAATTGGTAAAATCCCCCATAGGCTTTCATTGCCTCCCTATTTCACTTTCCAAAATCTCACATCTTTTCAAAGGGCAATTGCTCAGCAGTGGCAAATTTTCTAGCATTGTAGGGACCCTTAGGGGGAACATGACTGGTGAGTTTTGGGCCCCTAGGCCGAAGAGGTCATAGCCTAGGGTCACAAAAACCTGTTTATTTGGGCAATTTCAATGGTGGCGAGTCTGACGTACATAAATCTCAGCCATGGTCGTTAGCAACGTCAGAATCTCACGAAATGTCTCATGCAGGTAGAAGACATATTGTTAGACTTGGGCTCCAAAGATGGGTTCCCTACATCTCTGCAAACCAGAGTTACAGGGCTCCAAAATTGGTAAAATCCCCCATAGGCTTTCATTGGGCCTACTATTTACCGTTCCAAAATCTCACACCATTTCAAAGGGCAATGGCTCAGCAGTGGCAAAACTCACCAGTCATGATCCCCCTAAGAGTCCCTACAATGCTAGAAAATTTGGTACTGCTGAGCCATTGCCCTTTGAAAAGATGTGAGATTTTGGAAAGTGAAATAGGGAGGCAATGAAAGCCTATGGGGGATTTTACCAATTTTGGACCCCTGTAACTCTGGTTTGCAGAGATGTAGGGACCCCATCTTTGGAATCCAAGTCTAACAATATGTCTTCTACCTGCATGAGACATTTCGTGAAATTCAGACGTTGCTAACGGCCATGGCTGAGATTTATGTACGTCAGCATCACTACCATTGAAATAGCCCAAATAAACAGGTTTTTGTGACCCTAGGCTATGACCTCTTTGGCCTAGGGGCCCAAAACTCACCAGTCATGTTCCCCCTAAGGGTCCCTACAATTCTAGAAAATTTGCCACTGCTGAGCAATTGCCCTTTGAAAAGATGTGAGATTTTGGAAAGTGAAATAGGGAGGCAATGAAAGCCTATGGGGGATTTTACCAATTTTGCACCCCTGTAACTCTGGTTTGCAGAGATGTAGGGACCCCATATTTGGAATCCAAGTCTAACAATATGTCTTCTACCTGCATGAGACATTTTGTGAAATTCAGACGTTGCTAACGGCCATGGCTGAGATTTATGTACGTCAGCATCACTACCATTGAAATTGCCCAAATAAACAGGTTTTTGTGACCCTAGGCTATGACCTCTTCGGCCTAGGGGGTCCGAAACTCACCAGTTATAATCCCCCTAACAGTTCCTACAATGCTAAAAAATTTGCCACTGCTGAGCAATTGCCCTTTGAAAAGATGTGAGATTTTGGAACTGTAAATAGGAGGCCCAATGAAAGCCTATGGGGGATTTTACCAAATTTGGAGCCCTGTAACTCTGGTTTGCAGAGATGTAGGGAACTTATCTTTGGAGCCCAAGTCTAACAATATGTCTTCTACCTGCATGAGACATTTCGTGAGATTCAGACGTTGCTAACGGCCATTGCTGCGATTTATGTACGTCAGACTCGCCACAATTGAAATTGCCCAAATAAACAGGTTTTTGTGACCCTAGGCTATGACCTCTTCGGCCTAGGGGCCCAAAACTCACCAGTCATGTTCCCCCTAAGGGTCCCTACAATGCTAGAAAATTTGCCACTGCTGAGCAATTGCCCTTTGAAAAGATGTGAGATTTTGGAAAGTGAAATAGGGAGGCAATGAAAGCCTATGGGGGATTTTACCAATTTTGGACCCCTGTAACTCTGGTTTGCAGAGATGTAGGGACCCCATCTTTGGAATCCAAGTCTAACAATATGTCTTCTACCTGCAATTCAGACGTTGCTAACGGCCATGGCTGAGATTTATGTACGTCAGCATCACTACCATTGAAATTGCCCAAATAAACAGGTTTTTGTGACCCTAGGCTATGACCTCTTCGGCCTAGGACTGCATTGAACGCGACCCACGCATTGTGCGCATTCTGGACAACACCAATTACTCGGTTTATACCCTTCTGGATCCACGGTACAAACACAATGTTCCAAAACTGCTTGAAGAAAGAGTCAGACAGGTCAAAATGGAAGAATACCAGCAGGCCCTTGTGGAGACTTTAGAGAGGAGATTGACATCCTCCCCCTCCTCTAGCCAGTTGTACGCCGACAGACTGACTTCCGCAAACCCAGGACGACCAGGAGGGCAGCAAACAACACAAGCCGCAGCTAGTGCCCAAAAGGGAATGGTATCGGCAGTGTCCTTGGAGTGGGAACATTTTCTGACACCCATGCAGCAGCACACAGAACAGCAAGCGTGCAGATCCACCTCCAACACCGATCGCCTGGAGAAGATGGTCAAGGACTACATGTCAGATGGCATAGCTGTGTTGAACAATCCATCTGCACCCTTCAACTATTGGGTATCGAAGCTAGACACCTGGCACGAACTGGCAATGTACGCAATAGAGGTGCTGGCTTGCCCGGCAGCTAGCGTTATGTCGGAACGCTGTTTCAGTGCCGCCGGAGGCATCGTCACAGATCGGCGTATCCGCCTCTCCACAGAAAATGCAGACCGTCTGACTCAAATTAAAATGAATCAATCCTGGATTGGAAACGACTACGCAACACTCCCGGACCCCAACCAAGTAACATGAACAATGAACATCTGTGATGGGTTAGCGTTTCCGGTCCCTGTTTATTGAACCTCTCATCTGTATTACATTTATGACTGCATGGCGACAAAATGCAAATTGCTATCCGCACGCTTCTTGTCCTCATGCAAGGCCTGGGTTGTTGTGTCTCAAAGCGTGGCCTTCTCCTCCTGCGCCGCCCTCCTCCTGTTCCATCACGTGTGCTGCTGCTGGGTTAGCGTTACCGGTCCCTTTTCCTGGAACCTCTCATCTGTATTACATTTATGACTGCATGGCGACAAAATGCAAATTGCTATCCGCACGCTTCTTGTCCTCATGCAAGGCCTGGGTTGTTGTGTCTCAAAGCGTGGCCTTCTCCTCCTGCGCCGCCCTCCTCCTGTTCCATCACGTGTGCTGCTGCTGGGTTAGCGTTACCGGTCCCTTTTCCTGGAACCTCTCATCTGTATTACATTTATGACTGCATGCCAACAAAATGCAAATTGCTATCCGCACGCTTCTTGTCCTCATGCAAGGCCTGGGTTGTTGTGTCTCAAAGCGTGGCCTTCTCCTCCTGCGCCGCCCTCCTCCTGTTCCATCATGTGTGCTGCTGCTGGGTTAGCGTTACCGGTCCCTTTTCCTGGAACCTCTTATCTGTATTACATTCATGACTGCATGCCGACAAAAAGCATGTTACCTGTGCAAAGAAAACAGACATTTCCCGCATTTAAAAGACAGTTTTCCCTTTGAAACTTTAAAATCGATTTTCTCAAAAACTATAAGCTCTTTTTGCTAATTATTTTTCCTCTTGTACCCACTCCCAAGGTGCACATACCCTGTAAATTTGGGGCATGTAGCATGTAAGGAGGCTTTACAAAAGCACGAAAGTTCGGGTCCCCATTGACTTCCATTATGTTCAGAGTTCGGCTCGAACACCCGAACATCGCGACCATGTTCGGCCCGAACCCGAACATCTAGATGTTCGCCCAACATTACACGTGACCCGTTCGGCCAATCACAGCGCTAGCCGAACGTTTGGGGAACGTTCGGCCATGCGCTCTTAGTTCGGCCATCAGGTGTTCGGTCGAACTCGAACATCACCCGAACAGGGTGATGTTCTGCAGAACCCGAAAGGTGGCGAACACTGTTCACCCAACACTAGTTTTGACGCATACGGAGGATATGTATGCAATAGCTGTCACTCACAGTGCCGTCTATAGCGTACACATCAGTCGTGCATGCATCAAAACGTACGCGTTAATGGGTATTACGGCGCAAGCGTAACATCGTAGCGTAAGCAAATGGATTACGGCTCCTTACGCGTAACTGCGTAACATTAACGCGTAATTACAGTGGTGACCCGTAGATAATCTCCCACGCCGTAACCGTAATTGCGTAATGCATAATAGCGTACAATTACGCGTAACGATCCGTAAGCGTAGGTTTTTCCATTACGACCAGCACTGTCCAGTACGACTGTTGCACCAAGCACCACACTTTGCATCAACTATCACTCAGTTTCTACTATACTTGCATTATTGGTGATTCTGCAGATCACCACATAATCTGGTATAATGTCTGGATTATTGGTGATACTGCAGATCACTTAATAACCAGACATCTGTATTTGCTGACACCAATCGTTACAGAACAGCAGACCAAAAATGTCTGACACTATGCAGTCAGGTCGAACTCTTGACCACAGCCGTCAATAATTTGACTACTACAGTGAACACCCAGCAGGCACAGATTGACCAGTTGTCTGGGGGGTAGTTTTCAGGGCACAGGTCTGATTTCCGGAACTTTAAGAATCGGTGCCTTTCATATTTTGAGTTACGTCCTTCCTCTTCAGGTTCAGAGAGTCAGAGAGTTACTTTTATAAAGACGTTATTATCTGGCGATTCACAGACTTGGGCCTACAGTCTCCCCACTGCCCATGAAGCATTAACATCAGTTCAAGATTTTTTTTAAAACTATGGCAATTATATATGACCATCCAGATTTAGCAGTGACCGCAGAGAGGAAGCTCAAAACTCTCAGGCAAGGGCATAACACTGTAGAAACATATGCTGCAGAATTTAGAAGGTGGGCGGTGTCGGCTAGATGGGGGCAGTTTGTTTTTTATCAGGATTATCTGACACTGTTGCTGACCTTATGTTGGGTCACCCGGAACCTAAGTCTGTGGATGATGCGATCTCATTAGCTGCTAGGATAGATCGTCGGGTTCGCTATCAAAGGCAAACTCGAGGTAGAGCGCCAGAAAAAACACCTCCATCCATTTTCTGCTCCAGCACCTTCTCTTCCTCAGGACGAACCGATGCAAATCGGACAATCCAAATTATCTGAGGTAGAGAAAAACAGGAGACGTACTGAGAGACTCTGTCTATACTGTGCAGAAAAAGGTCATATTGTACAAAATTGTCCCAAGAAGGCGGAAAACTCTATCGCCTAGGTGTAGCTGGAGGTACTACCCTAGGCGAATCTGTGTTACCTCCAAAAGGAAATTGGTTACTTCTCCCGTGTTCTAGTACCTGGGAAGATCAAGTTCGGTCTACCCAGGCCTTTATAGACTCGGGTTCCGTAGCCAATTTTATTGACTATGATTTTGCCATTCAGTTTGGTTTTCCTCTTGTTTCCTTGGGCCGACAAATCTTTGTGACTTAGTGGATGATTCACCACTGCAGGGGAAACAACCCCTTTCACAGACTCCTGTATTGTTATGTCAGGTGGGGCACTGCATAAAGAACAAATACAGTTCTTTGTGCTCAAGATGGTCACTTCCACTGTGATCCTTGGTATGCCGTGGCTGCAAAAGCACTCCCCTCAGATTGACTGGAGCTCCAGGCAGTTGTTGAGCTGGTCTCCTTTTTGCCATCATCATTGCATGGAGAAAGTCACGGTTTGTGTTACCAAGGTTCAAATGGAAGGATTGCCTGCACAATACTCTGATTTTGCTGACTTATTCTGTCCAAAAGCAGCAGATAAACTTCCTCCTCATCGAAGTTTTGACTGCCCCATTGAGTTGAGACCAGGTTGTATTCCCCCTAGAGGCCACTTGTATAATCTTTCTGGGCCTGAAAAGCTCGCTATGCAGGAGTATATTAAAGAAAATTTGGCCAAGGGATTCATCCGTCCTTCAAAGTCTCCGGCCGGAGCAGGATTCTTTTTTGTACAGAAAAAGGACGGTGGCCTTCGGCCATATATTGATTACAGAGTTGAACAAAATTACTGTGAAAAATCGTTATCCTCTCCCTTTGATTAACGACTTGTTCTCTCAGGTTACTGATGCATCTATCTCTCTAAACTCGACCTGAGAGGGGCATACAACCTGGTGCGCATAAGGGAGGGTGACGAATGGAAAACGGCATTCAACACACCCAACGGGCACTACGAGTATCTTGTCATGCCCTTCGGGTTGTGTACCGCTCCTGCCGTCTTCCAAGAGTTGATTAACGAGGTCTTTAGAGAGGTCCTGGGGCGGTTCGTTCTTGTATATTTGGATGACATACTCATTTTTTCATCCAGTTTGGCTGAACATAGAGAGCATGTGAAATTTGTTCTAAGAAAACTCAGGCAGAATTCTCTATATGCAAAATTAGAGAAATGCCTTTTTAAGGCATCTGAAGTTCCCTTCTTGGGATACATTATCTCCACCGCCGGACTCTCTATGGACCCAAAAAAGGTTTCTGCCATTCTGGAGTGGCCACAACCTTTGGGGCTGAAGGCACTCCAGAGATTTCTTGGCTTTACCAATTATTACAGAAAGTTTATTAAGGGATTTTCTTCTGTGGTGTCACCTTTCACGGATTTACCAAGAAGGGGGCAGATACCTATAATTGGTCAGCTGAAGCACATTCTGCTTTTTCTTCATTGAAAAAACTGTTTTGCTCCGCCCCCATTTTATGTCATGTGGATGTCTCCTATCCTTTTATTGTTGAGGTGGATGCGTCAGAGATCGGGGTTGGTGCTGTACTGTCTCAACACTCCGGTTTGCAGGGCAGATTGCACCCATGCGCATTTTTCTCTCAAAAGTTTTCTCCTGCCGAGAGAAATTATGACATCGGAAATCGAGAATTGTTGGCCATCAAACTCGCGTTTGAGGAATGGCGACACTGGCTCGAAGGGGCAGAGCATACTATCACGGTCTATACTGACCACAAAAATTTAGAGTATATTGAGGGGGCCAAATGACTCAGTCCCAGGCAGGCTCGCTGGTCGTTATTCTTCTCGAGATTCAGGTTCATTATTACCTACAAACCAGGTAGTAAGAACATCAAGGTGGATGCGTTGTCTAGATGTTTTGAGCCCGAGACAGTACAGCCACCAACCCGAGAACATCCTTCCCGAGAAAGTTGTCCTCACAGCTACCGAAATTTGGGAGAATTGGTCGGCCACTTTGAGCCCCTATCAGCAGGACACTCCCGAGGGGAAACCAGAGGGGGTTCTGTTTGTGCCACTGCATTTTCGCCTGAAAATTCTTAATGTATTTCATTCACATAAGAACGCAGGGCATCCAGGGGTTGCCAGGACGCAGGAACTGTTGGACAGATGCGTCTGGTGGTAATCCATAGTCTCAGACTGCAAAGAATTTGTCTGAGATTGTTCAGTCTGTGCTAGGAATAAGCCGTCCAGACAGGCTCCGGTAGAAACGCTTCAGTCTTTGCCTGTACCTGAGCAGCCATGGACCCATCTATCCATGGACTTTGTGGGCGAGCTCCCTAGATCTGAGGGTAAGATGGTCATTTGGGTGGTAGTCGACAGGTTCAGTAAGATGGCCCACTTCATTCCATTGGACGGACTCCCCTCAGCCCAGGAACTGGCAGAACTCTTCATCCAGCATATTTTTCGTTTGCATGGGATACCGGAAAATATAGTGTTGGATAGGGGAGTCCAGTTTGTGACCAAGTTTTTGAGGGCCTTCTGTCATCATCTCAGTATGAACCTGTCATTTTCTTCCGGCTACCACCCACAGACCAATGGACAAACTGAAAGGGTTAACCAGTCCCTTGAACAGTTGCTAAGGTGCTATGTGGCAGATGCTCAGTCGGAGTGGGTAAAGTTCTTACCTTTAACAGAATTTGCGCATAATAACCTGAAAAGTTCCTCTTCAGGTTTTTCCCCATTTCAGGTAGTGACAGGGAGGTCACCCAAATTTTCCCCATTACCAGTGGTGTCATCCCCTTTTCCTGCTCTGGAGGAGTGGCAGGGAGCATTGAAGGAGATTTGGGTGATGGTCAAAAGAAACCAGGAAAAGGCCTTCCAGACCCAGAAAAAACAGGCAGATAAAAGATGGTCGGTAGAGTGGGAATTTGCTCCAGGAGACATGGTGTGGGTGTCTACCCGGCATCTGAACCTGAAACAACCCTCGCCTAAATTGGGCCCCAGATTTATAGGCCCATACCCTGTGTCCAAAAGGATTAATAACGTCACTTATGTCATTTCACTTCCTTCCAGTATGAGAGGTGTAAAGTCATTTAATGTATTTCTGTTGAAACCGGCTGTGCATGTAAATTCCTCTTCCCCCCCCCCCCCCCCTGTGGTGATCAGGTGGTCAGAAAAGTCAGAGATGCTTCAAAATAGGAAAATTCACTTTTTGGCACCATACTTTGTAAACACTACAACTTTTATCCATCCAGGAGACATGGTGTGGGTGTCTACCCGGCATCTGAACCTGAAACAACCCTCGCCTAAATTGGGCCCCAGATTTATAGGCCCATACCCTGTGTCCAAAATGATTAATAATGTCACTTATGCAATTTCACTTCCTTCCAGTATGAGAGGTGTAAAGTCATTTAATGTATTTCTGTTGAAACCGGCTGTGCATGTGGTTTCCTTCCCAGCCCCCCCCCCCCCCCCCCCCCCTGTGGTGATTGATGGTGAACCCGAATATCAGATTGAGCGGATTTTGGATTCTCGGTGGGCCCACAACTCGGTACAGTACCTTGTTCATTGGAAAGGGTATGGGCCTGAGGAAAGGTCTTGGGTGCCGGGTCATCGTATGCATGCTGAAGAACGTAGGAAAAAGTTCCATGAGTTGCATCCTGAGAAGCCGTGCAGGTTGTGTCCGGTGTCCACTGTCCACTGGCATGGGATAATACTGGTAAAGCATTTCATTGGTGTTCACTACATTATAGCATGTTGGCGTTCCGAGTTGGTCATAAGTAAAGACTTTAGGAGCTCGCCTTTCTCTTCTGAGTAAGTTATGAACTGTGTGTGTGTGATCTTCAACTGAATTTGGACATTGGGATACTAGAACCTCATTGTAACGATTGGTGTCAGCAAATACAGATGTCTGGTTATTAAGTGATCTCAAGGGGGGGGGGGGGGTACTGTAATGCACATTGGAGAGGCAGCTGCCTCCATTCCTCTGCCTGGTGTTTTTTCCGTGCCTCCGGCGTCTAGCACGCCGAGGATGGGGTTGTCAGCCGCACATAGGGTCGCATTGTAGCGTGCATGCGCGCAAAGACAGGACCTTTATGCTGGGAGGAGGCGCGTCAGCTGACCGGCCAGTCGGCTGGCGTCAGAGGAGACGTTCGCCGCTCCTCATTGGCTGAAGGTAGTGGGTGTGCCTATGGGGTCTCCTCCGCTTCTTCATCCTCTCGGCTTCACTCACAACTTGTCTGCTGTTGCGAATACTCTGTGTTAGCGCTCAGACCTTAGTTAGTTCCGGTGTGCTTTGATCCGGGAGGAAACCGGGGATTTCACACTAGATAGGAATTATTGTTACAGTTATATTACTTACACTATTGATATTCTGTGAATGACTCTGGCTTGCTACTAACCTCTTTCTCGCTCACTGATTCTGTACCTTCGCTCATCTGATCCTGTTGCCAACTCTGCCTGATTACCTATCTGCTCTTGCCTTCCGATTTTGTACTGTGTATGCCTGTCTGTTGCCGACCCTGCTTGTTTGACCTCGCTCCCCACCAGAGAGCCCTGATCTCTGGTGAGGACTTCCGTACTGATAGTACCCACCAGCTCCTCTGGTGAGATATTGCTAAATCTATCTAGTACCACTGTTGCACCTGTACTGATAGTACTCACCAGCTCCTCTGGTGAGGTATTGCTAAATCTATCCAGTACTACTGTTGCACCAAGCACCACACTTTGCATCAGCTATCACTCAGTTCCTACTATACTTGCATTATTGGTGATTCTGCAGATCACCACATAATCTGGTATAGTGTCTGGATTATTGGTGATACTGCAGATCACTTAATAACCAGACATCTGTATTTGCTGACACCAATCGTTACAATGAGGTTCTAGTATCCCAATGTCCAAATTCAGTTGAAGATCACACACACACAGTTCATAACTTACTCAGAAGAGAAAGGCGAGCTCCTAAAGTCTTTACTTATGACCAACTCGGAACGCCAACATGCTATAATGTAGTGAACACCAATGAAATGCTTTACCAGTATTATCCCATGCCAGTTAGAGGGGTTGAACCAAGGACAATGTGGACAAATCCATTTCAGATCTACCAACCATCATACCTACAGGCATGCTAGAAGTCAAACTGTCTTAGTTATGAAGCACATAGAGAGATTTCAGACCCTAAAGAAGAGTTCTGGAATATGTATGAAGAGTAGTTACATACTGCTGCTATAGCTAACCAAAGTGATCACAGTATAGTGCAGATAAGTTACCAGAATGCCTGGGGTTGAGAAATGTTCAGGTTAAAATATGTGTAGATGTCGGGACGGCATCTAATTTTGCAGGGGAGTGTAATAGGCTTATTTTTGTGTAGTCAAATCTGTAAAGCAAAAATTTATCAATTAGCTATTGGATTCTTTGAAATATCTATGTAAATAACAGGCTGAAATACAAGATCAGGATTTGGGCTTGGTTAAGTCTGTTTATGTTTAGCAACTAGTTTGACCTGTGGAAAGTACCTAGGGGTGGCTCTTGACCTGGCTACCTCATTCTCATCAGACATGATGCAGATAACGGAAGCATGCTCATGGAGTTCTTATTTATAATTCTCCTTTTTTCAGGTATTTTATCCATGTTTTAAGCTCAAAGTGAATCAGTGACTGATAGACAGTTATTGTATGCCAAATGTTCAATCTATGAACATGTTAAAAGCATGTGATGCAGATATTTGCTGTGGGTAAACCGAGCAGTGGTATATGTGTTATATATTAGCCAGCTAGCCATTCAGCCATTTCAATGCTATATGTGTTATATATCAAGCAGCTAGCCATTCAGCCATTTTAGTGTACATGTGTTATATGTTGGACAACTAGCCACTTAGCCATGTTAGTGATTTGCAGAAGAAGAGAAGATTAGGCCTCATAGCCAGTATGTAATGAGTGTGTTCTGTTCACATGAAGCTTTATAACTCACAGATCTGTAAGACTCATGTGTTAATTGTAAATGCATTTGAGCTAGTGTGCAGCCACATGAGTGTTTAGTGACCACCTGCAGTCAGCCATACTGGAACCATGTATCACAGTGAATCTATGCTGTTAAAAAGATCAACTAGTTAATGCATATTTACCTGTTCAGCAAGAAATGCTTTTGTATTTGCACTTTTATACGACTGTTATATGGACAAGAACTGGATGTTATTGTGGATTAGTTCTTATTGAAAACCTTTTATTTTGCTATGCAAATGATTTTCTTTGAATAAATTCTCATCAGACATGATGCAGATAGAGGAAGCATGCTCATGGAGTTCTTATTTATAATTTCCCTTTTTCAGGGTGTAACATCTGCTCATGCCCGTTTCTAGGACCGTGCGGGGCGTGCCGCCGCCCTGGGCACTGTTGGGAAGGGGGCGCTGTAATGGAGGGGGAGCCGGAGCCACGGGGAGGGCACCCCTCCCTCTCCCTCCCTCTCCTCTCCCGGGCCGCCCTCCGTGCTCCACCTCAGATGCATAGTGAGCAGGCAGGAAGCGCTGTTTACAACTCACCTCCCTGGCTCCAAGCGCCGCTCTCTCGCCGCCGGTCTCCTCTCTGTATACACGCTGATACACACGCTGCTTCCTGTTTAGCCGGAAGCAGCGTGTGTATCAGCGTGTAGGCAGAGAGGAAAAGACCTGCGGCGAGAGAGCGGCGCTTGGAGCCAGGGAGGTGAGTTGTAAACAGCGCTTCCTGCCTGCTCACTATGCATCTGAGGGGGGAGCATGGAGGGCGGCCCGGGAGAGGAGAGGGAGGGAGAGGGAGGGCTGCCCTTCCCGCGGCTCCGGCTCCCCCCTCCATTATGGGGCACAGCTACCTATCTAACCTATACTGGGGGGCAGCTACCTAATCTAACCTACACTGGGAGGCAGCTACCTATCTAACCTATATTGGGGGGGCACCTACCTAATCTAACATACACTAGGGGGCAGCTACCTATCTAACCTACACTGGGGGGCAGCTACCTATCTAACCTATACTGGGGGGCACCTACCTAATCTAACCTACACTGGGGGGCAGCTACCTATCTAACCTACACTGGGGGGCAGCTACCTATCTAACCTATACTGGGGGGCAGCTACCTAATCTAACCTATACTGGGGGGCAGCTACCTATCTAACCTGTACTGGGGGGCACCTACCTAGCCTATACTGGGGGGGAAGCTACCTAATCTAACCTATACTGGGGGGCAGCTACCTATCTAACCTATGCTGGGGGGCACCTACCTAACCTATACTGGGGGGGCAGCTACCTAATCTAAACTACACTGGGGAGCAGCTACATATCTAACCTTCACTGGGGGGCAGCTACCTCTCTAACCTATACTGGGGGGCAGCTACCTAATCTAACCTATACTGGGGGGCAGCTACCTATCTAACCTGTACTGGGGGGGGGGAACCTACCTAACCTATACTTGGGGGGGGGGGGGGGCAGCTACCTAATCTAACCTATACTGGGGGGCACCTACCTAACCTATACTGGGGGGGCAGCTACCTAATCTAACCTATACTGGGGGCACCTACCTATCTAACCTATACTAGGGGGCAGCTACCTAATCTAACCTATACTGGGGGGCAGCTACCTAATCTAACCTATACTGGGGGGCAGCTATCTATCTAACCTATACTGGGGGGCAGCTATCTATCTAACCTATATTGGGGGGCACCTACCTAACCTATACTGGGGGAGGGGGGCAGCTACCTAATCTAACCTATACTGGGGGCACCTACCTATCTAACCTATGCTGGGGGGGCAGCTACCTAATCTAACCTATACTGGGGGGCACCTGTCTAATCTAGCCTATACTGGGGGGCAGCTACCTAATTTAACCTATACTGGGGGGCACCCACCTACCTATCTAACCTATACTGAGGGGCACCCACCTACCTATCTAACCTATACTGGGGGGCAGCTACCTATCTAACCTATATTGGGGGGCAGCTACCTAATCTAACCTATACTGGGGGGCAGCTACCTATCTAACCTGTACTGGGGGGAACCTACCTAACCTATACTTGGGGAGGGGGGGCAGCTACCTAATCTAACCTATACTGGGGGGCAGCAACCTATCTAACCTATACTGGAGGGCACCTACCTAACCTATACTGGGGGGGCAGCTACCTAATCTAACCTATACTGGGGGGCACCCACCTATCTCACCTATACTAGGGGGCAGCTACCTAATCTAACCTATACTGGGGGGCAGCTATCTATCTAACCTATATTGGGGGGCACCTACCTAACCTATACTGGGGGGGGGGCAGCTACCTAATCTAACCTATACTGGGGGCACCTACCTATCTAACCTATACTGGGGGGGCAGCTACCTAATCTAACCTATACTGGGGGGCACCTGTCTAATCTAGCCTATACTGGGGGGCAGCTACCTAATTTAACCTATACTGGGGGCCGCAGTAGCGTCCCTACCATAGAGCGCAGGGGGGCGGGGCGCACCGGGTGACAGACACCCAGGGGGGTGTCGCCACGACCCCCCACAGCAGCACAGGAAAGCAGGGCTAGAAGGAGAGGCTGTGGAGGCAGCGGTGGGGAGGGGGGAAATATCCTCCCCCTCCCTCACCTGGGACCTCTCCTTCTGCCTCTCTCTCCCCCTCCAGAAATTAGCGGCGACAAGTGCGGGGCGGCCGGAGGCATATGGACAATTACTCACCTGATTTCCGCGTTCCAAGCCTGGAGCGCAGCGTCATGACGTTACAGGTCTCCGTCTTTAATGCCGCCCACTGTGCTGCGGAAGCACAGTGGGCGGCATTGGAGGCGGAGACCTGTAACGTCATGACGCTGCCAGCGCTTGGAACGCGGAAATCAGGTGAGTAATTCTCTGTACGCCTCCGGCCGCCCCGCACTTGTCGCCGCTATGCTGGAGAGGGGAGAAAGAGGCAGAAGGAGGGGTCCCAGGTGAGGGACCCCTCCACAGCCCCTCCATCTAGCCCTGCTTCCCACTCCTGGGGCACCTATATTGGGGGCAACTAAACTAGCTTACTGGGGGCAACTATACTAGCTTACTGGGGGCAACTATACTAGCCATACTGGGGGCAACTATACTAGCCATACTGGGGGCAACTATACTAGCCATACTGGGGGCAACTATACTAGCTTACTGGGGGCAACTATACTAGCCATACGGGGGGCAACTATACTAGCCATACTGGGGGCAACTATACTAGCCATACTGGGGGCAACTATACTAGCTTACTGGGGGAAACTATACTAGCTTACTGGGGGCAACTATACTAGCTTACTGGGGGCAACTATACTAACCATACTGGGGGCAACTATACTAGCCATACTGGGGGCAACTATACTAGCTTACTAGGGGCAACTATACTAGCTTACTGGGGGCAACTATACTAGCTTACTGGGGGCAACTATACTAGCCATACTGGGGGCAACTATACTAGCTATACTGGGGGCAACTAAACTATACTAGCTATACTGGGGGCAACTAAACTATACTAGCTATACTGGGGGGCAGCTATACTGGCTGGGGGCAACTATACTAGCTATACTGGCTGGGACAACTATACTAGCTATACTGGGGGCAGCTATCCTGGCTGGGGGCAACTATACTAACTGTACTTACTGGGGGCAACTATACTAGCCATACTGGGGGCAACTATACTAGCCATACTGGGGGCAACTATACTAGCTTACTGGGGGCAACTATACTAGCTATACTGGGGGCAACTAAACTATACTAGCTATACTGGGGGCAACTATACTGGCTGGGGCAACTATACTGGCTGGGGCAACTAAACTAGCTATACTGGGGGCAGCTATCCTGGCTGGGGGCAACTATACTAGCTATACTGGCTGGGGCAACTATACTAGCTATACTGGGGGCAGCTATCCTGGCTGGGGGCAACTATACTGGCTGGGGGCGACCATACTAGCTATACTGGGGCAACTATACTAACTATACTGGGGCAACTATACTAACTATACTGGAGCAACTATACTAGCTATACTGTGGGCAACTGTACTAGCTATACTGTGGGCAACTGTACTAGCTATACTGTGGGCAACTGTACTAGCTATACTGTGGGAAACTTTACTAGCTATACTGGGGGCAACTATACTAGCTATACTTGGGCAACTATATTACCTACACTAAGGGCAACTATACTAGCTATATTGGGGGCAACTATACTAGCTATACTGGGGCAATGGCAGCGACATTCTCCAAGCACCCCTAAAGCACCCCCCAGCGTGAACTGACTTTCGGCGTCTAATAGACGCTGTGTCAGTTCACTGACAGCAGCAGCCCACAGCTGCGGCAGAGCAGGGCTACAGTAAAATGGCGTCTGAAGCCCTGCTCTGGAGACTTTGAGTCTGCAGTGCAGGGCTTCGGGCGCCATTTTCCCATAGCCCTGCTCTAAGCGCGGGAGTTTCAGTTGCTGGCTGGCTGCAGAGGATTGTGGGAGCTTGCGCCGGACGGAGGCCGGGACAGGAGGTCTGCTGCTGCTTCAGGTGAGTAAATGTTTTATTTTTATTTATATTAGCAGGTGTATCGACTGTTCTGGCCAGGTCTGCTACATGATTGAAGTGTTTTCTGGCCAGGTCGGCCACATGATTTCATGTATTTACTGGTCAAATCTTCCACATGATTGCATGTATTTTCTGGTCAGGTCTGCCACATGATTGCACATATTTTCTGGTCAAATCTTCCACGTTTGCATTTATTTTCTGGTCAAATCTTCCACATAATTGCATGTATTTTCTGGTCAAATCTTTCACATGCTTGCATGTATTTTCTGGCCAGGTATGCTACATGATTAAAGTGTTTTCTGGCCACGTCTGCCACATGATTGCATGTATTTTCTGGTCAAATCTTCCACATGATTGCATGTATTTTCTGGTCAAATCTGCTGACATGATTGCATGTATTTTCTGGCCAGGTCTGCTACATGATTGAAGTGTTTTCTGGCCAGGTTTGCTACGTGATTGTATGCATTTTCTGGTCTGGTCTGCTACATGATTGAAGTGGTTTCTGGCCAGGTCTGCCACGATTGCATGTATTTTCTGGTCAAATCTTCCACATGATTGCATGTATTTTCTGGGCAAATCTGCCGCCATGATTGCATGTATTTTCTAGGCAAATCTACCGCCATGATTGCATTTATTTTCTGGGCAAATCTACTCCCTTTATGTGTATTTTCTTGAGAAAACCTGCACAATTATGTGAATTTTCTGGGAAAAGGCTCACCAAAACTTGGGCCCACTGTCTTTGCGTTGCACTTTTAAAGGGAACCCGAGGTGAGAATAATATTGAGGCTGCCATATTTATCTCCTTTTAAGCAATGCCAGTTGCCTGGCTGCCGTGCTGGTCCTCTGCCTCTAATTCTTTCAACCATAGATCCTGAACAAGCATGCAGCAGGTCAGGGGTTTCTGACAATATTGTCAGAACTGACGAGATTAGTTGCATGCTTGTTTCTGGTGTAATTCAGTTCACTACTGCAGCCAAATAGATCAGCAGGGCTCCCTATTGTTTAAAAGGAAATAAATATGGCAGCCTCCATATCACTCTCATCCCAGGTTCACTTTATATTAGTTAGCTCCGCCCTCATCTTGTCATGGCCATGCCCATTTTTCACCGCAGTGCGCTTCACGTGCCGTAGGTTATAGCCACACCCATTTTTTGTGTGTGTGTGTGTGTGTGTGTGTGGGGGGTGTCTTTTAATACCCAGCACCGGGTGTCAAATGCCCTAGGTACGCCACTGCTGGGGGGCACCCACCTACCTATCTAACCTATACTGAGGGGCACCCACCTACCTATCTAACCTATACTGGGGGGCAGCTACCTATCTAACCTATATTGGGGGGGCAGCTACCTATCTAACCTATACTGGGGGCACTTATCTAACCTGTATTGGGGGCACCTACCTACCTAGCTAGCCTATACAGTTGGCAACTATACTGGATACCTATATTGGAGACACCTACCTAAATAACCTGTACTGGGGGCACCTACCTATCTCACCTATGCTGGGGGCAACTATTCTGGCTACCTATATTAGAGGCAGCCACCTATCTAACCTGTACTGGGGCACCTACCTATCTAACTTATACCGGGGGCGCCTGCCTATCTAACCTATACTGGGGGCAACTATCTTGGCTACCTATACTATTATTATTATTATTTATTGTATTTATAAAGCGCCAACATATTACGCAGCGCTGAGGCATCTACCTGGCTAACCTATAGCGGGGGCAACTATACTGGCTCACCTATGCCTGGCTACCTATACTTGGGGGACCTATAGCTGGCTACCTATACTAGGGTACCTATTCTTGGCTACCTATGCTGGGGGGACCTATACTAAGTGCAACTAGACCTGGCTAACCTATACTGCAGGCACCCATACCTTGCTCCGGGGGGGGCGCAATCTTTACACCCTCGCCCTGGGTGCATTTTAGCCTAGAAACTGCACTGCATCTGCTTCTGGGAGGTAAGTCCACCACTGCTTCCTAAGAAATTTTAATAATTTTAGTAACTTTTGTGCTATATAAATACATAATGATGATATGTTAAGACATTAGACTATTATTATGGTAGGGATTAGGGTGTGAGCTCCTCTGAGGACAGTTAGCAACATGACTATATACTCTGTAACGTGCTGCAGAAGATGTCAGTGCTATATAAATACATAATAATAATATGGTAGGACATTAGACTATGACTATAGTAGGGAATAGAGAGTGAGCCCCTTTGAGGATAGTCAGTGACATGATTATGTATTTTATATAGTGCTGTGTAACACCCTATAAAATTTACATTTGCTATTTGTGCATTAGTGAATACACCTTGATGTGAGACGGGACCAGATAATATACCGTATTTTCCGCCGTACGGAATACGCTCGGAATATAAGACGCACCTAGGTTTTGAGGGTAAAAACCAAGGAAAAAAATGTACACTAAACCTGGTGCGTCCATGTTCCAGGAGCGTCTTGTACATGTTCTCCTCCAAATGGTGTCCTCCATCAGGGGCGTAGCTAGAAATGACTGGGCCCCATAGCAAAAAATGTTATGGCCCCCCCCCCCCCACGACCTTCCAACCCCACGGACCTCGGACCCAGGGGCGTCTCACCCACCAGGCAAGTATAGGCGGTTGCCTGGGGCGCCATGAGGTGGTGAGGCGCCATGAGGTGGTGAGGCGCATTCCCCCGCCGCTGCTACTGTAACCATGTTTTTTTTTATATTATATTACCTCCCGACTCAGTCCCCGGTGCTCGGCACGCTACCATGTGCTCAGCAGTGTCTCCACCTCCACTTCTCCCCAGCCAATAGAGCAATCAATACTGCTCTTCTCTGCCAGGCTCCTTCTTTAAAGCCGTGCCCCTTCTTCTCAGTAGCCACACAGGTAAAGTGTTTACCTCGTGTGGCCCAGCCTTTAACTACGCCCCACGCCAGTCAAACCAGGAGCCAGCGGCCAGCCAGCTAATGCCCCCGACAGTCTGACCCCCCACCTGTGTCACTGGCTGCACACAGACACTGGAGCAAGATAGCCAGGGGGCAGATGCAGTCACAGAGAGAAGAATGTGATGTGTCCGTGTTGGAGCCCCGCCCCCGCACAAGACAGCAACACAGCCCGGGAGAAGGGAAGTTTCTGCTCCAGAGTAGTGATGGGAATTCCGGCTCTTTTCAGAGAATCGACTCTTCTGAATCGGCTCCCATTAAAGAGCCGGCTCTTACGGTATATCACTAAACACCACTCAGAATCGGAGTAAAAGCCCCACCCCCGTCTCCATGACAATTCCAGACTGCTTCTCTGACTGGGGCAATCCCTTCTGCTACTGCTCTGCTCCGCCCCATACACTCCTACAAGCTGCAAGAGGAGGACTACATCTCCCAACATGCCTCAGCGCCCTTTATTGCAGAGCAAAGCAGAGCTCTGTGGGGCGGCTGAGGCATCGGCTCTTTCAAAACTGAGAACCGGCTCTTGTCGTTCGCAGCAAAGAGCTAGTTCTTAGAGCCGGCTCGTTCGTGAATGACCCATCACTACTCCAGAGATGATAAGCTGCATGCACAGGCAGAAGAGAAGGTATGCAGGCAGGCTGCTAAGAACACTTCCTGTCCTGTGTGCAGACTCCCAGTACTGTTATAACTGCTAGAATGTGCCCTGCTCTTTTGATACTAGAGTTTTCTTTGAAAGCTGGTTAGGCTGTAGGCTGGTAAAGCTGTAAACCTGTGCTTTAGTGCTGTGTTGTCTCTTCCTCTCCCCTCTCTGTTCCTCTGCCCCCTCTTCCATCTTATGCTGTCTCTACCCCTCTCTGTTCCTCTGCACTCTCTTCCATCTTATGCTGTCTCTCCCTCTCCCCTCTGTTTCTCTGCACCCTTTTCCATCTTATGCTGTCTATCCCTCCCCCTCTCTGTTCCTCTACCCCCCTCTTACATCTTATGCTGCCTCTCCCTCTCTACTCTTTCCCTCTGCTCGGATTACGTGTATTTTCTGGTGAAATGCTTCCACATTACGATTATTTTCTGACAACGCTGACCCATTACGATTATTTTCTGGTGAAACGCTGCTGCCCTATGATTAATTTCTGGTGAAATGCTGCTGCAATAAGTGTATTTTCTGGTGAAACGCTGCCACCTTACGAATATTTTCCGGTGAACTGCTGCTGCAATAAGTGTATTTTCTGGTGAAACACTGCCACATTACGATTATTTTCTGGTAAATTACGATTCTGAATTACGATAATTACTATTATTTTCTGATGAAACACTGCCGCATTATGATTATTTTCTGATGAAACTATGCTGCATTATATTTATTTTGCTGGGGGGGAGGGGCTGGGGGGGGGGCACCACAGGTTTTCTCGCCTAGAGTGACAAAATGACTAGAGGCACCCCTGCTCGGACCTCCCACCCAAACATTCCTCCAGGACCCTCCACTCCAAAATTCCCACACCCCTCTAAGTACAGTATAAGTAGCCAGGTCTATAGGTGTCCCCAGTTTAGGTAGTAGTCAGGGGCGTAACTAGAAATCACTGCCCCCCCCCCCCTTCTGGCAACAGCAAATTAACATAAATACTGTACAAACGTTTTAACTCATACATGAACATTATGGAAAATCCAAGTTGAAAATAAACTGTGAAGATAAACAATTTCATCCATCCTACTCCTGAAAAATAAATTCATTTTGTACAACCTCCCAGTTTTATTTTCTATTTTAAAAAGTTAAAAAAGTAGGTTTAATGCTATTGTCTCATATGATGATGATTCAGCTTTTCCCATAGTCTCGCAGTTAGCAATCATGTGACCCCCAGAAAGACAAATTCAGCAATCATGAGGCCCCTATCAAGACAAATTCCGCAAAAATGAGGCCCCCAACTTGACAAATTCAGCAATCGTGAGGCACCCAACAAGACAAATTAACCTCTTGAGGACTGCAGGGCTAAACCCCCCTAGTGACCAGGCAATTTTTAGTTTAAAAGGCCACTGCAGCTTTAAGGCCAAGCTGCAGGGCCGCACAACATAGCACACGAGTGATTCCCCCCCCCTTTTCTCCCCACCAACAGAGCTCTCTGTTGGTGGGGTCTGATCGCTCCCCCCATGTTTATTTTTTGTTTAATAAATATTTGTGTTGCCGTATTTTATAAAAAAAACCCTCTTCCTTTAAGTCCCTTCCCTCCCTCGCTCCCTCCCTCCCCACAGCCGGCCAATTACGGCGATCGGCTGTCATAGGCTTCTGCCTATGAGAGCCGATCGCTCTCTTGTCCCCCATGGGGACAGCCGTGTCACACGGCTGTCCCCAGTGCAGCGCTGCTGCTGATCGCAGCGCTGCACAGAGTAAATAGACGGCGATCACGCCGTCTAACAGTCTCCCGAGCGGCAATAGCCGCTCGGAGACTGAAGGCGGGGCGGAGCTCCGCCCCCCAAGCAGGAGATGCGCGCGCAGCCTGCGCGCGATCTCCTGCAAAACAGAGCCCCAGGACTTTACGCCAATTGGCGTTAGGCGGTCCTGGGGCTGCCGCCGCGGCCACGCCTACTGGCGTGACGCGGTCGGCAAGAGGTTAAGCAATCATGAAGCCCCCGACAAGACAAATTCAGCAATCATGAGGCCCCCAACAAGACAAATTCAGCAATCATGAGGCCCCCAACAAGACAAATTCAGCAGTCATGAGGCACATAAATAGACAGCATTTCACATAAATAGGCAGAATGCCCCCTTAATATGGTAGACACCTCTCACCTGGCTTCTGAATTCTCCTGTACTGGCTGCTGTGCCTGGCAATACTGTTTTTGGTGGATTGGGGATGATGTGTGGGCTGAAAGGCCTGGCAGTGATGCTGTGGCCTGGCTGGCGGTGATGCTGTGGCCGGGTTGGCTGGCGGTGATGCTGTGGCTGGGTTGGCGGTGATGCTGTGGCTGGGTTGGCTGGCGGTGATGCTGGGCTGTGCTTGGCTGGTTGAAGTAAATGCATGCCCTGACTGGTGGTGATGCTGTGGCCTTTTTGACAGTGATTCTGGGCTGGTTGGCTGGTGGTGATGCTAGGCTGGCTGGCCTGGATAGTTTAGGTAGTGACAGGTGCCCCCTAGTTAAGGTAGCGCCAGGAGTCCCCAAGTTTAGGTAGTGACAGGAGCCCCACCAGTTCAGGCAGTGACAGGAGCCCCCCAGTGTAAGTAGTGACAGGTGACCTCCAGTGTAAGTAGTGACAGGTGACCCCCAGTTAGGAAGTGACTGACAGGGACCTCCAGGTTAGGTTGTGAGTGACAGGGACCCCCAGGTTAGGTTGTGAGTGACAGGCGCCCCCCAGTTAAGTAGTGAGCGACAGGCGCCCCCAGGTTAGGTTGTGAGTGACAGGGACCCCCAGCTTAGGGTGTGAGTGACAGACACCCCCCAGTTAAGTAGTGAGTGACAGGCGCCCCCCAGGTTTGGTTGTGAGTAACAGGGACCCCCAGGTTAGGGTGTGAGTGACAGACACCCCCCAGTTAAGTAGTGAGTGACAGGCGCCCCCCAGGTTTGGTTGTGAGTAACAGGGACCCCCAGGTTAGGTTGTGAGTGCCAGGGACCCCCAGGTTAGGTTGACAGGCGCCCCCCAGTTAAGTAGTGAGTGACAGACGCCCCCCAGTTAAGTAGTGAGTGACAGGGACCCCCAGGTTAGGCTGTGAGTGACAGCTGCCCCCCCAGTTAAGTAGTGAGTGACAGGCGCCCCCCAGGTTAGGTTGTGAGTGACAGGCGCCCACCAGTTAAGTAGTGAGTGACAGGCGCCCCCCAGTTAAGTAGTGAGTGACAGGGACTCCCAGGTTAGGCCGCCCCTCCCCCCGGGCCCGCTCTGGGCCGTTTTTGAGGGTTGGAGGGGTCGCAGCATGAGGGGAGAGCTTGGTGAGCTCGGGCTCTCCCCTCCAGCATTAAACAAAAATTGTATGCAGGAGGAGGCGGCGGGGCAGCGGCGGCAGATACATACCTTCCGTGCTCTCCACGGATGTGTCTCTCTCTAGCTTCTGACGCGACTTCCGGTATAAACAGGAAGTCGCGTCAGACACTAGAGGGAGAACCATCCGCGCTGGAGCGCACGGAAGGTATTTATCTGCCGCCGCTGCCCTGCCGCCTCCTCCTGCATACAATCTTTGTTTAATGCTGGAGGGGAGAGCCCGAGGTGAGGGAGGGGGGGGGGGCCTTCCCCCCTCCCCACCGACGTGCCACCAAGCTCTCCCCTCATGCTGCGACCCCTCCAGCACCTAGCGGGGCATCCTGCTGCGGGCCCCCCGTGACGTAGGGGCCCCATAGCAACGCTATGGTTGCTATCCCCATTGCTACGCCCTTGTCCTTCATGTCTCCCCTTGTATCCCCTATGTCAGCGTTTTTCAACCAATGTGCCGCGGCACACTAGTGTGCCGCGGCATGTTGCCTGGTGTGCCGTCCTGTTCCCCCCCTCCCGCTCGTCCCCGCGGCCGCCGCTGCTATTACCTTAGCAGCGGCCGATCTCCCCTCTCCAGCGCATGTGTTTATTCAAGGCAAGCAGCGTATCTCCCGGCTGCTCTGTGTGACGCGCAGGAATCAGGGCTCGGTTACCATAGTAACGGCGATACATATCGCCGCTACAGGAAGCCACTGCCCTGCTTCCTGCGCGTCACACAGAGCAGCTGGGAGATACGCTGCTTGCCTTGAATAAACACATGCGCTGGAGAGTGGAGAGCGGCAGCTGTTAAGGTAATAACAGCGGCGGGGACGGGCGGGGGGCACCACCTACCCATACTGGGGCACTATACTAGCTATACTGGGGCACTATACTGGGGTGCTATACTGGCTATACTGGGGCACTATTCTGGGGCACTATACTAGCTATACTGGGGCACTATACTGGGGCACTATACTGGCTATACTGGGGCACTATACTAGCTATACTGGGGCACTATTCTGGCTATACTGGGGCACTATTCTGGCTATACTGGGGCACTATTCTGGCTATACTGGGGCACTATACTAGCTATACTGGGGCACTATTCTGGCTATACTGGGGCACTATACTGGGGGCACTATACTGGCTATACTGGGGCACTATTCTGGCTATACTGGGGCACTATACTGGCTATACTGGGGGCACTATACTGGCTATACTGGGGCACTATTCTGGCTATACTGGGGCACTATACTAGCTATACTGGGGCACTATTCTGGCTATACTGGGGCACTATTCTGGCTATACTGGGGCACTATTCTGGCTATACTGGGGCACTATTCTGGCTATACTGGGGGCACTATACCGACTATACTGGGGCACTATACTAGCTATACTGAGGCAACTAAACTCCCTCCTACACTGGGGCAACTATGCTAGCTATGCAGCCGCCCCCCTCCCCCCCCCATAGCCTGCTGCGCACGGCACTGTCCACTAGGTCGCGCAACCCCCTGCCCCCCCCCCCCCCCCCCCCCCCCCCGCCGTTCCCCGGAGAAAAATTTGGTCATAAAGTGTGACCCGGCCCGGAAGAGGTTGGGAAACACTGCCCTATGTGTCCTCCTGTGTCCCCCATGTGTCCTCCTTTATCCCCCATGTCTCCCCTCATGAGTCCTCCTGTGTCCCCATGTGTCCTCCATTATCCCCCTTTGTCCCCATGTGTCCTCTTGTGTCCCCAATATCCTTCTGTGCCCACATTTGTCCCAGCGCGTGCTAGGCTCATGCTCCTGGCCCCCCAGGTGGGTAGCAGCAGCTGCTTACCTAATCCGCCATACCTACATGAATTTCTTCTCTTTCGTGGGTCTCCCTCTAGTGTTCAACTGGTATAGATCGCGTCATCAATACAAGCGAACACTAGGGCGAGCTGCATGGAGAAGAAGGATGTTTGCAATCCCTGTGGGCATGGCGGATTAGGAAAGCAGCTGCCGCTACACACCCGGGATGGCCAGGAGAGGGAGTGGAGGCACGCGGGGAGAGCCAGGCATACTGCAGGCACATAGGCAGGGAATTCCCGACATGGCGGCGCTACAATATCAGCGAGCGTTCATAAGTCAGGGATACCTGGTCTTTGCCGTATACAATGCAGGGATTTTTCTCCCCATTTTGGGGGAGAAAAATTGGATCTTATATGGCTGAAAATACAGTTGTTATTGCAAATACCTATCTTAATTGACTTAAAAGACAGCCATCTAGGTTCAAAATGTAACAATTTCACAACATTTCACATGTGCCTGATAAAAGCATTAAAAGGAATTTTGGCAATCCTGCCACTCCAACCAAAATCTAACTTTAATGCTTATGGAAAGTCAAATAATTCCAGCTTGCATGGAAATGTAATGCAAATTATACACACCACCAAGATTACTTGATTGGTGCAATTCCAGGCTACATACGATATCATTGGCCATCTCTGTTTATGGATAGTGTAGGAGGTGCTTAGCAGTGAGGGACTAAGGCCCCGTTCACATCACAAACGCGGATGGCCACGCATGCGGGACGCAACGCATGCGAACGCACGCCATCCGCGTTTGTGTGCGTTGCGTGGCTGATCCCATCACTGAAAAGTGAAAGGGACAGCCACGCGTTTTTACAAAAAATGCGTGCAGCATGCGTTCCCGGACTGCACAGGTCCGAAACGCATGCAGTGTGAACATCAGACACTGCACTCTATGCAATGTCTGATGTCGTGCGTGTCGGCCACCTGCACGCGTTTCCAAAACGCGGCTGGAAACGCGTGCAGTGTGAACGGGGCCTTACACTCTGGCTATGGCTGATAGCTCTGTCCATTCACTCTCCCTGATTAAAGTCAGCTGCAGAGTTCTGAAAGGCTCCCTGAGGCCTGGGACCCACTATAAAGCACAATCGCTAGTGGTTTGCGGTACTGCTTTGTAAGCCATTTAAGAAGCGATTTCCCTGCTCCTATACAATACATTAGAGTGGAAACAATCCCAGAATGCCACATGTCCTGTTATTGATATTTCCCTAATCACAATCGCTCCAGTGGGATGTCCTCCATCCACTTACATTGGCAAAGCATTTTGGGAAATCACTAGCGATTGAAAGTGATCCCAAAATGCTGCCAAAAATGTGGGTCCCAGGCCTCAATCATGAGATTGGTTGCCTGGTCCAAAACTGGTTACTTGTCATACAGTATATAAGCGCATTAACTCTGGTATAGACCACAAATGCCAGTTTATATAACCAAATTTATTTAGTATATTGAAAATAAATATTTGGAAAAAAAAACAAAAAAACAAGGCAATTACATCATTGAATAACGAATGATAAACAAACTACATAGAGTCCAGACAAAATTAAAAGGGGGCATAAGAAATGAAATGCTATACGGATTGATCTCCAGAACTCTCGTAGCCCTCGTATTTTCTGTATGGCAGGATTTGATCTCCAGAACTCTGGTAGCCCTCATCTTTTCCATAGGGCACGGATTGATCTCCAGAACTCTGGTAGCCCTCGTCTTTTCCATAGGGCACGGATTGATCTCAAGAACTCTGGTAGCCCTCATCTTTTCCATAGGGCACGGATTGATCTCCAGAACTGTGGTAGCCCTCATCTTTTCCGTATGGCACGGATTGATCTCCAGAACTGTGGTAGCCCTCGTCTTTTCCATAGGGCACGGATTGATCTTCAGAACTCTGGTAGCCCTCATCTTTTCCGTATGGCACGGATTGATCTCCAGAACTGTGGTAGCCCTCGTCTTTTCCATAGGGCACGGATTGATCTCCAGAACTGTGGTAGCCCTCGTCTTTTCCATAGGGCACGGATTGATCTTCAGAACTCTGGTAGCCCTCATCTTTTCCGTATGGCACGGATTGATCTCCAGAACTGTGGTAGCCCTCGTCTTTTCCATAGGGCACGGATTGATCTCCAGAACTGTGGTAGCCCTCATCTTTTCCGTATGGCACGGATTGATCTTCAGAACTCTGGTAGCCCTCATCTTTTCCGTATGGCACGGATTGATCTCCAGAACTGTGGTAGCCCTCGTCTTTTCCATAGGGCACGGATTGATCTCCAGAACTGTGGTAGCCCTCATCTTTTCCGTATGGCACGGATTGATCTCCAGAATTTTGGTAGCTCTCGTCTTTTCCATAGGGCACGGATTGATCTCCAGAACTCAGGTAGCCCTCATCTTTTCCGTATGGCATGGATTGATCTCCAGAACTGTGGTAGCCCTCGTCTTTTCCGTATGGCATGGATTGATCTCCAGAACTGTGGTAGCCCTCGTCTTTTCCATAGGGCACAGATTGATCTCCAGGACTCTGGTAGCCCTCATCTTTTCCGTATGGCACGGATTGATCTCCAGAACTGTGGTAGCCCTCGTCTTTTCCATAGGGCACGGATTGATCTCCAGTACTCTCGTAACCCTCATCCTTTCCGTATAGCACGGATTGATCTCCAGAATTGTGGTAGCCCTCATCTTTTCCGTATGGCACGGATTGATCTCCAGAACTGTGGTAGCCCTCGTCTTTTCCATAGGGCACAGATTGATCTCCAGGACTCTGGTAGCCCTCATCTTTTCCGTATGGCACGGATTGATCTCCAGAACTGTGGTAGCCCTCGTCTTTTCCATAGGGCACGGATTGATCTCCAGTACTCTCGTAACCCTCATCCTTTCCGTATAGCACGGATTGATCTCCAGAACTGTGGTAGCCCTCATCTTTTCCGTATGGCACGGATTGATCTCCAGAACTGTGGTAGCCCTCGTCTTTTCCATAGGGCACAGATTGATCTCCAGGACTCTGGTAGCCCTCATCTTTTCCGTATGGCACGGATTGATCTCCAGAACTGTGGTAGCCCTCGTCTTTTCCATAGGGCACGGATTGATCTCCAGTACTCTCGTAACCCTCATCCTTTCCGTATAGCACGGATTGATCTCCAGAACTGTGGTAGCCCTCATCTTTTCCGTATGGCATGGATTGATCTCCAGAACTGTGGTAGCCCTCGTCTTTTCCATAGGGCACAGATTGATCTCCAGGACTCTGGTAGCCCTCATCTTTTCCGTATGGCACGGATTGATCTCCAGAACTGTGGTAGCCCTCGTCTTTTCCATAGGGCACGGATTGATCTCCAGTACTCTCGTAACCCTCATCCTTTCCGTATAGCACGGATTGATCTCCAGAACTGTGGTAGCCCTCATCTTTTCCGTATGGCACGGATTGATCTCCAGAACTGTGGTAGCCCTCGTCTTTTCCATAGGGCACAGATTGATCTCCAGGACTCTGGTAGCCCTCATCTTTTCCGTATGGCACGGATTGATCTCCAGAACTGTGGTAGCCCTCGTCTTTTCCATAGGGCACGGATTGATCTCCAGTACTCTCGTAACCCTCATCCTTTCCGTATAGCACGGATTGATCTCCAGAACTGTGGTAGCCCTCATCTTTTCCGTATGGCACGGATTGATCTCCAGAACTGTGGTAGCCCTCGTCTTTTCCATAGGGCACAGATTGATCTCCAGGACTCTGGTAGCCCTCATCTTTTCCGTATGGCACGGATTGATCTCCAGAACTGTGGTAGCCCTCGTCTTTTCCATAGGGCACGGATTGATCTCCAGTACTCTCGTAACCCTCATCCTTTCCGTATAGCACGGATTGATCTCCAGAACTCTGGTAGCCCTCATCTTTTCCGTATGGCATGGATTGATCTCCAGAACTGTGGTAGCCCTCGTCTTTTCCGTATGGCATGGATTGATCTCCAGAACTGTGGTAGCCCTCGTCTTTTCCATAGGGCACAGATTGATCTCCAGGACTCTGGTAGCCCTCATCTTTTCCGTATGGCACGGATTGATCTCCAGAACTGTGGTAGCCCTCGTCTTTTCCGTATGGCATGGATTGATCTCCAGAACTGTGGTAGCCCTCGTCTTTTCCATAGGGCACAGATTGATCTCCAGGACTCTGGTAGCCCTCATCTTTTCCGTATGGCACGGATTGATCTCCAGAACTGTGGTAGCCCTCGTCTTTTCCATAGGGCACGGATTGATCTTCAGAACTCTGGTAGCCCTCATCTTTTCCGTATGGCACGGATTGATCTCCAGAACTGTGGTAGCCCTCGTCTTTTCCATAGGGCACGGATTGATCTCCAGAACTGTGGTAGCCCTCATCTTTTCCGTATGGCACGGATTGATCTCCAGAACTGTGGTAGCCCTCGTCTTTTCTGTACTGCACAGATTGATCTCCAGGACCCTCTTCTGATCCTGGTCCTGAAATGATATGAGGACACCATAATGTAATTCATGTAGTTAAAATGAGTGATACATTAATTAAATGTGCTAAAATGTCAAATGCATTTTAAACTTTGTGTTTGTGTATTGTTTTGTGATTATATACAGTGGGTTGCAAAAGTATTCGGCCCCCTTGAAGTTTTCCTTATTTTGTCACATTACTGCCACAAACATGAATCAATTTTATTGGAATTCCACATGAAAGACCAACACAAAGTGGTGTACACATGAGAAGTGGAACAAAAATCATACATGATTTCAAACATTTTTTACAAATAAATAACTGCAAAGTGGGGTGTGCATAATTATTCGGCCCCCTTTGATCTGAGTGCAGTCAGTTGCCTATAGACATTGCCTGATTAGTGCTAATGACTAAATAGAGTGCACCTGTGTGTAATCTAATGTCAGTACAAATACAGCTGCTCTGTGAGGGCCTCAGAGGTTGTCTAAGAGAATATTGGGAGCAACAACACCATGAAGTCCAAAGAACACACAAGACAGGTCAGGGATAAAGTTATTGAGAAATTTAAAGCAGGCTTAGGCTACAAAAAGATTTCCAAAGACTTGAACATCCCACGGAGCACTGTTCATTCATCATTCAGAAATGGAAGGAGTATGGCACAACTGTAAACCTACCAAGACAAGGCTGTCCACCTAAACTCACAGGCCGAACAAGGAGAGCGCTGATCAGAAATGCAGTCAAGAGGCCCATGGTGACTCTGGACGAGCTGCAGAGATCTACAGCTCAGGTGGGAGACTCTGTCCATAGGACAACTATTAGTCATGCACTGTACAAAGTTGGCCTTTATAGAAGAGTGGCAAGAAGAAAGGCATTGTTAACAGAAAGTATAAGTTTGCAGTTTGCCACAAACCATGTGGGGGACACAGCAACCATGTGGAAGAAGGTGCTCTGGTCAGATGAGGCCAAAATGGAACTTTTTGGCCAAAATGCAAAACACTATGTGTAGCAGAAAACTAACACTGCACATCACTCTGAACACACCATCCCCACTGTCAAATATGGTGGTGGCAGCATCATGCTCGGGGGGTGCATCTCTTCAGCAGGGACAGGGAAGCTGGTCAGAGTTGATGGGAAGATGGATGGAGCCAAATACAGGGCAAACTTGGAAGAAAACCTCTTGGAGACTGCAAAAGACTTGAGACTGGGGCGGAGGTTCACCTTCCAGCAGGACAATGACCCTAAACATAAAGCCAGGGCAACAATGGAATGGTTTAAAACAAAACATAGCTATGTGTTAGAATGGCCCAGTCAAAGTCCAGATCTAAATCCAATAGAGAATCAGTGACAAGATCTGAAAACTGCTGTTCACAAACGCTGTCCATCTAATCTGACTGAGCTGGAGCTGTTTTGCAAAGACGAATGGACAAGGATTTCAGTCTCTAGATGTGCAAAGCTAGAGAGATACCCTAAAAGACAGGCAGCTGTAATTGCAGGAAAAGGTGGTTCTACAAAGTATTGACTCAGGGGGCTGAATAATTACGCACACCCCATTTTGCAGTTATTTATTTGTAAAAAATGTTTGGAATCATGTATGATTTTCGATCCACTACTCACATGTACACCACTTTGTATTGGTCTTTCATGAGGAATTCCAATAAAATTGATGCATGTTTGTGGCAGTAATGTGACAAAATGTGGAAAACTTCAAGGGGGCCGAATACTTTTGCAACCCACTGTATGTACATTAGCTTTAAGCATTCATCAACACACCAAATCCCTGGTGTGATGGTGTGTATTGTAAGTGCATAGGACTGTAAAGCTGGTTATATCTGATGTGGTAAAATTATCAAGTCCACTCTAAAAGGAATCAGTTCATGAAGAAATTGATTCTTACCACACACTGCACATCAATTTTTAATAGATCCCAGCCAGGGCCGGCCTTAGGTTTCACAGCGCCCTGAGCGTAACAAGATTTTGGTGCCCCCCCCATTCATCCTCTTCATGCGCATACACACACACAGACACACACAATACACACAGACACCATACACACATATAGACACACACACACGCACAGACAGACACACAGACAGACACACACACACACACACAGACAGACAGACAGACAGACAGACAGACAGACAGACAGACAGACAGACAGACAGACAGACAGACAGACATACATACACACATACATACACACATACATACACAAACACACACACACTACACACACACTGTAAACACACACTGTACACACACACACATACACACTGTACACACACACACACTGTACACACACACACACACACACACACACACACACACACACACACACACACACACACACACACACACACACACACACACACACACACACACAGATCAAATATACACATGCAGACCACACACACATGCACACACAGTTTCCCTCCCTCCAATAAAAGTGTTTTCCCCCCTGCACAGCTTCCCTCCTATTAATGTTCCCCCGCTCTGAGCTCTTAGTTCCCTTCCCTCCCTCCCTCCCTCCGATGTAAAGAACAGTGCAGGCAGTGGCTCTCACCGGGCATCTTGCAAACAGCAGCTCTGCTCAGCTTAGCTCCCCGGGCATTCTTCTGAATTATAATATGGGCTTTGCTTGATGACCTCATCAAGCGAGGACCCTTAAAGCTGAGCTGAGCAGAGCTGCTGTTTGCAAGATGCCCGGTGAGAGCCACTGCCTGCACTGTTCTTTACATCGGAGGGAGGGAAGGGAACTGAGAGCTCAGAGCGGGGCAACATTAATCGGAGGGAAGCCATGCGTCAGGAAAGCATGCGCCCCCTGGAAGTCGGCGCCCTGAGCGACCGCTCCGGTCGCTCAGGTCAAAGGCCGGCCATGATCCCAGCAGGGAATTTACTGAAAATCGATCAGATTACAATGCTGCATGATTTTAAAGCAGTGCAACGCTATGAGTCAAACTCGAGCAAAAGGCAATCAACCTGACATTTTAGAGAAATCGATTGACCAGGAAATTCTATAAGCATATGAGCAGCTTAGGGAGTGCATTTGTCTCTTTTCTTCAAAGGAATTTTCTGCTTTTATCATGTTCCCTACATAGAGCAGTACACACTGCTCAACCAGGACTCAAACAGTGTGCAACAACTGCTGCAATTTCATTTATGTAATTGTCTTCAGAGAGTTCCATCTTTTCATACAATATAAACAGTAGGGATGGTCAATAAGATGCAGATAATCCTGAGTTAATGCAGGATTTATGCAAATTATGTATGCAAATATATGCAGCTTGAAATGGATCAGAATTCCACCTTGGCCGGATCCAATTGGTCTATTTTCAAGCTGCATAGATTTGCATACAAAATTTGTATAAACCTGGACCAGCTTAGAAATATTTGCTTCTCATTTACCATCCCTACTAAAAAGTATGATAAGAAGCAAAAACTGCAGTACCGAAGCTCACAGGACCTGCTGATTATTCCTACACCTGGATTTAGGTCACTTGATCATACTTCTAGTTTTAGGAATTTTAGTTTCTTTGACACAAAAAGTACAACCTCAGGTTGGTTTCAAATCAGCAACCAGCGATTTCACTGCGGTGCGATTAGTTAATTGCATCACACCGCAAAAACAAGCTTCGTAGATATCTGTGCTAATGAGCAATGCATTAATGTAATTCTTGGCTCCAAAACACCCCATAAATGGGGTTCTCTACCACTCGCTTCCTGTGGCGGAAATACACATTGCAAGCATGCGCCCTGAAACAATTTGCGTCCGCACATGCACACCACAATGCTAACGCCAAACTGTTTAAAATTTACCATTGAATTACATTACTTCCGTTAAATGTTCATCACTGCAGATGCTGTCCCATAACACATTATTGCCATAACGTTAAATCGGATGCTTCCGGTGCATTGCATCCAGTGTGAAATGTCCCATCGACTTTCATTGATTTAGCGTCACTCTGCGTTAAAAACGGGTAATGCAGCACAATGAAAACGTGGCAGTGTGAAAGGAGCCTCAAGGTGTCCAGTACCAGTACAACTGTTAGTGAATGATCATATTTTTGATAAGATTGAAAGAAAAAAGTGTATTTAATTAATCCAGACTACTAAGAAACCAACGTGCAATCAAATTTAAATCAGTTATGATCATATCCATGAAAAAGTTTGCCATGCAGAATGTGATCATAATGTGATTGATTATCTGTTCTCATACAATACAATCATTATAATCTGATCGAAAAGATGATCATTCACTAAAAATTATACTGTTAATGTGCAGTTGGCATGTTAAAGGACAACAAGTGAGAACTGAGAAGAATATGGAGGCTGCCATATTTTTTTTTCTATGAAGCAATACCAGTTGCCTGGCAGTCCTGCTGATCTCTATGGCTGCAGTAGTGTCTGAAGTACAACAGAAACAAGCATTCAGCTAATCTTGTCAGATCTGACAATAATGACAAACACCTGATCTTCTGCATGCTTGTTCAGGGTCTATGGCTAAAAGTATTAGGCCCGTTTCCACTAGGGCGGTTTCGCTGGCGATTCTGCAGAGTTTCCCCGCACATGATTCGCACGGGGAAACTCTGCCATAGGGGATGACGGCGTCGTGGTGGAATCGCTTGCGGGAGCGATTCGCCCGGAACCCCCCGCAGAATTCGCCGTGGAGGCTGCGAATCCCATAGTCGTGCATGGCACGGCTCATGGGATTCACCTGCAATCCCGCCCACCGGCTCAGTGCGGTGTGCGTCTGCGAGACGCACGCCGCACTAATGGAGACGAGCCCTTAGAGGCAGAGGATCAGCAGGACAGCCAGGCAACTGGTATTGCTTTAAACGAAATAAATATGACAGCCTCTATATTCTTTTCACTTCAGTTGTGCTTTAAGCAGTCCTCCTCCTCAGTCTTGCTCCATAAAGCAAGTAAATCCACCAACCCCAAATAGGTAGATTTGTCCCCCAATCCCCCACATACTCAACATTTCTGGATATAATAAAAAAAAATGTTCTATTGGATTTCAGAATGACCACATGAAGTAAGATAAATTTGGCATTTTAAATTAGATTTAAAAAATATGGAGACTAGAAAGTAGAGATTTGATAAGAGGTGACTTCTTTACAAATTAACAAAAAAAGAAAAACCCGGCAGCCAGAACTCCTTTTCACTTCTGTGAAGCTCAGTTACAGGCTAAGAATACATTACCTAATATCAAAATCACAAATCCTAAGGCAGCTTCTGGTGTGTTTACGTCACATGACCAGGAGATGGCACACAGAATACTGCAATTTTGTAAAGCTGCCCACACACTGATCGGAATAGATCTGATCGTTTTTTGTTTTTTTGTTTTTATACAAAAATGGTTTGTTGATAGAGAGATAATCAATCAGTGTTCCACACACTTGAATGGATATCTGATAGATTTTGATAGGGTTACCTTGCAGACAATGATTGGTTTGATTTGATCAAAACTGTATACTTTGAATCAAGTCAGAATCAATACAATAAAATAATCTAATCTATTAATTTGATAAAACATCAATATTGATCTGTGTATGGCCTCCTTAAAGGGATACTGTAGGGGGGGTCGGGTGAAAATGAGTTGAACTTGCCCGAGGCTTCTAATGGTCCCCTGCAGACATCCTGTACCCGTGCAGCCACTCACCGATGCTCGTGTTCCTGCCTCCGGTTCACTTCTGGAATTTCAGACTTTAAAGTCTGAAAACCACTGCGCCTGCGTTGCCATGTCCTCAATCCCGCTGATGTCACCAGGAGCGTACTGTGCAGACACAGAATATACTGGGTCTGCGCAGTATGCTCCTGGTGACATCAGCGGGATCGAGGACACGGCAACACAGGCGCAGTGTACAAGCAAGAGGTATGACCACATATAGCACCACACTAAAAGATTCAAAAAAGTATAACAATTTTATTTGAATAATCATCACATAGCAGCATAAAGCAATTGTTAAAAACATCTAAAAACCAAAAGAGCACCTCATCTCACTGGTAAAGATAAGTAAAGCGAAATAATCACAAAAAGCTATAATAGCAGGTATATAATATCACCTGGGTAGCTCAATATAAGAGCTGCCACAGGGATTGAACCTGGGTTCAGAAGGCCATATATACTAAAGTGCATAGAGTAGTGAATAAAAACGAATACAGACCATGATTAAACAACATAAAAATAAAAGTGCATATTGTGCAAATATATATCATACAAGATCAGCCCAATAGCAACCCATGGATGCTGAATAATAATGTGATATGATGCTGAGACCGTCCTAGCAGCATGGGTGGCAAACACAGGTGCAGTGGTTTTCAGACTTTAAAGTCTGAAGTTCCAGAAGTGAACCGGAGGCGGAGGCGGAGGCGGGGCCGGAGCATCGGTGAGTGGCTGCGCGGGCACAGGATGTCTGCGGGGGACCATTAGAAGCCCCGGGTAAATTCAACTCATTTTTCCCCAACCCCCCCCCCCCCCCCCCTACAGTATCCCTTTAAAGTAATCTGAAGTGGCCCAATAAATGAGTTGGATACTCTTCTATGGGGAGGCGTGAAGGCTCTAGATCCCATAGCCTCCATAGTCCTCGCTCCGTGCCGCTGTTCTATCGCCAGCCCTGGTGACGTTCTTTGACTAGCTTGGTAGAATACATCTTCAACCCTCCTCGGGCAGTCTTCAGAAGTACTGCCATCCCTGAGTACTTCCCGATGATGAGCGAATCCGTACTGCGCACGAGCAAGTCTGGGCTTGCACATCTGCATACACAGTGGGGCTCATACACAGTGGGGCTCATACACAGAGGGGCTCATACACAGAGGGGCTCATACACAGAGGGGCTCATACACAGAGGGGCTCATGCACAGAGAGGCACATGCACAGAGGGGCTCGTACAGAGAGGGGCCCATACACAGAGGGGCTCATACACAGAGGGGCTCATACACAGAGGGGCTCATACACAATAGGGCTCATACACAGTGGGGCTCATACACAGTGGGGCTCATACACAGTGGGGCTCATACACAGAGGGGCTCATACACAGAGGGGCTCATACACAGAGAGGCACATGCACAGAGGGGCTTGTACAGAGAGGGGCTCATACACAGAGGGGCTCATACACAGAGAGGCTTGTACAGAGAGGGGCTCATACACAGTGGGGCTCATACACAGAGAGGCACATGCACAGAGGGGCTTGTACAGAGAGGGGCTCATACACAGAGAGGCACATGCACAGAGGGGCTCATACACAGAGAGGGGCTCATACACAGAGAGGCACATGCACAGTGGGGCTCATACACAGAGGGGCACATACATACAGAGGCCCATACACAGAGGGGCACAGTCACCAGCAATCAGCAACTTTAATGTCAAAGATTGTCCAGAGAGCTGCAGCACAGGGCAGGTGGGGAGTTAAGAGACTGGGGGGAGCCTCTGGACCATCCACAGGCTTCTTCCTACTGCATATCTAACATTTTTTCTTTGAGGTCCCTTTTACACTTCCCTTACAACTTTGCATTGTGTTACCCTGTTTTACCACAGGGTAAGACAATGGGGCCCAGCACACTGAAAGCGGACCTGGTCTCAACACCTCCTCTCTGCTGTAAAAGATACGCAACAGTGTAATAACCTTAAAGAAAAACATTTCTTTGTTACAGCTGATACACTGCAGATGTATTGCACAATTTGTATCTACTTCCTGCTTTCATGAAAGTAGACATTGGGCCTGATTCACAAAGCAGTGCAAACACTTTGCACGCCTGTGAAAAGCCCTTTACCACACCTAAATTTTGTTTAGGCGTGATTAGAAGTATCTCGCGTGAAGCTTTGCGGCGTGCGCAACGCAGTAAGCCCTATGGATCTTTGCGCGCGCGCCTGCGCGTTTGCTTTGTGCGATCAGCAGCACAAAGCGGTGATAACTCTGCTAGTGCAAAGGTTATCACGCCTAAAGCCTTTTAGGCGTGATAACTGAGTTATCACCGCTTTGTGAATCAGGCCCATATTGTTTACATCCTGTGCTTTTAAATTAGCCTCCCTGCCATGGCAGTCAGCTGACACAGTCGAGGGATCAAATTACAACTTCTTGTGATTAGACACAGAGGAGTGGGAATTAGAAGGCTAAACTCTCTAAATACATACAGGGTGCATTTCTCTACATTTTCCTTCTGTCCTGTGCAAGAGTTTGGGTCCATATTAACATATTGTTTTGTGCCGGAAGTGCCCAATCGCCTGCCGAGCTGCCGCAAAGTCAACAACGTGTTACCGCCAGACTTCTGAGCAAGTTATGTAAGCCAATGGGCGATGCAGGGATTGTTGCCAGCGGTGCGGAACGTCAGAAAAACCTTGAGGTAACCCGGGAATCCCAGTGACATACTTCCTGCCCAGCAGGGAGTACGTCACATAGCGAGGGGGCGGTGCTATGTGTATGACCCTGTCGGAACATTCTGCTGCAGGGTCATATAAATGTAGTTTTTTGCATTGCAGTGCAATGCAATGGGGTGGGGCATCGCAACGCAGTAGCCAGATGTAAAACTGGCCTCAATGTAACAGGTACGGTACAAGTTTGCCTGGTTTTGCCGCATGTTGTTTCAGGTGTGTGCTTCAGACACTCCTGATGCATGAAAGATCAGCAGGACACCAGACAACTGGTACTGTTTAAACCAGACCTGAATTCCAAATTGCATCGCAATTCCCATAAGACTCAACCCTCTTTAGATGTTATATCCAATACATATTTATTGCCAGATATGTATACATGTAATTTGGAACTTGGTGAGATTGGGAGGTGTGATGGACCTCTCACCCCATTAGGACTCCCCGCAAACATATATGCTATCCTGAGGCTGGTGGACTATCCTTCTACAGTAAACCAGACCTGAACTCAGATCTTCCTCTCTGTTCTAAAAGATAAGCACCAGCATAGTAACCTTAAGGCCTTGTTCACATCTAAAATCGCCATCGCTGAAGGCAGCGTTTTGCGATTTTGTGTGCGATTATTTTTATACCTGCGCATTGCAATTTTTGTAAAGCGCTTTGCTAAGCATTTTTGCAGAGCGATTAGTTTTTTCACTTTCTGAAGCAAGTCAGGAAGTGGACTCTTTGACCCGGAAAAGAATAAATACAATGTATTTATTCTGAAAATCGTTATACAAAGCGCTTTTTCAAGCATTTTGCGATTTCCCTTCCCACATTTCTTTGTTACAGCTTTCACACCTCTTGCAATAAATCTGCAATAAATCCTGCTTTCATGGAAGCAGACAAAGGGTTAACATCCTGTGTTTACACATTAGCTGTATCTACCAAGGACTGCCGAATTCCTGATTAGTTGCTTTGCCGAGGCAGCAGAGCTTACTGAGCTGACACAGCTGAGAGATCAAATTACACTTGTGATTATTTAAAGATGAGGGGGAATTGGACAGTCTTTTCTCTCTAAAAGCACACAAGGTATATTTCTCTCAGTTTTTCTTGTGTCATGTGCAAGCGATCAGGTCTACTTTAGAGTGGACCTGAACTCTTGCACAGGACAGAAGGAGAACACAGAGAAATGCACCCTGCGTGTATTTAGAGTTTTTAGACTGTCTAATTCCCCCTCATCTGTGACCAATCACAACTGTAATTTGATCTCTTAGCTGTGTCAGCTCAATAATCTCTGCTGCCTTGGCAAAGCAACTAATCTGAAAAACACAGGATGGTAACCCTATATCTACTTCAATGAAAGCAGGAAGTAGAAACATTGAAGATTTATTGCAGGATTTGTATCAGCTGTAACAAAGAAATGTTTTTTTTCTTTAAAGGTTATTATGCTGCTGCTTATCTTTTAGAGCAGAGAGGAAGTTTTGAGTTCAGGTGGGCTTTAAAAGGAAATAAATATTGCAGCCCCCATATCTCTCTCACTTTTGGTGTACTGTAAATAAATAAAGCAGGAATTCAGTGTGTTCACTTTCAGATTAGATTCAGTTCAAATAAGACAGCTTTTCTTGTAGGGCCTGTTCACACTAGGGGGCGTTTTACACCTTTTTTCAAGCGCAGACAATTTTTAAAATCGCCCACAAAACGCTTGTGCAATGAATCTCTATGAGAAGGTTCATATCAGCGCGGTTCGTCCGCTGTGCGTTCAGCAAAGCGGTTCTTGTACCATTTTTAGGGCGTTTTTCGTATAATGGAAGGTATAGGAAGAGCGTTCGCATTTTTAAGAATAAATACATTGTATGTATTCTTTTCAGGGACAGAGTTCACTTCCTGACTTGCGTCAGGGAGTGAATTAAAAAACTGCTCTGAAAAAACGCTTAGAAAAGCGCTTTTACAAAAACGCAGCGCACATTGGAGCGCTGAGAGGGGAAAAAAGCACTCAAAAATGCAAAACTTTGGCGTTTTTGTTTTTAGGTATGAATGGGGCCACAGCTTAATGAGAAGGTTACAGCCTGGAGAGGTCAATGTTGTTCAGAACAGCATCTACAGAGATATCAGTGTACAGTACTAGGCATGCAAGCTTCCTTGTAACTTACCTCTATATGCTGTGTCCATTACAATTAACGGGTTGGCATCTGATGCTGAAAAACAATAAATAAATATTATCAGTCACCTGTTACCCAGTTATATGCTTGTTTCATGTAAAGGTTATATCTGGATGAACATGTGAGGCAGAATGCGTATACGTGTGTGTGTGTGTGTGTGTGTGCGTTGGGTGCGGATTTACTGATTAGTCACCAGTTAGTAGAATATCAGTAAATTTACAAATATTTTACTTATGGTAAAAGTGGATAGTACAATATCGGACAATTTATTAGTATTCAATCTACTTTTACCGTGAGTAGAATATTAGTAAATTTACCTATATTTTGCTATCCCTTAACCCTAGCCTAACTCTAAGGGCACGTTTCCACTTGAGCAGAAACCGCCGCAAATCCGCAGAGTTTCCCTGCAGGCGAATAGTGCGGGGAAACTCTGCCATAGGGTGCAATGGAAACGCCGGCTGAATCACTACCGCTAGCGTTTTGGCTGGCTTTTCCATCCGAATCGGCGCGGGAGGCTGCGGATCCCATACCCGTGCATGGCACGGCTGATGGGATTAGTCTGCTTTCCCAGCAGACCTGGAAGAGCCGGCTCACGTCTCGCAGACGCGCGCCGCTCTAGTGGAATCGCGCCCTAACACGAGTCCTCCCCCACCTACGCCTAATAGTAACCCTTTCTACATACGCCTAACACTTAACCAGCCCCCACCTATGCCTAAGGGCCCTTTCAAACGAGGGCGGTTCGGTATTTTTACCGCACCCCACTGACGGGCAATGAAAGTGTATGGAGACTTTCATACTTCTGTTACGGCACGACACGACCGAAGTGACGTTTTCACCACATCCCTGACACTGGTCCAGAACCACATTACTGCATGTCTTCTGCGGCAAGCTGCAGCGATCTTCGTCTGCCTGGAAGTCATGTTAGTCTATGGCGACGTGGGGATTTTTTAAAAATTACCAACGCGACGTTGCGGTGTGCATGCGTGGAATCGTATTTTTACAATATGCTTCCATGCACTTTCGCATACCCCGAAGCAGGAAGTGACAGCAAGTGCACATCGCTTCCTGCATGGCCCAATACCAGTTGCGGAATACCGTGTAGTAAAGCGGTATTCCAGAAGGCCTATTTCTGCCAGTGCGTTGTGGTGCTACAGAAACGACACACTGCATCGCTGCCGCCAGTTTACAGTGTGAAACCAGCTTCACGCTTACCCCTCACCTGTATCCAACACTAACCTCCTACCCATGCCTAACACTAACCCCACCCTGTCTCCCGCCTTCCCACTTACTCCTAACACTAACCTTCAGTGCTATAAGCCACAGATACCCACAACTGGCACAGTGCCCAAATTACGCTCCCAGTGCCGACTTCCACCACTAAATTTCAAGGCTCTGCAATTGTAGTCTCGTTATAGTACAGTAGAACTACAATGCCTGTTATCCGCTAATTATCCGATGCCTAAAGTGGCAGGCTATGGTAGAGATTAGATTGTGAGTCACTCTGAGGGACAGTTAAGTGACAAGATACTCTGTACAGCACTATGGAAGATGTCAGCACTATATAAATATTAATAAAAACATTTGACATGTAATAAACAGTCAGCACTGCATGAACCCTCTACACACTTCCAATAACTATCTGTTGCTGTTCCATAAGGATTACTAATAATGCAGAAAATATGAATGGAGGAAATATATACATAATTATAATTAATTATAGATGATCCAATTACTCAAGCTAATGATATAATTAATTGATTCTCATTAGGGAGATGCTAATTCCTTAGACCAAACAAAAATGTAATAACAGGAGGAGCAGGCATGTGTAGTGGGCTCTCCTCATACCCACCGCTCCCCCCCCCCCCCCCCGTTCTCCTCCATCCCCCTATGTTTCTGTGTACCAACTCTCCAAAGCTACTTCCTGGTCGGGAGGTTCGATAAAGACTGCCTGGCGTGCTTAATTGCGCAGCCGGGAGCACTCTGTGCACTCGCACTATGTCACAGCTATGTAGTGCGCATGCGCAGAACACTCCTGGCCGCATGCTCGTGATCGATCAAGGATGCGTGTTGCCGAGCAGCACCTGTGCAGTCTTCTCTGATCCTCCTGACAAGGAAGTAGCTTCAAAGGGTCTGGACACAGTAACAGAGGGTGACGGAGTAGAACGGGGAGCGGTGGGCATGAGGAGAGCCCACTACAAATGCCTGCTCCCCCCATTTTTACATTTTCATTTGGGATAAGATAAATGATGATTAAAGCCCCTTCTTCTGTGTAAGAATGATCTACAGTTTGCGTGTATCAAAAAAGGGCGCAGGGTATAGCCGAAATTGTAAGTTTTAATGCAAAACCATATTTATCTTTTAAGGGGTTGTAAACGAAAATTTAGTGCTAAATAGGTTAAATAAATGGAAATGAAATTGCAAAATACCGTCTATAACAACACACGAATTCTGAAAAGAAACGTCAAATATCGTCTATAACAAAAACGATATTTACACTTGTATTAAGCATAGCAATGCAATGGTAGGTTTTACAGATATTTTACTGTAATTATACCTAACTTTAGGCTCACACAGATCTATCCCTATCCCTAACCCCCTCTTTGTTTAAATATATATAATTTAATAAATTGTATATATTACATATATTGTGCTGTAACTATACCTAACCTTACTCTCACACAGTGCCCTCCCTGTACCTATCCCTAACCCCTAGACCACCCTGGTGGTGCCTAACCCTAAGACCCCCCTGGTGGTGCCTAACCCTAAGACCCTCCTGGTGGTGCCTAACCCTAAGACCCCCCTGGTGGTGCCTAACCCTAAGACCCTCCTGGTGGTGCCTAAAGCTAAGACCCCCCTGGTGGTGCCTAACCCTAAGACCCCCCTGGTGGTGCCTAACCCTAAGAACCCCCTGGTGGTGCCTAACCCTAAGACCCCCCTGGTGGTGCCTAACCCTAAGACCCCCCTGGTGGTGCCTAACCCTAAGACCCCCCTGGTGGTGCCTAACCCTAAGACCCCCCTGGTGGTGCCTAACCCTAAGACCCCCCTGGTGGTGCCTAACCCTAAGACCCCCCTGGTGGTGCCTAACCCTAAGACCCCCCTGGTGGTGCCTAACCCTAAGACCCCCCTGGTGTTGCCTAACCCTAAGACCCCCCTGATTGCGTATATTATACTGTAACTATACCTAACCCTCCCTGTACCTATCCCTAACCCCTAGACCCCCCTGGTAATGCCTAAACCTAACCATCCCCACCGCACAAACACCCTAAACACATATAAACAATAATATATTTAATCCTTAAAATACTTCTCTACAAATAACATGAATAAAATAATTTATATATTTGTAATAGAATAAATAGCCTTAAAATAGCCTTAAAATCACGTATACATTAATATTATAAATAGAGAAAAGTATATATAAATATATACAATACAATAGATAGCCTTACAAGCATTAGAAATCTTAAAATAACAGTAACATTAAAAGCAATATTTTAATAGCTATAATCAACGCATTATAAGTGTAAAAACAACCTTAAAATAACAGTAATATTAAAAGCGATATTTTAGTAACTATAATCAACGCATTGTAAGTGTAAAAACAAAGTTAATACCAAAAGCGATGTATTTCTAATACAATAAGGTTGAAAATGGTGTTTACGCATTATACATATGAAAACTAATTTTTTAATGATCAAAGAAGTGTAAACGAAAATTTAGTTGTTATACCTTTGTAAGCGAAATTTTTAAACTAAATAATAAGTAAAAACTGATATAAGCGAAATTTAAAAACGAAAAAATAAGTATAACATAAACTCAAAACAAACTTGTAAACGATATTTGTTATAAACCTTATTCTGTAAACGAAAACTTTTGTTAACACGATCCCTGTAACCGCTATTTCTCGGGCGCCCTTTTTTCCTGTCGGGCGCCGAATAGCCGATATTTTGCATTGCAGTCTATGGCGGCGCCCTTTTTGTCCACTAGCCCTGTGCGCCCTTTTTTACTAGCCCGCTACAGTTTAACTATACGTCAAGAAGGAAAGTCAATCTTTTGAAGATATTGTGATGCCCATTTTAGATAAAGAAGAAAACTATGTGTAATAAATGAAGCCATACATCTAGCGATGATGGGCAGAGTACACCAAGAGTCAAATCTCTCTCTGATCGAATCAGATTAGGGAGAGATCTGTTGGCTGCCCATATGCTGCAGGCTGATTTCTAATCAGTTTCATGCTGAAATTGATCCAGAATCGGCCTTGTGACGTCGCCTCGCCGGCTCAATGTTGTCCCCCTAATGTTCACTGTGCACCCCCCCCCCCCCCCCCGCCCGGTGCCCAGTGCACTATACATTACTTGTTCGTGTCTGCCGCTGGCTCCTTGCACCGTCCATAAATCCACCCCATGTGGTTTCCAGGCGTGCACGTGGGTGTGTGGGGGCACGCACCCACGTTACTTTGGCAACCACGTAGGGCACGTGTATGGATGGAGTCCAGGACAAGCGGCGGACACAGACAGGTAATGTATAGTGCACAGGGCAACGGGGTAGCACATTGAACTTGGGCGACAGCGTTGGAGGTTTTGTCATGTTTGTCCTGATGTTGCTCGCCGTTACTGCCGTGCACCTGATCAAGCAAGTTGGCCCTACATCTTGCAGCATGTTTAATTTATGCGACCAATTTCGACCCGCAATTAGTCGCATTGTCGATCAGGTATGCACTGATTTTCATCCGATTTAATAATTGCCAAGGCTTGTGATGTATGGCCGCCTTAACAGAACTGACCGATTTTGGTCAGATCACCAGACAAATCTAATAGAACTGTATTGCTCGTTATCTTACGTGCACACACTATACTATTATTGTTGTACTACATTCTGTTCTGAATAGAGTGAAAGTGACAATGGCATGGTGCACAATGAAGTGGCCTACAGTGGAGTAAAGCCTAGAACACATGATCAAGGGTTCTAGCATGCGCACAGCCACCCTGAATCGTTTTGATCCAGAATGCTGGATCGATCATCTTGGCTGAGTGCCTAGTTCTCCACTTTACCTCCGGCTCAAAGCATTGCTGTTGTGCACTTAACCATTGTTTCTCCTCCACCAACAGATGTGTCACTAGCCTATAGACTAGCAATGCATCTGTATAGCACTTGGAACAGAGGTATTCTAAAGTCTGGTATGCACTTTAAATTATGGTTGGCCAATCACTGACCAATTCTACCACCTCCATGAAGTATATGGGTCAGCAGATATTGAATACTATGAGCAGATTGTGTAGGAAAACCCTCATACTACATGGAGGTGGTAAAATAGGTCAGTGGGGGTGTCACAGGGAGCAACTGTTATAATCACCTAAATAGAAAACCTTATACACATGGTAGACTAAACTTGTTAGATGTGTCCCTCAATCTAGTATGTGTGCAGCTGTCCCGATATACCCCCAAAGATCTTGAGCACCAAATCATGTCATGTGAGTGCATCCCTCCTTCCCTCTCCATAGCAACAGAACATGTTGCTTGGCTGTAGATTAGTAAGGTGTCTGTTCAATGCTTTGCATCAAATGGTCACCTGATGCCTGCCAGCGACAGTCATTGTATGTGTGGACTCATTTAATAAAGGTACTTGAGGCAGAGAAACAACCTGATACCCTGCAAAATGCACATCAGAGTAAAAAAAAAAATAAAAAAAATATTTCAGCCTCTTTATCCTCACTACATGTGTTCCTATCCTATCACTATATATATATATATATTATAAAATGAGAGTGCTATATTGTAAAGAGACTTACCAGGTATGTTAAAAAACAAGGGTAGGTAGCAGAAGCTGAGAAGAAGGAGGGCATTCATCTTCACTGGCTGTGTGCGGTCAGGGCAGACAGTGAGCAGGAGAGTGTCCAGGTTACACATTGAGAAGCACTGATTGTGAGTCCTTATAAAGCACAGACCCCAGACCTCCTCCCATGTACTGGGAATGGGCTAATAAATAACCCAAACTCTGCTGTCTTTTGTCTGCAGTCACAGAACAATGTTATCACATTAAAAGTTTAACTTTATGACTGTTTTAACAAAATTAATCAGGGTGAAGATGACCTGCAGACAAAAGGAGAGATCTGTTTTCTGCTGGATTGGGGGACAATCTTCAATATAAAGGCTCATACATGTGCAACTTTTCGGCCAAACTATCGACCAAACTTGGCCTGTTAGGCGTGTGAACATGTGACAAACGACTACACAAGGGACTGATAACAGGCGGTTTGCCCAATCCAACATGTAGTTCATCTCACTTAACTGTTGGGCTGATATCATGTGAACAACTTGTACTTGTTATGAATGTGACCATATTGCACAGTCCGTTGTTCGCTTGTGTGCGCAGTATGCAAATGAGTTATTCGATCAGTTGATGTGCAGAAAATACAAGTCATGCATTTTCTTGGTCGTTCGCTCAGTCATGTCTTCGAGGTTGGTGATGCGGAAAAGTTGCATGTGTGTACATGACCAACACCACGACATGACCGACACCACAACCAACCATTTACACGACTTGTATTTTCCGCGTACCAACCAACTGTTCAGATGACAATCGGGCAGATTTGTTGGATATGTGTATGAGCTTTTACTGTCAACATTAAAACCCGCCATACACAGTCTTTCTCCCCGATGTGCCCAAAATATAGATCCCTCTCTGATGGACATCTGATCAGATAGGGTTCCTGCCACAGAATGCATTTTATCTTGAAATCTATTAAAAATCAATTTTCGCTGTGATGTCCCGGTGTCCATTGTGACCTGGCGCATGCATTCAAAGAAACCGCCAGTTCACAGGGCCACTATGAGCACCGGTACATGACGACAGCACAGAGGAGGGAGTGCTCTGGCTGGAGAGGTGGATCAATGATTCACTACACTTAACCTCTTGAGGACCGCAGTGCTTAACCCCCCTAGTGACCAGGCCATTTTTAGTGAAATAGGCCACTGCAGCTTTAAAGAGACTCTGAAGCGAGAATAAATCTCGCTTCAGAGCTCATAGTTAGCAGGGGCATGTGTGCCCCTGCTAAAACGCCGCTATCGCGCGGCTAAACAGGGGTCCCTTACCCCCCGAAATCCCCTCCGTGCAGCCGGGGATCCCTTCCTGATTGAGGCAGGGCTAACCGCCGCAGCCCTGCCCCACGCGCGTCTGTCAGCGCGTATCTCCGCCTCTCCCCCGCCCCTCTCAGTCTGCCTTCACTGAGAGGGGCGGGGGAGAGGCGGCGATGCGCCGCTGATAGACGCGACTAGAGGCAGGGCTGCAGCCGTTATCCCTGCCTCTAGGAGCAGCAAAATCTACGACCAATTTGGTCGTTGATTTTTCGGGGGGTGGGGGGGTGGGGTTGGGGGTGAAGGGACCCCCGTTTAGCCGCGGGATAGCGGAGTTTTAGCAGGGGCACATGTGCCCCTGCTAACTATGAGCTCTGAAGCGAGAATTATTCTCGCTTCAGTGTCTCTTTAAGGCCAAGCTGCAGGGCCGCACAACACAGCACACTAGTGATCTCCCCCCCCTTTTCTCCCCACCAACAGAGCTCTCTGTTGGTGGGGTCTGATTGCCCCCCCCCCCTGTGTTTATTTATTTTTTAATAAATATTTTTATTATTGTTTTTGTTTTAAAATCGTCTGCTTCTTTAAATTCTTCCCCTCCCTCTCTCCCTCCTTCCCTACAGCCGGCCAATCATGGCGATCGGCTGTCATAGGCTTCTGCCTATGAGAGCCGATCGCTCTCCAGTGTCCCAGGGGGACAGCCGTGTCACACAGCTGTCCCCAGTACAGCGCTGCTGCTGATCGCAGCGCTGTACAATGTATTTAGACGGCGATTCCACCGTCTAACAGTCTCCCGAGTGGCGATTGCCGCTCGGAGACTGAAGGAGGGGCGGAGCTCCACCCCCTGAACAGGAGATGCGTGCGCACTGTGCGCGCAATCTCCTGTACTGCGGGCCCCAAGGGACTTTACGCCAATCGGCGTTAGGCAGTCCTGGGGCTGCCGCCGCGGCCACGCCCATCGGCGTGACGCGCTCGGCAAGTGGTTAAAGGGAACCAGAGAGGAAGGACCAGCCCATGGATACTGCTGCACCCCTGCCTTGCCCACTCCAATTGATCAGCAAAAAAACTGACTGTCCTGTATGATCAGGAATATCACTCGATTTTTGCTAGGTATCGATTAAACTTAATGTTGGGGCAGCAATTTTCAGTAGATTTGATCCCCGTGATCTGCCAAGGAATGTCTCCTAGTGTATGGGCACCTTTAGTTAAGTATTGTCAATGGAATGCAATAGCTTACCTGACTGCTAATTTTGTCCTGTTATTGGACAGACATCAAACATTTTTGTTGAAATCCTGTATTTAAGTGAACCTAAAATATGACTCTTAATCTCCCTGGCGGTAACCCTGGCCTGGGCTCGGGGTAGGAAAAAAGAGCTGCGAGCGGTAAGCCCGAGCTCAGGTCGGGGTAAGGAATTCATTGGGGTTTTTTTATGTTTAGGAGTCCCGCCTCTGTGCAGCGGGGCTCCAGCCTCTGTCCCTGCCTCTCTGGCCGCCGGGATCCCCATAGCCACGCTCTTGTTTCAAGGACCCGGCGGGCCGCGGCAATCAGTGACGTTGGTGGGGCGGAGCTAAATTTAAAGCAGAAAGGAATTTTTTTTATTCGCAGGAAAAGTGTATATACAGTACATGTATATACCAGGGCCGGATTTAGGCCAAGGCCGCCTAGGCCATGGCCTAGGGCTCCACAGGAGCAAGGGCACCAAAGCAGCATACTAAACTGGTGCAGAATTTGCAAGCTTGCAAATGCTGCAATGCAGGGAGATCAGGCGAATGCCTGACCGTGGTACTCTGCTGCTAGCCGCCTGTGCAGCAGCCACCTCTCTGTGCATGTTTGCATTGTGGTTGGAGGCTATGGACTTGGGCAGCATTGGAGACGGAAAGGAAGAGGAAGCTTCTGAACTGGAGACGAGTGGAGAAATGAGTGACACTGATGGCTGCTGCGGTGTGAAGGTGAGCTGGCTACCTATACTGATGGGGGGGAGGGATTAAGGGAGTCAACTGGCTACCTATACTGGACGGAAAGGGGGGAGGGGTCATCTGGCTACCTATACTGGGGGGGGGGGGGTGTTATCAGGCTACCTATACTGGTGGGAAGGGGGGAGGGGTCATATTTTCCATACCTATACTGAAGGGGGGTGGCTGATGACAGTGGCCTAGGGTGGTAAAGAGTACAAATCCGGCCCTGGTCACAGCGCTCATCAGATTGAAGTATTGCATGTGTGCAACACACTTCTGTGCAGGGCCGTGCCGACACAGAGGCTCACAAGGCTGGAGCCTCTGGGTGCAGGTCACCGCAGTCTGGGGTGGGCGCAAGGAACATGTCTGTGTTGTGCCTGACCGAACGCCTTCCCTCCCCTGCACTGTTCACCACCGCCCGCTGTGTTCACACCGCACGGTCGCGGTACACCACTCACTTCACAATTGCTAGCTGCTGGGGATGACAGAGGGAGCAGACTGCAGATGCGGGGCTGGTTGTCATGGTCACTGACTTGATGCAATGCCGTCGTCAGCGCCTCTCTCTATTGCACAGAGAGCCAGGCAGCCAGCGTGCATCAGCCTATCTGTGTGAATCCAGCCCCCCGGCTGAACGTGCCTCTTAGCGTCTCACATCCCAGGAGTCAGGCAGGCAGCCAGGAGTGGTGGATTCGACTGGCCGCACGGCCATAGTTAAAATGAAAATTAAGTGTGTATGAGTGTGTGTAACAATGAGCGCGGAGTGCACTGGTCAGCGGGGCTATACAAACGCACTTTTATCACTAGCAGAGGGACAGTTCAGCAATCGTGTGTCACACATAGCCTGCTCACTGTCCTCTTGCACTGTCTACCTAGGTGTGTGTTCTGCATCACCTGAAGTGACACTTTCTGGTGCAAGTGAATCAGGCAGGCAGTTCTTACTGCAGTTGAAGCGGCAAGCCTAGGACAATTTGTATCTAGTTGATGTGCCTCTGCTGGATAGTAAAGCAGAGTATCTTGAATTTATGGCTGATGGCTCCTATCCCAACATTCATTATGACAGTGAAACCCAATGTATTATTTAACCATCTTCTGGACATTTAAAAGAGACCCTAACTGAAAAAAAAGACTTTTTAACTTTCTTCCTCTAGCCCCCCATAGTCTCCGAGATCCCTCAGTGTCCTCAGAGTCCCGCTCAGTCGTCCGGCTGGAGCTCCCGAAATCCTGTGACTTTGCATGGCCCGCCCGGCCTCCTTGCAATATGGCGCAGGCCGTTTATGTAAGCTTACTGTGCATGCGCGGTTCTCTGATGACTGAACCGCATAGTAAGCTTACAGAGACGGCCTGCGCCATCTTGCCAGGAGGCCGGACGGGCCGTGCATACACACTTTGCCACAACTCCAGGCGTAGTCACAGGATTTCGGGAGATCCAGACAGATGACTGAGGGGGACCCTAGGGATGCTGAGGGACCTCGAGTCGGAGACTACGGGGGGCTAGAGGAAGCCCCAGGTATGTTAAAGTCTTTTTTTCCCGTTCAGGGTCTCTTTAAGGGTTCTTGTCTGTGCACAATTAGCATGCAGCAGAGGAGCTTTTAACAGCCACCAATAGAAACCTGGATGGCTGTATTGAGAAATCGTACAGAATGGTTTTTCATTGGCATTAGTGTGCAGTGCCTTCGTTTAGTCTGTACTATAACTATATCCTGTCCTGACCTGTCTCTGTGTTTATGGGAATGCCCAGGAGAAATGTTCAGTATAGTTGCAGGCTGTCTAGAGTCACCTGAACTGTATTTATTCTGTGTACTTAGCTGTTTGCATCTGAACATTCGCTCAACACCTGTGCAGACAATGCCACAAAACTGACACACTACCTGTCATGCAGTGGCGTAGCTAAGAAGTTGTGGGCCCCGATGCAAGTTTTACAATGGGGCCCCCCCAAGCACTCTATACATAACAACTGATACGGCGCACCAAAACCTGCCAATGGCAACTACAGTGTCAGAGGTGCAAGAAGGGATGGGCAACAGTTTGTTAATGATTACCACTATTCAAAGTATCTATAGAAGTGATTATTATAAGCACAGGACCAATAGAGAGCTAATACTGTAGTTGAGGGAGGGCCCTTTTGGGCCTCTCTGGCTCAAGGGCCCCGATGCAGTCGCTACCTCTGCACCGCCTATTGCTACGCCTCTGCTGTCATCCACAATCAACAAGCCACACTGCTTGTCATTACTGTCGCACATGGGGGGGAGGGGGGTGTTGTGGTGGTTTGGGGGGGGGGGGGGAGAAGCACTTTGGCAGCTCAGCCTCTCTTGATGGTGGACCTTGTCCCGGCCCTGCTTCTGTGTACAACAGGAAAGATTTCCATCCCGGCAGTGCCAAGATAACAGGTTCCTGGCAAAGTATTTTAGGACAATGTAAAGTTCTTGAAATAAGATGACCCTGTGATTGAAGTGCACGGAGGAGGGTCACTGCTTACAAAACAAAGACTTATCATTTCACTACATCTGCACTTCACAACGTTTATGTTGATATTTACATTAGATAATAGATGGTGCTGCAGACCGTAAACTGCATAGGACTAGAGAGGACTCCATGGGCTTAAGAACAAAGCACAAGACAATAGACTACTATGGTTAAATAAAAACATTGTGGCCCTGATTAAAGTGTACCAGAGCTCAAAATATTAAAAAGATATAGACATACCTGGGGCTTCCTCCAGCCCCATCCGCTCGGATTGCTCCCACGCCGCTGTCCTCTGCTGCCCGCAGCTTGGGGAACCGGGTCCCAACACTTACGTCAGCCGGCTCCAGTCTACCCTGGGAGGACAGCAGTGTGGGAGCGATCCGAGCGGATGGGGCTGGAGGAAGCCCCAGGTATGTATATATCTTTTTAATATTTTGAGCTCTGAGTCCCTTTAACTAAAGGTGCATACACACCTGTGATGTATGTCGCCCATTTGAGTTCAGTACCCATCGCTAGAGTTGGCTCGATCCTCCGATTTTCAGTTCGCGAACCTCGAACGCGAACCTTCGCCAAAAGTTTGGTTCGTGCAAACTTTCACGAACCGCAACAGACTTCAATGGGGAGGCGAACTTTAAAAACTAGAAACATTTATGCTGGCCACAAAAGTGATGGAAAAGATGTTTCAAGGGGTCTAACATCTGAGTTTTTGCATGGAGGAGTGGGATACATGCCATACGCCCCAGAGAAAAATTTGGATTTGACGCACAGCAGCGTTTTAACCTCTTGAGGACCATGGGCTTAAACCCCCCTAGTGACCAGGCTATTTTGTTACAAATTGGTCGCTGCAGCTTTAAGGCCAAGCTGCAGGGCCGCACAACACCGCACATAAGTGATTCCCCCTCCTTTTGTCCCCACCAACAGAGCTCTCTATTGGTGGGGTCTGATCGCCCCTGCAGTGTTTGTTTGTTTTTATATAAATAATGTTGTTATTTTTTTTTTCTATTAAAAGTGTGTATTTTTATTTTTTTTTCCCCTCCGTCCCTCCCACCCTCCATGCAGCCAATAACGGCGATCGGCTGTCATAGGCTTCAGCCTATGAGAGCCGATCGCTCTCTTGTCCCCCAGGGGGACAGCCGTGTCACACGGCTGTCCCCAGTACAGCGCTGCTGCTAATCGCAGCGCTGTACAGAGCAATCAAGCGGCGGTTTCGCCGTTACAGTCTCCCGAGCGGCGATTGCCGCTCGGAGACTGAAGGCGGAGCTCTGCTCCGCCCACCAAGCAGGAGATGCGCGCGCAGCCTGCGCGCGATCTCCTGCAAATGTAAGCCCCAGGACTTTACGCCAATCGGCGTTAGGCGGTCCTGGGACTGCCACCGCGGCCACGCCCATTGGCGTGACGCGGTCCGCAACTGGTTAAGGGCAGAAATCACATTGCATGCTAAATTGGAGGCCTGGAGTGCTTTAAAACATCTTGCATGTGTATACATCAATCAGGGAGTGTAATTAGAGTACTGCTTCACACTGACAGACCAAGCTCACTGTGTAACGCACAGCAAACAGCTGTTTGTGTAGTAACGGCCGTGCTGGACTGGTGCGCACCATGGCGAGAGTGCAGGCCATGGTGGTTTTCAAGCTCATATGGTCGCCGGGCTGAGGTAGCTCAATGACAGAACAACAGTGACTATCCAGCTGATCGAATCTGTCCACAATGAAGCAACAACCTTATTATCTTGGGTGTATCATCCCCCCCCCCCCCCCCCCCCCATTGCTTCATTGTGATACGCAAGCCACTTCACCGCGGCAAGGTAACGATCACAAAGGGGAATTGACACATGTACATGCCTGTTTTGTTGTTGCAGCTGTTGCAGAAAAATTAGGCAGGCATGTACACACGTCAGAAAAATTATTATATAATTATTATTATATAGCTAGCAGCGGCCTTAAAAATTCAGGAATCCACCTGGAGTCCTGGACCCTGTTGGTGGTGGTGGAGAAGGCAGTCAAGCAGCCTGCAGGCAGAGATGCTGTGTGGGGAGCGACTTTGTCTTGAGTTTGGCAGTCACACAGCGTGCAGGCAGAGATGCTGTGTGTTTGGACTGACTTAGTCTTTAGGCGGGCAGTAGCCCTCCGGGATCCATGCCTCATTCATTTTGATAAAGGTCAGGTACTGAACACTTTTTTGACTTCTCTTCTCAGTGACAATGCCTCCAACTGCGCTGAAGGTTCTTTCTGACAGGACGCTTAAGGCAGGGCAACACAGAAGGTGGATGGCAAATTGGGACAGCTCTGGCCACAGGTCAAGCCTGCACACCCAGTAGTCCAAGGGTTAATCGCTGCTCACAGTGTCTACATCCACACTTACAGCCAGGTAGTCAGCTACCTGCCGGTTGAGGCATTGGTGGAGGGTGGATCAGGAAGGGCTAAGGCGAGGCGTTGGACTAAAGAATGTCTGCATGTCCAACATCACCATGAGATCGCTAGAGCATCCTGTCCTTGCCTGGGTGGACATGGGAGAAGGATTACTGGCAGTGGTACCTTTATTCCGTTGTGCTTTGACATCACCCTTAAACACACTTTAAAGCATAGTTGCCAGCTTCAGTGGTGCTCAGCAGAGCTCGAATATTCGAGTAGCTCGAATATTCGAGCTCTTTTTCAGCTATTCGAGCTCGGTATTCGAGCTCCGAACAGCTGGAGCTATTCGAATGGGCTATTCGAGTGAACTCGAATAGCCTATTCACTATTCGTGCTATTCGAGCTAACAGCGCTATTCGAGCACGAATACCGAGCTCGAATAGCGTCATAGCCCAGATTGATGTCCTTAGAGCCAATCAGAGGGCTCCCAGGCCCTCTGACGGCAGCCAATCACTGAGGGGGACCCTGGCCAGCCCCTACCCTATAAATAGCGGCCGCCATGTTGTGTTTCTCCGTCCTTGCCTGACTTTGCACAGAGAGAGATTTGCTCCTTTGTGCGTTGGCTTAGCAAGAGCTTTATTGTGGTCATTTACCTAACGTTTTTGCTCACATACACCTCCTATATACACCTATATTGTTGTTAGTTAGATAGACATTGTATTTTAGTTAGTAGCTTTTGTGTTACATAGAGAGAGACTCAGACAGCTGCTGCAGGCTTACAGCTTTAGGCCTCAGGGCCTTGCCTGTGTGGGCAGCTGTTCTCTCCTGTCCTCTGTTTATTTCTCATCTATACCAGTATTTCTGCTGTCCTTTAGTACTGATTGATTGTATTTTGTATTGTAGTTATATACTGTAACTGTACTAGGACACTCACTCAGTCACTGTTCATAGGCTACTAGCATCTGCGTGTGCGTGCAGTGCACTCACTGTCTGTGTACACTGTACTGTACACACACACTCTATTTCCTTCTGAATAGTTATATACTGTAACTGTACTAGGACACTCACTCACTGACACTGTTCATAGGCTACTAGCTCCTGCGTGTGCGTGTGCACTCACTGTCTGTGTACTGTAGTGTACACACACTCTATTTCCTTCTGAATAGTTATATACTGTAACTGTACTAGGACACTCACTGTCACTGTTCATAGGCTACTAGCTCCTGCGTGTGCGTGCAGTGCACTCACTGTCTGTGTACACTGTACTGTACACACACACTCTATTTCCTTCTGAATAGTTATATACTGTAACTGTACTAGGACACTCACTCACTGACACTGTTCATAGGCTACTAGCTCCTGCGTGTGCGTGCACTTACTGTCTGTGTACACTGTACTGTACACACACACTCTATTTCCTTCTGAATAGTTATATACTGTAACTGTACTAGGACACTCACTCACTGACACTGTTCATAGGCTACTAGCTCCTGCGTGTGCGTGCACTCACTGTCTGTGTACTGTAGTGTACACACACTCTATTTCCTTCTGAATAGTTATATACTGTAACTGTACTAGGACACTCACTGTCACTGTTCATAGGCTACTAGCTCCTGCGTGTGCGTGCACTCACTGTCTGTGTACTGTACACACACTCTATTTCCTTCTGAATAGTTATATTCTGTAACTGTACTAGGACACTCACTCACTGACACTGTTCATAGGCTACTAACTCCTGCGTGTGCGTGCACTCACTGTCTGTGTACTGTAGTGTACACACACTCTATTTCCTTCTGAATAGTTATATACTGTAACTGTACTAGGACACTCACTGTCACTGTTCATAGGCTACTAGCTCCTGCGTGTGCGTGCACTCACTGTCTGTGTACTGTAGTGTACACACACTCTATTTCCTTCTGAATAGTTATACTGTAACTGTACTAGGACACTCACTGTCACTGTTCATAGGCTACTAGCTCCTGCGTGTGCGTGCACTCACTGGCTGTGTACTGTACACACACTCTATTTCCTTCGGAATAGTTATATTCTGTAACTGTACTAGGACACTCACTCACTGACACTGTTCATAGGCTACTAGCTCCTGCGTGTGCGTGCACTCACTGTCTGTGTACTGTAGTGTACACACACTCTATTTCCTTCTGAATAGTTATATACTGTAACTGTACTAGGACACTCACTGTCACTGTTCATAGGCTACTAGCTCCTGCGTGTGCGTGCACTCACTGTCTGTGTACTGTAGTGTACACACACTCTATTTCCTTCTGAATAGTTATATACTGTAACTGTACTAGGACACTCACTGTCACTGTTCATAGGCTACTAGCTTCTGCGTGTGCGTGCACTCACTGTCTGTGTACTGTACACACACTCTATTTCCTTCTGAATAGTTATATTCTGTAACTGTACTAGGACACTCACTGTCACTGTTCATAGGCTACTAGCTCCTGCGTGTGCGTGCACTCACTGTCTGTGTACTGTAGTGTACACACACTCTATTTCCTTCTGAATAGTTATATACTGTAACTGTACTAGGACACTCACTGTCACTGTTCATAGGCTACTAGCTCCAGCGTGTGCGTGCACTCACTGTCTGTGTACTGTAGTGTACACACACTCTATTTCCTTCTGAATAGTTATATACTGTAACTGTACTAGGACACTCACTGTCACTGTTCATAGGCTACTAGCTCCTGCGTGTGCGTGCACTCACTGTCTGTGTACTGTACACACACTCTATTTCCTTCTGAATAGTTATATTCTGTAACTGTACTAGGACACTCACTGTCACTGTTCATAGGCTACTAGCTCCTGCGTGTGCGTGCACTCACTGTCTGTGTACTGTAGTGTACACACACTCTATTTCCTTCTGAATAGTTATATACTGTAACTGTACTAGGACACTCACTGTCACTGTTCATAGGCTACTAGGTCCTGCGTGTGCGTGCACTCACTGTCTGTGTACTGTAGTGTACACACACTCTATTTCCTTCTGAATAGTTATATACTGTAACTGTACTAGGACACTCACTGTCACTGTTCATAGGCTACTAGCTCCTGCGTGTGCGTGCACTCACTGTCTGTGTACTGTAGTGTACACACACTCTATTTCCTTCTGAATAGTTATATACTGTAACTGTACTAGGACACTCACTGTCACTGTTCATAGGCTACTAGCTCCTGCGTGTGCGTGCACTCACTGTCTGTGTACTGTACACACACTCTATTTCCTTCTGATTACTGATTGACTATTGTAATTTCTGGTTGTACTTACTGTTACTACTTACTGTACTAGTAGGGACACTCAGTCACTGTTCATAGGCTAGCTCCTGCGTGTGCGTGCACTCACTCACTGTCTGTGTACACACACTCTATTTCCTTGTGATTATTACTACTGATTATTGTAACTTCTAGTTGTACTTACTGACTCTGTAACTACTTACTTACTGTACTAGACACTCACTCAGTCACCTCGCCCACCAACCCACTCCATTAAAGTACCCCACTTTTCACCCGCCCTTTTAAAAAACTTTTGTGTTTACGCCCAAAACATCGAAGATGTCTGGAAGTGGCAGCCAGCGCGGTTTGGGCAAGGGGAAGGGCAGCAAGGGAATCAGGAGGAGAGGGAGCAGCATTGCGGCAAGCCGCGGGCGCGGCCGCGCCACCATGCACAGTTCCGCAGCAGCAGCAGCGTCAGTGGCTAACATTCCTCCTATAGCATTCCTCCTATAGCCACTGGCCGTGGACGCCTTGGGCGCCGCCCAGCAGGAGCATCTGCAACTCACGCTGCAGAGACACAGCAGCAGCAGCGTGTAGCACCTGCTCCGATTTTCCTCCAGCCGGGTCGGAAACGTCCCATTGAGGAAAAGGATGCAGACACTGTGGTGCAACTGATGACGGAGGATGAGCAGCCCGCCATCAGCTCTGCATCCGAGGCCTCCACCCTCACCACCACCACCACCACCCCTGTTCGCAGCAGCCGCCCAGCAGGGCCTGGGGAGGAGGCCAGTTCACCGTCAGTCGCCGACCTGTCACTCAGCAGTCTTTTTACCCCAGGCACCATCAGGGTATTGTCTGCTGTTGTTGGCGATCTTGAGGAGGAGATGCTGATGGGCACTTTGGGGGATGAGGGATTGGACAGCAAGACTGTGGCGACAGTCAAGCAGCCCATCCATGCATCAGGAGAGGAGTTTGGGGGGTCATCATCCCAGCAGGACATGTTTCAGGAGGGGGAGGATGATGATGACATGGTGACAGACAGAGACTGGGTGCCACCAGCTCCAGGGGATGTCGTCATCAGCAGCTCTGAGGAGGAGGAGGAGGATGCGCTTGTGGGCCTTGCAAGGAGGCGCATCATTGCAAGCATTGGCAGCAGTAGGCAGGTCCCCCAGCCTGCTGGTGTCTCAGGCTCAGCAGCAGCAGCAGCAGCATCTGCCAGTACCACCACCAGCCGCACCCAAGCCCCCCCCCCAACCACCACAGGGAGACAGGCAGCAGCGGTTCCATGCCGTAGGGGGTTGTTTTTGTCACCAATCTGGCGCTTTTTCACCATGCCCACAGTGTACAGCAAGTACGCCACTTGCAACCACTGTCAGCGGAAGTTGAGCAGAGGTGCAGACCCCTTAAAGTTCAGCACCAGCTCGCTCATCAACCACCTTGCTGCGAAACATTTCCACCAGCATGAGGAGTTCCAGAGGCTGAAGGCATCTGGTGCTGGCAGTGGCACCACACCCATCACTGCACAGCCTTCAGCAGCAGCAGCAGCAGCAGCAGCAGCAACAGCAGCCACCCGCCCTCCTGCTCCTCCAGCAGCACCAGCAGGAGTGCTGATTCCCGTGCCAGCAAAAGGCCACGCCAGAGCCTTTTGAGCGAGTCCTTTCAGGGGGTGGTTAGGGCTCTGCCTCCCAGCAGCCGTCGCGTGCGGCAGCTGAACGGCTTGCTGGCACGGGCCATGTGCTCCCAACTCCTGCCGTACACGCTCGTGCAGGAGGGGAGCGACATTCGTGCGCTGCTTGCTTGCGCAGCCCCAGACTGGCAGCTCCCCAGCAGACACTTCTTCGCCCGCAAGGCCATTCCTGCACTGCACCGCTTTGTGATGGCCAATGTGGAGCGAGGGCTGGAGCACGCGGTTGGTGAAAGGGTCCACGTCACCATGGACTCCTGGAGCAGCCGCTTCGGGACAGGCCGCTACCTGTCCTTCACTGTCCACTGGGTCAGCTTGGTGGAAGGGGGTGAGGATGGGAGAGCAGCAGCGGGCACAGCAGCAGCAGCAACACAGTGGGTGGTGCCACCCCGCAGGGTCGGGGGAACTGCAGCAGGTTCCTCCGATCCTCTGCCATCCTCCGGCACACCTGGCCAAACCCCTCGCCTCAGCAGCAGCGTGAAGGCCCGCCACTGCCAAGCGCTGCTGCACTTGGTCAGCCTTGGGAAGACCAAGCTGACGGCAACCCATGTGTTGGCAAAACTCCAGGAGCAGGAGAGGATTTGGCTGACCCCCAGAGGCCTCAGAGTCGGAGAGGTGGTGGCCGACAATGGGGCCAATCTGGTTGCCGCAATAGACAGGGGAAACCTGACCCACATCCCCTGTCTTGCCCACGTGCTGAACCTGGTGGTGCAGAAGTTCTTGCGCACCTACCAGGGGATGGGCGAACTGCTGGAAACAGCAAGGAACGTTGTGCGTCACTTCCGGCGCTCGGCTGCAGCCTGTGCGAGCCTGGAAGACGTGCAAAAGGAGCTGGAGCTGCCACGCCATCGGCTGATCCTTGACGTTCCGACTCGCTGGAACTCCATCCTGGCGATGTTGGAGCGTCTGGTTGAACAGAAGCACGCTGTCAACCAGTACCTTGCCCTGGCCACTGTTTCCGCCGCTCAGAGAAGGGACAAGACCAGCAACATCCCGTCCATCGTCCCCGATGATGACTGGAGGCACATGCAGCAGGTGTGCTTAGTGCTGGCTCCCTTTCTGCAGGCCACTAACATGGTGAGCAGGGACCATGCTATGGTCTGCGAGTGAGTGCCCCTGGTTTGTCTGCTGAACAGGGCCCTCGATGCTTTGCTGGAACAGGGAGCGGCAGCCTTGGACCAGCAGGAGCGGCAAGCAGCTGCACAGTCCACCTCTGAGGGGGAGGAGGAGGAGGACTTGGTGGAGGTCCCTGACCTTGCTGCTGATGAGGGGGAGCAACACAGCGCAGCTGAGTTGGTGCGGGGGTGGAGAGAGGATGAGGCTGACGAGGCAGAGGAGGAGGATGAGGACAGCACTGCCATCGATGTGCCAGCACACGTGGCCCGCCTCTTCCCAATGGCACGCACATGCTGGCGTGCCTGCGCAAGGACCCCAGGGTGATCCAGATGAAGCAGAGGGAGGACATCTGGATCAGCATGATGTTGGACCCACACCTCAAGGGGAAGTTGAGCCAGTTCCTGCCGCCTGCAGGAGGAGACCCAGCGCAACAAATAAGGAGCTTGCAGCAGGCCCTTGTTGAGCGCTTGGAGGAAGCCTTCCCCCAGCCTTCCACCCCCACTGTCCACAGAGGCAGCAGCAGGTGCCTGCATCCAGCAGCAAGCGCCCCACAGACCTGCTGTCTCTTAGCCACGAGCTCTACAGGACTGTAGAGGCTCCGGCAGCAGTGACTAGAGAGGAGGTGCATGCAGCAGCATCCTCCTCCGGTCACAGCCAGCGCCTGACCCGCATGGTGTCTGACTACATGGGGTCCTACAGCGGGCTTGACAGCGATGCCCCTGTTGATCCCATGGAGTATTGGGTCAAGCGCCTGGAGATCTGGAGCGAGCTGGCGCAGTACGCCCTGGAAGTGCTGTCCTGCTCCCCTTCCAGCGTGCTGTCCGAGCGCTGCTTCAGTGCAGCTGGTGGCGTGGTCACCGAGAAACGCTCACGTCTGTCTCACAAGTCTGTGGACAGACTGACGTTTCTCAAGATGAACCAGGCGTGGGTGGAAGGCGAGTTCCTGGCCCCTGTTGTCGGCGAGAGGGGGACATGAACTGGCTGCCGGAACTTAGAACCATCGTTAATGTGCCTTACCACCCTTTACCACCTCCTGGCTCCTGCTCACTAAGCCAGCCTGGTTCCCTTTAACTATTACGTCGCCTGCAGCCACACATTTTACAACTACAGTGGGCTGCTGTGTACTGCCCTTCTGCTGTCTGTCTGTGTTTCCCACTGCCAGGGTACACAGATTTACCTTCTGCTGCCACTCTGCCACCAGCTATTACGTCAAAAAATAGCTATATCTGTGTAATTGGTTGTAAAACCAAAACTACAAAACCATTAAAAGAAAAAAAAAGGTTTAATTTTTCTGAGGTGCCCGGGTTGAAAACTGTGTTGTCCCAGTTGTGTATTGGACACAATGTGGGCTGCACGACCGCTGTCTGGGACCTCCTGTTGTGTTTATTTACAGCCCTGGTATCACCGCTAGGTACCAGGGCTATTATGTCACGCTGCCTACCTGCTGCCACACTCACTCTACTCCTCCATTCCTCCTGCTGATGCTGCTGTCTGTCTGTGTTTCCCACTGCCAGGGTACACAGATTTACATTCTGCTGCCACTCTGCCACCAGCTATTACGTCAAAAAATAGCTATATATCTGTGTAATTGGTTGTAAAACCAAAACTACAAAACCATAAAAAAAAAAAGGTTTAATTTTTCTGAAGTGCCCGGGTTGAAAACTGTGTTGTCCCAGTTGTGTATTGGACACGATGTGGGCTGCACGACCGCTGTCTGGGACCTCCTGTTGTGTTTATTTACAGCCCTGGTATCACCCGCTAGGTACCAGGGCTATTATGTCACGCTGCCTGCCTGCTGCCACACTCACACTACTCCTCCATTCCTCCTGCTGCTGCTGCTGTCTGTCTGTGTTTCCCACTGCCAGGGTACACAGAATTACATTCTGCTGCCACTCTGCCACCAGCTATTACGTCAAAAAATAGCTATATATCTGTGTAATTTGTTTTACAAACAAAACCAAAAAACCATAAAAAAAAAAAAAAGGTTTAATTTTTCAGAGGTGCCCGGGTTGAAAACTGTGTTGTGCCAGTTGTGTATTGGACACGATGTGGGCTGCACAACCGCTGTCTGGGACCTCCTGCCTGCTGTGTTTATTTACAGCCCTGGTATCACCGCTAGGTACCAGGGCTATTATGTCACGCTGCCTGCCTCATTGACTGCCTGCTGCCACACACTCATCCTCCTCCTCCTGCTGCTGAATTTACCTCCTGCTGTCTGTGTGTTTCCACTGCCAGGGAGCACATACAATGGCGCTTCCAACATGCGTGCGCCACCAGCTATTTGTTACGCTCAAAAATAGCTGCATTTCTTTAAAAAAAAATGAAAAGAGAAATAAGTGAAGAAGAAGAAGACGATATAGAAAAAGAAGGAGAAGAAGAAGAAGGAGAAGAAGAAGAAGAAGATGAAGAAGAAGGAGAAGAAGAAGAAGATGAAGAAGAAGAAGATGAAGAAGAAGAAGAAGAAGAAGAAGAAGAAGATGAAGAAGATGAAGAAGATCAAGAAGAAGAAGATGAAGAAGATGAAGAAGAAGAAGATGGAGAAGATGAAGAAGATGAAGAAGATGAAGAAGAAGAAGAAGATGAAGAAGAAGAAGAAGATGAAGAAGATGAAGAAGATGATGAAGAAGAAGAAGAAGATGAAGAAGAAGAAGATGAAGAAGATGAAGAAGAAGATGAAGAAGATCAAGAAGAAGAAGATGAAGAAGAAGATGAAGAAGATCAAGAAGAAGAAGATGAAGAAGATGAAGAAGAAGAAGATGGAGAAGATGAAGAAGAAGAAGATGAAGAAGATGAAGAAGATGAAGAAGAAGAAGAAGAAGAAGATGAAGAAGATGAAGAAGAAGAAGAAGATGAAGAAGAAGAAGAAGAAGAAGATGAAGAAGATGAAGAAGAAGAAGATGATGAAGAAGAAGAAGATGATGATGAAGAAGATGAAGAAGATGAAGAAGAAGAAGATGAAGAAGAAGAAGAAGAAGACAATATAGAAGAAGAAGAAGAAGATATAGAAGAAGATATAGAAGAAGAAGATATAGAAGAAGATATAGAAGAAGAAGAAGAAGAAGATATAGAAGATAAAGAAGAAGAAGAAGAAGAAGAAGAAGAAGTATATACAGTACTGAACAAAATTCTGGACACAACTTCTCTTTTCACCTTTTTTTTTTTAAAGGAACATCCCCACATAATCACTTGCTGTTGTTACTTGGAAAAAAAGATGTTTCTTGCATCATTCACCCTCAAAACAAGTGTTGGAAGCTATTTAAGGCCAATTCGAATAGTCAGCTCGAATAATGAGCTCGAATACCGACTCGAATAGTGAGCTCGAAGTCCGAGGTCGAATCGAATAGTAAAAATTATTCGACTCGAATATTCTACTGACCTCGAATAATTTACTATTCGAATTCGACCAAACTCGAATTTTAAAAAGGGGTATTTGAGCACCACTGGCCAGCTTGTTCTGCAAGTGCTGCATCCTTTCTGCCTTCTGGTGATTAGGAAACATCTCCGCCACTTTGTGCTTATACAGAGGGTCTAATAGTGTGGACACCCAGTACAGCTCATTCCCCTTGAGTTTTTTTCTACGGGGGTCCCTCAACAGGCTGGACAGCATGAAAAATGCCATCTGCACAAAGTTGGATGCAGACGTACTATCTATCTCCTCTTGCACTTCCTCAGTGAGGTCAGGTAAGTTCTCCTCCTCCCCCAAGCCACGAACAATACCACGGGAAAGTTGAGCAGCACAAGCCCCCTGTGACAGCTGCTGCGGTTGTTCTTCCACCTCCTCCTCCAAAAAAAAAACACCTTCCTCATCTGACTCCTCTTCCCCACATGACTCTTCCTCCTCCTCCTCCCCCCTCTGTGCTGCTGCAGGTGTTGAGGAAACATCTGGTTCTGATGAGAATTGATCCCACAACTCTTCTTCCTGTTCACGCTCCTCCACAGCTTGATCCACCACTCTATGTGCAGCATGCTCCAGGAGGAAAGCATATGGGATCAAGTCGCTGATGGCGCCTTCACTGCGACTCACCAGGTTTGTCACTTTCTCAAACGGCAGCATGAGCCTGCAGGCATTTCGCATGAGTGTCCAGTACTTCGGCCAGAACATCCCCAGTTCCCCAGTTGTCCCTACGCTCAATTTTTGGTGGCAGAGAGAACAGATGGCATTGCTCTGATCTAAAGCACACACTCAAAATTTTTTCCAAACCGCTGAGCCCCCCTGGGGTGATGGCACTATGGTGGCATCAGCAGTTGACGTTGAAGGGCATGTTGGCTGGCTGTCCAGAGGTGGTGATACATGGCCCCGGACATTGCCACCAGCTGTTTCTGAAAACGAGCTCCCCTGCTTCTTTCAGCAACTTGTCTCCTCCTACTCCTCTCTGTCTCCCCCTCTGAACTGTCCCCTTGGTCATCTTGTCTCTTAGGATCCCACGTGGCATCCGTATCATCATAATCATCCTCCCCAGCTTCGCTTGCCTCAGACACCTCATAAACTTCACCAACAGCAGGTACTTCATCATCCTCCCCCTCACACGTTACGTCCATAGTGTCGCCTAACTCAGACATATGAGGTGGTGTAACTTGCTTAGCGCCTTCATATTGTTGTAACAATAATGTCTTTGAATCAGTTAATTCCCCACCAAATAACTCCTGTGAAGTGTCAAATGCAGCGGATGTGGTGCATGTAGTAGTGCTGGTGGCTGCAGAAGATGAGGTGTTCTGTGTTAAATAGTCAACCACGTCCTGACAAACTTGGGAGTTGATGGCACGTGTCTTCTTCTGAGCACTGTACTTTGGGCCAGGGCCGCACGGAATCACATCAACACGACCTCGCACAGACCTGCCGGGTGGCCTTCCTCTGGGTCTGCCTCTACCTCTTCCTCTACCTGTTTTGTCTATTTTGTCCATATCAAGGGGGATGAAGTGAAAGGTATGCGCTGACTTGACTAATACAATGTGCAGTCACACAGGTGCAGTTAACAGGTATGCATGGAGTGGTATATCACACTGCGTGCACTCACGTAGGTAGCACGACCTCGAACAGACCTGCCTGGTGGCCTGCCTCTGGGTCTGCCTCTGGGTCTGCCTCTGCTTGTTGTTTTGTCCATATCGGGGGTCTGCCTCTGCTTGTTGTTTTGTCCATATTGGGGGGGGGGGGGGTGAAGTGAAAGGTATGCACTGACTTGACTAATACAATGTGCAGTCGCACAAGTGCAGTGAAAGGTGCGGGGTCAGCCAATGATTCACCTGTTTGTTAAGAGCAGCCAGGAGAGCTGCTCCAGTGTGACTCTCCGCTCTGAGGCAAGACATGTCTAAGATGGCGTGACACCGGCGTACCTGGCATGCAGCATAGGCCCTGGGGAGTTGGGGCTGTGTAGCTGGAGAGGAGATCACAGCACCAGTAGAGTTGAACTGCCACTCAGCCAAGAAGGAGGAGGAGGATGACAGCAAAGAGAATGTAGCAGGAGGAGAGGAGGTGGCAGCAGGCCTGCCTGCAAGCCGTGGAGGTGTCATAACTAGGTCCGCTGCACAGTCACGCACTCCCTGCTTGCCAGCGGTCACCAGGTTGACCCAATAGGCTGTTTAAGTAATGTACCTGCCCTGAACATGCTTGGCAGACCAGGCATCCGTGGTCAGATGGACCCTTGACCCAACGCTGTGTGCCAGAGATGACACCACTTGCCTTTCAACTTCACGGTACCGGTTTGGGTAACGCCTTTTTTGAGAAATAATTGTGTCCTAGTATCTTCCACTGCAGTTTCCCAATGGCCACAAAATTTCGGAAGGCCTCAGAGTCCACCAGCTGATATGGTAACAGCTGGCAAGCTAACAGTTCCGCCAAGCCAGCTGTCAGATGCCGGACAAGGGGGTGACTGGCAGACATTGGCTACTTCCGCTCAAAGATTTCCCTCATGGACAGCTGGCTGCTGCTGTGTGCAGAGGAGCGGGAACCGCTCAAAGTGAGAGGCGGAGTGGAGGAGGGTGGCTGTGATTGTGAAGGTGCAAGGGAGAAAGCGGCTGAAGATGATGCACCTGAAGGAGGAAGAGGAGAAGGAGAGTGGCTTTGCTTTTGTGTGCTGCTTTTCCTCTGGTGCTCTTCCCATTGCAGTTTGTGCCTTTTCTCCATGTGCCTTCGTAAGGCAGTTGTCCCTACGCGGCTGTTGGCCTTTCCATGGCTCAATTTTTGGCGGCAGAGAGAACAGATGGCATTGCTCTGATCTAAAGCAGACACACAAAAAAATTTCCAAACCGCTGAGCACCCCTGGGGTGATGGCACTATGGTGGCATCAGCAGTAGAGATGGGCTGAAGGGTTCGCAGGCGAACGGTTCCAGGCGAACTTTGGTGGTTCGCGTTCGCCTGCACCAGGCGAACTTTTGCGGAAGTTCGATTCTCCCCATAATGCACTATGAGGGTCAACTTTGACCCTCTGCATCACAGTCAGCATGCACATTGTAGCCATTCAGGCTACACTAAGCCCTGGAGCTTCACCCCCCCTTATATAAGGCAGGCTCACCGGCCATTACACTCACTCGTGTGCCTGATAGAGACAGACTAGGGCGAGCTGCTGCAGATTGTTCTCCTAGGGACAGATTAGTTAGGTTCTTGGATGCTTAGCTTGCTCCTGGCTGATTATTATTGCTTTTATAGGACCCCTCAACAGCTCTTTTCAGAGCTCATCCTGTACTTTTTTTTTTCTCTGTGTGTCAAACTGACACTTTTGTTGCATGCACAGCCTTGCTAATTGATAGTGTGTGTGCAACTGCCAGCAGCCCAGCACATTCAGTGACTACCTGTGTGTGTGACAGGGAGCTGCACATTGTACTACCCAGTACTGCATATACCCAGTACCTGTTGTGTTTACTTAACTCACCTCACTGCATATACCTAGCTTTGTGTTGAGTGAACCCACCTCACTGCATCTAACTACCTGTTGTGTTGAGTGAACCCACCTCACTGCATCTAAGTACCTTTACTGTTCAGTGAACCCACCTCACTGCATCTAACGACCTGTTGTGTTGAGTGAACCCACCTCGCTGCATCTAAGTACCTTTACTGTTCAGTGAACCCACCTCACTGCATATAACTACCTGTTGTGTTGAGTGAACCCACCTCGCTGCATCTAAGTACCTTTACTGTTCAGTGAACCCACCTCACTGCATCTAACTACCTGTTGTGTTGGGTGAACCCACCTCACTGCACCTAAGTACCTTTACTGTTCAGTGAACCCAGCTCACTGCATCTAAGTACCTTTACTGTTCAGTGAACCCACCTCACTGCATATCACTACCTGTTGTGTTGAGTGAACCCACCTCACTGCATCTAAGTACCTTTACTGTTCAGTGAACCCACCTCACTGCATCTAACTACTTGTTGTGTTGAGTGAACCCACCTCACTGCATATACCAAGCATCCCCCCGAGATGGACAAAAGGCACCGGCAGGTCTGTGTAGAGATGAGCGTAATGACCTAATTACGATTTCGCGAAATTTCGCGTAATTAGTGTAATTACGATTATGGCCGTAAGTACATAATCGTAATGAAGAAGGATTTCGCGAAATTTCGCGTAAGCGTAATTTTCGCATTGCAGTGGGTTCATGCCGTAATTTCGCATTAAACGCTACCGTAATTTCGCGTTAAACCGTAACGCTCCGTATAATATAAAAAAGCCGCCGACTTTAAGGGTTAATAGCAAAGTCCCCTTAAGTGCTAAGAGCCTCAAATTTGGAGAATATATTAAGGAGATCAGGAGGAATAAGAGGACATTTTTTTTTTCAAAAAGACCTTATAGTTTTTGAGAAAATCGATGTTAAAGTTTCAAAGTAAAAATGTATACATTTAAAAACCCGCCGACTTTAACGGTTAATAGCAAAGCCTGCCTAAAGTTTAGGAACACCAAATTCCTAGGGTATATTAAGGGGATCAGTGGGAATAAGAGGAAAATTTTTTTTTTCAAAAAGACCTTATAGTTTTTGAGAAAATCGATTTTTAAGTTTCAAGGGCAAAAATGTCTTTTAAATGCGGAAAATGTCAGGTTTTTTTGCACAGGTAACAATAGTGTATTATTTTCATAGATTCCCCCAAGTGGGAAGAGTTTTACTTACTTCGTTCTGAGTGTGGGAAATATAAAAAAAAAACGACGTGGGGTCCCCCCTCCCAGACCTCTTTAACCCCTTGTCCCCCATGCAGGCTGGGATAGCCAGAATGCGGAGCACCGGCCGCGTGGGGCTCCGCACCCTGACTATACCAGCCCGCATGGTCCATGGATTGGGGGGTCTCGGAAGGGGAGGGGCAGCCAAGCTTTCCCCTCCCCCTCCGAGCCCTTGTCCAATCCAAGGACAAGGGGCTCTTCTCCACCTCCGATGGGCGGTGGAGGTGGAGGCCGCGATTTCCTGGGGGGGGGGGGTTCATGGTGGAATCTGGGAGTCCCCTTTAAAAAGGGGTCCCCCAGATGCCCACCCCCCCTCCCAGGAGAAATGAGTATAGAGGTACTTGTACCCCTTACCCATTTCCTTTAAGAGTTAAAAGTAAATAAACACACAGACACTTAGAAAAAGTATTTTAATTGAACAAAAAACATAACCACGAAAAAAGTCCTTTAATATTCTTAATTAACCATTAATACTTACCTGTCCCTTTAAAAGCCAGTTCCCACGCAATATCCTCGGAAATATACTAATCAGTTACAATATAACAAAGTTATTACAATGTAACAACTTTGTTACATTGTAACTACGCCGCACCCGACGCCACTCGCCGCTCAGCCGCCGCACCCGCACGGCACGCACCCGACAGAGCTCTGAGCTATATAGCTCAGAGCTCCCTAAGCATCTTTGTATTTGGGCTCCAAGGAGCCCCATTGGTCCTTAGCAGACCAATGGGGTTCCTTTAAATCAGAAGGAACCCCATTGGTCTGGTAAGGACCAATGGGGCTCCTTGGAGCCCAAATACAAAGATGCTTACAGAGCTCTGAGCTATATAGCTCAGAGCTCTGTCGGGTGCGTGCGGGACGCTAAGTCCCCGCCGGCTCCCGCTGCCTTCCCCGCCTCTCCCACATGTCACCCACATGTCACCCACATGTGGGTGACATGTGGGTGACAGATGTGGGCGGGGTGGACAGCGGGAGCCGGCGGGGACTTAGCGTCCCGCACGCACCCGACAGAGCTCTGAGCTATATAGCTCAGAGCTCTGTAAGCATCTTTGTATTTGGGCTCCAAGGAGCCCCATTGGTCCTTACCAGACCAATGGGGTTCCTTCTGATTTAAAGGAACCCCATTGGTCTGCTAATGAACCCCCCCCCCCCCCCCCAGGAAATCGCGGCCTCCACCTCCACCGCCCATCGGAGGTGGAGAAGAGCCCCTTGTCCTTGGATTGGACAAGGGCTCGGAGGGGGAGGGGAAAGCTTGGCTGCCCCTCCCCTTCCGAGACCCCCCAATCCATGGACCATGCGGGCTGGTATAGTCAGGGTGCGGAGCCCCACGCGGCCGGTGCTCCGCATTCTGGCTATCCCAGCCTGCATGGGGGACAAGGGGTTAAAGAGGTCTGGGAGGGGGGACCCCACGTCGTTTTTTTTTTATATTTCCCACACTCAGAACGAAGTAAGTAAAACTCTTCCCACTTGGGGGAATCTATGAAAATAATACACTATTGTTACCTGTGCAAAAAAAACTGACATTTTCCGAATTTAAAAGACATTTTCGCCCTTGAAACTTAAAAATCAATTTTCTCAAAAACTATAAGGTCTTTTTGAAAAAAATGTTTTTCCTCTTATTCCCACTGATCCCCTTAATATACCCTGGGAATTTGGTGTTCCTAAACTTTAAGCAGGCTTTGCTATTAACCGTTAAAGTCGGCGGGTTTTTAAATGTTTGCATTTTTCCTTTGAAACTTTAACATCGATTTTCTCAAAAACTATAAGGTCTTTTTGAAAAAATTTTTTTCCTCTTATTCCCACTGATCCCCTTAATATACCCTGGGAATTTGGTGTTCCTAAACTTTAAGCAGGCTTTGCTATTAACCGTTAAAGTCGGCGGGTTTTTAAATGTTTACATTTTTCCTTTGAAACTTTAACATCGATTTTCTCAAAAACTATAAGGTCTTTTTGAAAAAAAAATTTTCCCTCTTATTCCTCCTGATCTCCTTAATATATTCTCCAAATTTGAGGCTCTTAGCATTTAAGGGGGCTTTGCTATTAACCCTTAAAGTCGGCGGCTTTTTTATATTATATGGAGCGTTACGGTTTAACGCAAAATTACGGTAGCGTTTTATGCGAAATTACGGCATGAACGAAACGCGAAATTTCGCATTGAAAATTACGCTTACGGTATTTTCAATTACGATTTTAATGGCAATTACGCTACCGCAATTTCGCATCGTAATCGCGAATTTCGCATGCGTAATTATAGTAATGCGAAATTTCGAAAATTTCAGCTCAACTCTAGGTCTGTGCGAGGTGGTGTTGCTGTGATTTTGTGCGGACCAGTCCCAAAATACAGTGCTCAGAAGAAGGCACGCGCCATCACTTCCCAAAATTGTGAGGACGTGCTTGAGTTTTTAACACAGAACACCGCATCTCCCGCAGCCACCAGCGCTACAACAAGCACCACATCCGCTGCATTTGACACTTCGCAGGAGTTATTTGGTGGTGGTGGTAAAATCACTGATTCCCAGCCACTACTGCAACAACAAGAAGAAGGCGCAGGTACACCACCTCATACGTTAGGTGGCGATAGTATGGACGTAACGTGTGAGGAGGGGGATGATGAACCACCTGAAGTTGGTGCAGTTGAGGAGGTGTCTGAGGAAAGCGAAGCTGGGCAGGAGGATTATGATGACGATTATATGGATGCCACGTATGTTCCCAGTAGGGGAGATGACCAGGGGGACAGTTCAGAGGGGGAGTCAGAGAGGAGTAGGAGGAGACGACTCCATGATAGAAGCAGAGGGAGCTCGTCCTCAGAAACAGCTGGGGGCAGTTTCCGGCACCATGTATTGCCAGCTATGGACAGCCAGCCAACATGCCCTTCAACCTCAGCTGCTGCCACCGTAGCGCCATCACCCCAGGGGGGCTCAGCGGTTTGGAAATTTTTTAACATGTGTGTCTCAGATCGGAGCAAAGCCATATGTTCTCTCTGCCAGCAAAAATTGAGCCGTGGAAAGGCCAACTCTCACGTAGGGACAAGTGCCTTATGAAGGCACCTGGAGAGAGAAGGCACAAACAGCTATGGCAAGAACACCTGAGGAAAAGCAGCACCCAAAAGACAAGCCACCCTCCTCCTCTTCCTCCTTCAGGTGCATCGTCCTCATCCGCTTTCTCCCTTGCACCTTCACAGCCACCCTCCTCCACACCACCTCTTCCCTTCAGTGGTTCCTTCTCTGCTCACAGCAGTACCCAGCTGTCAGTAAAGGAAGTATTTGAGCGTAAGAAGCAAATGTCTGCCAGTCACTAGTGTTGGGCGAACATCTAGATGTTCGGGTTCGGGCCGAACAGGCCGAACATGGCCGCGATGTTCGGGTGTTCGACCCGAACTCCGAACATAATGGAAGTCAATGGGGACCCGAACTTTTGTGCTTTGTAAAGCCTCCTTATATGCTACATACCCCAAATTTACAGGGTATGTGCACCTTGGGAGTGGGTACAAGAGGAAAAAAAAATTTAGCAAAAAGAGCTTATAGTTTTTGAGAAAATCGATTTTAAAGTTTCAAAGGGAAAACTGTCTTTTAAATGCGGGAAATGTCTGTTTTCTTTGCACAGGTAACATGCTTTTTGTCGGCATGCAGTCATAAATGTAATACATATAAGAGGTTCCAGGAAAAGGGACCGGTAATGCTAACCCAGCAGCAGCACACGTGATGGAACAGGAGGAGGGTGGCGCAGGAGGAGAAGGCCACGCTTTGAGACACAACAACCCAGGCCTTGCATGAGGACAAGAAGCGTGCGGATAGCATGCTTTGTACCACCATGCAGTCATAAATGTAATAAAGATAAGTGGTTCAATAAACAGGGACCACGCGGCAACGCTAACCCAGCAGCAGCACACGTGATGGAACAGGAGGAGGCGCAGGAGGAGAAGGCCACGCTTTGTGAGACACAACAACCCAGGCCTTGCATGAGGACAAAAAGCGTGCGGATAGCATGCTTTGTACCGCCATGTAGTCATAAATGTAATAAAGATAAGAGGTTCAATAAACAGGGACCACGCGGCAACGCTAACCCAGCAGCAGCAGCAGCAGCAGCACACGTGATGGAACAGGAGGAGGCGCAGGAGGAGAAGGCCACGCTTTGTGAGACACAACAACCCAGGCCTTGCATGAGGACAAAAAGCGTGCGGATATAGCAGCAATGCTTTTTGCCGCCATGCAGTCATAAATGTAATACAGATGAGAGGTTCAATAAACAGGGACCGGAAACGCTAAACCATCCCAGATGTTCATCGGTCATGTTACTTGGTTGGGGTCCAGGAGTGTTGCGTAGTCGTTTCCAATCCAGGATTGATTCATTTTAATTTGAGTCAGACGGTCTGCATTTTCTGTGGAGAGGCGGATACGCCGATCTGTGATGATGCCTCCGGCAGCACTGAAACAGCGTTCCGACATAACGCTGGCTGCCGGGCAAGCCAGCACCTCTATTGCGTACATTGCCAGTTCGTGCCAGGTGTCTAGCTTCATGCCCGGTTTCAGGTCCAGCGGTGCCAGCCACAAATCCGTCTGTTCCTTTATTCCCCTCCAAATTTCCTCCCCTGTGTGCTGCTTATCCCCAAGGCAGATCAGCTTCAGCAACGCTTGCTGACGCATGCCAACAGCTGTGCTGCACTGCTTCCACGATCCTACTGCTGCTGGTGCTGGGTTAGCATTTCCGGATGAGGTACAGCTTTGAGATGCGTTGGAGGAGAAGGAGTCAGAGAGGTAGGTGCTGCTGTTGTTATCCAGCTGTTTGCGGCGTGGGCAACACCCGCGCCGTAGCAGGTGAGGAATCGCTGCCAGGCTCCACAAGGTTCACCCAGTGCGCGGTAAGGGAGATGTATCGACCCTGGCCGAACGCACTCGTCCAGGTGTCAGTGGTGAGGTGAACCTTGCAGGCAACGGCATTCTTCAAGCTTCGGGTTATTTAGCTGACCACGTGCTCATGCAACTCAGGCACTGCAGAGCGCGCAAAGTGGTAGCGGCTGGGAACCACGTAACGTGGGATGGCCACTGACATCATGCCCTTGAAGCTGTTTGTCTCCACCACTCGATATGGCAGCATTTCGCAGGCCAGAAGCTTGGCTATGCTGGCTGGCTGTTACTGCCACGGCCCGGGGGTCATTTGCTGGCAATTTCCTCTTGTGCTCAAACATCTCAGAAACAGACAACTCAACCGTAGCGCTGCACACCGAAGGGCTGTTGGTTGTTGTGTTTGATGAACACTGGGAGACCTCAAGAGCACTAGTCCGGAAAGTGACAGTGTCAGCATCGTCTGATGTTTGTGAATGTTGTGAACCACGCAATGGCTGGGCTACTGCTGCTGCTGAGGCGGGTCTGGTGGTGAGTCTGGTGAACCCAAGGGAGGCAGTGTTGCTGGTGGTACCCTGTCCTGCCGCGTTTGCCCACAGAGTGGGATGTTTGGATAGAATGTGGCGGCTCATGCTGGTGGTGGAGAGGTTGTTAATACTTTTCCCCCTGCTCAGGCGGGTCTTGCACACCTTGCAAATCGCCATGGTAACATCCTCAGTGCAGTCTTCAAAGAAAGCCCAGACTTTAACTGGCTGAGGACTCGGACCTCGTGCGTGATGTGCTGGTGCTGCTTAACCCACTGCTGGACGCTTGAGAGGTCATCCAAGTAATTATCTGGTCCTGTTCTTTTGGATCTGTGAGGGTTGTTGTCCTGGACAACATGGGCAGTATTGAGTGGGTTTTCTTGGGTGCTCCCCTGTGGCCTGTACGTGAACCGTCAGGGGAAACACCTCTTCCCTTGCCCCTCCCTCTTTCACCGGATTTCTTCCTCATTTCACTTATCCTTAAAGTACACGCTGACTGGCAGCAGTACAGTGGCAGTACAGAAATGCTATACAGTGGTGGGTGAGCGGTGTACCACTATTGTCAGCAGTGACACAGAGCACAATGCTATACAGTGGCGGGTGAGCGGTGTACTACTGTTCCCAGCAGACACAGAGTGGAAGTAAACACAATGCTATATAGTGTGGCTGAGCCGTGTACACAGAGTGGCATTAAACACAATGCTATATAGTCTGCTATATAGTCACCCCGAACAGGGTGATGTTCTGCAGAACCCGAACAGTGGCAAACACTGTTCGCCCAACACTACTGGGAGGGAACGCAGATTTTAGTACCTAAACACACGATACAACATGTTTTCCGGGGTCGGACTCTGAGGCACATACAGATGGTCCCGATCATCATCCTCATCATACAACTCTTCTCCTGAGTCTGACCCACCCACCACCTCTGCCACCCCAACATCCCCAGACACAGACCCCTCATCGTCCTCAACATTAACTTGGGATGCTGGCCTGAGCCAGACCTCCTCCTCCACATCAGGCCCCATCATCTCCTCAATGGCAGCCCTCATTAATCGCTCTGGCGACGGACTGATGGACACAACGTTCTCCTCCGGGGAGGGCTGCTGCTGACCACTGGCTGCTGGGGTGGATGTTATAGCTTGCGTGGGGCGTTGGCTGTTGCTGTTGTTGGGAGTGCTGCTCACAGCGGAGGTCTCTGGGGAACTCATGTTGAGCTCATATAGTGGTTGACGGTGAGTGGAGTATTACTGATCCCAGCAATATACACACTGACTGGCAGAGTACGCAATGCTATATAGTGTGGCTGAGCGAGGTACACAGAGTGGCAGTAAACAGAATGCTATATAGTGTGGCTGAGCGAGCGGTGTACCACTATTCCCAGCAGACACAGAACAGTGAACAGAATGCTATATAGTGTGGCTGAGCGAGCGGTGTACCACTATTCCCAGGAGACACAGAACAGTGAACAGAATGCTATATAGTGTGGATGAGCGAGCGGTGTACCACTATTCCCAGCAGACACAGAACAGTAAACAGAATGCTATATAGTGTGGCTGAGCGAGCGGTGTACCACTATTCCCAGCAGACACAGAACAGTGAACAGAATGCTATATAGTGTGGCTGAGCGAGCGGTGTACCACTATTCCCAGCAGACACAGAACAGTGAACAGAATGCTATATAGTGTGGCTGAGCGAGCGGTGTACTACTGTTCCCAGCAGACACAGAACAGTACACAGAATGCTATATAGTGTGGCTGAACGAGCGGTGTACTACTGTTCCCAGCAGACACAGAACAGTACACAGAATGCTATATAGTGTGGCTGAACGAGCGGTGTACCACTATTCCAAGCAGACACAGAACAGTGAACAGAATGCTATATAGTGTGGCTGAGCGAGCGGTGTACCACTATTCCCAGCAGACACAGAGTGGCAGTAAACAGAATGCTATATAGTGTGGCTGAGCGAGGTACACAGAGTGGCAGTAAACAGAATGCTATATAGTGTGGCTGTGCAAGCGGTGTACTACTATTCCCAGCAGACACAGAGTGGCAGTAAACAGAATGCTATATAGTGTGGCTGAGCGAGGTACACAGAGTGGCAGTAAACAGAATGCTGAGCGAGCGGTGTACTACTATTCCCAGCAGCGACACACAATGACTGGGGGGGACCCTGGCTAGCGTGGCTGGAGCGCGAACTACCCTGCCTGCCTACCCAAAGCTAAACCCACAGACAAATGGCGGAGATATGACGTGGTTCGGGTATTTATTTACCCGAACCACGTGACAGTTCGGCCAATCAGAGCGCGTTCGGGTCCGAACCACGTGACCCGTTCGGCCAATCACAGCGCTAGCCGAACGTTCGGGGAACGTTCGGCCATGCGCTCTTAGTTCGGCCATATGGCCGAACGGTTTGGCCGAGCACCGTCAGGTGTTCGGCCGAACTCGAACATCACCCGAACAGGGTGATGTTCTGCAGAACCCGAACAGTGGCGAACACTGTTCGCCCAACACTACCAGTCACCCTCTTGCCCAGCATCTGACAGCTGGCGTGGCGGAACTATTAGCTCTCCAGCTATTACCATACTGGTGGAGTCAGAGGCTTTCCGTAAATTTGTGGCTATTGGGACACCGCAGTGGAAGATACCAGGCCGCACTTATTTTTCACAAAAGGCCATACCCAAACTGCACTGTGCAGTTGAGAGGCAAGTGGTGTCATCTATTGCGAAGAGCGTTGGGTCAAGGGTCCACCTGACCACGGATGCCTGGTCTGCCAAGCACGGTCAGGGCCGCTACATTACGTACACAGCCCATTGGGTCAACCTGGTGACCGATGGCAGCAAGCAGGGAGGACGTGGCTGCGCAGCAGACCGACTTGTCACACCTCCACGGCTTGCAGGCAGGCCTCCAGCCACCTCCTCTCCGCCTGCTACCACATCTTCGCTGTCGTCATCCTCCTCCTCCTCGGCTGGTGCCGTGATCTCCTCTCCAGCTATACAGCCCCCACACCCCAGGGCCTATGCTGCATGCCAGGTACGACGGTGTCACGCAGTGTTAGACATGTCTTGCCTGAAAGCGGAGAGTCACACTGGAGCAGCTCTCCTGGCTGCTCTTAACAAACAGGTGGAGTAATGGCTGACCCCGCACAAGCTTGAGATCGGCAACGTGGTGTGTGACAATGGCAGCAATCTCATTTCCACGTTGAATTTTCGATAGCCCGACTCGCTGGAATTGCACCCTGCTGATGTTCGCTCGCCTGCTAGACCAGGAGAAAGCCGTCACCCAGTACCTGTATCATTACAGTACAAGGACACAATGTGGGAGGATGGGGATGTTGTGGCCCAACAACTGGACACTGATGCGAAATGCATGCAGGGTCATGGAGCCCTTTGAGGAGGTGATCAAACTGGTGAGTCGCACTGAGGGCACCATCAGAGACTTAGTCCCCTTCGCCTACTTCCTGGAGCGTGCCGTGCATAGAGTGGTGGATACAGCTCTGGAGGAGTGTGAACGAGAACAGTTACGGCAGCAGGAGTCGTGGGAGCGATTTACATCCGAACCCGATGTTTCCACAACAGGAAGAAGAGGAGTCGTTTGGGGAAGGAGAGGAGTCAGACTCTGATGATGATGATGATGAGGAAGGTGTTTCTGTGGAGGAGGAAGAGGCGGCGGAAGAAGAACAACCGCGGCAGCTGTCACAGGGGGCTTCTGCTGCTCCACGTTCCCGTGGTATTGTTCGTGGCTGGAGGGATGAAGAGGAGTTGCGTGCCATCACTGAGGAAGAGCAAGAGGAGATGGAGTGTACGTCTGCATCCAGCTTTGTGGAGATGGCCTCTTTCATGTTGTCCAGCCTTTTGAGGGACCCCTGTATCAAAAAACTCAAGGCGAATGACCTGTACTGGGTGGCCACGCTACTAGACCCTCGGTACAGGCACAAAGTGGCGGACCTTTTACCAACTCAACAGAAGGCGGAAAGGATGCAGCACTTGCAGAACAAGCTGTCGATGATGCTTTACAATGCGTTTAAGGGTGATGTGGCTGCACAACGCAATTAAGGTACCACTGGCAGTAACCCTCCTCCTCCCAAGTCCACGCAGGCAAGGACAGGACGCTCCAGCGATCTCAGGGTGATTGCGGACATTCTTTAGTCCAACTCCTCGCCATAGTCCTTCCAGATCCACCCTCCACCAACGCCTGGACCGGCAGGTGGCCGACTACCTGGCCTTGAGTGTGGATGTAGACTCTGCGAAAAGCGACGATGAACCCTTGGACTACTGGTTGCACAGGCTTGACCTGTGGCCAGAGCTGTCCCAATTTGCCATCCAACTTCTCTCTTGCCCTGCCGCAAGTGTCCTGTCAGAAAGGACCTTCAGTGCAGCTGGAGGCATTGTCACTGAGAAGAGAAGTCGCCTAAGTCACGACAGTGTTCAGTACCTGACCTTTATCAAAATGAATGAGCACGACCAAAGACTAAGTCAGTCTCCACACACAGCATCTCTGCCTGCAGGCCACTTGCCTTCTCCGCCACAACCAACAGGGTCCAGGACTCTAGGCGGATTCCTGAATTTTTAAGGCCGCTGCTAGCAGTGCCTGCTACACTAATTTTTCTGGTGCGTGTACATGACTGCCTAATTTTTCTGGCTGCACTGCGGGAGGCTGCAACAAAAAAACAAAAGGCATGTACATGTGCCCATCCCCCTTCATGATCATTATTTTGCCGCGGTGAAGGGGCTTGCGTATCACAATGAAGCAATGACTGCCGGCTATTTGAGTGTCTCGGGTGGGGGTGGCACACAAAAGATAATAAGGTCGTTGCTTCATTGTGGTCAGACCAAATTTGATCAGCGGGACAGTCACTGTTGTTCTATCATTGAGCTACCACAGCCCGGTGACCATATGGGCTTGAAAACCGCCGTGGCCTGCACTCTCACCATGGTGTGCACCAGTCCAGCACGGCCGTCACTACGCAAACAGCTGTTTGCGGTGCGTTACACAGTGAGTTTGGTGTGTCAGTGTGAAGCAGAACTCTAATTACACTCCCTAATTGATGTATACACATGCAAGATGTTTGAAAGCACTTTAGGCCTGCAATTTAGCATTCAATGTCATTTCTGCCCTTAAAACGCTGCTTTGCGTCACATCCAGATTTTTCCCCGGGACTTTGGGCATGTATCCCACTCCACCATGCCCCCCTCCAGGTGTTAGACCCCTTGAAACATCTGTTCCATCACTTTTGTGGCCAGCATAATTTTTTCTACTTTTCAAAGTTCGCATCCCCATTGAAGTCTATTGCGGTTCGCGAACTTTTCCGCGATCTGAACCTTCCGCGAAGGTTCGCGAACGGGGTTCTCGAACCGAAAATCGGAGGTTCGGCTCATCTCTAATCAGCAGCTGACGTTGAAGGGCATGTTGGCTGACTGTCCATAGTGCTGGGTGGTGATACATGGCCCCGGACACTGCCACCAGCTGTTTCTGAAAACGAGCTCCCCTGCTTCTTTCAGCAACTCGTCTCCTCCTACTCCTCTCTGTCTCCCCCTCTGAACTGTCCCCTTGGTCATCTTGTTTCTTAGAATCCCACGTGGCATCCATATCATAATCATCATAATCATCCTCCCCAGCTTCGCTTGCCTCAGACACCACATAAACTGCACCAACAGCAGGTACTTCATCATCCTCCCCCTCACACGTTACGTCCATAGTGTCGCCTAACTCAGACATATGAGGTGGTGTAACTTGCTTAGTGCCTTCATCTTGTTGTAACAATAATGTCTTTGAATAAGTTAATTCCAAACCAAATAACCGTGAAGTGTCAAATGCAGCGGATGTGGTGCATGTAGTAGTGCTGGTGGCTGCAGAAGATGAGGTGTTCTGTGTTCAATAGTCAACCACGCCCTGACAATCTTGGGAGTTGATGGCACGTGTCTTCTTCTGAGCACTGTACTTTGCGCCAGGGCCGCACAAAATCACTTCAACACTACCCTGCACAGACCTGCCGGGTGGCCTTCCTCTGGGTCTGCCTCTACCTGTTTTGTCCGTTTTGTCCATATCAGGGGGGATGAAGTGAAAGGTATGCACTGACTTGACTAATACAATGTGCAGTCACACAGGTGCAGTTAACAGGTATGCACGGAGTGGTATATCACACTGCGTGCACTCACGTAGGTAGCATGACCTCGAACAGACCTGCCTGGTGGCCTGCCTCTGGGTCCACCTCTGGCTCTGCCTCTGCTTGTCGTTTTGTCCATATCGGGGGTCTGCCTCTGCTTGTTGTTTTGTTCATATCGAGGGGGGGGGGTGGTGGTGAAGTGAAAGGTATGCACTGACTTGACTAATACAATGTGCAGTCACACAGATGCAGTGAAAGGTATGCAGTGACTGGTATTACAATACAATGTGCAGCTGTCACACAGGTGCAGTTAACAGTTATGCACGGACTGGTATATTACGCAGCGTGCTGTCACACAGGTACTGTGAACAATTATGCAATGACTAGTATTACAAATTTGCAGCTATCACACACACAGGTACCGTCAACAGGTGCAGTGACTGGTGGTATATAACACTGCGTGCGCTCACGTAGTTAGGTAGGTGCACTGAACAGGTGGGTGTGCAGTGATTGGTATTACAATTGTGCAGCTTGACACACACACAGGTACCGTGAACAGGTGCAGTGACTGGTGGTATTAACAATGCGTTCGCTCACGTAGGTAGGTAGGTGCACTGAACAGGTGGGTATGCAGTGATTGGTATTACAAATGTGCAGCTGTCACACACACAGGTACCGTGAACAGGTGCAGCAACTGACTGGTATATAACACTGCGTGCGGTCACGTAGGTAGGTAGGTGCACTGAACAGGTGGGTATGCAGTGATTGGTATTACAAATGTGCAGCTGTCACACACACAGGTACCGTGAACAGGTGCAGTGACACTGTGTGTGCACACGTAGGTAGGTAGGTGCACTGAACAGATGGGTATGCAGTGATTGGTATTACAAATGTGTAGCTGTCACACACACAGGTAGTCACTGAATGTGCTAAGCCTGGCAGTGGCACAGTAGGAATTACCAAGGGGCCAAGGTCCAGCAGCAGCTGTGACTGACAGACAGGGCTGTATATGCAACACAAGTGTCTGTGGGACACACACACACAAAAAAAAAATAGATCACAAGAATAACATTAGCTCTCAAAAGAGCTGTTGAGGAGGAGGAGTGCTTTTTAGCAATAAGTATCAGCAAGAAGGAGCAACCTAACACAAGAGCCTAACTAAGCTTTCCCTATGTCAGCAGCCAGGTTCTCTCCCTTCTCTAATTACTGCAACTACACGAGTGAGTGAAATGGCTGACGCTGCCTGTGTTTATAAGGGGGGGGGGGGGGCTCCAGGAGGGAGTGTAGCCTCATTGGCTACCCTGTGCCTGCTGACTGTGATGTAGAGGGTCAAAGTTGACCCTAATGATGTAGTATAGGGGGCGGGTCGAACTTGCATATAGTTCACGGTTCACCGCGAATGTGAACCAGCGAAGTTCGCGTGAATAAGTTTGCGAGCGCCTAGAGTGCTTTATGGTAAATCCGGCCTTGCCTAAAGCATATGTGCTTGGCAACCAACCCTCTGTGGTTTACGACATACTTAGACATTGCCCAATTCACTTTGATTCCAGCCTTGTCAATTGCCTTCGGGCACCAAGCTTTTCGCCAGTGAAATTGCATAATGATCTCGGACCAAACAATGATCAGGTCAGGGATTAAGTCCTGCATCCTGGTCAGGTCAGATTTCATTTCTTTATAAAGCAGCCGCATAAGTATCATGTCAAGATCATTCCCCTGCATGAACCACAACCACTTGTGGGGCTCTGCCTTTTTGAAACTTCCACAATTTAGACCCCTCACTCCAAACCAGAACACTTGCACCTGTCCGAAGGAAAGCCCAGCTGCCGCCCACTTCACCGGCTCTGTGCTCTCTTGGCCCCCCAGAAATAAACGAATGGCCGATTATCCACACTATGCTGCTGGACCGATCTGTAAAGCATAAAAGACAAAATATAAACACAATGAACTCCCCATTAACAAGATACTCCAATTATGCAAAGTTACACATGCTTCCTCCATTTTTTTTTTATTTTTTTTTTAGAAACGCTTAACATATCCCTGTCCTAGGAAGCAACTGGGCAAGTTACACACCTCTACAATGGTCCACCCCCTCACCAGTTTGATCGGTCTTCTATCAATCCAAACACTCATGCCTTCCTGTCACCAAAATATTGTCCCAGGCCAGACTGCCTCCCACGCTTCTATTGTCACTCACCAGCTGATATGGAAGACACCATAGAAGGCAAGGGAAAAAGATAACTGTAGCAGAATAATTTCAAAACCCAAATCACACACCACATCTCCCATGTGATGGGCAGTGGTGCTCGGATGTCCCGATCCACGAATCCGGCAATCACAGTCGTTGCCAAACACAAATCCGCATTCGGCATTATTGGATCCGGATTTCGATACGCGTCCACGGAACGATGCAGATTTTTGGTTGTGAATGACGCAACCACGTCCGGATCCGGATTTTCTTTTAACGTTAATAGCAAAGCCCCCATACATGCTACAATCCCACAAATTGCATGGATTATCAAGGTGATAAGTAGTGTTGGGCGAACAGTGTTCGCCACTGTTCGGGTTCTGCAGAACATCACCCTGTTCGGGTGATGTTCGAGTTCGGCCGAACATCTGATGGTGTTCGGCCAAACTGTTCGGCCATATGGCCGAACTAAGAGAGCATGGCCGAACGTTCCCCGAACGTTCGGCTAGCGCTCTGATTGGCCGAACGAGTCACGTGTAGTGTTGGGCGAACATCTAGATGTTCGGGTTCTGGCCGAACATGGTCGCGATGTTCGGGTGTTCGAGCCGAACTCCGAACATAATGGAAGTCAATGGGGACCCGAACTTTCGTGCTTTGTAAAGCCTCCTTACATGCTACATACCCCAAATTTACAGGGTATGTGCACCTTGGGAGTGGGTATAAGAGGAAAAAAAAATTAGCAAAAAGAGCTTATAGTTTTTGAGAAAATCGATTTTAAAGTTTCAAAGGGAAAACTGTCTTTTAAATGCGGGAAATGTCTGTTTTCTTTGCACAGGTAACATGCTTTTTGTCGGCATGCAGTCATAAATGTAATACAGATAAGAGGTTCCAGGAAAAGGGACCGGTAACGCTAACCCAGCAGCAGCACACGTGATGGAACAGGAGGAGGGCGGCGCAGGAGGAGAAGGCCACGCTTTGAGACACAACAACCCAGGCCTTGCATGAGGACAAGAAGCGTGCGGATAGCAATTTGTATTTTGTCGCCATGCAGTCATAAATGTAATACAGATGAGAGGTTCAATAAACAATAAACAGTAATTGGTGTTGTCCAGAATGCGCACAATGCGTGGGTCGCGTTCAATGCAGTCCTAGGCCGAAGAGGTCATAGCCTAGGGTCACAAAAACCTGTTTATTTGGGCAATTTCAATGGTGGCGAGTCTGACGTACATAAATCGCAGCAATGGCCGTTAGCAACGTCTGAATCTCACGAAATGTCTCATGCAGGTAGAAGAAATATTGTTAGACTTGGGCTCCAAAGATGGGTTCCCTACATCTCTGCAAACCAGAGTTACAGGGCTCCAAATTTGGTAAAATCCCCCATAGGCTTTAATTGGGCCTCCTATTTACCGTTCCAAAATCTCACACCATTTCAAAGGGCAATGGCTCAGCAGTGGCAAAACTCACCAGTCATTTGAAAAGATGTGAGATTATGGAACTGTAAATAGGAGGCCCAATGGAAGCCTATGAGGGATTTTACCAATTTTGGAGCCCTGTAACTCTGGTTTGCAGAGATGTAGGGACCCCATCTTTGGAATCCAAGTCTAACAATATGTCTTCTACCTGCATGAGACATTTCGTGAAATTCAGACGTTGCTAACGGCCATGGCTGAGATTTATGTACGTCACCATCACTACCATTGAAATAGCCCAAATAAACAGGTTTTTGTGACCCTAGGCTATGACCTCTTCGGCCTAGGGGCCCGAAACTCACCAGTCATGTTCCCCCTAAGGGTCCCTACAATGGTAGAAAATTTGGTACTGCTGAGCCATTGCCCTTTGAAAAGATGTGAGATTTTGGAAAGTGAAATAGGGAGGCAATGAAATCCTATGGGGGATTTTACCAATTTTGGACCCCTGTAACTCTGGTTTGCAGAGATGTAGGGACCCCATCTTTGGAATCCAAGTCTAACAATATGTCTTCTACCTGCATGAGACATTTCGTGAGATTCAGACGTTGCTAACGGCCATGGCTGAGATTTATGTACGTCACCATCACTACCATTGAAATAGCCAAAATAAACAGGTTTTTGTGACCCTAGGCTATGACCTCTTCGGCCTAGGGGCCCGAAACTCACCAGTCATGTTCCCCCTAAGGGTCCCTACAATGCTAGAAAATTTGCCACTGCTGAGCAATTGCCCTTTGAAAAGATGTGAGATTTTGGAACTGTAAATAGGAGGCCCAATGAAAGCCTATGGGGGATTTTACCAAATTTGGAGCCCTGTAACTCTGGTTTGCAGAGATGGAGGGAACCCATCTTTGGAGCCCAAGTCTAACAATATGTCTTCTACCTGCATGAGACATTTCGTGAGATTCAGACGTTGCTAACGGCCATTGCTGCGATTTATGTATGTCAGACTCGCCACCATTGAAATTGCCCAAATAAACAGGTTTTGTGACCCTAGGCTATGACCTCTTCGGCCTAGGACTGCATTGAACGCGACCCACGCATTGTGCGCATTCTGGACAACACCAATTACTGGGTTTATACCCTTCTGGATCCACGGTACAAACACAATGTTCCAAAACTGCTTGAAGAAAGAGCCAGACAGGTCAAAATGGAAGAATACCAGCAGGCCCTTGTGGAGACTTTAGAGAGGAGATTGACATCCTCCCCCTCCTCTAGCCAGTTGTACGCCGACAGACTGACTTCCGCAAACCCAGGACGACCAGGAGGGCAGCAAACAACACAAGCCGCAGCTAGTGCCCAAAAGGGAATGGTATCGGCAGTGTCCTTGGAGTGGGAAAATTTTCTGACACCCATGCAGCAGCACACAGAACAGCAAGCGTGCAGATCCACCTCCAACACCGATCGCCTGGAGAAGATGGTCAAGGACTACATGTCAGATGGCGTAGCTGTGTTGAACAATCCATCTGCACCCTTCAACTATTGGGTATCGAAGCTAGACACCTGGCACAAACTGGCAATGTACGCAATAGAGGTGCTGGCTTGCCCGGCAGCCAGCGTTATGTCGGAACGCTGTTTCAGTGCTGCCGGAGGCATCGTCACAGATCGGCGGCGTATCCGCCTCTCCACAGAAAATGCAGACCGTCTGACTCAAATTAAAATGAATCAATCCTGGATTGGAAACGACTACGCAACACTCCCGGACCCCAACCAAGTAACATGAACAATGAACATCTGTGATGGGTTAGCGTTTCCGGTCCCTGTTTATTGAACCTCTCATCTGTATTACATTTATGACTGCATGGCGACAAAATGCAAATTGCTATCTGCACGCTTCTTGTCCTCATGCAAGGCCTGGGTTGTTGTGTCTCAAAGCGTGGCCTTCTCCTCCTGCGCCACCCTCCTCCTGTTCCATCACGTGTGCTGCTGCTGGGTTAGCGTTACCGGTCCCTTTTCCTGGAACCTCTTATATGTATTACATTTATGACTGCATGCCGACAAAAAGCATGTTACCTGTGCAAAGAAACATGACATTTTCCACATTTAAAAGACAGTTTTTCCTTTGAAACTTTACAATCAATTTTCTCAAAAACTATAAGCTCTTTTTCAAATATTTTTTTTCGTCTTGTACCCACTCCCAAGGTGCACATACCCTGTAAATTTGGGGTATGTAGCATGTAAGGAGGCTTTACAAAGCACAAAAGTTCGGGTCCCCATTGACTTCCATTATGTTCGGAGTTCGGGTCGAACACCCGAACATCGCGGCCATGTTCGGCCTGTTCGGCCCGAACCCGAACATCTAGGTGTTCGCCCAACACTAGTGATAAGGGGCTACAACTTCAACATTAAAAAAATCCAAAAATATTTTGTTGTTGTTGAGAAAATGTATTTTAAAGTGAAATTAACACTTTAAATAGGGCTATTAATGGGTAATAAGTGGTTTTAAACAGGGAAATACACATTAAGCAATCACAGAGGTGAAGGTGAGTTCCAATGGCACTTGGCGGTGATGGTACCACTGGAGGAGGATGAGTGGCTGACTGACGCCAAAAAGGCCCAGAGAGGCTTTTGTAATTTGTTGTTTTTTTTTTTTTGCAGCGATTAGCAATGACTTAACAGCAGAGTTGTCAGTGGACCTGGGCAGTGTGAACGCAGACTTTAGTAGCGTCTGAGTCAGGAGGACAAAGCGGCCGCAGGGGCGTAGCAATAGGGGGTGCAGAGGTAGCGACCGCATCGGGGCCCTTGGGCCAGAGGGGCCCCGAAGGGCCCTCCCTCAACTACAGTATTAGCTCTCTATTGGTCCTGTGCTCATAATAATCACTTCTATAGATACTTTGAGTAGTGGTAATCATTAACAAACTGTTCCCCATCCCCTTCTTACACCTCTGACACTGTAGTTGCCATTGGCAGGTTTTGGTGCACCGTATTAATTGTTATGTATAGAGTGCTTGGGGGGCCCCATTGTAAAACTTGCATTGGGGCCCAGAGCTCCTTAGCTACGCCACTGAGCGGCCGGTCAGTTCAGCAGAATAGGAGGACCATGGCAACTCACTGGTAGTAGTACCACAGTGTAATAGTGCTGCCCCAAACATTAAATGCGCCCGGTGATCCGGGCAGAGTGAACACAGAGTGTAGTAGCAGCGACTGAGTCAAGAGGACAAAGCGGCCGGTCAGTTCAGCAGCACAGAAGGACCAATGCAACTTAGTAGTACCACAGTGTAATAGTGCTGCCCCAAACATTAAATGCGCCCGGTGCCCCGGGCAGAGTGAACGCAGAGTAGTACTAGTAGCGACTGAGTCAGGAGGACAAAGCGGCCGGACAGTTCAAAGGCAGGCATGGTTAACACATTGCAGCAGCTACTTCATGTCCCCCTGTGTCCAACAATAGGGGCCAGGAACTCACATTTCACCCAAGCCTGGTTGATTTTCAGGAAGGTGAGTTTGTCCACATTGGCGTGGAAGAGCCGAGAGCGCTTCTCTGTGACCACGCCACCGGCCGCACTGAAGCATCTCTCAGAGAGGACACTAGTAGGGGGGCAGGACAGGAGTTTGAGGGCGTATTAGGCAACCTCCCTCCAGATGTTCAATCTCTTGACCCAGTGCTCCAAGGGGTCCATGGGGCTGTCGGTGTCATTGAGCCTGCTGAATGACCCCATGTAGTGAGTCACCATGCTGGTTATTCGCTGCTGGTGCTGGTTGGAGGTGGATGCTGTGGCTGGCACCTCTGCTCTAGGCTGCTGCACTGCATACAGGCTCTTCAGATCTCCGGGGCGCCAGTTGCTGCTACTGGTGGTAGTTGTTCTGCTGCTGTTTTTGATGTCAGGCACCTGTTGCTGGGTTGGCAGAGCAGTTACAGTGGGGGTGGAAGGCTGGGGGAATGCTTCCAGTACTCTGCGCACAAGGGCCTCCTGCAACTCCCTTGTGCGTTGCTCGGTGGTGGATGGCGTCATGAAGTCTCCCAGCTTCCCCTTCAGACGTGGGTCCAGCATCAAGGTGATACAGATTTCCTCCCTTGAACGCATCTAGATCACCCGGGGGTCCCTGCGAAGGCAGCACAACATGTGCACACCCATGGGAAACAAGTGGGCCTTGGCATCAAGATCTTCATTGTCCTCGTCGTTGCCCCATATCCCATGCCTGTCCTCTTCCTGTGCCGTGTCATCCTCCCCAAGCTGCCATCCCCGTACAACGCCTGCGGCGCTCTGCTCCTCCTCCCTATCATTCAGGTTAGGAACCTCCAACTCCTCCACCTCCTCCACTATCCGTGAGCCCTCCTGTGCTGCCATCTGGTCCTTTTCCAGATGCTTCAGGGCTTCCTCCCCATGGTCAATTAAATTGCCCATTGCCTGCTCCAGCAGACAAACCATGGGCACCCACTGACACACAGAGGCCAGCTCCTCACTGACCATCTTGGTTGCCTCCAGGAAGGGATTCAGCACCAGGCATATTTGCTGCATCAGTGTCCACTGATTTGTAGTGATGATGGGGACTTGCTGGCTGCTGGGGACACTTGGGTCTAGCATGTAGGCCCTAAGAGCCAGCCTGTGCTGACACAGCCGCTCCAACATGGCCAGAGTTGACTTCCACCGAGTTGGCATGTCTATAATCAGGTGGTGTGGCTTGCCATATTGCTGCTGTAAGGTGGAAAGGAGTGCAGAGGCAGTGGCTGAGAGGCGGAAAAAGCGTACCACCGCCCGTCCATCTTGCAGCAGGTCGCTCATCCCCTCGTAGGTGCGCAAAAAGCACTGCACCACAAGATTTAGCACATGGGCCAAGCATGGGATGTGCTGGAGGTTTCCCTGCTGCACTGCGGCCACCAGGTTGGCCCCGTTATCGGCTGCCACATACCCCACTTCCAGGCCTGGGGATCAGCCACCTCCACTCCTGCTTCCAGCCAGGAAGTTGGCGGCCGTAAGCCTGGGTAATGAGATGATTAATACCAGTGAGCAGTGAGCACAGTAGAACGTAACTGAAGGGTATCACTGGGTAATGAGATGATTAATACCAGTGAGCAGTGAACACAGTAGTACAACCTAAGTGAAGGGTATCACTGGGTAATGAGATGAATAAACTGTACTGGCAGTGGCAGTGTGTGTCTGTAAGTAGGAGCTGAAGTGTATGACCGGCAAGCTGAATACAAGTGAGCAGTACACTCTGAACCTGCCTGCCTGCCTGCACTACACACACTAATCACCACCAGTACACTCTGACTACACTGACTACAGCAATGACTCACTGGCTACCTAACTAAATACAACTGACAACTACAGTATAACAGCACTGTTAGTAGTTAAAACGCTGGGTTTTCACATACAAAACGCTCTTGCTTTAGTTACAATGGCCTGGAGATAATCCTCTCAGTGCCACTATCTAGCAAGGACGGAGCTTTCCATCATGGCCGCTGCTTTATATACAGGAGGGGAGGGCATAACCTCCCCTCCTATGATTGGTAGCTAGGGCCTGGCTGGGAGCCTCTGATTGGCCAGGGAAGTCACTTCCGCCCATTTCTACGCATTTCCGCTAACTACGGCTTCTGCGCCGTATTTCACGAGCGTGAATGCATTTGAATGTACGCATTCACGGTCTGCCGAAGCGTATTTTAGTGATTGAAAATTGTTCCACGGCGACGAATACCCGTGGCAGATAGCGTAAAAATGGTCGTGAAATCACGGCAACTCGTGATCACGACCTCTCTGTGAGCACCACTGGTGATGGGCCTGCTGGCACCTGGCATGTGCCTTCCCTTCAAAGTTTGGTGTACTACAAAGAATTTAGTAAAATTCTCCCACCCCATTAATTTACAGAGAAATGCCAAAGCTACCAGTTTCTTGTCAATGACTGCTGGAGACACCTAATCCTGAAACCACTGGCATACCAACCCCAACATCAAATCCTTACGCTTCTGCTCTGATTCCGATATGGATAACCTGTCCTGCCAGTCAAACCACTGATGCCATACCTTATTATATGTAAGCCATGTGGAATCAGCTGCACACCATTTAATCCACGTCCACAATCCTCCAAGATCACGTCCCACACACAGTCTGGGCACACTTCCCCTTCCGTCTTAGCTCCTGGTGCCCGGTACCTGACCCATTCCCACTGGACGTGAGATAACACGTCAGCAATCTCATCAGCTCTTCCAGGAATATGCGAAGATCTAAAGCTAACATTCAACTTCAAACAATCAAGAATGAATCAACGCAACAACTTAATCACCGGGTAGGAAGATGACGTTAACATGTTAATCACCGAAATTACAGACAAATTATCTAACCTAAACAGCACTGCCCAATTCTTCAATTCTTCCACTTACAGCATAATCGAAACCCAAAGAGGAAATAACTCCAAAAATACTAGTTTGCGAATTACATCAGAGTCTACCCACTTTGTTAGCCAGGCACTGATGGCCAATGATGTAAGCTTTTAGGGCTCCCATGTATTCTATCTTACTATTAAGCTGCAACTTTAGATATGGTCAGACACTGGTGGTCTTTAGAGTCCCCCAAGTCATGGGTATCCCTTGAAAAAACCCTGTTGGACTATTCTCCTAAAAATGTTGTGATGGGCATGGTCTTGGGTGCTCCTCCTCTGACATCCCCATATTCCTCTATCCAAGCTACACTGAAGACGTAGGAACACTTCATTAAACACCCTCCTTACCCTAAACATTCCCATTGCCCCCTAATACCTATCTCTGCCCTACAGCAGTTTACACCCAACATCATCCTCTCACAATGGTATCTAGCCAATATTAATCACCTAAATGACGTTTTTGAAACCCAAAGACTAAAGCCTTTGTGAACCCTTTAAAGTAGTTTTAAACTACCTCATTCACAGATTTTCATGTATTATAGAATATTTCATTTAATTCACACCAAGCACATTGTCCCTCCACATCTTACCAGCCGAATCCTAACTATGCTCAACTATAAAGGCATTTATTTGGGAGGCATCTCAGGATGGTATGAAGAATTATTAAGCATTGTTACTTCCCCACTACAGAAATACGCCAATACGTGGTTTTATGATCTTCATACCTCTATTTCTCCAGACCACTTAACCAAAGCCACAGCCTTGATCACCAGATATCCTAGATGCAACTAACATTGGGAAATGTCTTGTAAACTACCCTTTAAGTGGCACTACACACCACGGAAGATTGCTTTCTTTGGCCCTGACACGGCCCTTTTATGTTGGCACTGTTCTTCTGAAATGGGCACTTTGATACATATGGTATAGGAATGTTCTTAGTAATGCGATTCTGGTCACAAATTGAAGACTTGATTAAAAAATTCCTTTGGGACTTTAAAATCTTCCTGCCACTAGCTCTACTACTAGTAGATTTAAATAAGCTGACCAGCCCCGCTTGAGTGATGTAACTCCGCTCCGTCAACAGTCTGGCAACGGCAATCGCAGCTAGCAGACTGAAAAAAATAAACGTCCTGTTTCTTTTGTTTGTACAGCGCTGCGATCTAATGCAGCGCTGTACTGGGGACGGCCGCGTCACTCGGCTGTCCCCTGGAGAGGCTCCGATCACGATCCCCTCTCATAGACTGATGCCTTTGAGAGAGGATCGCCCTGATTGGCTGGTGTGGGGGTGGGGAGGGGGGGGGGGAATAGTAATTTTTAATAAAGAACAACAACAAATACATTAATAATAAAAACAACACTGCCTGCAGCAGCGATCAGAGCCCACCAACAGAAAGCTCTGTTGGTGGGCAAAAAGGGGGGGGGAGGATTCATGTGTGTGCTAAGTTGTTAGGCTCTGCAGTGAGCTATTAAAGCTGCAGAGCACTGAAGTGTAAAAAAATAGCCTGGTCACTGGGTGGTGGTGGGGGGGGGGGGGGCTGTGTTCCTGACGTGGTTAATAATGCCCCCTGTGTATTAAAATACCTCACCTAGCTGCTGCTGCAGAGTGTACAGCTGCGTTTCCACATTCTTGTCCCACGTGACTCCTGCATATAGCACCAGTAATCAGCTAATTACGATTATGCAAAATTTCACATAAATTTTCACATACGTAATTACGGTTTCAAGATTTAATTGATTTCATATAGTGATTTGTAATTTCGCATAAAATTTCGCGTAATTTCGGCATCCATCTGAAAATGGCGCCTGCGAATAATGGCGCACGGTGTTGCCGCTAATCCGTTTGCCACTTATCGCTATTTAACGTTAAAGCATTATTGTTATTTAACGTTAAAGCCTTATTGTTATTTAACGTTAACACACAGAACCCTCTCTGTACCTATCCCTAACCCCTAACCCCTAAACCCCCCTGGTGGTGCCTAACCCTAACCACCTCCTGGTGGTGCCTAACCCTAAGACCCCCCTGGTGGTGCCTAACCCTAAGACCCCCCCTGGTGGTGCCTAACCCTAAGACCCCCCTGGTTGGTGCCTAACCCTAAGACCCCCCTGGTGGTGCCTAACCCTAAGACCCCCCTAGTGGTGCCTAACCCTAAGACCCCCTTGGTGGTGCCTAACCCTAACCTTGACAGTGTTACATTAAATCCATTCCCCGTTTTGCAGTTAAATAACGTCTGCAGTTTGGCTTATGTAGGGCGCTATTGATAAATAACGTTAGTGTGTGACGTTTTTCTTCTTTTTTCCCAGTGCGCCATTATTATGCAGTACTAACAATAAATAGCGATAAGCGTATCTTTTTAATGCGGTGCCATTTTTATGCATAGGCGCTGTGCGCCATTATTCACTGATTCCTAATTTCGTGCCGACTTTGGCAGTGAATAGCAAAGCCCCCATACATGGTAGTGACGCCAGTACAAGTGGTGGGAACAAGACAAAAAAAAAGAATTTTCCAAAAAGACCTTGTATATAAAAAAGTACAGTTTAAAAAACATTTTTCCTTGCATACTTAACCACTTGCCGACCGCACGCTTATACCGTGCGTCGGCAAAGTGGCAGCTGCAGGACCAGCGACGCAGTACTGCGTCGCCGGCTGCAGCCTGATTAACGAGCGATCGCGCGGCTGTAGCCGCGCGATCGCTACGTCACACTCTTCGGCCCCCATGTGACTTCAGCCCGCCGGCCAATCAGCAGCGCCGGCGGGCTGTTAACATTCAATTTGCCCAATAGAATGAGTATAATACAGTTTGTTTACGTAACAAACTGTATTATACTGCCTGCCTCCCGCTGGTGGTCACACTTAGCGATCGACCACCAGCGAGGAGAGCAGGCACAGTAAGAGTGCACACACACACACATTAGGAGCCCCACAGACCCCCCGATCACCCGCAGCACCCATCAGACACCCCCCTGTACCCCCCTGCAGCACGCAGATCAGACCTAACCACCCCCCATATCACCCATCAATAAATCCCTGTCACCACCTGTCACTTCTATCCATCAGAGCAGACCCCCAACTACCCCTTAGGGGTATCTGATCACCCCCACACCTCCAGATCTCCCCCCGACCCCCCCCCCCCCCCCCTCTGTATACTGAACCTATCTATCTCCCCTGCATCTGTCTATCTCCCCAGTGATCAGCTGCCAATCACCTATCAGTCACCTGTCAATCATCCCTTGTCACCACCTGTCACTGCCCCCCATTAGATCAGACCCCCAACTGCCCCTTAGGGGTATCTGATCACCCCCCACCCCTTCAGATCTCCCCCCCCCCCCCCCGTATACTGCATCTATCTTCCCTGTAATTGCCCGCTGATCAGCTGTCAATCACCTATCCGTCACCTGTCAATCATCCCTTGTCACCACCTGCCACTGCCCCCCATCAGATCAGACCCCCAACTGCCCATTAGGGGCTTCTGATCACCCACCCACCCTTTCAGATCCCTCCGAGACACCCCCCCCCCTGATCACATCAGCAGTCCATTGTTTACATCTGTTTTTCCCTGTAAACACCCACTTATCACCCGTCAATAACCCATCTATCACCACCTGTCACTCCTATCCATCAGATTAGACCCCCAACTACCCCTTAGGGGTATCTGATCACCCCCCACCCCTTCCGATCCTCCCCACACCGTCCTAGTTCATTGATTGCGTATATTCTCCCCCCTGCCATTGTGTATCTTATCTCCTGTCTGTAAGGCTTGATTGTGCTTTGTTTGGCTACAATTGTCTCAATTGCACTGTGATTGGCATCGATTGTCGTGTGATTGGCTTCGATTGTCACGTAATTGGGCTTCGATTGTCGCGTGATTGGCTTCAATTGTCCGTAATTGGTTTTGATTGTGCCAATTGCCCACTGATTGGCTGTTTTGCCCTGTGATTAGTATCGATTGTCGTGTGATTGGCTTCAATTGTCACGTAATTGGTTTTTGATTGTCACGTTATTGGATTCAATTGGTCCGTGATTGGCTTTGATTGCGCCGATTGCTGTAATTGTGTTGTAATTGTCTCGTGATTGTTTTTGATTATTTGTGATTGCTCTCTGATCCCCAACCCCCCCCCCCCCCCCCCTCACCATCACCATCACTATCACTGTCCTAGTGATCTAAAAAAAATTTTAGTATCACTAGTGGTAACAAACAGTTAGGCCAGTTATCTAAGCAAAAGGGTTGTTAGTGTCAGTTAGTGCTCAGCCCACTGCACCACAGTCACTAATTAGCGTCATCACTGTCGCTAATCAGCATTGGTACTATATAGTATCTGTAAGTGATTATTAGTGATCACAGTCAGATCTATATTAGGGTCTCTAGGATCCACAAAAAAACGCAGTGTTTGCCCGATCAGACCTGATCGTTCGCCTGCACTGCGTTCAGCCCGCCCCACCGCAGTGACAGAAATTTCTTTTTTCTGATCACTGCAAAAAACACTGTACACAAGCTGTGGCACTGTAAACATCAGTTTTGATTTTTTTTATCTAAACTCAGTGACCACAGCTTTCTACCTCTCAAGTACTCCCTTTCGCTAGGTAGGTGCTCTTTTCCTGGGTAGTCTCAGAGGAATACCTCCTAAATTTAGCAGGCCACCATGGCAAAAAAGAGGTTTTCCAATGAAGACATCTACAGGTACATGGACCAGTCGGATGAGGATGATTGGGTCGACTTATTCGACGAATCTTCGGGTTCAGAGTACGATCCTGTAGACAGCAGTGGCTCTCAGACCGATAGTTCCGATGACGAGGTTGAGGTCCCGGCTAGAGCCAGGCGTACCACACCCCATGTCACTGGACTGCAGGTGGCGGAAGATCAGTCTCAAGGGCAGCAGAGTGGCGCTGATCTGATTTTTCTTGGTGAGGCATGCACCAGCAGCGCAGCATCTCCTGGGCCTATCAACACCAGTACTTCCGCAGAAGACCCTGATGAAGTGGAAGTAGAAACTGGTTCGGTGGTACGTGAATTAAGATCCGATCCGCAGCCACCAAGTAGACGGGCCCGTACTCCCATTGGTTTTCCAGAGGTGCTGGCAAACCCTGATTGGCATTCCCCTGATCCCGCCGCACCCATACTGCCCCCTTTCACCGCCCAGTCTGGAGTCCAGGTGGAGACATTTGAACTAGGATCGGCCCTAGACTTTTTTGAACTGTTCCTCACCCAGGATCTCCTTGACTTAATTGTGGCTGAGACCAACCTATATGCCACACAATTTATAACCGCCCATCCGAAAAGCTGCCACGCCCAGCCTTTTCGGTGGAAACCACTCCAAGTTTCCGAACTTAAAATTTTTTTGGGCCTTCTCCTCAACATGGGTATTACTAAAAAAAATGTATTGCGCTCTTATTGGTCTACACGCCAAATACATAACATGCCCGTGTTCTCTGCTGCCATGTCCAGGACGCGATTTGAGATCATCCTGCGCTTCCTGCATTTCAATGACAACGACACCTGTCATGAAAGAGACCACCCAGCTTATGACCGGCTCCACAAAATTCGGCCCCTCATAGACCACCTGTCATCCACATTTGCAGATGCTTATACCCCTGAACAGAACATCTGTGTAGATGAGTCCCTCGTACATTTTACCGGGCGCCTTGGCATCAAACAGTACATCCCAAGCAAGCGCGCCCGGTATGGGGTGAAACTGTATAAGCTCTGTGATAGGGCCACAGGCTATACATCTCGTTTTAGGGTCTATGAGGGAAAAGACTCAAAATTGGAGCCGGTCGGATGTCCTGACTACCTGGGGAGCAGTGGAAAGATTGTGTGGGACTTGGTGTCACCCTTGTTCCAGAAGGGGTACCATCTTTATGTGGACAACTTTTACACAAGTGTGGCCCTCTTTCAGCACTTAAAGTTAGAAGGAATCCGATGCTGTGGCACCGTGCGGCCTAGTCGCCGGGGCTTCCCCCAACAGCTCGTTAACACCAGACTTCAACGGGGGGAGAGGGCCGCCTTGTGTACCGATGACTTGCTCTCGGTGAAATGGAAGGACAAGAGGGACGTTTACCTTCTGTCTACCATTCACACAGACACGACAGTACAAATTACACGGGCAACAGAGGTCATTGAAAAGCCCCTCGCCGTCCACAGCTATAATGCCAACATGGGAGGGGTGGACTTCAATGACCAGATGTTAGGGCCCTATTTAATTTCCCGGAAAACCAGACGCTGGTATAAGAAAGTGTCTGTGTATTTAATTCAATTGGCGATGTACAACAGCTTTGTTCTCTACAGTAAGGCTGGGAGAACTGGATCTTTCCTTCAATTCCAGGAAGACATTGTTTCGGCACTCCTCTATCCAGAAGGTGACAGAGCCCAACCCCCAAATGCAACTAGCCGGCTGCATGGAAGGCATTACGCCTACCCGATTCCCAGTACCCCAACTCAACGCAACCCCAGAAAAAGATGTCGTGTCTGCAGCAAGGCTGGAATAAGGCATGACACCCCCGTTTACTGTCCCCGCTGTCCTGACCAGCCTGGCCTATGCCTAGGGGAGTGTTATGAGAGGTACCATGAGAAGGCACACTTTTAGAACCTAGGGAACTACAGACACAGCAGTAGGCACACAAGGGTCTCTCAGTGCTATTTCACACTGGCGCGATGCGTTAGGGCAAATTGCCTAGCAAAAGTCACACTTTGCGGTCCCCCCCTACGCCGGAAGTGCTTGACTTAACGCTAGTGCATGCCTACGTTACTGCGTGGCTTCTGCGGCAATTTGGGTCGGCCCGGAAGTCATGTTAGTCTACGGCGACGCAGTTAATTACTAGGCCGAATGCTACTCTTGTGGTATTCCCTGAAGATCTATTTTGGGCGAGACGGTGCGGCGGGCTCGACCGACCGGATAGGCCAGTATGCAGTGTGAACCCAAACATCAGGTTTTGAGAGATCCAAATACACTGGCCTGCCAGAAACCTCTCCTTTCACTTGGGACAGAATGCATAATGTACTTCGCCACATATCTGTGCGATTTGCACTTTGCACATTGACCCATGGGGGAGGAGAAGTTTATCCTCAGCTCGCAGGTAAAAAAAAAAAAAAAAAAAAAAAACAGGTAAGCAAAAAAGTTAATATTTGGTTACCAATGTTATTGTTTGGTTTGAACATATTTAATAAAGTTTAAAAAGTTAATGTTATTGAAGCGCTTTGCTGCTTGCTTGCTTTTTTTTTTTTTTTTTTTTTTTTTTTCTTCTCTCTTTTTTTCCAACCGACCAATCAGCTGCAGCACTGATGATGCATCCTGACAGAAGCATTGCGCTTCTGTCAGGTTACACAAAATCGGTGCATGCAGCGCTGTAGGACGAGATTTCTCCTCCACAGTAAAAAAGATACGTTTGCCGAGGCATATGGGCCAAGGTGTGGTGTTGGGGATTCATATGCTTTGGCAAGCACTTTGTATCAAAAAAGAACTCAAGCAATGATTTCTCCATTCACATCGATCAATGTGGATGAATAAATCAGGATTGCCTGGGCATACGAGCTGGTGGGTTTGGATTTTTGGGGTGGCAGCTCCTATGTCCAGGCGGACGCCTTCCCCTCCTTTTTGTTTTGTTTTTTTCGTTTTTCTTCTCTCTTTTTTCTATCCAGACCGACCGACCGACCGACCAATCAGCTGCAGCACTGATGGTGCATCCTGACAGAAGCATTGCGCTTCTGTCAGGTTACACAAAATCGGTGCATGCAGCGCTGTAGGACGAGATTTCTCCTCCACAGTAAAAAAGATACGTTTGCCGAGGCATATGGGCCAAGGTGTGGTGTTGGGGATTCATATGCTTTGGCAAGCACTTTGTATCAAAAAAGAACTCAAGCAATGATTTCTCCATTCACATCGATCAATGTGGATGAATAAATCAGGATTGCCTGGGCATACGAGCTGGTGGGTTTGGATTTTTGGGGTGGCAGCTCCTATGTCTCTCTTTCTTTTCTTTTTGTTTCACATTTTTTGGCAGATATTTGTTCATCCACATTGATCGATGCGAATGAAGGGATGTTTGCCATTCATTTTTCCTTTCAGCCCAGAATGCACTACCTGTATGCCCAATATAAGGAGTATAGCAGAAATACTGGCCATACATGTAATGATTGCAGAGGCCCTAAAATGCCAGGACAGACCCCACAAATGACCCCATTTTGGAAAGAGGACACCCCAAAGTATTCCGTGAGGTGCATGGTGAGTTCATAGAAGATTTTGTTTTTTGTCACAAGTTAGCATAAATTGTTGTTTTTTGTTTTTTTTCACAAAGTATCCTTTTCTGCTAACTTGTGACAAAAAAGAATTTTTTTTATAAACTCACCATGCCCCTCATGGAATACTTTGTGGTGTCTTATTTTTAAAATGGGGTCATTTGTGGGGTTTGTTAACTGTCCTGTCATGTGGGGGGGGGGGCTAAATTGTGAGCACCCCTGTAAAGCCCAAAGGTAGTCATTGCACGTTGGGCCCCTTAGCGCAGTTAGGCTGCAAAAAAGTGCCACACGTGCTATCGCCGTACCCGGGAGAAGTAGACCAATGTGTTTTGGGGTGTATTTTTACACATACCCATATTGGGTGGGAGAAATACCTCTGTAAATGACAATTTTTTGATTTCTTTACACACAATTGTCAATTTACAGAGATATTTCTCCCACCCAATATGGGTATGTGTAAAAATACACCCCAAAACACATAATACTACTTCTCCTGAGTACGGCGGTACCACATGTGTGGCACTTTTTTGCATCCTAACTGCGCTAAGGGGCCCAGAGTCCAATGAGTACCGTTAGCATTTCACAGGTCATTTTGAGAAATTTGGTTTCAAGACTACTCCTCACGGTTTAGGGCCCCTAAAATGCCAGGGCAGTATAGGAACCCCACAAATGACCCCATTTTAGAAAGAAGACACCCCAAGGTACTCAATTAGGAGTATGGTGAGTTCATAGAAGATTTTACTTTTTGTCACAAGTTAGCGGAAAATGATTGTTAATGGGTTTTTTTACCAAGTGTCATTTTCCGCTAACTTGTGACAAAAAATAAAATCTTCTATGAACTCACCATACTCCTAACGGAATACCTTGGGATGTCCTCTTTGTAAAATGGGGTCATTTGTGGGGTTCCTATACTGCTCTGGCATTTTAGGGGCCCTAAACCGTGAGGAGTAGTCTTGAAACCAAATTTCTCAAAATGACCTGTGAAATGGTAACGGTACTCATTGGACTCTGGGCCCCTTAGCGCAGTTAGGGTGCAAAAAAGTGCCACAAATGTGGTATCGCTGTACTCGGGAGAAGTAGTACAATGTGTTTTGGGGTGTATTTTTACACATACCCATATTGGGTGGGAGAAATATCTCTGTAAATGGACAATTGTGTGTAAAGAAATCAAAAAATTGTCATTTACAGAGATATTTCTCCCACCCAATATGGGTATGTGTAAAAATACACCCCAAAACACATTGTACTACTTCTCCCGAGTACGGCGATACCACATGTGTGGCCCTTTTTTGCACCCTAACTGCGCTAAGGGGCCCAGAGTCCAATGAGTACCTTTAGCATTTCACAGGTCATTTTGAAACATTTGGTTTCAAGACTACTCCTCACGGTTTAGGGCCCCTAAAATGCCAGAGCAGTATAGGAACCCCACAAATGACCCCATTTTAGAAAGAAGACACCCCAAGGTACTCAATTAGGAGTATGGTGAGTTCATAGAAGATTTTACTTTTTGTCACAAGTTAGCGGAAAATGATTGTTAATGGGTTTTTTTACCAAGTGTCATTTTCCGCTAACTTGTGACAAAAAATAAAATCTTCTATGAACTCACCATACTCCTAACGGAATACCTTGGGATGTCCTCTTTGTAAAATGGGGTCATTTGTGGGGTTCCTATACTGCTCTGGCATTTTAGGGGCCCTAAACCGTGAGGAGTAGTCTTGAAACCAAACTTCTCAAAATGACCTGTGAAATGCTAACGGTACTCATTGGACTCTGGGCCCCTTAGCGCAGTTAGGATGCAAAAAAGTGCCACACATGTGGTACCGCCGTACTCAGGAGAAGTAGTATTATGTGTTTTGGGGTGTATTTTTACACATACCCATATTGGGTGGGAGAAATATCTCTGTAAATTGACAATTGTGTGTAAAGAAATCAAAAAATTGTCATTTACAGAGGTATTTCTCCCACCCAATATGGGTATGTGTAAAAATACACCCCAAAACACATTGTACTACTTCTCCCGAGTACGGCGATACCACATGTGTGGCACTTTTTTGCACCCTAACTGCGCTAAGGGGCCCAGAGTCCAATGAGTACCTTTAGCATTTCACAGGTCATTTTGAAACATTTGGTTTCAAGACTACTCCTCACGGTTTAGGGCCCCTAAAATGCCAGAGCAGTATAGGAACCCCACAAATGACCCCATTTTACAAAGAGGACATCCCAAGGTATTCCGTTAGGAGTATGGTGAGTTCATAGAAGATTTTATTTTTTGTCACAAGTTAGCGGAAAATGACACTTGGTAAAAAAAAACAATAACAATCATTTTCCGCTAACTTGTGACAAAAAGTAAAATCTTCTATGAACTCACCATACTCCTAATTGAGTACCTTGGGGTGTCTTCTTTCTAAAATGGGGTCATTTGTGGGGTTCCTATACTGCCCTGGCATTTTAGGGGCCCTAAACCGTGAGGAGTAGTCTTGAAACCAAATTTCTCAAAATGACCTGTGAAATGCTAACGGTACTCATTGGACTCTGGGCCCCTTAGCGCAGTTAGGATGCAAAAAAGTGCCACACATGTGGTACCGCCGTACTCAGGAGAAGTAGTATTATGTGTTTTGGGGTGTATTTTTACACATACCCATATTGGGTGGGAGAAATATCTCTGTAAATTGACAATTGTGTGTAAAGAAATCAAAAAATTGTCATTTACAGAGGTATTTCTCCCACCCAATATGGGTATGTGTAAAAATACACCCCAAAACACATTGTACTACTTCTCCCGAGTACGGCGATACCACATGTGTGGCACTTTTTTGCACCCTAACTGCGCTAAGGGGCCCAGAGTCCAATGAGTACCTTTAGCATTTCACAGGTCATTTTGAAACATTTGGTTTCAAGACTACTCCTCACGGTTTAGGGCCCCTAAAATGCCAGAGCAGTATAGGAACCCCACAAATGACCCCATTTTACAAAGAGGACATCCCAAGGTATTCCGTTAGGAGTATGGTGAGTTCATAGAAGATTTTATTTTTTGTCACAAGTTAGCGGAAAATGACACTTGGTAAAAAAAAACAATAACAATCATTTTCCGCTAACTTGTGACAAAAAGTAAAATCTTCTATGAACTCACCATACTCCTAATTGAGTACCTTGGGGTGTCTTCTTTCTAAAATGGGGTCATTTGTGGGGTTCCTATACTGCCCTGGCATTTTAGGGGCCCTAAACCGTGAGGAGTAGTCTTGAAACCAAATTTCTCAAAATGACCTGTGAAATGCTAACGGTACTCATTGGACTCTGGGCCCCTTAGCGCAGTTAGGATGCAAAAAAGTGCCACACATGTGGTACCGCCGTACTCAGGAGAAGTAGTATTATGTGTTTTGGGGTGTATTTTTACACATACCCATATTGGGTGGGAGAAATATCTCTGTAAATTGACAATTGTGTGTAAAGAAATCAAAAAATTGTCATTTACAGAGGTATTTCTCCCACCCAATATGGGTATGTGTAAAAATACACCCCAAAACACATTGTACTACTTCTCCCGAGTACGGCGATACCACATGTGTGGCACTTTTTTGCACCCTAACTGCGCTAAGGGGCCCAGAGTCCAATGAGTACCTTTAGCATTTCACAGGTCATTTTGAAACATTTGGTTTCAAGACTACTACTCACGGTTTAGGGCCCCTAAAATGCCAGAGCAGTATAGGAACCCCACAAATGACCCCATTTTACAAAGAGGACATCCCAAGGTATTCCGTTAGGAGTATGGTGAGTTCATAGAAGATTTTATTTTTTGTCACAAGTTAGCGGAAAATGACACTTGGTAAAAAAAACCCAATAACAATCATTTTCCGCTAACTTGTGACAAAAAGTAAAATCTTCTATGAACTCACCATACTCCTAATTGAGTACCTTGGGGTGTCTTCTTTGTAAAATGGGGTCATTTGTGGGGTTCCTATACTGCCCTGGCATTTTAGGGGCCCTAAACCGTGAGGAGTAGTCTTGAAACCAAATGTCTCAAAATGACCTGTGAAATCCTAAAGGTACTCATTGGACTTTGGGCCCCTTAGCGCAGTTAGGGTGCAAAAAAGTGCCACACATGTGGTATCGCCGTACTCAGGAGAAGTAGTACAATGTGTTTTGGGGTGTATTTTTATACATACCCATGCTGAGTGGGAGAAATAACTCTGTAAATGGACAATTGTGTGTAAAAAAATCAAAAAATTGTCATTTGCAGAGATATTTCTCCCACCCAGCATGGGTATGTGTAAAAATACACCCCAAAACACATTGTACTACTTCTCCCGAGTATAGCGATACCATATGTGTGACACTTTTTTGCAGCCAAACTGCGCTAAGAGGCCCACAGTGCAATGACTACTTTTAGGCTTTACAGGGGTGCTTACAATTCCGCACCCCCCAAAATGCCAGGACAGTAAACACACCCCATAAATGACCCCATTTTGAAAAATAGACACTTCAAGGTATTCATTGAGGGGCATGTTGAGTCCATGGCAGATTTCATTTTTTTTTTGGTACAAGTTAGCAGAAATGGAAACCTTTTTTTTTTTTTTTTTTTTGTGACAAACTGTCATTTTCCGCTAACTTGTGACAAAAAATAAAATCTTCTATGAACTCACTATGCCTCTCAGTGAATACTTTGGGATGTCTTCTTTCCAAAATGGGGTTATTTGTGGGGTATTTATACTATCCTGGAATTTTAGCACCTCATGAAACATGACAGGTAGTCAGGAAAGTCAGAGATGCTTAAAAATGGGAAAATTCACTTTTTGCACCATAGTTTGTAAACGCTATAACTTTTACCCAAACCAATAAATATACACTGAATGGGTTTTTTTTCATCAAAAACATGTTTGTCCACATTTTTCGCGCTGCATGTATACAGAAATTTTACTTTATTTGAAAAATGTCAGCACAGAAAGTTAAAAAAATCATTTTTTTGCCAAAATTCATGTCTTTTTTGATGAATATAATAAAAAGTAAAACTCGCAGCAGCAATCAAATAGCATCAAAAGAAAGCTGTATTAGTGAGAAGAAAAGGAGCCAAAATTCATTTAGGTGGTAGGTTGTATGAGCGAGCAATAAACCGTTAAAGCTGCAGTGGTCTGAATGGAAAAAACAGCGCTGGTCCTTAAGGGGGGGTAAAGGCTGAGTCCTCAAGTGGTTAAAATCGATTTTCTCAAAAAACTACAAGGTCTTTTTGAAAACTTTTTTTTTACTTGTACCCAATATTTTCCTTAACATTTGTAGCAGTTTTGGTAGCAATAGCATGTATAGGGGCTTTGCTATTAACCGCCAATGCAAAATATTACGCAACATTATTAAATATTACTATTACATATGAAATGAATTACGATTTTCCCTGAAATTTCACATTACGATTACAATGTGTAAATACGAATTTCAATGTGACATTTCCCTCATGTGAAGTTTTGGCCCACCGCTGCATAGCACGTGGCGCGAGTGTGACGCCACAGACATGGCTGCCAGTGCAAACTCAGAAGTCACATGGGATAAAAATGTGGAAGCACAGCGGACACTCAGCGGCGGCCAGACAAGTGAAATATTTTAATGTTGCACATTAACATTTGGGGGGAACCGCGAAGGAGAAGCTGAAAAGAAACAGGAATCGGTCTGCCGTGTATGGGCCGGGCAGCTAACAGATAAAATTTGATCAGGGAGAGATCTGTCTCTTAGTCGATCTGCTCATACAACGTTAGATGTATCGGCACCTTTATGGGCCATTTACACTTGCCTTTGCAGAAAAAGTATGCAAATTTCCACATGCATGTTTCTGTGTTTGTGATTTTTGTATTCTTGCTTGAACCTGCACATTTTTGAGAATTTTACCTGTTTGTATGTGAAAATTTGCACTGTGATTTTTCCATGAATATTAATGAACTAAATTACAAGAAAATCTAATTGACTTCATAATTGCATGTGAGTTTTTATGTAAAATGTCAATTTTTATGTGAGTTTCGTGAGTACCATTAACAAGCATCTAAACATGGATAGCACATTGCAAAAAAACCAGGGCTGCTGTGTGAAATTTAAATGTTGAAAATTCATAAGGTGTGGCTCACATTGGGTGCTTGCCCGCCGCCTTCCTGGCGATCGCGTTTGGGTACGTGATCACGAGCAGCAAAATCTTGCGATTTCAGCGCAATTTGCGCTTGTGATTTCTGTCAATAGAATGAGAATCACAGCACAATCGTCCCAAAGACGCTGATCGAAATCGCAAATGCTGCAGTGTTAATGTATCCATATGGATACATTGGTAGCAGCAAAGCGCTAAAAAAAAGTGATCAGCAAAGCGCTGAAAAGCGCCAAGTGTGAACCAGCACTAAATTTGCACAAAGTCAAATATATAATGTGACTGTATTGAGATCCATTACAAGTGCCGCAAACACATTTTTGCAAATCAGTTGCCAAGTATGATTCACCCGCCACCCTCCCCCTACAAAGCAACAGAACAGGTCTTGGCATCTGTACAGCGTGGATCCTGCAATGGCGCTCCAGAGCTCGGGCCCCTAATCCTGTCGGCGATATGTCTGGTATGTGTGTCTCCAGAATGTCTTGCATACAGCTGTGTCCTTGTTGACAACATAATGTTATCAGGATTACCTGTTTGTGATTGCAGATATACACAGAGTCGATTAGGAAGTCTCCTCAGATGATTTACATAAGTAATGGTCAGTTTGGTAGTGTATTGTTCCCAGAAGATAACCTGTAAAGTTCTCTAAACTCCATACAATTCTTTATTTTACAACAGCCTTAAGCCGCATCTACACGCGTAGATGCGGCCGCGACAGGACGGATCTTGATCCGCCGATTCCCTGCTCGCTCCCCGCGAGGGGACAATGGCAAGGAATCGAGCAGAAGATAAGCGGCGCCGGCGGGGACGAGCGGGGAATCGAATCCGGCGCACGCGCGGCGACGTGGCAGGCACGTGCGGGGATGCGGAAGAGGCAATCTGGCGGCTAATCAAGCCGCCGGATCGCCACCGCATCTACTCGTGTAGATGCGGCTTTAAAGCTGAATCTACACGAGGCGATCCGGCGGCTCGATTAGCCGCCGGATCGCCTCTTCCGCATCCCCGCGCGTACCTGCCACGTCCCCGCTCACCCGCGCGTGCGTCAGATTCGATCCGCCCTCGTCCCCGCGCCGCGCCGCTTATCTTCCGCTCGATTCCCTGCCATTGTCCCCTCGTGGGGAACGAGCAGGGAATCGGCGGCGGCGGCAAAATCAGACCGGATGGATCTTATCAATTGGCTCGATTGATAAGGAACAACGCTCCGTGTAGCCGGAGCTTAAGATTGCCTGAACTTTTGAATACAGCAAATACTTTACCCCTTGATATACTAACGCGCGCACACACGCCTGATTTATTCAAATGACAGGTCGTCAGACCCGCTCGCGGGGCGGTCGTTCTAGCAACAGTTTCCCTGTGTGTACAGTCTGTCTGCGTTCGGCGGATCGGTCAAAACCAGCCTTATCAGCCTGCCGACAGACTGTACACACGCACTGGGAGTTTTGTTGCATTCCTCGCTCATCGCAATATTGCAAACCATTACCGCTGCGCTCCCGATCGAGTACGTCAGCCTGACATCTTGCAGCATATCCCATTGATACATGCGACCAATTTTGTTCCAAAATTGGTTGCATCGGCGCTCGGGCATGCTCTTGGAGGCACTGGTCATCTGATTTAATTATACTCATTGATCGGCCACCAAGTCTCCTGATGTAGAACAACCTTAAAGAGAACCTGTACTGAGTAAAATTATTTAAAATAAACACATGAGGTAACTTCAAATGAACATTACATAGTTACCTTGCCATCAGTTCCTCTCAGAAGTAGACCAGTTTCTTCTGACAATGATCCCTTCCAGTTCTGACAACATTTTGTCAGAACTGAAATATATCAGTTGCTCTCAGTTATATATCAGTTGCTGTCAGTAACAGCTGAGAGGAGAACTGATGTGTTCATGTTTCCCTATGGCTCAAGTGGGCGATGTTACAGTTTAACCACCCTGGCGTTCTGATTAAATCGCCAGGGTGGCTGCGGGAGGGTTTTTTTTTAAATAAAAAAAAAACTATTTCATGCAGCCAACTGAAAGTTGGCTGCATGAAAGCCCACTAGAGGGCGCTCCGGAGGCGATCTTCCGATCGCCTCCGGCGCCCAGAATAAACAAGGAAGGCCGCAATGAGCGGCCTTCCTTGTTTCGCTTATATCGTCGCCATAGCGACGAGCGGAGTGACGTCATCGACGTCAGCCGACGTCCTGACGTCAGCCGCCTCCGATCCAGCCCTTAGCGCTGGCCGGAACTTTTTGTTCCGGCTACGCTGGGCTCAGGCGGCTAGGGGGGCCCTCTTTCGCCGCTGCTCGCGGCGAATCGCCGCAGAGCGGCGGCGATCAGGCAGCACACGCGGCTGGCAAAGTGCCGGCTGCGTGTGCTGCTTTTTATTTCGTTAAAATCGGCCCAGCAGGGCCTGAGCGGCAGCCGCTGGCGGTGTTGGACGAGCTGAGCTCGTCCAGACCGCTCAGCTGGTTAACAGTGTGCTGACCAGGAAGCTGTTATGGTGTAATGGCCATTTTCAAAATGGAGGACGGAGAATTCCATTGATCACAGTGGACAAACAGGACGCAGGAGAGAAAAAAGAGATTGAGGAGTAGACTACACATGAGGTAAGTATGACTTGTGTATGCTTATTTCGATTTTTAATTTCAGTTCAGGTTTTCTTTAAAGTGGATCCGAGACAAATTTTTGCATTCATCACTAATGAGCCCCTTACATAAAATTATTTGTATGGGAAACTTTCTGAATTTTTTTTTATTGCTAATAATAACTAATTTCGATTTCACTAAATAAGCCACGCCCCCTTAGATCTCCTAACGCCGCGGCGTCAGGTCCGATGCAGCTGATTGTGGAGACCTGATTGTGGAGAGGAGGAGGCTTTCTGCGAAGGGGCAAGCTTAGGAGGCGGCATGGGCATTCCGGACGGGGGCTGCTGAAGTCACGCGATACTAGCGTGAGCAGCGTCACCTGTCATCTTGTCTGGCGATCAGAGCAGAGGATTATTTAGTAGGGGCCCGGGATCAGGACGGAGTGGTTGGCAAGCCCCCAACTGTGCCGGGTTGGGGGCCCCTCCCGCTATCCTGCTGCCACCCTCCCAATGTCCCGGGCTAGGCAGAGGCGAAAAAAAATTATTGATGCTCCAGCCGCGCAATGCGGGGAGGGGGGCTGCATCATTCCTCCCTCCCTCCTTCCCTCCGGCTCTCTGCCTACTGTGTGTGTCCCCGGGATGCAGTTTGTGTTTGTGCAGCGGAGTGGGGTCACCTTACTCGTCCAAGCACTCGTACCGGTATCCGACTTCACTCTGCTGGTTCCTGTTTACTATGACGTCATAGTAAACAGGAACCAGCAGAGAAGAGCCGGCTGCCGGTACGAGTGCTTGGACGGGTAAGGTGACACCGCGCTCCGCTGCACAAACACAAACTGCATCCCGGGGACACACACAGTAGGCAGAGCGCTGGAGGGAGGGAGGAATGATGCAGCCCCCCTCCCCGCATTGCGCGGCTGGTGCCTCGATCATTTTTTTGCCTCCTCTGTACCCAGGCACCCTCCTCCCTACCCACATGCACCCTCTTCCCCACCCATGGGCACCCTCCTCCCCACCCACATGCACCCTACTCTCCACCCCTGGGCACCCTACTCTCCACCCCTGGGCACCCTTCTCCCCACCCAAAATGGCACCCTCCTCCCCATCCACACACACCCTCCTCTCCACCCCTGGGCACCCTCCTCCCCACCCCTGGGCACCCTACTCTCCACCCATGGGCACCCTACTCTCCACCCCTGGGCACCCTTCTCCCCACCCAAAATGGCACCCTCCTCCTCATCCACACGCACCCTCCTCCCCACCCCTGGGCACCCTCCTCCCCACCCTTGGGCACCCTACTCTCCACCCCTGGGCACCCTACTCTCCACCCAAAGTGGCACCCTCCTCCCCATCCCTGGGCACCCTACTCTCGACCACTGGGCACCCTACTCTCCACCCCTGGGCACCCTACTCTCCACCCCTGGGCACCCTCCTCCCCACCCAAAGTGGCACCCTCTTCCCCACCCACATGCACCCTCCTCCCCACTCACGGGCACCCTCCTCCCCACCCATGGGCACCCTCCTCCCCACCCATGGACACCCTACTCTCCACCCATGGGTACCTTCCCCCGTGCCCAGTGGCACCCTCCTCCCCTGGGCACCCTACTCTCCACCCCTGGGCACCCTCCTCCCCACCCACGGGCACCCTACTCTCCTCCCCTGGGTACCCTTCTCCCCACCCAAAATGGCACCCTCCTCTCCACCCACACGCACCCTCCTCCCCACCCCTGGGCACCCTACTCTCCACCCCTGGGCACCCTACTCTCCACCCAAAGTGGCACCCTCCTCCCCACCCAGTGGCACCCTACTCTCGACCATTGGGCACCCCACTCTCCACCCCTGGGCACCCTCCTCCCCACCCAAAGTGGCACTCTCCTCCCCACCCACATGCACCCTCCTCCCCACCCATGGGCACCCTCCTCCACACCCATGGACACCCTACTCTCCACCCATGGGTACCTTCCCACTGCGCCCAGTGGCACCCTCCTCCCCACCCACATGCACCCTACTCTCCACCCCTGGGCACCCTACTCTCCACCCCTGGGCACCCTACTCTCCACCCAAAGTGGCACCCTCCTCCCCACCCAGTGGCACCCTACTCTCGACCACTGAGTACCCCACTCTCCACCCCTGGGCACCCTCCTCCCCACCCAAAGTGGCACCCTCCTCCCCACCCACATGCACCCTCCTACCCACCCATGGGCACCCTCCTCCCCACCCATGGGCACCCTCCTCCCCACCCATGGACACCCTACTCTCCACCCATGGGTACCTTCCCACTGCACCCAGTGGCACCCTCCTCCCCACCCACATGCACCCTACTCTCCACCCCTGGGCACCCTACTCTCCACCCCTGGGCACCCTCCTCCCCACCCCTGGGCACCCTCCTCCCCACCCATGGGCACCCTACTCTCCACCCCTGGGCACCCTTCTCCCCACCCAAAATGGCACCCTCCTCTCCACCCACACGCACCCTCCTCCCCACCCCTGAGAACCCTACTCTCCACCCCTGGGCACCCTACTCTCCACCCAAAGTGGCACCCTCCTCCCCACCCAGTGGCACCCAGTTCTCCACCCACTGGCACCCTCCTTCCCACCCAGTGGCACGCTTCTCCCAACCCACTGGCACCCTCCTCCCCATCCACGGGCACCTTTCTCCCCACCTACTGGCACCCTTCTCCCAACCCACTGGCACCCTCTTTAGTGGAAAAAGGTCTGCTTACTCTTTAGTGGAAAAAAAATAAATAATATACACACACACACACACACACACACACGCACGCACGCACGCACACACACACACACACATATATATACATACATATATATATATATATATATATATATATACAGTATATATATCATACCTCCCAACATTTAGGAAAGGGAAACTGGGACATTAAGGCCACATCCCTAACCACGCCCCCAATACACCCCTAGTCCCGCATTCCATAAAGAAGGTTTAAAGAAATTTAAAAAAAAAATGATCGAGACAGCAATATAAGATGCAGAATGCCGGTAATCACAATGTATATTCATTCGTACCTCCCTCCCTTCCTCCCTCCGAATGTGCCCCCGTGTCCCCCTGTTTGCAGAGTATAAAGTGCGGAGCGGCATTCATCTTAACGTTCATCCTCGCCGGCATCTGGCTCTATTGATTCCTGCTTCCTGTGACGTCACAGGAAGCAGAATGAAGCCGATGCCGGTGAGGATGAATGGTAAGATGAACGCCGCTCCGCTGCACACTTTATACTCTGCAAACAGGGGGACACGGGGGCACATTCGGAGGGAGGGAGGTACGAATGAATATACATTGTGATTACTGGCATTCTGCATCTTATATTGCCGGCTGGCGCCTCGATCTTTTCTCCCTGCTCTCTGCCCATTGCCGGTGGCCAGGACATAAGGGGGCCACATCAGGATTACGGGAAAGCCCCCCAAAATCGGGACAGTCCCACAAAATTCGGGACTGTTGGGGAGTATGAGCTATATATATATATATATATATATATATATGTATGTATATATACTGTACATATATACTTATATACTGTACATATATACTTACATTTCGTAAGGCCACAGCAGGCAATTCGATTCTGCTTGCTAACTCATGTCATCCTAAACACACTATAAATGCTATTCCCACAGGAGAGTTTATTAGAGCAGCCCGCAACTGCTCCAACCCATGTGATTTACAATCTGAATTCAATCAGGTGGAAGATAGACTTAGACGGAGGGGGTACACAAACAGACAACTCGAGTTGGGACGGATCAAAGGGACTAGGAGAGCACGATCAGATTTATTGGGGACTGTGAAAGGGGAGCGAGGCAGTACTGACAGAGTCACTTTTGTTACAGAATATAGTTTGGAATTTACAAAAATTACTAATATTGTGAGAAAATATCTCCCAGTTCTACACTCAGACCCCAAACTTAAAAAAGTTCTCGATGGTGGTTGTCGTTTTTCCGCCAGAAAAGCCAGGACCCTGGGTTCCATCCTCTCCCCCAGTCTTTTCAGGTCCCCTTCTTCATTACATACCCCTACATGGCTGACTACGATAGGCTCATACCCTTGTGGTTATCGAACCTGTAAATACTGTCATTGTCACAAGCGGGGGACCACAGTACCCTCCTATACATTTAATACTAGCTTTCCCATCAAACAATATGTCAACTGTGACACGAAATACACCATCTACGTTATTTCTTGTTTAGAGTGCAAGCTTCAGTATGTGGGATGCACTACTCACAATTTAAGAGCACGAATAGCCGAGCACTACTGCGGCACACATTGGAACACGTTTCAGAAGTCAGCAGTCTCCAAACACTTTGAAACTGTACATAAAAGCAATCTAAGATCGTTCAGCTTTCAGGGAGTTGAACGAGTCACCTGTCCCATTAGAGGAGGTGATCTACAAAGATTCTTGTTGAAACGAGAGGCATATTGGATCCATAGGTTAGGCACTCGTACACCTGCGGGTTTGAATAAGCGTTGGGATTTGAATTTAGTATATGATTACTGATGAGTACAGTACCCCTCTGTCCTTGTATCTGCCCTCTCTTCTTGTGGTATTTTCTTGTAGTAACATTGCAGCTCCATTGTAATAATATTGTAGTCCAGTGGTTATGTTTCTTCTGTTTTACATTACTCTTACCTTTTTTATACCCTTTTGTAATATTTTATACATTGCAAGTTTGCTTTTACTATTTGTTTGTAATGTTTCCCTTTAAGGACCTGGCTGCTGGCTTGTGAGGGGTGGAGTCATCCCTCTCAGCCATTTATAAGCTGCCTCCTTGACAGGTTCACTTTGACTATGACTAAGGGCAGATTGTAAGCCCGATACGCGTCAGTCGATCCTGTGATTTTATTGCACATTTTCTGTCATGTGGATTTTTCTAATAAAGAACGGACATTTTTTCACTAAGCCAACCCTGGTTTGCGGATCCTTTCTTCACTGTATTTGCTAAAGGACTGGCTCTCTAGATCCTGCACCGATTGGTATGTGTTGTCATGGGGGTTGAGCGTTTATGAACTTGTTCTATATATATACATACACATACATACATACAGGATCTTCTCAAAAAATTAGCATATTGTGATAAAGTTCATTATTTTCTGTAATGTACTGATAAACATTAGACTTTCATATATTTTAGATTCAAATACACACAACTGAAGTAGTTCAAGTCTTTTATTGTTTTAATATTGATGATTTTGGCATACAGCTCATGAAAACCCAAAATTCCTATCTCAAAAAATTAGCATATTTTATCCGACCAATAAAAGAAAAGTGTTTTTAAATCAAAAAAAGTCAACCTTCAAATAATTATGTTCAGTTATGCACTCAATACTTGGTCGGGAATCCTTTTGCAGAAATGACTGCTTCAATGCGGCGTGGCATGGAGGCAATCAGCCTGTGGCACTGATCAGGTGTTATGGAGGCCCAGGATGCTTCGATAGCGGCCTTAAGCTCATCCAGAGTGTTGGGTCTTGCGTCTCTCAACTTTCTCTTCACAATATCCCACAGATTCTCTATGGGGTTCAGGTCAGGAGAGTTGGCAGGCCCATTGAGCACAGTAATACCATGGTCAGTAAACCATTTACCAGTGGTTTTGGCACTGTGAGCAGGTGCCAGGTCGTGCTGAAAAATGAAATCTTCATCTCCATAAAGCTTTTCAGCAGATGGAAGCATGAACCCACTTTCAAACCAGAAACAGCAGCAGAAGCGCCTGACCTGGGCTACAGGGAAGCAGCACTGGACTGTTGCTCAGTGGTCCAAAGTACTTTTTTCGGATGAAAGCAACTTTTACATGTCATTCGGAAATCAAGGTGTCAGAGTCTGGAGGAAGACTGGGGAGAGGGAAATGCCAAAATGCCTGAAGTCCAGTGTCAAGTACCCACAGTCAGTGATGGTGTGAGGTGCCATGTCAGCTGCTGGTGTTGGTCCACTGTGTTTTATCAAGGGCAGGGTCAATGCAGCTAGCTATCAGGAGATTTTGGAGCACTTCATGCTTCCATCTGCTGAAAAGCTTTATGGAGATGAAGATTTCATTTTTCAGCACGACCTGGCACCTGCTCACAGTGCCAAAACCACTGGTAAATGGTGTACTGACCATGGTATTACTGTGCTCAATTGGCCTGCCAACTCTCCTGACCTGAACCCCATAGAGAATCTGTGGGATATTGTGAAGAGAAAGTTGAGAGACGCAAGACCCAACACTCTGGATGAGATTAAGGCCACTATCGAAGCATCCTGGGCCTCCATAACACCTGAGCAGAGCCACAGGCTGATTGCCTCCATGCCACGCCGCATTGAAGCAGTCATTTCTGCAAAAGGATTCCCGACCAAGTATTGAGTGCATAACTGAACATAATTATTTGAAGGTTGACTTTTTTTTGTTTTAAAAACACAGTTCTTTTATTGGTCGGATAAAATATGCTAATTTTTTGAGATAGGAATTTTGGGTTTTCATGAGCTGTATGCCAAAATCATCAATATTAAAACAATAAAAGGCTTGAACTACTTCAGTTGTGTGTATTTGAATCTAAAATATATGAAAGTCTAATGTTTATAGATACATTATAAAAAATAATGAACTTTATTACAATATGCAAATTTTTTGAGAAGATCCTGTACATACATACATGCATACATACAGTGGCTTGCAAAAGTATTCGGCTCCCTTGAAGTTTTCCACATTTTGTCACATTACTGCCACAAACATGAATCAATTTTATTGGAATTCCACGTGAAAGACCAATACAAAGTGGTGTACATGTGAGAAGTGGATCGAAAACCATACATGATTCCAAACATTTTTTACAAATCAATAACTGCAAAGTGGGTTGTGCGTAATTATTCAGCCCCCTGAGTCAATACTTTGTAGAACCACCTTTTGCTGCAATTACAGCTGCCAGTCTTTTAGAGTATGTCTCTACCAGCTTTTCACATCTAGAGACTGAAATCCTTGCCCATTCTTCTTTGCAAAACAGCTTCAGCTCAGTCAGATTAGATGGACAGCGTTTGTGAACAGCAGTTTTCAGATCTTGCCACAGATTCTCGATTGGATTTAGATCTGGACTTTGACTGGGCCATTCTAACACATGGATATGTTTTGTTTTAAACCATTCCATTGTTGCCCTGGCTTTATGTTTAGAGTCGTTGTCCTGCTGGAAGGTGAACCTCCACCCCAGTCTCAAGTCTTTTGCAGACTCCAAGAGGTTTTCTTCCAAGATTGCCCTGTATTTGGCTTCATCCATCTTCCCATCAACTCTGACCAGCTTCCCTGTCCCTGCTGAAGAGAAGCACCCCCAGAGCATGATACTGCCACCACCATATTTGACAGTGGGGATGGTGTGTTCAGAGTGATGATGTGCAGTGTTAGTTTTCCGCCACACATAGCGTTTTGGTCTCATCTGACCAGAAATTCTTCTTCCACATGTTTGCTGTGTCCCCCACATGGCTTGTGGAAAACTGCAAATGGGACTTCTTATGCTTTTCTGTTAACAATGACTTTCTTCTTGCCACTCTTCCATAAAGGCCAATTTTGTGCAGTGCATGACTAATAGTTGTCCTATGGACCAGTGGTGCTCACCGCCAGGTCATGATCACGCTTACGCGTGGATTCACGACCATTTTGACGCATTCCGCCTCGGACACGCTAAGCCGTGAATAGATTTTCAACCACGAAAATCTACTTCGGCTTTGCGTGAATGCGGACAGAAATCCGCATTCACGCTCGTGAAACCCGGTGCTGAAGTCGTGTTTTGCAGAAATGCGTCAAACTATGCGGAAGTGACACATTGCAGGCCAATCAGAGTGCCCCAGCCAGGCCCTAGCAACCAATCACAGGAGGGGAGCTATGCCCTCCCCTCCTGAATATAAAGCGGTGGCCATGATGGAAAAGCTCTGTCCTTGCTAGACTGTGGTGATGAGAGGATTATCTCCAGGCCATTGTTGTTTGAGCAAGTGTATTTATTGTGTTAAAAACAAAGCGTTTTTTTTGCTAACACTGCTCTTATACTGTACACAGTTAGCTAGTCAGTGAGTGATTGCTGTAGTTAGTTGTAGTCAGTGTAGTGTAGTGGGAGTGTGGGAGTCTAGTGATTATTTAACTGTGTGTAGTGCAGGCAGGTTCAGTGCTGCAGTGTAGTCAGTGTTGTGGGAGTGGGGATTATCTGTGTGTAGTGCAGGCAGGCAGGTTAGTGCAGCTGCAGTGTTCACTTGCATATTCCAGTGACAGTTATACACTTGTACTATTTGCAGGCAGCCAGTCACACCGCCGGCGCCGCCACTCTCTGCCAGCGCTGTTCATTCATTCTGTCAGTGACCTTGTGCCGTGCCCAGTGCCCACTGCTCGCTCGCTGGCATATGAGCATCTCATTACACAGTGTGACATCCTTGTGTGCCCACTGCATCCTTCAGTGATCTAGTTGTATATCCAGTGCCCACTGCTGTGCCCACTGCATCCTTCAGTGACCTTGTACTGTGCCCACTGCATCCTTCAGTGACCTTGTACTGTGCCCACTGCATCCTTCAGTGACCTAGTTGTATATCCAGTGCCCACTGCTGTGCCCACTGCATCCTTCAGTGACCTTGTACTGTGCCCACTGCATCCTTCAGTGACCTTGTACTGTGCCCACTGCATCCTTCAGTGACCTAGTTGTATATCCAGTGCCCACTGCTGTGCCTACTGCATCCTTCAGTGACCTTGTACTGTGCCCACTGCATCCTTCAGTGACCTTGTACTGTGCCCACTGCATCCTTCAGTGACCTTGTACTGTGCCCACTGCATCCTTCAGTGACCTAGTTGCATATCCAGTGCCCACTGCTGTGCCCACTGCATCCTTCAGTGACCTTGTACTGTGCCCACTGCATCCTTCAGTGACCTAGTTGTATATCCAGTGCCCACTGCTGTGCCCACTGCATCCTTCAGTGACCTTGTACTGTGCCCACTGCATCCTTCAGTGACCTAGTTGTATATCCAGTGCCCACTGCTGTGCCCACTGCATCCTTCAGTGACCTTGTACTGTGCCCACTGCATCCTTCAGTGACCTTGTACTGTGCCCACTGCATCCTTCAGTGACCTAGTTGTATATCCAGTGCCCACTGCTGTGCCCACTGCATCCTTCAGTGACCTTGTACTGTGACCACTGCATCCTTCAGTGACCTTGTACTGTGCCCACTGCATCCTTCAGTGACCTTGTACTGTGCCCACTGCATCCTTCAGTGACCTAGTTGCATATCCAGTGCCCACTGCCAGTGGCGTAGCTACAAACCTCTGGGCCCCGATGCGGAATCTGGATGTGGCCCCCCCCCCACGGCAACAACAGCCCCCCCTCCCCCGGCAACACCCGACGCACACACATATCTGAATCCCTATAGCCAGCTATAGGTCCCCCCAGTATAGGTAGCTAGGCATAGGTACGCCAGTATAGTTGCCCCCGGTATAGGTTAGCCAGGTAGGTGCCTCCAGCATAGATAGGCAGGCGCCGCCAGTACAGGTTAGCTAGGTAGGTGCCTCTAATATAGGTAGCCAGAATAGTTGCCCCCAGCATAGGTTAGATAGGTAGGTGCCCCCAGTATAGGTTAGTTAGGTAGGTGCCTCCAATATAGGTAGCCAGTATAGTTGCCACCTGTATAGGCTAGCTAGGTGCCCCGAATACAGGTTAGACAATTAAGTGCCCCCAGGTTAGATAGGTAGGTGCCCCCCAGTATAGGTTAGATTAGGTAGCTGCCCCCCAGTATAGGTTAGATGAGGTAGGTGCCCCCCAGGATAGGTTAGGTAGCTGCCCCCCAGGATAGATTAGGTAGCTTTCCCCCAGGATAGGTTAGAGTAGGTAGCTGCCCCCCAGGATAGGTTAGAGTAGGTAGCTGCCCCCCAGGATAGGTTAGAGTAGGTAGCTGCCCCCCAGGATAGGTTAGGTGGGTAGCTGGCCCCCCAGGATAGGTTAGGTAGGTAGCTGGCCCCCCAGGATAGGTTAGAGTAGGTAGCTGCCCCCCAGGATAGGTTAGAGTAGGTAGCTGCCCCCCAGGATAGGTTAGAGTAGGTAGCTGCCCCCCAGGATAGGTTAGGTAGGTAGCTGGCCCCCCAGGATAGGTTAGGTAGGTAGCTGGCCCCCCAGGATAGGTTAGGTAGGTAGCTGGCCCCCCAGGATAGGTTAGAGTAGGTAGCTGCCCCCCAGGATAGGTTAGGTAGGTAGCTGGCCCCCCAGGATAGGTTAGGTAGGTAGCTGGCCCCCCAGGATAGGTTAGGTAGGTAGCTGGCCCCCCAGGATAGGTTAGGTAGGTAGCTGGCCCCCCAGGATAGGTTAGGTAGGTAGCTGGCCCCCCAGGATAGGTTAGGTAGGTAGCTGGCCCCCCAGGATAGGTTAGGTAGGTAGCTGGCCCCCCAGGATAGGTTAGGTAGGTAGCTGGCCCCCCCAGGATAGGTTAGGTAGGTAGCTGGCCCCCCAGGATAAGTTAAGTAGGTAGCTGCCCCCCCAGGATAGGTTAGGTAGCTGCCCCCCCCAGGATAGGTTAGGTAGGTAGCTGGCCCCCCCAGGATAGGTTAGGTAGGTAGCTGGCCCCCCAGGGTAGGTTAGGTAGGTAGGTAGGTCGCTAGCTGCCCTCTCCCTCCCTTCCTCTCCCCCTCAGATGCAGAGTGCGTGGCGCACGGAAGCGCTGTAGGCGGAACTCACCTCCGTCCCTGCGCCGCTGGTCTCCTCCAGCTCTGTATAGATGTTGTTACACACTGCTTCCTGTTTAGCCAGAAGCAGTGTGTAACAGCATCTATGCAGAGCGGGAGGAGACCAGCGGCGCTTGGAACGCAGGCAGGTGAGTTCTGCCTACAGCGCTTCTCACTCTGCATCTGAGGGGGGGGGGGAGAGGAAGGGAGGGAGAGGTCGGGCTGCCCTCCCCACGGCTGCAGCTCCCCCCTCCCAATAACGCACGCACGGATCTCCGAGACGAGTCCAAACGGACATGGGCCCCCCGGGCCCCTCCCCCGCCTCTTCAGGAGCCGGGCCCGGTCGCCGAGGCGACCGTTGCGACCACAGGCCCTACGCCCCTGCCCACTGCTGTGCCCACTGCATCCTTCAGTGACCTTGTACTGTGCCCACTGCATCCTTCAGTGCCGTTGTACTGTGCCTGGTGCATCCTTCAGTGACCTTGTACTGTGCCCACTGCATCCAGTGATTCATTACTAGCAACATGCCTGTCATGCGCTCTCAGGATTGGTCACTGGGCCCCATGTGGGCGTGTTTTCTCACTATATATATATGTTTGTATGTCATTTGGTGCTATATGATTCTTGCAACTTGACAAAGACCCAAGAGGGTCGAAACAGCAGTCTGTCGTTGCTAACATGTTTATTTGATTAAACCTTGAAGAGCTACAAATACCTGGTGTGGTGCCGGTCCTTTTTGTGAAGTGGATGCTGTGACCCCTTGGGTACCGGGGTGAGGATCTTGGCACACCTACATTTTTTATCTTGAGCCTGCAGTGATGCTCCTGATTGCTTGAAGTATACTGTACTCATGGACATCATGACTTCCTCCCAGACCTCTACTGTGAGCACCACTCCAAGCAGCAGCAGCAGCAGCAGCCAACGTCCCACGCTTGTTGTGACATCCACCCCAGCACCCACTGGTCAGCAGCCCTCCCAGGATGACAGCGTTCTGTCCCTCAGTCCGGCTTCTGGGAACCTGCTGATGCAAGAAGCTCAGGACTTACTGGGGACTGATGTGGCAGAGATTGAGATCGGGCCACAATCACAAGCGTTGTTGAGTTCTGGTGATGAAGAAGAGGGGTCTGTGTCTGGGGATGTAGGGACAGAAGAGGAGGCGGGGGAGTCAGAGGAAGAGCTGGATTATGATGATGCTGCTGATGATGACGACGTTGTGGACCCTAACTATGTGCAGCCTGCTGAGTCAGTGGAAGAATGGTCAGAGGCAGAGCAGGATGACGAGTCACCTCGGCCTAGGCAAGGATATCGCCATATGTCAGGCAGGGGCAGGGGCATCGGCAGCAGTGGGCGTGGATGAAGTAGACAGGACACTGCTTCAGCCGGCACCACCACCATGCAACCCCCGGCAACTACTACCACACATTGTTCCGCTGCACCCTCTGCTAGTGGGGGCCGCAGTAAATTAAAGTCACCAGTGTGGGATTGCTTTGAGGAATGTACTGATGACAAAAGGTATGCGGTGTGCAGGTTATGCAGCAAAAGATTGAGCCGTGGGAAAAGTCTGGGCAAGATGGGTACCTCATCCCTCCAGGGCCACCTGAGAAGCCGCCACTGCCGCGAGTATGCGGACTTTAAGAGGAAGCAGGCACTGCTGGCAGGGGTTCCTGAGAGCAGAAGGCCCACCAGCGCAGCAGCATCATCCCTCCCTCAGGGTCGTGAATCCCGCACAGCAGCAGCAGTAGTAGCACGCAAGCGCTCTTCCACCTCGGCTACTCAGGACACAGACATTGAGGCTGGCAGCCAGTGTTCGTCTCTCTCCTCTGTCTCCCCTGCATCCCAACGTCGTCAGACCCTGCTGAGCGACACCTTTCAGGGTCTGACCAAGCCTCTGCCTCCAAGCCACAGGCGGATCCGCAAACTAAATAGCTTGCTGGCCCGGGCCATGGCATCACAGCTGCTTCCCTACTCCCTGGTGCAGGAAGGGAGCGCATGCGGACGCTGCTCCAATTTGGCATCCCCGAGTGGCAAGTCCCCAGTCGCCACTATTTCAGCAGGAGCGCGATCCCAGCACTCCACAAGTTTGCGGTGGAAAATGTGGCCCGTTCCCTGGACTACTCTGTGGGCAAGCGGGTCCACGTGACCATGGACTCGTGGAGTAGCAGATTTGGGACAGGTCGCTACCTGTCCTTTACGGCCCACTGGGTGACACTGATGGAAGGGAGGGAGGACAAGAGCGCATCAGCCCAGCTAGTGGTGCCACCACGCGGGATCAGGGGGGATGCAGAAGGGTCCTGTCACGACACTCCCTCTGCACCCGGAAAGCAAGCCCGCCTCGGCAGCAGCAGCGCCAAGCCTCGGCACTGCCAAGCCCTTTTAAAATTGGTGACCCTGGGGAAGGAGAGGCTTACGGCCACCAACGTCCTGGCCGCCCTCAGGAAGCAGGAGCGGAGGTGGCTGACCCCCAGAGGCCTGGAAGTGGGGTATGTGGCAGCCGATAACGGGGCCAACCTGGTGGCAGCAGTGCAGCAGGGAAACCTCCAGCACATCCCCTGCTTGGCCCACGTGCTCAATCTTGTGGTGCAGCGCTTCTTGCGCACCTACCAGGGGATGAGCGAGCTGCTGCAGGATGCCCGGGCGGTGGTACGCTTTTTCCGCCTGTCAGCCACTGCCTCTGCACTTTTGTCCACCTTACAGCAGCAGTATGGAAGGCCACAACACCGGATGATCATCGACATGCCAGTTCGCTGGAATTCGACTCTGGCCATGTTGGAGCGGCTGTGTCAGCACAGGCTGGCTCTTAGGGCCTACATGCTAGACCCAAGTGTCCCCAGCAACCAGCAAGTCCCCATGATTACTGCCACTCAGTGGACACTGATGCAGCAAGTATGCCTGGTGCTGAGTCCCTTTCTGGAGGCAACCAAGATGGTCAGTGAGGAGCGGGCCTCTGTGTGCCAGTGGGTGCCCTTGGTTTGTCTACTGGAGCAGGCAATGGACAATTTAATTGAGCGTGGGGATGAAGCCCTGAGGCAGTTGGAAGAACAGGAGCAGATGGCAGCACAGTCCAGCTCAGAGGAGGGCTCACAGCAGGTAGTGGAAGAGTTGGAGGTCCCTAACCTGAATGAGGAGGAGGAGCAGAGTGCAGCAGGCGTTGTACGTGGATGGCGGTTTGAACAGGACAACGACATGGCACAGGAAGAGGACAGGCATGCGTTATGGGACAATGGCGAGGACGAGGAAGATCTTGCTGGCAGGGCCCACTTGTTTCCCATGGCTGTGCACATGTTGCGCTGCCTTCGCAGGGACCCCCGGGTGATCCAGATGCGTTCAAGGGAGGACATCTGGATTACCTTGATGCTTGATCCCCGTCTGAAGGGGAAGCTGGGAGACTTAATGACGCCATCCACCACCGAGCAACGCACAAGGGAGTTGAAGGAGGCCCTTGTGCGCAGACTACTGGAAGCATTCCCCCAGCCTTCCACCCCCACTGTAACTGCTCTGCCAAGCCAGCAAGAGGTGCCTGCCATTGCCACTAGCAGCACAACAACAACCACCACCAGCAGCAGCAGCAACTGGCGCCCCGGAGACCTGAAGAGCCTAAGCAAGAGCCTGTATGCAGTGCAGCAGCCCAGAACAGAGGTGCCAGCCACAGCATCCACCACCAACCAGCACAAGCAACGACTGACCACCATTGTGTCTGACTATATGGGGTCATCCAGCGGGCTCAATGACACCGACAGCCCCGTGGACCCCTTGGAGTACTGGGTCAAGAGACTGGACATCTGGAGCGAGCTTTCCCAGTTCGCCCTGGAACTCCTAGCCAGCCCTCCTTCCAGTGTCCTCTCAGAGAGATGCTTTAGTGCGGCCGGTGGCGTGGTCACAGAGAAGCGCTCTCGGCTCTCCCACGCCTCTGTGGACAAACTCACCTTCCTGAAAATCAACCAGGCTTGGGTGGAAGGTGAGTTCCTGGCCCCTATTGTCGGACACAGGGGGACATGAAGTGGCTGCTGCATGTGCTGTTGTTAACTATGCCTTCCTTTATAAAGACAGTTACTACCTGCCTAGTGCCTACCTTGGTTAATTTTTTGGTGTTATGGTACTACTACCAGTAAGTTGCCATGGTCCTCCTTCTGAGCTGCTGAACTGACCGCCCGCTTTGTCCTCCTGACTCAGTCGCTACTACACTCTGCGTTCACACTGCCCGGGTCACTGGGTGCATTTAATTTTTTGGCCAGCACTATGATGCTGTGCTACTACTACTACCACCAGTATGTTGCCATGGTCCTTCTGTGCTGCTGAACTGACCACCCGCATTATCCTCCTCCTCCTGACTCAGTCGCTTCCACCAATGTACTCTGTCTGCGTTCACACTGCCCGGGTCACCGGGTGCATTTAATTTTTTGGCCAGCACTATGACGCTGTGCTGCTACTACTACCACCAGTATGTTGGCATAGTCCTTCTGTGCTGCTGCTGCTGAACTGACCGCCCGCATTGTCCTCCTCCTCCTGACTCAGTCGCTTCCACCAATGTACTCTGTCTGCGTTATCACTGCCCGGGTCACCGGGTGCATTTAAATTTTTGGCCAGCACTATGACGCTGTGCTGCTACTACTACCACCAGTATGCTGCCATGGTCCTTCTGTGCTGCTGCTGCTGCTGAACTGAACGCCCGCTTTGTCCTCCTCCTCCTCCTGACTCAGTCGCTACCACGGTACCACCAATGCACTCTGTCTGCGTTATCACTGCCCGGGTCACCGGGTGCATTTAATTTTTTGGCCAGCACTATGACGCTGTGCTGCTACTACTACCACCAGTATGTTGCCATGGTCCTTCTGTGCTGCTGCTGCTGCTGAACTGAACGCCCGCATTGTCCTCCTCCTCCTGACTCAGTCGCTTCCACCAATGTACTCTGTCTGCGTTATCACTGCCCGGGTCACCGGGTGCATTTAATTTTTTGGCCAGCACTATGACGCTGTGCTGCTACTACTACCACCAGTATGTTGCCATGGTCCTTCTGTGCTGCTGCTGCTGAACTGACCGCCCGCATTGTCCTCCTCCTCCTGACTCAGTCGCTTCCACCAATGTACTCTGTCTGCGTTCACACTGCCCGGGTCACCGGGTGCATTTAATTTTTTGGCCAGCACTATGACGCTGTGCTGCTACTACTACCACCAGTATGTTGCCATGGTCCTTCTGTGCTGCTGAATTGACCGCCGGCATTTTCCTCCTCCTCCTGACTCACTCGCTTCCACCAATGTACTCTGTCTGCGTTCACACTGCCCGGGTCACCGGGTGCATTTAATTTTTTGGCCAGCACTATGACGCTGTGCTGCTACTACTACTACCAGTATGTTGCCGTGGTCCTTCTGTGCTGCTGAACTGACCGCCCGCATAGTCCTTCTCCTGACTCAGTCGCTACCACCACTGCACTCTGCGTTCACACTGCCCGTGTCCACTGACAACTCTGCTGCGATGTCATTGCTAATTGCTGCAAAAAAAACAGAAAAAAAATTACAAAAACCTCTCTGGGGCCTTTTTGGCGTCAGCCACTCATCCTCCTCCAGCGGTACCTTCGCCGCCAAGTGCCATTGGAACTCGCCTTCACCTCTTTGACTGCTTAATGCGTATATCCCTTTTTAAAACCACTTATTACCAATTAATAGCCCCATTTAAAGTGTTGATTTCACTTTAAAATCCATTTTCTCTAGAAAAAATTTTTTGGGGGGAATTTTTTATGTTGAAGTTATGTTGCCCCTTATCACCTCGATAATCCATGCAATTTGGGGGATTGTAGCATGTATGGGGGCTTTGTTATTAACGTTAAAAGAAAATCCGCCTCCGGGCGGGAATCCACGCGTGATTACGCCATTCACGGCAGAAAATCCGCGTGGTTGCGTGGACGCGGATGAAAATCCGCATGCGGCGGGGCCGAATGCGGATTTTTTTTTGCAACCACGCGGATTGCTGAATTCGTGGATGAGGCACATCCGAGCATCCCTGCTATGGACAGATTCCCCCACCTGAGCATTAGATCTCTGCAGTTCGTCCAGAGTCACCATGGGTCTCTTGACTGCATTTCTGATCAGCGCTCTTCTTGTTCGGCCTGTGAGTTTAGGTGGACGGCCTTGTCTTGGTAGGTTTACAGTTGTGTCATACGCCTTCCATTTCTGAATGATCATTTGAACAGTGCTCCGTGGGATGTTCAAGGCTTTGGCAATCTTTTTGTAGCCTAAGCGTGCTTTAAATTTCTCAATAACTTTATTCCTGACCTGTCTGGTGTGTTTTTCGGACTTCATGGTGTTGTTGCTCCCAATATTCTCTTAGACAACCTCTGAGGTTGTCACAGAGCAGTTGTATTTGTACTGACATTAAATTACACACAGGTGCACTCTATTTAGTCATTAGCACTCATGAGGCAATGTCTATGGGCAACTGACTGCACTCAGACCAAAGGGGCTGAATAAATATGCACACACCACTTTGCAGTTATTGATTTGTAAAAAATGTTTGGAATCATGTATGATTTTCGTTCCACTTTGTACACCACTTTGTATTGGTCTTTCACGTGGAATTCCAATGAAATTGATTCATGTTTGTGGCAGTAATGTGACAAAATGTGGAAAACCTCAAGGGTGCCGAATACTTTTGCAAGCCACTGTATGTGTGTGTGTATATATATATATATATATATATATATATATATATATATATATATATATATATATTAGACCTGAACGATATGGCCTATAACCCCTCACAAGTGCTGTAAACCCGCAGCTGAACTCTGGTCCCCTACCTTTCATGTCCCTACCTCTCCCTCTAGATTGCAAGCGTTTGGGCAGGGTCCTCCATGCTTTTGTGTCCTACCTGATCATGGACCTCCATTACTATGCACCCATGCTATGCATTTGAGTGAACTCGACTTGCCTAATCTTCATGCTACATCCAGTGACTGACTAAGCATTACCTTGTACTCATACTGTGCTGTGTGATATGTTTTTTCTTGTATTCCTGTATTGTCATATTGCTGTATGTCACCCCTAAATATTTTCTGTAAACTAATGTCCAGTGCTGCATAATATTTTGGCGCTTTACACATACAATATATATATATGTCTGAACTGAGGTCTGTTACACTTTGGTGATATATATATATATATATATATATATATATATATATATATATATATATATATATATATATATATATATATATATATATATATATACAGTGGTGTGAAAAACTATTTGCCCCCTTCCTGATTTCTTATTCTTTTGCATGTTTGTCACACTTAAATGTTTCTGCTCATCAAAAACCGTTAACTATTAGTCAAAGATAACATAATTGAACACAAAATGCAGTTTTAAATTATGTTTTTTTTATTATTTAGTGAGAAAAAACCCTCAAAACCTACATGGCCCTGTGTGAAAAAGAAATTGCCCCCTGAACCTAATAACTGGTTGGGCCACCCTTAGCAGCAATAACTGCAATCAAGCATTTGTGATAACTTGCAACTAGTCTTTTACAGTGCTCTGGAGGAATTTTGGCCCACTCATCTTTGCAGAATTGTTGTAATTCAGCTTTATTTGAGGGTTTTCTAGCATGAACCGCCTTTTTAAGGTCATGCCACAACATATCAATAGGATTCAGGTCAGGACTTTGACTAGGCCTCTCCAAAATCTTCATTTTGTTTTTCTTCAGCCATTCAGAGGTGCATTTGCTGGTGTGTTTTGGGTCATTGTTCTGCTGCAGCACCCAAGATCGCTTCAGCTTGAGTTGACGAACAGATGACCGGACATTCTCCTTCAGGATTTTTTGGCAGACAGTAGAATTCATGGTTCCATCTATCACAGCATGCCTTCCAGATCCTGAAGCAGCAAAACAACCCCAGACCATCACACTACCACAACCATATTTTACTGTTGGTATGATGTTCTTCTGCTGAAATGCTGTATTACTTCTACGTAGTGTTGGGCGAACAGTGTTAGCCACTGTTCGGGTTCTGCAGAACATCACCCTGTTCGGGTGATGTTCGAGTTCGGCCGAACATCTGATGGTGTTCGGCCAAACTGTTCGGCCATATGGCCGGACTAAGAGAGCATGGCCGAACGTTCCCCGAACGTTCGGCTAGCGCTCTGATTGGCCGAACGGGTCACGTGTAGTGTTGGGCGAACATCTAGATGTTCGGGTTCTGGCCGAACATGGTCGCAATGTTCGGGTGTTCGAGCCGAACTCCGAACATAATGGAAGTCAATGGGGACCCGAACTTTCGTGCTTTGTAAAGCCTCCTTACATGCTACATACCCCAAATTTACAGGGTATGTGCACCTTGGGATTGGGTACAAGAGGGAAAAAAATTTTAGCAAAAAGAGCTTATAGTTTTTGAGAAAATCGATTTTAAAGTTTCAAAGGGAAAACTGTCTTTTAAATGCGGGAAATGTCTGTTTTCTTTGCACAGGTAACATGCTTTTTGTCGGCATGCAGTCATAAATGTAATACAGATAAGAGGTTCCAGGAAAAGGGACCGGTAACGCTAACCCAGCAGCAGCACACGTGATGGAACAGGAGGAGGGCGGCGCAGGAGGAGAAGGCCACGCTTTGAGACACAACAACCCAGGACTTGCATGAGGACAAGAAGCGTGCGGATAGCAATTTGCATTTTGTCGCCATGCAGTCATAAATGTAATACAGATGAGAGGTTCAATAAACAATAAACAGTAATTGGTGTTGTCCAGAATGCGCACAATGCGTGGGTCGCGTTCAATGCAGTCCTAGGCCGAAGAGGTCATAGCCTAGGGTCACAAAAACCTGTTTATTTGGGCAATTTCAATGGTGGCGAGTCTGACGTACATAAATCGCAGCAATGGCCGTTAGCAACGTCTGAATCTCACGAAATGTCTCATGCAGGTAGAAGAAATATTGTTAGACTTGGGCTCCAAAGATGGGTTCCCTACATCTCTGCAAACCAGAGTTACAGGGCTCCAAATTTGGTAAAATCCCCCATAGGCTTTAATTGGGCCTCCTATTTACAGTTCCAAAATCTCACATCTTTTCAAAGGGCAATTGCTCAGCAGTGGCAAATTTTCTAGCATTGTAGGGACCCTTAGGGGGAACATGACTGGTGAGTTTCGGGCCCCTAGGCCGAAGAGGTCATAGCCTAGGGTCACAAAAACCTGTTTATTTGGGCTATTTCAATGGTAGTGATGGTGACGTACATAAATCTCAGCCATGGCCGTTAGCAACGTCTGAATTTCACAAAATGTCTCATGCAGGTAGAAGACATATTGTTAGACTTGGATTCCAAAGATGGGGTCCCTACATCTCTGCAAACCAGAGTTACAGGGGTCCAAAATTGGTAAAATCCCCCATAGGATTTCATTGCCTCCATATTTCACTATCCAAAATCTCACATCTTTTCAAAGGGCAATGGCTCAGCAGTACCAAATTTTCTAGCATTGTAGGGACCCTTAGGGGGAACATGACTGGTGAGTTTCGGGCCCCTAGGCCGAAGAGGTCATAGCCTAGGGTCACAAAAACCTGTTTATTTGGGCTATTTCAATGGTAGTGATGGTGACGTACATAAATCTCAGCCATGGCCGTTAGCAACGTCTGAATTTCACGAAATGTCTCATGCAGGTAGAAGACATATTGTTAGACTTGGATTCCAAAGATGGGGTCCCTACATCTCTGCAAACCAGAGTTACAGGGCTCCAAAATTGGTAAAATCCCCTATAGGCTTTCATTGGGCCTCCTATTTACCGTTCCAAAATCTCACACCATTTCAAAGGGCAATGGCTCAGCAGTGGCAAAACTCACCAGTCATGTTCCCCCTAAGGGTCCCTACAATGCTAGAAAATTTGCCACTGCTGAGCAATTGCCCTTTGAAAAGATGTGAGATTTTGGAACTGTAAATAGGAGGCCCAATGAAAGCCTATGAGGGATTTTTACCAATTTTGGAGCCCTGTAACTCTGGTTTGCAGAGATGTAGGGACCCCATCTTTGGAATCCAAGTCTAACAATATGTCTTCTACCTGCATGAGACATTTCGTGAAATTCAGACGTTGCTAACGGCCATGGCTGAGATTTATGTACGTCACCATCACTACCATTGAAATAGCCAAAATAAACAGGTTTTTGTGACCCTAGGCTATGACCTCTTCGGCCTAGGGGCCCGAAACTCACCAGTCATGTTCCCCCTAAGGGTCCCTACAATGCTAGAAAATTTGGTACTGCTGAGCCATTGCCCTTTGAAAAGATGTGAGATTTTGGAAAGTGAAATAGGGAGGCAATGAAATCCTATGGGGGATTTTACCAATTTTGGACCCCTGTAACTCTGGTTTGCAGAGATGTAGGGACCCCATCTTTGGAATCCAAGTCTAACAATATGTCTTCTACCTGCATGAGATATTTCGTGAGATTCAGACGTTGCTAACGGCCATGGCTGAGATTTATGTACGTCACCATCACTACCATTGAAATAGCCAAAATAAACAGGTTTTTGTGACCCTAGGCTATGACCTCTTCGGCCTAGGGGCCCGAAACTCACCAGTCATGTTCCCCCTAAGGGTCCCTACAATGCTAGAAAATTTGCCACTGCTGAGCAATTGCCCTTTGAAAAGATGTGAGATTTTGGAACTGTAAATAGGAGGCCCAATGAAAGCCTATGGGGGATTTTACCAAATTTGGAGCCCTGTAACTCTGGTTTGCAGAGATGGAGGGAACCCATCTTTGGAGCCCAAGTCTAACAATATGTCTTCTACCTGCATAAGACATTTCTTGAGGTTCAGACGTTGCTAACGGCCATTGCTGCGATTTATGTATGTCAGACTCGCCACCATTGAAATTGCCCAAATAAACAGGTTTTGTGACCCTAGGCTATGACCTCTTCGGCCTAGGACTGCATTGAACGCAACCCACGCATTGTGCGCATTCTGGACAACACCAATTACTGGGTTTATACCCTTCTGGATCCACGGTACAAACACAATGTTCCAAAACTAACTTTACAATCAATTTTCTCAAAAACTATAAGCTCTTTTTCAAATATTTTTTTTCCTCTTGTACCCACTCCCAAGGTGCACATACCCTGTAAATTTGGGGTATGTAGCATGTAAGGAGGCTTTACAAAGCACAAAAGTTCGGGTCCCCATTGACTTCCATTATGTTCGGAGTTCGGGTTGAACACCCGAACATCGCGGCCATGTTCGGCCTGTTCGGCCCGAACCCGAACATCTAGGTGTTCGCCCAACACTACTTCTACGCCAGATGTAACGGGACATGCACCTTCCAAAAAGTTCAACTTTTGTCTCGTCGGTCCACAAGGTATTTTCCCCAAAGTCTTGGCAATCATTGAGATGTATTTTTAGCAAAATTGAAACGAGCTTTAATGTTCTTTTTGCTTAAAAGTGGTTTGCGCCTTGGATATCTTCCATGCAGGCCGTTTTTGCTCAGTCTCTTTCTTATGGTGGAGTCATGAACACTGACCTTAATTGAGGCAAGTGAGGCCTGTAGTTCTTTAGATGTTGTCCTGGGGTCTTTTGTGGCCTCTCGGATGAGTTTTCTCTGCGCTCTTGGGGTAATTTTGGTCGGCCGGCCACTCCTGGGAAGGTTAATCACTGTTCCATGTCTTTGCCATTTGTGGATAATGGCTCTCACTGTGGTTCGCTGGAGTCCCAAAGCTTTAGAAATGGCTTTATAACCTTTACCAGACTGATAGATTTCAATTACAGTACTTTTGTTCTCATTTGTTCCTGAATTTCTTTGGATCTTGGCATGATGTCTAGCTTTTAAGGTGCTTTTGGTCTACTTCTCTGTGTCAGATAGCTCCTATTTAAGTGATTTCTTGATTGAAACAGGTGTGGCAGTAATCAGGCCTGGGGGTGACTACAGCAATTGAACTGAGGTGTGATAAACCACAGTTAGATTATTTTTTAACAAGGGGGGCAATCACTTTTTCACACAGGGCCATGTAGATTTGGAATTTTTTTCTCACTAAATAATAAAAACCATCATTTAAAACTGCATTTTGTGTTCAATTAGGTTATCTTTGACTAATTGCTCTGTAAACCATCTAAACTTAACTAAACTAAATAAAGACAAATTACTTTTTCTTGTTAGTTTTTCACCTCGGATCCGCTTTAAGGGCTCTTTTCCACTATGAAATGCAATTGCGATCGCGATCGCGTTTCAATTTCCACCATGTGATTGCGATACCCAGTATAGTAGAGCTCAATCGGAACCAAAAAGCGGCAGGAGGACGATTGCGCTTGGACCAAAATTGCATCGCAATCGGATCTCACTAATGGAAATTGCTGCTACAGTTTCCACTAGTTTAATGTACCTTGCGATTTGCGATCAGAATCAAATCGCAAATTGCAGGATAGTGGAAAAAGGCCCTTAAGGTTCCCATGCATCTAGAAATGTACAGGCAGATCGACCAAGAGACAGATCTCTCTCTGATCAAATAGAGAGATCTGTGTGCTGCCCATACACCAAAGATCGATTCCCAATAGATTTCAACATATCATCTCTGTTCCATCTGCATAGCCACCCTCCACATATAGATGTCGTCCTCCTGGTGCCTGTGCATTGTACATCTTTTTTATATTGCCTGGGGGGAGGGGGCATTTACACTTGGGGCAGCCAGACATCTGTCGTGAAAGATCAAGAGGTTTTCATCATGTCCGATCGGCACATTCAATCAATATCAGCCCAAAATTGGGTGAATCATTAATCAGGCATGCTTGTGGCAGCACTGATTTTCATCAGATTTGATAAAATTATGCATTGGATGGTTGATCGGCTCGCAAAATCAATACATGGCCCACCTTTGTTCCACAATTTCTAGAGGTGCCTACTACATATCAGCACTGCTAATCAATCTAATCAAAGCAAAATATTTGGAGCATGCATGAGCCAATAACCACATTTAAGGGTGGATAGAGTCGTGGTGGTCGCTCTCGTATGGAGGGACATGGTGGCAGCACTTGTTATAGGACATCAGGCAGAGGCTCCCTGATAGAGGGAGTCCCCCTGGGGGGGAGGGGGAGGTGATGAGAACACGGGGGGCCCATTATTTATAGCTATGCCCCTGATGATCAACAAATAATACAATATTAGTAATACCCGTGGATCGGAAGGGAATTTTTCTGCAGGCCAATAGGAAATAACCAATAATAGATGATTATAATTCTGAATATAAGATAGTATATGATTATTTTTACTTGACATTTGAGAGATTAAATCTCAATGGATATTTACTGGATCCTACATCCCGTTCTTACAACAAAAGTTTGGAGAGCATTTATAAGCATGAATACATTATTCTGGAATTTCAGACCAATTTATCATGAATCAGGAAATCAGTCAGAATGATTATCTAAGGTTGACCAGCTCATGTTTGCTGAATGAGGCACACAACCACACAAAACAAAGATGAGGCAGGTAGTGATTTAGCAAGAATCAGATGGCGTTAGTAGAAACATCATTTTGCAACGTAAATTACTGCACCAGCGTCCTTGCAATCACTTAACCACAAATGCAAGCAGAGAGGGGGCCCATTCACACCTGAAAGTGGCAAATCGGTAATGCTTAGCTTTACTGTTTTGCAGGGGTACTTTTACCGCGACAATAGCGGTAAAATCACTGTAAACTCTTGCAATTCCCAACAATCGCGATCAGCACTTTTTTAAGCACTGTATTGTGATCGCTCCAAAATCGCAGGAAAATGCTCACAATAGAGCGTGGCATTGGGGGAGACATGGGGTTGAGGTGATCATCATTACTTCCCTACTCTAGCTTCTCTAGCCCCCCCCCCGTGTATATGGGAGCTGCCATGTTTCTCAGGAGAGACTGCCACTGAGCTGCATTTTGAAATTCCTGGTGAAGTTGCATGACTGGGATCACCACAATGTGTGCCAGGAGACTCCATAGGTAAGTAATGAGATTAAACCCAACCCCTGCCCCCATTTTATATATTTTCAGTTACAGGTGCTCAGTTGCCTTTAGGCATAGTTCCCAACTGTCCTTCTTTTGGAGGGACAGTCCCTCTTTGGGAACCCCGTCTCTGTGTCCCTCCTCATTTGTCCCTCTTTCAGAACTGATGTACAGACCTATGAAAATAATGTCATTTATCTACAAAAAAATGTGTTTCATTGACTCTAAACTTTATTCTCATACTTTAAATGTATATATTTCTTCGAAAATAAACCAGGATAGAAATGACCAGTGTGGTTCAAATTATAAAATAATATATTTTTCTTATGAAATCTTTATAGTATGCGTGACTATGGGTGTGCCAAGGGTGTGATTAGAGTGTGGTTTAAATGTCCCTCTGTCTTATCTCAAAAAGTTGAGAGGTTTGCCCTTAGTGTAAGCGATGACCAATCTCTCCCTCTTTTAGGTACTTGTAGAGTTGAGCCGAAATTTTAGTAATTTCGCATTACTATAATTACGCATGCGAAATTCGCGATTACGATGCGAAATTGCGGTAGCGTAATTGCCATTAAAATCGTAATTGAAAATACCGTAAGCGTAATTTTCAACGCGTAATTTCGCGTTTCGTTCATGCCGTAATTTCGCATTAAACGCTAAGTCCCCGCCGGCTCCCGCTGCCCTCCCCGCCTCTCCCACATGTCACCCACATGTCACCCACATGTGGGTGACATGTGGGTGACAGATGTGGGCGGGGTGGACAGCGGGAGGCGGCGGGGACTTAGCGTCCTGCACGCACCCGACAGAGCTCTGAGCTATATAGCTCAGAGCTCTGTAAGCATCTTTGTATTTGGGCTCCAAAGGGGCCCCATTGGTCCTTAGCAGACCAATGGGGTTCCTTCTGATTTAAAGGAACCCCATTGGTCTGCTAAGGACCAATGGGGCTCCTTGGAGCCCAAATACAAAGATGCTTAGGGAGCTCTGAGCTATATAGCTCAGAGCTCTGTCGGGTGCGTGCGGGTGCGGCGGCTGAGCGGCGAGTGACGTCGGGTGCGGCGTAGTTACAATGTAACAAAGTTGTTACATTGTAATAACTTTGTTACATTGTAACTGATTAGTATATTTCCGAGGATATTGCGTGGGAACTGGCTTTTAAAGGGACAGGTAAGTATTAATGGTTAATTAAGAATATTAAAGGACTTTTTTTCGTGGTTATGTTTTTTGTTCAATTAAAATACTTTTTCTAAGTGTCTGTGTGTTTATTTACTTTTAACTCTTAAAGGAAATGGGTAAGGGGTACAAGTACCTCTATACTCATTTCTCCTGGGAGAGGGGGTGGGCATCTGGGGGACCCCTTTTTAAAGGGGACTCCCAGATTCCACCATGAACCCCCCCCCCCCCCCCAGAAAATCGCGGCCTCCACCTCCACCGCCCATCGGAGGTGGAGAAGAGCCCCTTGTCCTTGGATTGGACAAGGGCTCGGAGGGGGAGGGGAAAGCTTGGCTGCCCTCCCCTTCCGAGACCCCCCAATCCATGGACCATGCGGGCTGATATAGTCAGGGTGCGGAGCCCCACGCGGCCGGTGCTCCGCATTCTGGCTATCCCAGCCTGCATGGGGGACAAGGGGTTAAAGAGGTCTGGGAGGGGGGACCCCACGTCGTTTTTTTTTATATTTCCCACACTCAGAACGAAGTAAGTAAAACTCTTCCCACTTGGGGGAATCTATGAAAATAATACACTATTGTTACCTGTGCAAAAAAAACTGACATTTTCCGCATTTAAAAGACATTTTCGCCCTTGAAACTTAAAAATCGATTTTCTCAAAAACTATAAGGTCTTTTTGAAAAAAAATTTTTTCCTCTTATTCCCACTGATCCCCTTAATATACCCTGAGAATTTGGTGTTCCTAAACTTTAAGCAGGCTTTGCTATTAACCGTTAAAGTCGGCGGGTTTTTAAGTGTATACATTTTTACTTTGAAACTTTAACATCGATTTTCTCAAAAACTATAAGGAGTTTTTGAAAAAATTTTTTTTCCTCTTATTCCTCCTGATCTCCTTAATATACTCTTTAAATTTGAGGCTGTAATGCGAAAATTACGCGAAAATTACGCTTACGCGAAATTTCGCGAAATCCTTCTTCATTACGATTTTGTACTTACGGCCATAATCGTAATTACACTAATTACGCGAAATTTCGCGAAATCGTAATTACGTCATTACGCTCATCTCTAGGTACTTGGCATCCCTCTCCAATTAGGCAACATGTCCTTTCAGGCAGGCATTGAACATACTCCCCAGGGTCATAACTAGGGTGCATGGACCCCCCCTTCCCCAACAAAACTTAGTGGGCCCCATGCTAAGCAAAACCTAGGTGCCCAAGCACACTTCCCACCTCTCCCTCGCACATTCACTCAGCTGTTGGGGGCCGCCTCACCTGGCTCACTCTTGCCAGGCCGCAGCTGCAGAGCTGTGAAGAGGGGATGCGGCAGACGATATTCCCACTGGGCCAGTGAGGCAGCCATAAGAGCACCCCCAAATGGCCCAGTGCCAGACTCACCAGAACAGGAAGGTGCTGCAAGAGATGGGACTATTATTCATAAGGAGTGCTGTGCTGTCACAACACTTCTAAGGGCCCGTTTCCACTAGCGTATTGGATGCGATGCGATCGGTGCATCACCTCGCATCCCCCCACAAGTACTTCCAGTTGCCATCCGTACAACCTGATGCGGCGTTAAGCGGCTTCCCGTCGGTGGCTATCGGGACTCAGATGCTTGCTGCAGAAAACTGCAGCATGCTATACATAATTCCCCCCCCCCTCCCCGCGTCACATTGCTTAGGTAAATTTGCGTCAATAGAAACTACTCCATTGACGTGAATTGGTTGCAGTTTCCTTGCTTGGTGATGCGGAGCGATTTCCGCATAGCAAAGCGTCTAGTGAAAACGGGCCCTAATAAGTGTTTGGCACCAGAGTCCTGTGGCACCTACTTTCAGAATCGCTGAATTACATAACATCCTTTGTAGACATTTGGGACCAAATTCTCAATATCTTTAATAGATTAGACAGACTGGTTAGACAAAAGCTTTAAATTGGATGAAATTCTGTTAAACTTTAAAGCCCACTCAATAGATACTTGATATTTTTTCCCCTCAAACATTTACCCTGATTCAATAAATGTCAGTAAAACTGCCATCTACATGCAGCACAAGGTAATTTTGCCAATATATACACCACTAACTTAACATATATAACCCGTGTTATGCATACAATGTGAGCATTACTTTTTTTTACATGTGGTACACAAATAATGCAATGCATGGTTGATGGTAGTTGTGCTATGTGAGCAATTATATAGGTGGCATAAAGGAAGCAGGAAATTTGGGTGCATGAGGCTAATGGACAATTAGGGCGCCGCATAGGCGCCAATGCAAATATTGGCTATTGGCCTCCAAAAGCAGACATTTAGCCTGATAAATAGTGGGCGCCAGGCCAGTCCAATCCAATCTAAATTTTTCTTATTTTAGAATAAACATTTTGAAATTTATTGTTTTCAAATTTTGGTTTCAATCTTTTTTTGGGGGGTTTTGAAAAAAATGAAAAGAAACAGTACAGCCAAATAGGCAGTTGTGCAAATTTGTTCATAAGAATTTTACATTAGTGATAAGAACAAAACAATTATAACGGCCGTTGAGATCAGTTTTTCAGGTCAAAGTAGTGCTGTCGTTTTCAAATTTTGAAATGTATTATTTTTTTAAATGATTCATTTTTAAGATGTCTTTTGTTTAGAAATCCATCTTTTTTGTATTCACTTTATTTGCAGTGGAGGAAGGGAGGTTTTAAGGTTAGACATCAGGAAGGGAATTCTAAGGTTAGGCATCAGAAAGGGGAGTTTAGGGTTAGGTGTCAGGAAAGGTGGTTTTAGGGTTAACCGTCAGGAAGGGGAGTTTAGGGTTAGGCATCAGGAAGGGTGGTTTAGGGTTAGGCATCAGGAAGGGGGGTTTAGGCCCGGTTCACATCTGCGTTTTTTTGCGGAATGTAATGAAACGTATACTGTACAAACGGAATGGATGTGAAAGGATCCAATGTTAACCTATTGGACCATTCACATGCGTCTGTTGGTACGGATACGTTCCGTACGTTCCAGTCCCTGGATCAAAAAATTGCTTCAGGCCCTAATTTTCCGGACCGTTCTGCCCAGCGGAATGGAACCGGAAAAAAAATGCTGCAGCATTGGGGCAATGGAAAACGGAACGTTTCTTCACACTAGTGAAGAAATGGAACATTCCACGGTGATGGGGGGATGTGGGGATGCGAACCTGAGCGTCGGGAGGGTAAGGGAGGGTGCAGCAGCTGGGTGGGTGGGTGAGGGAGGGTAAAATACACACCTAATGCTCTTTTGAAGCCGGAAGCTGTAGAGGCTTCCGTCTTCTTCCGTGTGATGTGACAAGTCACATGACGCTCTGTGTAGTCACAGCGGAAGAAGAGGAAGCCTCTACTGCTGGCTGCAAAAGAGCATTAGGTATGTTATTGACGGCAAACTGAGTAAAAACGGATCCAATCGTTAGTTGATCAGATCCGTTTTCACTGTTTAGCAGTGTGGACAGAGCCATCTGGATGCAGTGAAGTGGAGACCGGATTCACTCACCGCATCCGTTTGGCGCACAAATGCAGATGTGAACTGGGCCTTAGGTTTAGGCGTCAAGAAGGGTGGTTTTAAGGTTAGACAACGGAGGAGGGAGGGTTCTGTGTGAGAGTAGGGTTAGGTTAAGTTGTAGCAAAATATTGGTAACTACTGTATAGGGAAAGGGGGACCACTAGATACCAGGGAACTGTATAAGGGGGCACACAAGTGTGGCAGGGGCGGGTCTTAGTGTCCCTTTTTCTTGGCTCCAAAAGCTAGGACATATGATGAAGTGGGGCAAGCTGGCAAACAATCAATGCTAGTCATAGATTGTCTCCTACATCTAATAAAGCATTCCTACCTAAATGTCTTTACACGAGCTGGTGCACATTGTTTCTGTGAGTTAAGCTGTGTACACACACTAGATGATACTTGACTAATCTGAGTTGAAAATGTAGCATTTGTACAGATGTCCTTCGAGATCCACTAAAGAATCAGCCATGCCCAGCAACTCTCAAGTGCATTGTTCTGCTCCTTTTCTCTGCCCACTAGAAGTCTGCAATGCCATTGTGTCTCGTCTCTTCTCCATAGAAACAGATGCATCCCTTGACTGTAGCCATTGGACACATCTGTAAACAGTTTAAGGTGCCCATACATTATTCGATTTGCCACATCGATACCCAGCCGATTCGATCATAATGATTGAATCTGACAAAGATCACTGCCACAACATGGCCTATCTAAACGATTGATCTGGCAAGGTTTTGATCGAGTGTGTGGTAGCAGCTGTGTTCAATTTCTCAATGACCAATGGACTCAACAGACCCCTGTCTGGTCTCTCCCTATGTAAATGTACTCGCTGGGCCCGTGGTGAGTATTGCAGGCTCACCTGTCCACAGTGGCGACCCCCTGTGTTTCTTGTATTTCTCCATTGCCATCGGGGCTCCCATAAACCCCACCGCATGTACTGACATCACATACATGCAGAGAGAGCATGGGGCACAGGTGCACCGGTGGCAATGGAGAAAGATGCACCAGCTCATGCTAAAAATTGATTAGAAATCTATGTACAGTATGTAGAAGGTAATAGATCCCCTTCTTATATGATTCAATCAGAAAGGGATTTATCAGATGATCAAACGTGGTGGCCATTGAGTAAGGCTCGGTTCCTACTTGCGCCGGATGCATTACAGAGTGACAAGTGTGAACGGCTACTATATATAAAATATGCTATGCAGTAAAATGTCCATTTTAACTACTTAAAGACCGCTTCACGCCAAAGGGTGTGGACGCGGCGGCAGCCCCAGGACCGCCCAACGCCAATTGGCGTCAAGTCTTGGGGCTGCATTTTGCAGGAGATCGCGTGCAGGCTGCATGCGCATCTCCTGCTCGGGGGGCGGAGCTCCACCCCTCTTCAGTCAGGGCCGGGCCGAGGCATAGGCTGGAGAGGCTCCAGCCTCAGGGCGCAGTGTAGGAGGGGGCGCACAATTCATTCAGCTGTCATTCCTAATTGTGTTTGAAGCAGAAAGAAATAAGAAAAGGGGATACATAGCAGTGACTGCAAGCCAGATAACTAGATATTAAGGTGTTGGGGATGTTGTGGGCCCTGTGGCACCTCTTAGTCTAATAGCAATCAGTGTGTGTCGGCTGGGGTGGCAGGGATGGAGGGGCGCACTTTGGTGTCTCAGCCTTGGGTGCTGGATGACCTTGTCCCGCCTCTGTCTTCAGTCTCCGAGCGGCTATTGCTGCTCGGGAGACTGTTAGATGGCGATCACGTCGTCTATTTACACAGTACAGTGCTGCAATCAGCAGCAGTGCTGTCCCCCTGGGGGACAAGAGAGCAATCGGCTCTCATAGGCAGAAGGCTATGACAGCTGATCGCCGTGATTAGCTGGCGGGGTGGGGGGTGGGCGGGAGGGACAGGGGAAAAAAACAAAACAAAAATACACTTTTTTAATAACAATAAATAGAGAAACATATTTGTAAAAAAATAAACAAACAACTGGGGGGCGATCAGACCCCACCAACAGCGAGTTCTGTTGGTGGGGAGAAAAGGGGGGGGGGGGGGAATCACTTGTATGGTGTGTTGTGCGGTCCTGCAGCTTGGCCTTAGCCTTCCTGGCGGAAACCCGTAACGTAGTTCGGGGTAAGCCACGCAGGAGGTTTTCTCAGGCCCTGCTGGGCCGATTTGCGCACTTTGCTAGCTGCGTGAGCACACCGATCGCTGCCGCCCCACGCCGATTCACCGCTATCCGCGTCGCTGCAGAGCCCCCCACCCCCTAGACCCCTGCGCTGCCTGGCCTATCAGCGCCAGGCAGCGCTGAGGGGTGGATCGGCACTCCCTTAGACGTCACGACGTCCATGACGTCGGTGATGTCATCCTGCCCCGTCGCCATGGCGACGGGGGAAGCCCTCCAGGAAATCCCTTTCTTTGAACGGGATTTCCTGATCGACCGAAGAGGGTAGGGGGATGCCGCTGCACAGCGGCTATCATGTAGCGAGCCCTAGGCTCGCTACATGATTTAAAAAAAAAACGCCTGCGCTGCCCCCTGGCGGTTTTTAATAGACCGCCAGGAGGGTTAATGCTGCAGTGGCAAATTATGCAAAACACAGCCTGGTCTTTAGAGGGATTTACGACTGTGGTCCTCAAGTGGTTAATGTCAGGGCCCATTCTCACTGGGGCAAGTAGCGGGCAATTTCCACTAATCGTCAAAGCGCCAGCGCTTTTTAAAGTGCTATCACAACACTAATGGCAGTGATCTCACTGCCACGATTGCCGCAGATCATGGGTGATTGGCAATTAGCGGCAATTGCAAAACACGGTGCTTGCAGCATTTTTCTGCGATTCTAGAGCAATTGTGATACAGTGCTTAAAAAGCACTAATCACGATCTCTCAAAAATGGCGAGAGTGTACAGTGATTTTACCATGCTAATCGCGGTAAAATTACCTGCGCAAAAATAGCACTTTTGCAATTGCCGTGTGAATGGGGCCTCAAGTGGGACAGCCTAATGCATGGTCACCTCTACTCATACACCACAGTGTCACCTGAAGGATCAGGCTTGATCTAGACAGGCGGCACTTATTGTGTGTACATACTTTAAAGTGGATCCGAGACCAAATATTGATGCTTTTAGAATTCAGCCCCTGACATATACTTTATAGGCATTCATCCCCCAAAAATATTTTATTAAATGTATTTAATACCTAATTATCACCAAAATGAATGTATCCCCTCCCCAGCATCTCTGAACGCCGCGGCGTTCAGTCCCATCCTGCAATACCTCATGGGAACTCAGCCAGGAGAGAAGGAAGCTTCTGCAGGAGGAGGAGGAGGCGTAACCAGCCAGCCCGGCAATATGCTAATCTGCAGATCAGCGGTGACTCTAATGAGCGAAGCGAGCAGCAGTTCCCTGTCACAGCTCTGTATACTTCACACACAGGAGATTCCTGTGGGCTTTCTGTGTGTAAAGTATACAACGATGTGACAGGGCACTGCGCACTTGCCTCGCACATTACATGGGGTCTCTGCGCTGATCAGCAGAGTTGGATGTGGACGGGCAATAAATCCATCGAGCAGGAATTTCTGACTGCAGGAATAAAGCCAGCAAACGAGCTAGATGCAGGCTGGCTATAGCAAACTCCAGATACTTCACGGAGTTCATGACCTCTCCAGCCCTCAGACCACCCTATAAATCATGTCCCTGCAGAATAAGGAGAGAAGCAGCCAGTCATCTATGCAGAGCAAATGTAACCTCTTAGTTGCTGGATAGCTGCTGCAATGTCCCTTATTCATTTCTCCATCATAGTTTCCTTCTCTTTCCCACCTCTGTTCTATTTGCCTCTTTTTTTCTTATTCCTTCTTCCCTGTCTTGATCTCTTTTCCACTGTGGGGAGGGGAGGAAAGGGGCGTGGAGTTTGCACAGGCTGAGGCATGGAGATGCAGATCAGTTTAGCCTGTGTGTAATGACAAGACAACATGGCCGCTCCCATTGTATCACAGGAATAAATAATCATACACAATATAAGCTGTTTGCAGATAGCTATGCTGTGTAAACTATCTAAACTTTAGATAAGATACATAGACAAGTTACTTGCTATAGTTAGTTTTTCATCTTGGATCCGCTTTAAGGAGGGTTTAATCACGCATTCACCTATTGAAATTTCACTTTGCTCCATTCTTCTTAGAGGCAGATCAGTAGATTATCATGTCTGTGATGTATCTAATTTTATCTAGTAAAAAGATCCACTGGTAAGCAATGACAGCTTAGCTTAGTGAGGGATCTTGATAGCATTATATTGTCCTGAGGACTCTCTTGTTTTCCACACAGTTTTGTTCCAGTAAATAAACCTATATACACTTCAAGGCCAAACTTGTGCATACACACTCCTTGATTTTATGTCACTCGCCCGTTAGGGATCAGCCATCACGAGTGGTGAGTTGATCTGCCGGCTGGATCACTAGCAGGTTGGGGTCGGTTGCCGCTGTAAACAGCCTATCGGCTCAGGTGGTCCCGATCGCTCGCCTTAGTCAGGTGTGTGTATGTGGGCCTTAAAAAACATACAGTAAAAGTGACCATACATTACATCAAAGGCAACCCGACAAAATCTGATCAGAGAGGGATCTATTCCTGTCAGGGGCGTAACGACAGGGGATGCAACCCCTGCAGCTAGGGCCTGCGCAGGGGCCTTTTTGGGGGGCAGGAGGGGTCACATCATGAGAAGAAAGCGTGGCCACACATCAGTGGGGAGGGGGAGCATTATCCCCCTCCCTCACCTTGGGCTCTCCTCTCAGCGCTCCCCTCCTGCAATTATTAGTGGCAGAGGATGGGCAGCGGCAGGCAGGACACATACCTCCATTGTGCCGGAGGTTCAGATCTGTAAGTGCTGCATGCTACCTCCTGTGTAAACAGAAAGTAGCATGAAGCACTTAGAGATCGGAGACCTCTGCGGTGGATGGAGGTATGTGTCCTGCTTGCCACGCCCCCCCCCCCCCCCCCCACTGCCACTAATAATTGCAGGAGGGGAGCACTGAGAGCAGAGCCCAAGGTGAGGGGGTGGGGGGGAATGTCCCTCCCTCCCCGCAGATGTGCGGCCACTCTTTCCTTTCCTTTTCCTCTCATGTTGCGAACCCTCCTGAGCGGGCATGCTGCCTAGGTGCGCTAAGGGGCCCAACGTCTTATTCACAGGTCATTTTGAGGCATTTGTTTTTTAGACTACTCCTCACGGTTTAGGGCCCCTTAAATGCCAGGGCAGTATAGGAAACCCACAAGTGACCCCATTTTAGAAAGAAGACACCCCAAGGTATTCCGTTAGGAATATGGTGAGTTCAAAGAAGATTTTATTTTTTGTCACAAGTTAGTGAAAAATGACACTTTATGAAAAAACAATAAAAATCAATTTCCGCTAACTTTTGACAAAAAATAAAATCTTCTATGAACTCGTCATACACCTAACAGAATACCTTGGGGTGTCTTTTTTCTAAAAAGGGGTCACTTGTGGCGTTCCTATACTGCCCTGGCATTTTACGGGCCCAAAACTGTGAGTAGTCTGGAAACCAAATGTCTCAAAATGACTGTTCAGGGGTATAAGCATCTGCAAATTTTGATGACAGGTGGTCTATGAGGGGGCAAATTTTGTGGAACCGGTCATAAGCAGGGTGGCATTTTAGATGACAGGTTGTATTGGGCCTGATCTGATGGATAGGAGTGCTAGGGGGGTGACAGGAGGTGATTGATGGGTGTCTCAGGGGGTGGTTAGAGGGGAAAATAGATGCAATCATTGCACTGGGGAGGTGATCGGAAGGGGGTCTGAGGGGGATCTGAGGGTTTGGCCGAGTGATCAGGAGCCCACACGGGAAAAATTAGGGCCTAATCTGATGGGTAGGTGTGCTAGGGGGTGACAGGTGGTGACAGGAGGTGATTGATGGGTGTCTCAAGGTGTGATTAGTGGGGGGAATAGATGCAAGCAATGCACTGGCGAGGTGATCAGGGCTGGGGTCTGAGGGTGTGGGCGGGTGATTGGGTGCCCTAGGGGCAGATAGGGGTCTAATCTGATGGGTAGCAGTGACAGGTGGTGACAGGGGGTGATTCATGGGTAATTAGTGGGTGTTTAGAGGAGAGAACAGATGCAATGCACTTGGGAGGTGATCTGACGGCGGGTCTGCAGGCGATCGGATGGTGTGGGTGGGTGATCAGATTGCCTGCAAGGGGCAGGTTAGGGGCTGATTGATGGGTGGCAGTGACAGGGGGTGATTGATGGGTGGCAGTGACAGGGGGTTATTGATGGGTGATTGACAGGTGATTGACAGGTGATCAGTGGGTTATTACAGGGAAGAACTGATGTAAATAATGCACTGGCGAATTGATAAAGGGGGGTCTGAGGGCAATCTGAGCGTGTGGGCGGTTGATTGGGTGCTGGCAAGGGGCAGATTAGGGTCTAATCTGATGAGTAACAGTGACAGGTGGTGATAGGGGGTGATTGATGGGTAATTAGTGGGTGTTTAGAGGAGAGAACAGATGTAAACAATGCACTTGGGAGGTGATCTGACGGCGGGTCTGTGGGCGATCTAATGGTGTGGGTGGGTGATCAGATTGCCCGCAAGGGGCAGGTTAGGAGCTGATTGATGGGTGGCAGTGACAGGGGGTGATTGATGGGTGATAGGTGATTGACAGGTGATCAGTGGGTTATTACAGGGAAGAACAGATGTAATTAATGCACTGGCAAATTGATAAGGGGGGGTCCGAGGGCAATCTGAGCGTGTGGGCGGGTGATTGGGTGCCCGCAAGGGGCAGATTAGGGTCTGATCTGATTGGTGACAGGTGGTGATAGGGGGTTATTGATGGGTGATTGATGGGTAATTAGTGGGTGTTTAGAGAAGAGAACAGATGTAAACAATGCACTTGGGAGGTGATCTGACGGCGGGTTTGCGGGCGATCTGATGGTGTGGGTGGGTGATCAGATTGCCCACAAGGGGCAGGTTAGGGGCTGATTTTTGGGTGGCAGTGACAGGGGGTGATTGATGGGTGATTGATGGATGATTGACAGGTAATTGACAGGTGATCAGGGGGGATAGATGCATACAGTACACAGGGGGTGTCGGGGGGGGGGGGGGGTCTGGGGAGAATCTGAGGGGTGGGGGGGGGTGATCAGGAGTCCCCAGGGGGCAGTTTAGGGAATTTTAAAAAAATAGCGTTGACAGATAGTGACAGGGAGTGATTGATGGGTTATTAGGGGGGGTGATTGGGTGCAAACAGTGGTCTGGGGGGTGGGCAGGGGGGGTCTGAGGGGTGCTGTGGGCGATCAGGGGGGGGCAGATCAGTGTGTTTGGGTGCAGACTAGGGTGGCTGCAGCCTGCCCTGGTGGTCCCTCGGACACTGGGACCACCAGGGCAGGAGGCAGCCTGTATAATACACTTTGTATACATTACAAAGTGTATTATACACTTTGTAGCGGCGATCGCAGGGTTAACAACCCGCCGGCGCTTCCGACCGGCGGGCGGGCTGGCGTCGCAGGTGGGCGGAGCCAATTGCTGGGGGAAGCGCGCGTCATCAATGACGCGATCGTTCCCCTGGCATGCCAAAAGGACGCAACGCCCTTGGGCGTATTGCGGTCCTTTCGGCGTCCACTTTGCTGCCGCCCATCGGCTGTGGGCGGTCGGCAAGTGGTTAAGAAGGGGACCCAGATGCCCACCCCCCTCCCAGGAGAAATGAGTATAGGGGTACAAAGTACCCCTTACCACTTTCCACAAAGGGTTAAGTGAAATAAAAACACAACAATGAGAAAATTCCTTTAATAATCTTAATTAACATAAATACTTACCTGTACCTTTAAGAAAAAGTTCCCATGCCAATATCCTTGGAAAGGTCCCACGCCAATATCCTCTATCTTGTGAGCTTCACCTTGATTGAAGATCAAAGACACGCCCCCGCTGACACACAGCGCCGCTCACCGCTACAGAGGACACAGCTCTAGCTAGGGCTGAAAGCATCTTTGAATTTTGTTAATAGACCAATGGGGAGACTTGGAGCAAAAATTCAAAATTCAAAGATGCTTTCAGCCCTAGCTATACAGAGTATAGCTAGAGCTGTGTCCTCTGCCGTGGCAAGCGACGCTGTGTGTCGGCCGAGGTGCGTCTTTGATCTTCAATCAAGATGAAGATCTCAAGATAGATGATATTGGCGTGGGACCGTTCTGAGGATATTGGCGTCTGAACTTTTTCTTAAAGGTACAGGTAAGTATTTATGTTAATTAAGATTAATAAAGGAATTTTCTCATTGTTGTGTTTTTTGGGGACTCCCATATGCCACCATGATATCCCCCCCCCCCCCCGAGGGAAGTCGGTGCCCCCACATCCTCCTGGGGCACCGGAGGTGGGGAAGAGCCCCTTGTCTATGGATTGAACAAGGGCTCCGGGGGAGGGGGAAGGCTTGGCCCCCTCTCCCGTGAAGCCCCCCATACCATGGACCATACGGGGTGGAATAGCTCAGGGTGCAAAGCCCCAGTCGGCCAGGGCTCCGCACTTTGGCTTTCCCAGCGTGCATGGGGACAAGGGGTTAATGAGGCTCGGGAGGGGGGACCTCACATAATTTTTTTTTTTATTTCTCACTATCAGCACACAAAAGTATATATATATATATATTTTTTTTTTTTAAGTATTGTTTCCCACTATCTTTTTAACATATCCTGCAAATTTGAAGTTGCTAGGATGTAAGGGACCTTTGCTATTAACTGCTAAAGTCAGCAGGAATTGTTTCACTAAGAACTGTCATTTGCCACATTTAAATGTATACTTTTTTCCTTTGAAATTTTCTGTAATCACGGCCATGAATGCCTCATTCACGGGAAAAATCTGGGTTGAATTTGTGAGTCCGTTTCAAATCCAGAAATGAATCATGCCATTTCCAGATTTTTTTCAACAACGGCCGAATATTTGAATCCATGATTGGGGGGTATCCGAGCATCACTGCTCCCTAATATAAATTGTGTTCCTTGCGGCTCCTGAAGAGTATATTAGTGGAGTGCACTCACCACTCACCTGTCCGGCTAGCCCGCTCCTTCCTGTGACCTGCTATCCTCATTTCCCTGATGCTTCTTCTCGGTGACCTGGCATGATTAATCACTTGCTGCCGGGTCACGGAGAGGCGGCATTGGGAAAATGAAGACAGAAGGACACAGATGGGAGGTAGAGCCTTGGCCATATAGCTAAGTGGTGAGTGCGCTCCACTGCAAGTACTCTGCAGCGGCCCCGGGGACCACTATAAAGCCTCATCTACACGCGTAGATGACGCTCCGATGTTATTTATCAATCGAGCCGCTGATGCGGCTCGATTGATAAGATCCGACAGGGCGGATCTTGCCATCGCTGATTCCCTGCTCGTTCCCCACGAGGGGACAATGGCAGGGAATCGAGCGGAAGATAAGCGGCGGCGGGCGGGGACGAGGGCAGATCGAATCCGACGCACACGCGGTGAGCGGGGACGCGGCGGGTACGCGGAAGAGGCGATCCGGTGGCTAATCGAGCCGCCGGATCGCAGCGTCATCTACGCCAGTAGATGAGGCTTTACACTTTGTCGTTTTTGAGAAAATCAATTTTAAATTTCAAAGGAAATTTTTTTTTTAAACTCAGTAAAATTAAATTTTGCAGAGTGTAAAAAACATTTTTCGTTTGAAATGTAAAATTAATTTTATCAAAAACTTAAAGGTCTTTTTGAAAACATTTTTTTTTTACTTTTGTTCTCACTGTTCCCCTTTACATATTAAGCAATTTTGCAAAGTATGGGTACAGAGGCGCAAAAAGGATGAAAGGATCTAAAAAGTTTAAAATATGAGGAGGCAGTGGTGGACTTACCTCCTCCGAGCAGACACAAAAATTGCTGTTTGTGTTGTGTTTGTCAAATACAAAGTTTATCTACATACTCTGGGGGATAATGCAGTGCGTTTCTCAGGTTTGATCCCGCTTCATCAGGCAATAACAATGGAGCAATAGCATATGTGGTCAGTAGAAGAGCCATTGGGCTTGATTTACGAAAAGGTGCTAACTCAGCCATCACGTGCTAGACATGTGCGCGCGCAAAGTAAAGCGCTAACCAGTTTTGACTAATGCAGCGTGCGCAAAGTATAAGGCGCGCAGGATGTATTATATTAGCGCGCACACAGAGATTCGCTGTGCGTGATGCGTGATGCGTGATTCGCGCGGTAAATATGGTACTGCACGCACTAAATAGATAGAATGTGGCAATGTACTCAGCAGACTTAAATTAGCGCATAATTGTTTGTGTGCGCTAATTTTTGTGCAATTTACAATGATTTTTGTCTGGTGTTTTTCACCAAATTAAAGTGTGTGTGTATATAAGGTTGTTTGTGGGGATGGGTGGGTTTGTGGGTAGAGATGGAGAGAGACAGGAGGCAGGAGTTGCGGAGGAGTGTAAGGGTGCCTGCCACCCGCTCAGCCACCCCAAGTCCCCCTGCACCTTTGTGTAGTGGGCTCAGTGCTGCCCACACTCACAGTGGTGGCCGCACTGATAGCCAGAGCCGGAGTCCCCGACGCCGCACCCCCAGCTTGAGCACTCCAGCTGCCAGTCATCGCCAGCGCAGTCCCAGCCCTCGGCCTCAGACATCTGGCAGCCGCACCACCTCTCAGCGGGCAAGCACCAGACAATCCCGGGTAAGGGCTGTACGTTTTTCTGAGGGGGAGAATCTGGTGCTTGTCCAGGAGGTGGTCCCCCATTTTGAACAGCTGTATGGGCAAGGTTCGAGGAAAACGGACATGAAGACTAAGAAAGCTCTCTGGGGTATAATTCGTGACGCTGTGCGTGATGTGGCCCATCAACATCGCACATCAGAGCAATGCCGTAAACGGTTTGCAGATATTAAAAGGAGGTTGCGGAAGAAGCTCAGCGGTTTGCGGCACTATGCGTAAGTTTGTATATTTATGGGGGCGTGGTTTGCGCGGTGAACAAGACGGAAGCAGGCTAAGAGCGCTCCGTCCTCGCCAAGCCTAAATCGGCCTAAAGCAATTGCCACTGCACTCGTTAAAACCCACCAGCGATGGAGGAAGCAGCCATGGACCTGGACATGTCCAAAAAACGGAAGAAGTCCGGTCAGAAGCCACAAAAACTGACGGACTTCTTCCCTCCGAGATCAGACCCGCAGATCCAAGATGGCGCTGGCCCGTCCACAACAGCGCTGCAGAGCTCGTGTGCGGATGAGTCACACCCGGACCAGCAGCAAAGCAGCGCCACTCCAGCCTCCTCTCCAGACTCAGCTTCCCCCTTCCAGAGCCCAGCCATATCAAGGCCACGGAGAGGCTCGGAGACCTCAGACAACGAGCAGGTAGGCCATGGGCTCCCTACACGGGGAGGGAACAAACAGACACCAGCCCAGTACCCATTTGAGGCCTTCCCTGCCTCAGAATCAACAGCCATGCAAATGTATATTAAGGACATCCTGCTGACATTCAAGTCATCTCTGCTAGCTGACATATCACAGCTTACTGCAAAAATGACACTGGATATTTCCTCCCTGGGTGAAAGGGTGCACAAGGCAGAGGACAGGATCACTGATCTCACCAGAGAACACAATTTAATGGTGGACACCTCAGAGACCCAAGCTACTGATATTGCCTGGTTGAAATCCAAGTCTGCTGACATGGAAGATAGAAGCAGGAGAAATAATGTCAAGTTTAGAGGAGTCCCTGAACGGGTTTCTCAGGGGGAACTTTCTCCCTACCTGAAAAGCATAGTTAAATCTGTCCTTCCTAATGCATCCGATATCGAACTTACAATTGACAGAGCCCATCGCCTGCCCAAACCATCACACTTACCGGATACAATCCCACGCGATGTTATTGCGCGTTTTCTCTTTTACACTACAAAAGATGAACTCATGCTGGCAACTCGGAAGGCCAGGGCGCTCCCGGATCCCTATACAAACATTCACTTATACTCGGATTTATCAGCATCTACCCTGCAACTGAGGAGAGCTCTCCAGCCATTCACAAAAGCATTGCAAGCTATCCAGATCCCCTATAAATGGGGCTTCCCCACCAAGCTTATCTTCTCCTATAAAAACAGGAACTATGTGATTACTTCCTCGGAGCACGGCATTAAGCAATTTAAACAGTTACAACTACACGTCCCTGACATCGCAAGACCAGCGGTACCACCTGGCTCCTCCAAAATCCATGCAGACTGGCATAAACAAAGCAACCGCTGATGGCTCCCCGAGGCCACTAGCCCCTCCGCTTAACCTCTACCATTGCTAACATGCCTTTGGTTTTATTTCTTATAGCAATGATGGCTCAGTATTGGTCCCTACTTCTAGGGTGCGGTCACTGGAACTTTGCCTCACCCAGTGTTATGTTCTGGCTACTAATGCTTAGGATAGAATCAAGTTACTATTATTGCATGTTCATATATATGTTTTCCCCCGTGCTCCCCTTCCTGATCAGGTCCCTCTATTATCTGTCCGACCTTTCTGATATGTACTCATATTCATATATAGCTATAAGGATACTCAAGGATCCAATTACTCTGGTAATGTTTGGTGCTATATGTTGCAGGATAACCTAATTCAATGTCTATCAAGGTAATGTCACTAAATGTGCGGGGTCTGAATTCTCCCTATAAGAGACACATTTTCTGGAAGGAGGTCAGATCTAACGCTCCACAAATAGTCTTGACCCAAGAGACTCACTTGCTACAAGTGGATTCCCCTCGATGTGCAAACCCTCTGTACCCCACTATTTACTTTAGCTCGTTTACCAAAAAAAAGAGAGGTGTACTATTGGCCTTTCACCGGGATTTGAAAATTTCACCAATTAACGTTACCATAGACCCACAGGGAAGGTACATTATATTTGTGGGACATATAGATGAGCAATTATTTACCCTAGTCTCCATTTACAGTCCTAATCAAGGACAAAAAACATTTTTACAACAGTTGTGCAACCGCATAAATGCAGTAAAGCAAGGTCGCTTACTAATAGGCGGAGACTTCAATGCCTGCCTTTCATACCTAGACTCTTCCCGCTCAGATACCAAACATTTAACTCTCATTGATAAACAAGTCAGATGGAATGAGCTCTTTGATCCTTGGAGGATTCTCCATGGCTCGGAGAGGGACTACTCCTATTTTTCCGCAGTACATAGATCACACTCAAGGATAGACATGATCTTAGTGGATAAAATTCTACTACAAGATGTGGTTTCGGCCGGTATAGGCATCAAAACCTTGTCGGACCACGCACCAGTGGACCTCACATTTAAGCTTGGGCCCTCCGCTCATAAACCATTTTCCTGGAGACTAAACAGCTCTCTGCTATCTAACGAGGCCTTCTCAGCAGAGTTAGAACATGAAATAAACTTTTTTTTTTAAAACAACCTCACTTCTGGGGTTGGCATGGCTACGGTCTGGTCTACCCATAAGGCATACATTAGGGGGCTACTCATAAGAAGAGGTGCGATCCTTAAAAGAGAAAGAAATAAAACATATAGGGCTTGATTCACAAAGTGGTGCTAACTGTTAGCACGCCTGTGAAAACCCCCTTAGCACGTCTAAACAAGCTTTTCGCGCATAAAACTTTACGCGCGCAAAACTTTATGCTCGTAAAACTTTACGCGCGTACTGCACAGAGCACAGGGCGCACCGCGCGAAGTGCCAATTAAAGCCTATGGGACTTAGCGCGCGTAAAACTTTGCGCGCGTAAAACTTTACGCGCGCAAAGTTAGCGCACGATCTGATTGAGAAATCCGGTGCTAACCTACTTAGCACCCTGGTTAGCGCGTCTAAAGACTTTAGACGTGCTAAGTAGGTTAGCACCGCTTTGTGAATCAAGCCCCTAATGCGCTTCTAGAAGATATTAAACAAAAAGAGGCACTCCACAAACAATCCCCCACCCAGGAGCTGACTTCCCCCCTTTTCTCTTTAAGAGAAGCTCTTAAATCTGTCCTACTTCACCAATACGACTAGTCCCTTCAGAAAGCAAAACTTCTAACATACTCACAAAGTAATAAAACGGGCAAATTTCTAGCCAGCATGCTTCGCCATCGGCAGGCTAAATCCAAAATACACTCAATGATCGACCCCAAAACAAATCAAAAAATCTCTAACCCAAAACAAATAGCTGATCTATTCAGTGACTACTACGCTCAACTGTACAACCTTGAAAATGACCCTGAAACTACCCAACCCACCGCAGAAATAATTAGGTCCTACTCCTTTCTAGAAAAAATCAAGCTGCCTTAACTCTCCCCCACCCAGCTTAATTCCTTAAACAGACCCATTACCGAAAAAGAGATCTTAGAGACCATAAAAAAACTAAAAAGAAACAAAGCCCCGGGACCGGATGGCTATTCAAATGAGTACCTCATAGCCTTTGCCGGTTCCCTAGCACCCCACCTCCACAAGCTCTTTAATGACTTTGCCGCTGGGACCCCGATTCCTACCGAGTACCTAGAAGCAATCATCACAGTGATCCCCAAACCGGGAAAAGACCGGTCCGGACCGGCTGGTCCAGCCCTGCCAACTTCAGACCAATCTCTTTGCTCAATATCGACACAAAATTGTTTGCAAAAATCATAGCCAATAGGCTAATGCATTTTACCCCTAGCCTATTATCACACGACCAGGTGAGCTTCACTAGGGGGAGACAGGCTTCGGGCGGCACGAGGCGTATGCTAGACTTACTAAAACATGTTGAGCTCTGTCGAATGCCTTCAGCGGTCTTAACTTTGGACATGGAGAAGGCATTTGACAGAGTTCACTGGCAATTCTTGAGGGAAACTTTAATCAAGTTTGGGTTTGCCGGTGGGATTTTAACAGCAATTATGGCCCTGTACTCTTCCCCTTCGGCTAAGGTGAATGCAGCGGGGTTCATTTCAGAATCCTTTAAAATTTCCAATGGCACACGCCAGGAATGTCCCTTATCCCCTATCATCTTTGTGCTCCTTATGAAAACTATTGCCCAAAAAATACGTTCCAACCCTGATATTTCGGGAATCTATGTAGGCGACATCCACCACGTCATTAGCATGTTCGCAGATGATGTGGCCTTAATACTCTCTAACCCAGAAACTTCTCTTCAATATCTCACCGGCGAGCTCAAAGCATTTTCAGATGCCTCCTATTACAAGTTAAATCATCATAAATCGCTTTTAATGGGTCTGAACCTGTCACCTCCTGTGATGTCCAGGATTCGTGAGAAATTCCATTTCACATGGGCTGGTGGTAATGTCCCGTACTTGGGTATACAGCTGTGTAAGAACTCAATTGATCTATTTAAAAGCAATTTCATTCCCCTCCTATCAGCTATTAAAACTGAATGTACTGACATATCCAAATTTTGGATGTCTTGGTCAGGCCGCAAAGCAGCCTTTAAGATGCTTATCCTTCCAAAAATATTGTACTACTTCAGAACTATTCAAATTCCACTACGCAACACATTTCTGCTAGATCTCAAACGTACTATTAACCAACCCCTACGAAGTAATGGTTCTCCCAAAAAAAGCTGGAGGCTTGGGTCTCCCGAACATTCTCCTATACTATCGAGCCGCAAATCTAGAGATGACTAAGCATTGGTGGGATCCCAACTCTCCTAAACTATGGGTGAACCTAGAAAGACACTCCCTAGGCTCCCCCCTGAGAAACGTACTCCTTGGCATGGTTCTTGGTGCCCCTTCTCCTCGATCCCAGTACCCCTCAATACAATCCACATTACTAGCTTGGGAATATTTCATCAAGCACCCTCCTGACCCCGCTAACACCCATGGTCCCTTGATACACTTGTCGGTCCTACAGCAGTTCACTCCTGATCTTAACCTTTCTGCATGGTACTCCGCCAATATTAACTTCATAAACAATCTATACAGTGGGCACAACATGAAATCCTTCAAGGAGCTACAATCTTCTTTCAAATTGCCCGATTCGCAGCTATTCAACTATAACAAAATAACATCATTAATCAGATCTAAACACATTGTTCCTCCTCAACTCCCCAGACAAATCCTAACGATGCTAAACTACAAAGGCCTCTTTGTGGGTGGTATCTCAGTGTGGTATGAGGAACTCATCAGAAACCCCATCTTACCAATCAAAAAATACGCCCTCACATGGGCCTTTGACTTGCGGCTTGATATTACAATTCCGCAACTCAATACTGCCAACTCCTTGATTCTCAAATACTCCAGGTGCAACTCCCATTGAGAAATGTCACGCAAACTCATCTTTAAATGGCATTATACCCCGATGAAACTGTCCCTATTCACACCCAATACCTCTGACACTTGCTGGCATTGCTCTTCTGAAATAGGCACATTTCTCCACATGACTTGGCAATGTCCCTTAATTAATCAATTTTGGCACCGAGTTGAGGGGCTGATTAAACATTTTGTGCTTAGAAACTTCAAGATCTCCCCACAACTTGCCCTATTATTGGTGGGACTAAATACACTACCCAAAAACCTACAGCCCCAGATATGCCATATCATCCTAGCAACACAGTCTCTTATTTTTTCCAATTGGAAGGCAGCAGATCAAATTACAATGCCCAATGCCCAAACTGCTAGCTTTAGTCCACCGGAACCTAGCACTGGAGAATAAGATCAGGAGTAGAACTGCGGGGTCCCCTCTCATACCCCCTCTACCGGATACCTGGTTACAGTATTCTGAGTACTAATACTAAAAGCTTCTATATTTAGGTGAGACCTGTTCACCTTCCCCTCCCCCCCCCCTCCCTGTCCACCCCCACCCCTGTGGGTTAGTTTTTAGATCTTGTTATGTCTATTGATATTGTTATGGTTACCAGCCGGGGGCCCTCTTGTTTGACAGCCCTGGCAAAATATGGGGTTTACCTAGAAATAGAATAATCAACAGCTATGAGGATCTCACTTTAGTAAGAATAAGGAGCTTGCGTTACTTGGGCCCTCGCCCTCTGCTATCGATGGGTGATAATGTTTTATATATTACTCTTGGCTCAAGCCCACTGTGGCCTAGTTAATTGTTCCCAGGAGTAATCCTATGATGGAAAACGGAGGTATTCTCCCTAGCATGTTTTCTTCACATCTGATACTGATTTCCCAAAGGTGTATATCTATGAATGTCCTGCATTGTAAATGTTTCATAATAATTTACCTCATGGATTAACCTCTGCTCTTGTGCAACTTGTGTTCTTGTTTATGTATGCATATTATCTTTAAACTCTCAATAAAAAACATTATAATGAAAAAAGTTTGTATATTTATATTACACAATGTAATTTTATTCACATATGTATTATCAAATGTGTAAGAATGCACAACAGAAGTTTGATGGATATGTGTGTACTCATATTAGGCCACAATTCTATTTTTTTTCTATGTATTCTTTTTTTTTTGTAGTTATTTGTTAATGCCAGTTGCCAGGTACTTCTTGTAATCCTATGGCTTGTATGGTTGTTGCTTGATCCCCTGAGCAAGTTTTTTTTTTCCTTTCTCTTTTTGTTTGCCTTTAAATGCTTTTTGTTTTTAGTGGCTGCATGCTTGCTCCAGGTGTGATAGTACAAATGCTCAATGAAATTTTGAATGAAGGTGAAGCTGCTGTACATTTGTATTGTGAAATGTTTTAATCAGCCAAGTCATTATATTATGGAAGGCTCCTTCAATTAGTCCTGTAAAGGCAAACTGAAGTCACAGATATGTGTAGTCTGTCATGTTGTAACTTTTATGCAATACCAGTTGCCTGGCTATCCTGCTTATTGTGTGTCTGTAATAATTGTACATATAGCCTCTGAACAAGCATGCAACAGATCTGCTGTTGTGGTCATTGTTGTGAGATCTGAGAACATTAACTGCATGCTTGTTGCTGGTATGATTGCGATAGTACTGCAGCCAAATATTTCAGCTGAATAGCCAGTCAAGTGGCATTCTTTAAAAGGTTCTAAATATGTCAGGCACCATATCACACTCACTTCAGGTTAGCTTTAAAGGGATTGTTAACCTACACTGACAGTGATATACATGTTCCCTTGTAAAGGATCAATTCAGCAACAGGGGTATGGCTGCAGCCATTTTATTTTATGTATTTAAACAATACCAATTGGTTGCCTATTAAGCTGTAACCCCTCGTTCACATCAGGGTCGTTTATGTGCGTTTTCCACAGCGCACTGCCCTGTGCGTTCAACAAGGTATTGGCTCTTTTCCACTATGAAATGGGATTGCGTTTGCGATTCCGATCGCAATCGCAATGGCGTTTCAATTTCCACTATGCGATTGCGATTGAGCTACTATACTCATTATAGTACAGCTCAATCGCATACAAAACACAGCAAGATGACCATAGCGCTCTGACCAAAATTGCATCACAATCGGTTCGCACTAATGGAAATTGCTGCTGCAGTTCCCCGTTAGTTTAATGTACCTTGCTTTTTGCAATCAGAATCAAATCTCAAATCCCAGGCTAGTGGGAAAAGGCCCTAAATGTAGCTGGTTCACATCTATGGACTGCGCTGAGCAGCGTTACTAAAACGTAGTGTTTCATGTATTTCTGTGCGCTGAGCTGTAAAGCGCACATCAATGCAAGTGAATGGGTGGGTTTTAGTAGCGCATAGAAGCGCGTACAAGCGCATAGAAGCGCATGCGTTTTTTACCCCTAATTGGATGTAAAAAATAATAAATTAATACTTTTATTGACAACTGCAGCTGCTCCAGTAAGCAAAACGTGCTTTAAAGAAGCACAGCGCAATGCACAGCAACGCGCACTAAAGCGCGCACAAGCCCATGCGTTTTTTTAACACGTGCATTAACACGTTTTTCAGCGCAGCAGATGTGAACGAGGCCTAATGCGTGTAATGCATTTAGCCATAGTTCCAACACTAACATGCATGACATCGCATTTGTCAAAAAGGATTGTTGCATGTGACAAGTGACACACATACATGCATGTTTCTGTAGTGAACCAAACACAACGGCATTGCAACAATACCATTTGCAGGTCTGATGCTGAACTGCTGCAGTAGTGTGTGAATCACACACAAGTAACCAGCATGCATTTAATTATTGTGTCTTCAGTCTTAACTGCTATTTTTCATGTTTGTTCCTGGCCAGTGGATGAAAGTGTATAATGTGTACTACACAACATTAAAGTTTCATTTTCCGTTGTGTGTAACATGTTATTTACGTTGTTTGGGAATTACATTATTGTGTGTAAAGTTCTGTTAGAGCCTGGTTAATAACTTTAGGCCATTGTCTTATGGTTATCGTGTGGTGAGTTCAACAATGCGTAATTTAGAGTCATAATATGGATATTTGCAAACATGTTCAGAGTTACTCTATATACTCGCAAGCAAGCCAAACCCGCATATAAGCATAACCCCCAAATTTGACCATTATAAATGTTGCATAAACATTATCCACTATATAAGCTATGGATAGGAAATGGTGGGCATGTTATTCCTCCCCAGTGTGTTCAATTATAGCTAGTATAGTGGACAGTATATCTAGTAGAGTGCTCAGTATAGCTAGGATTGTCCCCAGTATGGTTAGCTAGTGCCCAGTATCGGTGGCCGCTCCCCCCGCTCTCTGTGCGGTTGCCGCTGTTATTAAAATGACGCCTGCACTTCTTGTATTCCCCTCTCTGCCTTCTAATTGACATCATTGCCCTTTGCGGCTGCTGTGATAATGATGAAGGAAGCCATAGAGAGCGGCTTCCTGTAGCACCAATCCGTATTGCAAACAAGGTCACACCACCAACGTTTGTAGCACTTTTGGGTGTTGACAAATGCAGCTTTATTGCGAGTATATATGGTATATTTGTCACACGTACATTTATCTGAAAATCAATCAGACATTTTTTAGGTGTGTAGTAGGTATGATATTGCATTAGTATGACAGTGAGGCAACTGGTATTGTTTGTCATGTTTTTTGTCTTGGTTTTACTTGCAATCAACCCTTTGTTCTGTAATGTTGCAGTGAATGTGTAATGATCTGTCTCATTATTTTTCAAAGCACTGGGACAGGTGGTGGTCCGCCTGCATCACTGGAGTTAAGTGATTATGAGGAATTGCTCGAGCCCTTACTCAGGACCAACGCCCTGCATGGCATCCCCGGGGGCTATGATGCCGACGTGCCAACCTCTTCTGGTTCGGAAGGAGGTAATAGCTGAAGCTGTTGTAGTTCTTATGCCAAATGACATGTAACACATGTGTTACTTTTGTTGTGATGTGAACACTGGTTTTTCGTGCATTATTGACACTCCTATTATATATTCGTGTAGGTGAGGGTGTGTCTGGGTCCACTGTGGCTCTTAGTGAACGCAGTGCTTCCATCACTCAATTATCTGAGGGTGCTTCTGATGCGTCAAGTAGAGGTATTTTTTTTCCAAAAAAAAATGAACATTCAACTGAAGAAAACAGAAGAAGTGACAGTGATACGCTGGATGGCAGATTCTCCTTCTGTAATCTGACACATTTTTGTAGTTCACAGTATGTGTGCTTCAGTGGAAAACGTTATTGAAGGGCAAGATGACATCCCAGAAGCAGTTGAGGGGGTTTCAGCTGCAGCAGAAACAATGGGTGAGTTTGTATGTCTGTTCCTATAGAAAACATGGGGAGCCCAAGTTATATGTGGGCTAGGAGATTTACCTTATTATTTACCAATATCTGTTGACCAGCTGTGCTGGTGCTATTTTATGATGAACGGTTGTGTAAATGTGAAAATATCAAACATATTAAACTAAGCCATCCATTTCTTCATGAGTAAAATTAGCCACCAATTAGTTTTCTCATATGTTGCTTTAACTTACATTCAGTGAAATGTGACCTTAGATACAGATCTTGGCCTCTCCCATCTTCTCATCGGGTCTTCTCTGTGTTTACTTATTTTAACCACTTAAGGACCTAGGGCTTTCTACCCCTTAAGGACCGGCCACTTTTTTTCCATTCAGACCACTGCAGCTTTCACGGTTTATTGCTCGCTCATACAACCTACCACCTAAATGAATTTTGGCTCCTTTTCTTGTCACTAATAAAGCTTTATTTTGGTGCTATTTGATTGCTCCTGCGATTTTTACTTTTTATTATATTCAGCAAAAAAAAAATGATTTTTTTAACTTTCTGTGCTGACAGTTTTCAAATAAAGTAAAATTTCTGTATACATGCAGCGCGAAAAATGTGGACAAACATGTTTTTGATAAAAAAACCCCATTCAGCGTATATTTATTGGTTTGGGTAAAAGTTATAGCGTTTACAAACTATGGTGCAAAAAGTGAATTTTCCCATTTTCAAGCATCTATGACTTTTCTGACCCCCTGTCATGTTTCATGAGGGGCTAGAATTCCAGGATAGTATAAATACCCCCCAAATGACCCCATTTTGGAAAGAAGACATCCCAAAGTATTCACTGAGAGGCATGGTGAGTTCATAGAAGATATTATTTTTTGTCACAAGTAAGCGGAAAATGACACTTTGTGACAAAAAAAAAAAAAAAAAAAAGTTTCCATTTCTTCTAACTTCTGACAAAAAAAATGAAATCTGCCACGGACTCACCATGCCCCTCTCTGAATACCTTGAAGGGTCTACTTTCCAAAATGGGGTCATTTGTGGGATGTGTTTACTGTCCTGACATTTTGGGGGGTGCTAAATTGTAAGCACCCCTGTAAAGCCTAAAGGTGCTCATTGGACTTTGGACCCCTTTAGCGCAGTTAGGCTGCAAAAAAGTGCCACACATGTGGTATTGCCGTACTCAGGAGAAGTAGTATAATGTGTTTTGGGGTGTGTCTTTACACATACCCATGCTGGGTGGGAGAAATATCTCTGTAAATGACAGATTTTATTTTTTGTCAAAAGTTAGCGGAAAATTGATTTTTATTGTTTTTTTCACAAAGTGTCCTTTTCCACTAACTTGTGACAAAAAATAAAATCTTCTATGAACTCACCATACTCCTAACGGAATACCTTGGGGTGTCTTCTTTCTAAAATGGGGTCATTTGTGGGGTTCCTATACTGCCCTGGCATTTTAGGGGCCCTAAACCGTGAGGAGTAGTCTGGAAATCAAATTCCGCAAAATGACCTGTGAAATCCTAAAGGTACTCATTGGACTTTGGGCCCTTTAACGCAGTTAGGGTGCAAAAAAGTGCCACACATGTGGTATCGCCGTACTCGGGAGAAGTAGTACAATGTGTTTTGGGGTGAATTTTTACACATACCCATGCTGGGTGGGAGAAATAACTCTGTAAATGGACAATTGTGTGTAAAAAAATCAAAAGATTGTCATTTACAGAGGCATTTCTCCCACCCAGCATGGGTATGTGTAAAAATACACCTCAAAACACATTGTACTACTTCTCCTGAGTACGGCAATACCACATGTGTGGCACTTTTTTGCACCCTAACTGCGCTAAGGGGCCCAAAGTCCAATGAGTACCTTTAGGATTTCACAGGTCATTTTTGTTTCAAGACTACTCCTCACGGTTTAGGGCCCCTAAAATGCCAGGGCAGTATAGGAACCCCACTAATGACCCCATTTTAGAAAGAAGACACCCCAAGGTATTCCGTTAGGAGTATGGTGAGTTCATAGAAGTTTTTATTTTTTTGTCACAAGTTAGCGGAAATTGATTTTAATTGTTTTTTTTCACAAAGTGTCATTTTCCGCTAACTTGTGACAAAAAATAAAATCTTCTATGAACTCACCATACTCCTAACGGAATACCTTTGGGTGTCTTCTTTCTAGAATGGGGTCCCTATACTGCCCTGGCATTTTAGGGGCCCTAAACCGTGAGGAGTAGTCTTGAAACCAAATGTCGCAAAATGACCTGTGAAATCCTAAAGGTACTCATTGGACTTTGGGCCCTTTTGCGCAGTTAGGGTGCAAAAAAGTGCCACACATGTGGTATCGCCGAACTCGGGAGAAGTAGTACAATGTGTTTTGGGGTGTATTTTTACACATACCCATGCTGGGTGGGAGAAATAACTCTGTAAATGGACAATTGTGTGTAAAAAAATCAAAAGATTGTCATTTACAGAGGCATTTCTCCCACCCAGCATGGGTATGTGTAAAAATACACCTCAAAACACATTGTACTACTTCTCCTGAGTACGGCAATACCACATGTGTGGCACTTTTTTGCACCCTAACTGCGCTAAGGGGCCCAAAGTCCAATGAGTACCTTTAGGATTTCACAGGTCATTTTTGTTTCAAGACTACTCCTCACGGTTTAGGGCCCCTAAAATGCCAGGGCAGTATAGGAACCCCACTAATGACCCCATTTTAGAAAGAAGACACCCCAAGGTATTCCGTTAGGAGTATGGTGAGTTCATAGAAGTTTTTATTTTTTTGTCACAAGTTAGCGGAAATTGATTTTAATTGTTTTTTTTCACAAAGTGTCATTTTCCGCTAACTTGTGACAAAAAATAAAATCTTCTATGAACTCACCATACTCCTAACGGAATACCTTTGGGTGTCTTCTTTCTAGAATGGGGTCCCTATACTGCCCTGGCATTTTAGGGGCCCTAAACCGTGAGGAGTAGTCTTGAAACCAAATGTCGCAAAATGACCTGTGAAATCCTAAAGGTACTCATTGGACTTTGGGCCCCTTAGCGTACTTAGGGTGTAAAAAAGTGCCACACATGTGGTACCGCCGTACTCAGGAGAAGTAGTATAATGTGTTTTGGGGTGTATTTTTACACATACCCATGCTAAGTGGGAGAAATATCTCTGTAAATGACAATTGTTTGATTTTTTTACACACAATTGTCCATTTACATAGAAATTTCTCCCACCCAGCATGGGTATGTGTAAAAATACACCCCAAAACACATTATACTACTTTTCCTGAATACGGCGGTACCACATGTGTGACACTTTTTTGCAGCCTAGGTGCGCTAAGGGGCCCAACTTCCTATTCACAGGTCATTTTGAGGCATTTGTTTTCTAGACTACTCCTCACGGTTTAGGGCCCCTAAAATGCCAGGGCAGTATAGGAACCCCACAAGTGACCCCATTTTTGAAAGAAGACACCCCAAGGTATTCCGTTAGGTGTATGGCGAGTTCATAGAAGATTTTATTTTTTGTCACAAGTTAGTGGAAAATGACACTTTGTGAAAAAAAACCCAATAAAAATCAATTTCCGCTAACTTTTGACAAAAAATAAAATCTTCTATGAACTCGTCATACACCTAACAGAATACCTTGGGGTGTCTTTTTTTCTAAAATGGGGTCACTTGTGGGGTTCCTAGACCGCCCTGGCATTTTACGGGCCCAAAACCGTGAGTAGTCTGGAAACCAAATGTCTCAAAATGACTGGTCAGGGGTATAAGCATCTGCAAATTTTGATGACAGGTGGTCTATGAGGGGGCGAATTTTGTGGAACCGGTCATAAGCAGGGTGGCCTTTTAGATGACAGGTTGTATTGGGCCTGATCTGATGGATAGGAGTGCTAGGGGGGTGACAGGAGGTGATTGATGGGTGTCTCAGGGGGTGGTTAGAGGGGAAAATAGATGCAATCAATGCACTGGGGAGGTGAACGGAAGGGGGTCTGAGGGGGATCTGAGGGTTTGGCCGAGTGATCAGGAGCCCACACGGGGCAAATTAGGGCCTGATCTGATGGGTAGGTGTGCTAGGGGGTGACAGGTGGTGATTGATGGGTGTCTCAAGGTGTGATTAGAGGGGGGAATAGATGCAAGCAATGCACTGGCGAGGTGATCAGGGCTGGGGTCTGAGGGCATTCTGAGGGTGTGGGCGGGTGATTGAGTGCCCTAGGGGCAGATAGGGGTCTAATCTGATAGGTAGCAGTGACAGGGGGTGATTGATGGGTAATTAGTGGGTGTTTAGGGTAGAGAACAGATGTGAACACTGCACTTGGGAGGTGATCGGACGTCGGATCTGCGGGCGATCTATTGGTGTGGGTGGGTGATCAGATTGCCCGCAAGGGGCAGGTTAGGGGCTGATTGATGGGTGGCAGTGACAGTGGGTGATTGATGGGTGGCAGTGACAGGGGGTGATTGATGGGTGGCAGTGACAGGGGGTGATTGATGGGTGGCAGTGACAGGGGGTGATTGATGGGTGATTGTTAGGTGATTGACAGGTAATCAGTGGGTTATTACAGGGGAGAACAGATGTAAATATTGCACTGGCGAATTGATAAGGGGGGGTCTGAGGGCAATCTGAGCGTGTAGGCGGGTGATTGGGTGCCCGCAAGGGGCAGATTAGGGTCTGATCTGATGGGTAACAGTGACAGGTGGTGATAGGGGGTGATTGATGGGTGATTGATGGGTAATTAGTGGGTGTTTAGAGGAGAGAATAGATGTAAACGCTGCGCTTGGGTGGTGATCTGATGTCGGATCTGCGGGCGATCTATTGGTGTGGGTGGGTGATCAGATTGCCCGCAAGGGGCAGGTTAGGGGCTGATTGTTGGGTGGCAGTGACAGGGGGTGACAGGGGGTGATTGATGGGTGATAGGTGATTGGCAGGTGATTGACAGATGATCAGTGGGTTATTACAGGGAAGGACAGATGTAATTAATGCACTGGCGAATTGATATGGGGGGGGGGGGGTCTGAGGGCAATCTGAGCGTGTGGGCGGGTGATTGGGTGCCCGCAAGGGGCAGTTTAGGGTCTGATCTGATAGGTAACAGTGACAGGTGGTGATATGGGGTGATTGATGGGTGATTGATGGGTAATTAGTGGGTGTTTACAGAAGATAACATGTAAACAATACATTTGGGAGGTAATCTGACGGCGGGTTTGCGGGCGATCTATTGGTGTGGGTGGGTGATCAGATTGCCCGCAAGGGGCAGGTTAGGGGCTGATTGATGGGTGGCAGTGACAGGGGGTGACAGGGGGTGATTGATGGGTGATAGGTGATTGGCAGGTGATTGACAGGTGATCAGTGGGTTATTACAGGGAAGAACAGATGTAATTAATGCACTGGCGAATTGATAAGGGGGGGGTCAGAGGGCAATCTGAGCGTGTGGGCGGGTGATTGGGTGCCCGCAAGGGGCAGATTAGGGTCTGATCTGATAGGTAAAAGTGACAGGTGGTGATAGGGGGTGATTGATGGGTGATTGATGGGTAATTAGTGGGTGTTTAGAGGAGAGAATAGATGTAAACAATGGATTTGGGAGGTGATCTGATGTCGGATCTGCGGGCGATCTATTGGTGTGGGGGGGTGATCAGATTGCCCGCAAGGGGCAGGTTAGGGGCTGATTGATGGGTGGCAGTGACAGGGGGTGATTGACGGGTGATTGACAGGTGATTGACAGGTGATTGACAGGTGATCAGGGGGGATAGATACATACAGTACATGGGGGGGGGGGTCTGGGGGGGGGGGTCTGGGGAGAATCTGAGGGGTGGGGGGGTAATCAGGAGGGAGCAGGGGGCAGGGGGGGGGGGATAAAAAAAAAATTGCGTTGACAGTTAGTGACAGGGAGTGATTGATGGGTGATTAGGGGGGTGATTGGGTGCAAACATGGGTCTGGGGGGTGGGCAGGGGGGGGTCTGATGGGTGCTGTGGGCGATCTAGGGCGGGGGGGGGGGAAAATCAGTGTGCTTGGTGCAGACTAGGGTGGCTGCAGCCTGCCCTGGTGGTCCCTCGGACACTGGGACCACCAGGGCAGGAGGCAGCCTGTATAATACACTTTGTAAACATTACAAAGTGTATTATACACTTTGTAGGCGGCGATCGTCGGGTTAACATCCCGCCGGCGCTTCCGTATGGCCGGCGGGATGTTGCGGCGGGTGAGCGGCGCCAGGCGGAGGCGGAGGATCGCGTCACGGATGACGCGATCGCTCCGCCCATGCCCCTACAAGGACCGCCGCCATTTGTCTATACGGCGGTCCTTGCGGGGTGCACTTCCCGGCCGCCAATTGTACATACGGCGGTCGGGAAGTGGTTAAAAATGGCCCTACTGAATGCCAGTAGCACAAGACAATTGGCAAACTCGGCTGCAGTGAGCAGGGAGGCTGACCAGCATGCGTGTGTAAATTGTAACGGAATCTCTTCATAAAGAATAAAGTCCATGCTGACAATACCCTATGGAGAGATGGAGTAGGCCAAAATCTTTTTGTAATGTCACATTTATAATTGTTACTGTAAGTGACAGCCACATAGGAGGAAAAAAATGGATGGCTCATTGTACTAATGAATGTTTGTATTTTATGTGTTTGAAATCGTACGATTTTTGGCACAATTCCTTTGGAAGGGTACAATATTGTCCCACTCACAGCATAAATAAACATGCATGTAATATTATGTGAACTTACAATAATGTGCCATAAACTTGTTATGCATGCTTGTTTTGGGGCTATGGGTCAACACCCATACACACCATTCTTTTGTTTATGCTGTTTAAAATTACAATGTTATTTCTCCATGTACATAGATTTCTTCACACATGTCGGTTTGTAATACTAATCTTTACAATTGTAGACTTGTAAAGCATTGTTAAATGGATTCTAATGTAATTATGATCAGACATGTTGGATGACATACAATACAATAAAAGACAGTAATGGTAAACAAGAGTTTGCTTGTGCAGATGGGCCTTGACTAATGTATACATATCTACAACAGATGCAGATATTATTTGTACAACATCTACAACATACTATTTTAGTAGTTGATATTCAATGAAAAGCCAACATGAATGTATTGCAATGAATACATGTCCGTTAGGGATGTTCATGTAATGGTTTGTAATTGTGTATCAATTTGTCATTAGAGCAAATGTAAGGCACATTGCTTATGTTGGATATAATATAAGAAATTCATTGCTTACAATGGCAACAAACTATTGTATGCTGTAGATGTGATCATTTACAGAGGTGGCCTTACAGTACATGGGGCCTGTGCCCAGTGTCATATGCGGGGCCTACAGACATGATGTGGAAACACACACTTTGCCATAAGTTCCATTAGTTTGGTAAGTGCCTGTACTACTTCAGATAAGTAGGGTGCCCCAGTATAGGTTACATAGGTAGGTGGGCCGCAGCAGTGGCGGACACAGGCAGCAGTGGGCCCCTGTGCAAAATATCAATTGTGGGCCCCCCTGACCTGCGGCGCGCCGCGCCCAAAAATGGGTGCAGCGATAACCTGCGGCGCGCAAAGCGCGCCGTGGCAAAAAATGGGCGTGGATAGAACCTGCGGCGCCTAGCGCCGCGGCAAAAAATGGGCGTGGCAATGACCGGATAAGGGCGGAGCTAACTGTAATTTAAAGTGATCCCGGGGTGAGAGTGATATGGAGGCTGCCATATTTATTTCCTTTTAAACAATACTAGTTGCCTGGCGGCCCTGCTGATCTATTTGGCTGCAGTAATAAACTGAATTACACCAGCAACAAGCATGCAGCTTAATCTTCTCAGTTCTGACAATATTGTCAGAAACCCCTGACCTGCTGCATGCTTGTTCAGGGTCTATGGTTGAAAGAATAAGAGGCAGAGGACCAGAACGGCAACCAGGCAACTGGTATTGCTTAAAAGGAGAGAAATATGGCAGCCTCAATATTATTCTCACCTCAGGTTCCCTTGAAAAGTGCAACGCAAAGACAGTGGGCCCAAGTTTTGGTGACCCTTTCCCCAGAAAATTCACATAATTGTGCAGGTTTTCTCAAGAAAATACACATAATGTGAGCAGATTTGCCCAGAAAATACATTCAATCATGTCGGCAGATTTGCCCAGAAAATACGTGCAATGATGTCGGCAGATATGCCCAGAAAATACGTGCAATGATGTCGGCAGATATGCCCAGAAAATACGTGCAATCATGTCGGCAGATATGCCCAGAAAATACGTGCAATCATGTCGGCAGATATGCCCAGAAAATACGTGCAATCATGTCGGCAGATATGCCCAGAAAATACGTGCAATCATGTCGGCAGATATGCCCAGAAAATACGTGCAATCATGTCGGCAGATATGCCCAGAAAATACGTGCAATCATGTCGGCAGATATGCCCAGAAAATACGTGCAATCATGTCGGCAGATATGCCCAGAAAATACGTGCAATCATGTCGGCAGATATGCCCAGAAAATACGTGCAATCATGTCGGCAGATATGCCCAGAAAATACGTGCAATCATGTCGGCAGATATGCCCAGAAAATACGTGCAATCATGTCGGCAGATATGCCCAGAAAATACCTGCAATCATGTCGGCAGATATGCCCAGAAAATACCTGCAATCATGTCGGCAGATATGCCCAGAAAATACCTGCAATCATGTCGGCAGATATGCCCAGAAAATACGTGCAATCATGTCGGCAGATTTGCCCAGAAAACACATGCAATCATGTAGCAAATTTGCCCAGAACATACATGCAATCATGTGGCAGACCTGCCCAGAACATACACGCAATCATGTGGCAGACCTGCCCAGAACATACACGCAATCATGTGGCAGACCTGCCCAGAACATACACCTGCTAAAATAAATAATAAAAAAAAAACATTTACTCACCTGCAGCAGCAGACCTCCTGTCCCAGCCTCCATCCGGCGCGCAGCTCCCATGGGTGGTTGGGTGGATAGGTAGCCTGGTGGGTAGGTAGGCAGCCGGGTGGGTAGGTAGGTAGCCCTTAGCCGGGTGGGTAAGTAGCCTGGTGGGTGGCTGGGTAGCCGGGTGGGTAGCCTGGTGGGTGGCTGGGTAGGCGGGTGGGTAGGTAGCCTGGTGGGTGGGTAGGTGGGTGGTTAGGTAGCCGGGTGGGTGGGTAGGTAGCCTGGTGGGTTGGTAGGTAGCCGGGTGGGTAGGTAGGTAGGTAGCCTGGTGGGTAGGTAGGTAGCCGGGTGGGTGTGTAGGTAGCCGGGTGGGTGGTTAGGTAGCCGGGTGGGTAGGTAGCCGGGTGGGTGGGTAGGTAGCCGGGTGGGTAGGTAGGTATCCGGGTGGGTAGGTAGCCGGGTGGGTGGGTAGGTAGCCGGGTGGGTAGGTAGCCAGGTAGATAGCCGGCAGGGTGGTAAGGTAGCCGGGTGGGTAGGTAGCCAGGTAGATAGCCGGCAGGGTGGTTAGGTAGCCGGGTGGGTAGCTAGGTAGCCGGGTGGGTAGGTAGCCGGGTGGGTAGGTAGCCAGGTAGATAGCCGGCAGGGTGGTTAGGTAGCCGGGTGGGTAGGTAGCCGGGTGGGTGGGTAGGTAGCCGGGTGGGTAGGTAGGTATCCGGGTGGGTAGGTAGCCGGGTGGGTGGGTAGGTAGCCGGGTGGGTGGGTAGGTAGCCGGGTGGGTAGGTAGCCAGCAGGGTGGGTAGGTAGCCGGGTGGGTAGGTAGCCAGGTAGATAGCCGGCAGGGTGGTTAGGTAGCCGGGTGGGTAGCTAGGTAGCCGGGTGGGTAGGTAGCCAGGTAGATAGCCGGCAGGGTGGTTAGGTAGCCGGGTGGGTAGCTAGGTAGCCGGGTGGGTAGGTAGCCGGGTGGGTAGGTAGCCAGGTAGATAGCCGGCAGGGTGGTTAGGTAGCCGGGTGGGTAGCTAGGTAGCCGGGTGGGTAGGTAGCCAGGTAGATAGCCGGCAGGGTGGTCAGGTAGCCGGGTGGGTAGCTAGGTAGCCGGGTGGGTAGGTAGCCAGGTAGGTAGCCGGCAGGGTGGTTAGGTAGCCGGGTGGGTAGCTAGGTAGCCGGGTGGGTAGGTAGCCGGGTGGGTAGGTAGCCAGGTAGATAGCCGGCAGGGTGGTTAGGTAGCCGGGTGGGTAGGTAGCCAGGTAGATAGCCGGCAGGGTGGTCAGGTAGCCGGGTGGGTAGCTAGGTAGCCGGGTGGGTAGGTAGCCAGGTAGGTAGCCGGCAGGGTGGTTAGGTAGCCGGGTGGGTAGCTAGGTAGCCGGGTGGGTAGGTAGCCGGGTGGGTAGGTAGCCAGGTAGATAGCCGGCAGGGTGGTTAGGTAGCCGGGTGGGTAGGTAGCCAGGTAGATAGCCGGCAGGGTGGTTAGGTAGCCGGGTGGGTAGCTAGGTAGCCGGGTGGGTGGGTAGGTAGCCTGGTTAGGTAGCCGGGTAGGTAGCCGGGTGGATGGTTAGGTAGCGGGGTAGGTAGCCGGGTGGGTGGGTAAGGTAGCCGGGTGGGTAGCTATCCGGGTGGGGGGCCCGACTCCTATCCTCCCTCACTCACCTCGGGGCCCCCCTCCCGGTATGCGCTGCAGCCGGCGGGAGAGCAGAAAATACAGGAAGTCTCCGGCCGGGGCTGCAGCAGACGCTAGAGGCAGCTGCTGCTTAGTTTCCGATATGTCTCCAAAGTTGGAGACCAAGCGGCAGCTGCCGCCCCGGCCGGAGACTTCTTGTATTTTCCGCTCTCCCGCCGCATGAGGGGGGGGGGGGGCGAGGTGAGGGGGGAGGACAGGAGTTGGGCCCCCCAGGTTAAAAAAAATAAAAATAAAAAAAAAATAATAATAAAAAAAAAACCTGCAATACTTAATGGGCCCCTGAAGCAGCAGAACTTCAGGGGCCCTCGTGCGGCGGCACGGCCTGCACGGCCGTATGTCCGCCACTGGGCCGCAGTATAGATTATGTACTTGCCGTGCAGTTTATATTACATCCATGTCTACAGTATAGCTTACATAGCTAAGTGGGCTGCAGTACAGGGTAGCTAGGAAGGTGGCTGCTGCGGTGGGGGAAGGGATCATAGTAGTCAAAATCACCTTTCCTTATACAACCATTGCATCTTCAAAATGCTTCCTGTTCTGGCATCTGTGTATTGTAACAGCATCCCCTGTGGTAACATGTGGTCATGTCATCACAGGGGCACTGTTAACAATATGTTATATGCTGCGAGAGGAAACACATGGGACCTATGACCATTGGCCAAGACCAGTGACTTGTAACTCCTATGCCTGCTCTCCCCACCACTGTAGCGGGTGCGTGGACTCTCCAAATGCAGGGCCTTGGGCCATTGGCCCAGTTGCCTTCCCCAAAGGGCGGCTTGGGTTATTGGCTGCATGTGATGGATTTGTACAGCAAAATGCAAATACTTCTAAAATACACTGTTTAATGTACCTGGTGCTTCTACAACGCCCAAGCAGGCGTCATGTCCAGCGCCCGCCCTCCACCAGCTTTCATTGTGCCGGCACAACCGACTTTAGTTTTACCCAGCAGCCCACTACGTTTGTGCAGCTCTGCCCATGTGTCTCCTTTGGCTTATCCACTATTTCAAATGGAGAACGCCAAGAATACATAAACTTGGCAGGACTAGACTGGACATGACTTACATGTGAAGGTACAGAACTGAGGGGTGGTGGGAGAATGGAGGCTCGAGCAGTTATGACGCTGGACAGGACGTGTGCTGGGGGCTTACAGAAGGGCCACGACATTGAAAGAGAATCTTCATAAACCAGTTACAGTTCTGCTTTAATGTACAGCATGTGCATGCAATCTGTATAACTTTAATACAGGCCATAAACTTTGACATCTTCTTGATAGGTCACATTGACGAACAGCTGGATGTGGTGATTTTGTTGGACCCAATACTTGACCAACCATTATCTGGTGAGTGTGAAAATGTTCACCCATGACCTTTAGAAATCCTCAAAACATGAACTTACCATTTTGTAAATTTCCTTAATAGATGACGCGCATTCTGCTGATGTGCCTAGTGGGAGCCAACTGGAAGTTGAAGCGGCCGACTTTGAACTCCACCTGTCTGAACATTCTAATAGCACACAGCTAATTTCATCGCCAAATACATCCGACCTATTAACAGGTACAAATGTACCTTCCCCCACAGATGTTCCTTCTGGCTCTTCTGCACCATCTGCATCACAATCTTCGCGGCCAGCATACTATAGTGACCAGTGGCATTCACGCAGCTTCCTCCGAGCACAAGCTGACTACAGCAGACTAATGGATAACCACATGAGGAACATTCATGAAGATCTTGCTGAAAGTCATAGCATTTCCCGGGAACTGCTCACTACTGAGGGAAGAGTGGGTGAAGGGCACAAATCGGTTCTTGTCCGCTTGGCGGACGGAGTAGAGAGGCAAAATTTAATAATGAGCCGATTGGCTCGTGTGGGTTAAGTCCAAAATATAGCTGTTGGGCGTGTGGCTGATGCGCTAGAGCGCAACAATGTCATTGTGGGCAGATTGGCCATTGCTTCCGAAAGACAAACAGTATTGCTTGGTGAATTACTTAATAAATGATTGTGGTGTACACCATTTCACGTACTTATGTTGTTCTATTTACTGCACCCTATTAAGATAGTTAAAATGTAAACACACCTTAATCTGAATTGCGTACAAAACATTACTGTTGTTGAAGTAGTTAATTTTTGGGGTGACACACATTTTTGTGGAATTGTGATGTATGCACACCCAAAACATTCACATTGTTTTAGCAAAAGCTTACCGTACACGCATTTGTGTAAAGTCACAGTATATGCTTGTTTACACATTGTCTATGGTAAAATTATGTCTGAGTGGTAACGTGTAATTTGGCATGTTCTTGCTTATTAAAACTCATGGAGATGCATCTGATCATTTTCATCAGGTGATCTTTGTGTAAGCTTTGGATTTGTTGTTCCGGATCATGTGTTAAAGCAGGAAGAAGTGTTCACAGCAAATCATAGGCTTAGAAATACTTCAGGTAATCAAAGTGATCACATGGTTCTCCATGGATTCTCCCAGCCTGGACCATCACTACTTGTAATGTATCAATGTACTTTGGTCATTACTACTTTGTTAATGCCAATAGGTTTTCAACATAAACGTTACAACACACTTAATAAACCATGTCCTGAAGGACCACCAACAATGCATGTATTCCACCCCAAAAAAAAAAAAAACACATATGACTTCATATTGTCTGTGCACACCTAATCAAATATGTATATTGTTTTAAAATACATGCACTGTTGGTGGGCCTTGTTAAGAAGTATGTAGAACTGTGCATTGGGGCATTTTGTACATTGAATGATGGCAGTAATGTTAAGTGCAAGAAGTTTTAAATCAGGATGATACCATTTATTGGCTAACTACAAATGAATAAGAATAAACAAGCTTTCGGCCTTGCAGCCTTCGTCAGGTTTACATCCTGTTAGTTTGCAAGCTGGTGGTACAGACAGCTTATATACATGCAACATCAAAAGGGAAAACAGATATTTTTTTCAAGCATAAATACGTCATTAAGATGCCTTAATACAAACAGACCATCTAAATGGGGTAAGATAAGGATCCTTGTTTACTCCATTGCTCACAGACCTGGTATTAGGATTGACCCAGAGGTATCGTAAATTCTTAGTTTACAAGTTCAGCTAGAGTGGCTGAGACAGTTCACATATCATCAATCTCATACCAATATAGAAAGTTGTTGTCCTTATTCAAACCCTTCTGCACAGCTTTGAACCAATTTATAAATTTTGTTTCTGCTATTAATCGGTCATTTGACGTTTTGAAGCCGCCCTTCAGGGCAGTGACACGAAGATCATCCATGCTGTATCCGTTGGATTGAAAGTGTGTAGCAACAGTCCAGATTTGGTATCATTAATAGTGTGCCTGTATCCATTCATACGTTTGTGCAGTGTGTGTCCAGTTTCTCCCACGTACATAACATTGGGGCATTTAGCACACATGATCAGATATATCAGATTGGTGGACCCACAGAAAAATTTACCTTGTACTCTGTATTCCTGTTGTGAACCTGGTATCGTTACCCTGTCAGTGGAGTAAATGTGTCTGCAGGTCCCACATATTTTTTGTCGGCAGGGTGATGTTCCATTTTGTTGAGGCCTATTCAAAGAGCTCCTGACAATCATCTGTTTTAGATTGTGTGGTTGCCGATATGACAAGAGTGGAGGTTTAGGGAATATCGTTCTCAGTCTGTGATCCTTGTGTAAAATGGGATGAAGTTCCTTAGCAATCCTCCTTAAGATTTTCAGGTGTGGGTTGTAGGTGACAACCAAAGGGACACGTTCCTCTTTCTGGTTTTGCTTATATTTCAGGAGTTCAGTCCTGGGGATGTTGCTGGCTCTCCTGATTTGGGCCTCAGCCATGGGAGGACTGTAACCTTGTTTAATGAAAGTGTTCTTAAGGTGTTCCAGGTGCTTGTCTCTGTCCATCCTGTCAGAACAAATCCGGTTGTACCATATAGCTTGGCTGTAAATTATAGAGTTCTTAATGTGCTTGGGATGAAAATTGTCATATCTTAGGTATGTGGGACGGTCTGTAGGTTTGCGATACACAGAGGTTTGTATGTTGTTACCCCTGATGTATATGGTGGTGTCCAGAAAGTTAATCTCTGTGTGAGAGTAGGTAAGTTTCAATTTGATTGTAGGATGGAAGGCATTGAAGTTCCTGTGGAACTGGAGAAGATCATCCTCACTTGTGGACCAGATGCGGCTTCAAAACGTCAAATGACCGATTAATAGCAGAAACAAAATTTATAAATTGGTTCAAAGCTGTGCAGAAGGGTTTGAATAAGGACAACAACTTTCTATATTGGTATGAGATTGATGATATATGAACTGTCTCAGCCACTCTAGCTGAACTTGTGAACTAAGAATTTACGATACCTCTGGGTCAATCCTAATACCAGGTCTGTGAGCAATGGAGTAAACAAGGATCCTTATCTTACCCCATTTAGATGGTCTGTTTGTATTAAGGCATCTTAATGACGTATTTATGCTTGAAAAAAATATCTGTTTTCCCTTTTGATGTTGCATGTATATAAGCTGTCTGTACCACCAGCTTGCAAACTAACAGGATGTAAACCTGACGAAGGCTGCAAGGCCGAAAGCTTGTTTATTCTTATTCATTTGTAGTTAGCCAATAAATGGTATCATCCTGATTTAAAACTTCTTGCTGTTACTGATGGCTAACACGGTACAATACCCTACTGCTACTACTATAATGTTAAGTGAACATCCTAATAAGGTTTATGCCATGAAGGCTAAGTTGCTACAACCAAAATATAGGGCACAAACACAACAGCACCAAGTCTAAATGTAAACAATATTTTTGTATTTTAAATTTTTGGAAGGTTCAAATAATAAACTATGTACAATATTCATAAAATTAACAGCACAAAAAGATAAAACATTAAAATAAAAAATACAATAAAAAACTATATAACAATTAGGAACAAACTAGTCCGAGGAGTCGGAGTTCCCCAGGGCCTCCTGCATTGATGAGGCTAATGCGGCTAGTTGCCTGGAAATGGCTGCCAATTGAGAACGTCCTTAAAACAAAAAACAAATTACACAAACAAATATTAGTTAATGTTTTGACACAAACAATACACATGTAAACTTTGTGGAAATATTGTTCACGACAAAACTTACTGTTGCCTCTTTGGTGATGGGGACGGGCTGGGGCTGGTTGCTGGCCCACATCAGCACCTTCAGGGGCTTGGGGTGCTTCAGCCTCCAGTGCTGGTGGACCCGCCTCATTGGGAGGCTGTTGGAAGGGACCAGCTCCTTCACCCACATCCAACGGAGGTGGTTGGTCCCCAGGTTCCTCAGACGGAGCATTCTGGCTGCCGCGGTGTCGGCGGACTGGCATTTGGGCATCTATGGTAACATAGAAACATAAGTATTTAAGGACCAAACAGCATTAAAGGGACTGGCGCTTTTGTTTGCCGAATGTTTGGCAGGACGTACCTAACAAATAGTTAGGGCTCCATGCATTTTTCATTTGCAAGCCGCCCCCCTACTAGTGGATTGCAAACCATGTGTTGTTGGTATGTACAGCTATTACTCATTATTGTATCTTCCTGTAGCAGCAATCTTGGCTTCTTACAGTTAAAGTCAATTTTTAGCAATCATTACACATTTTTAGGGAAGGCTATGGGTCCTACACTGAAGGCTCGGGGTCCTATAGAGCGTTAGCACTCCGCTCTTGGTGCTGTCGTTCATGCAGTGGCTCACCCAATAGCAGCCTTTGAATGAATGACTCAAATACTGCTTTTAGCTGCCGAGGCTAGGCTTTGTAAGTCATCAGGGTGGCCAAGTGCTCAGTACTGCGCCTGCGCCAGCACACTCTGTAGTGCAATGAGGCAGGCACAGAAGAGAGCCGCCTCTGTTCCCGAGGACTCTGATCCTGAAGACTGACAAAATACCTCACGATGGTACATTCAAATGGGAGAGTGCAGGAACAAGAGCACTGAGAGGGGAGAGTGAGTGAGGTCTCTAAAGGACCCACAGCCCTCACTGTCCTTAGGTAAGTATCACCTTAATTGGATTGTTTGTAGGCTTCACAGTCACTTTAAGGGGGCACAGACCACTGGTCCATAAGTTAAACCACTTACACAGCTGAGTTTGACACTGCACTAGTGTTATACTACTGTTATGTCAAGACGTGTAGCCCTAATTATGTAGCATTACACAATACTTGCCTATTAGAAAGGTGACAGTAATATTTGCAAACGAACAAGCCCATTTGTTACAATGTATATTGTATTAGGGCTATTGATTGAATATATTCAACTTTTAAAGTAGACACTTCCCTTATATTAAAAAGGGTACAGTGTAATGGTAAAAAAGGGTTTAATTTGTAGGACCCATAACAATATTCCAAACACAACAATGCTACAGGAGCTCTAACATTTTACCACTGTAACTTTGGGTTAGGAATGGACATGGATGTATGGAAAATACTTTACAAACAACATCCATTTTGAGGACAATTAGGCTGCACTACTGAAATGCAGCTGTAGTACTGCTGTATGGGCAATAATCACACTAAAAGATCCGCCAATATCTGTAGGCCCATATCAAAACTGCAGTGTATGCTATTATCTGCCTGTCCTGTTGAGACTACTCAACATTGTTTACACAAGAGTCAACTGGAGAATAGCTTGAACCATTTCTTTCAGGACATCACATATGCATGCTTGGTCCGGGCCTGTAGGTAATCACTTCCCCACAAATTGTTATGGCAGCTGGACAATATGCACTGTGGCTGGTTCTCCAAACATTAGTTTTTAACCTAAGGCCACCACAAGCATGACAAGCTACATAATTACAGAGAAGGACATGCAGAGGAAAGATTATATTGCGGCGCCCCCCCAGCAAAAAATATATACTGCATATTTAATGTACATTACTTACCAGGCACATGCTCCTGTCTCACTTGTCTGAGGAACCTCCGCTCCCTCCTCTTCATATCTGACCACCTCCGCTGGATCTGGGTGATGGAGTGGTTTCCCTGGAAGTGCTGGCGCAACTCCGCTTGCAACTCCTCCATGATCCGCCGTTTAGCGAACAGATCATGGAGGAAGTCATACTCCGTTCGTAGCAGGGTCTGTAAGAAGAAACCGAAATGCATAAAAAAAAGAACGTTACTTAAACTGATAACATAAGTGACATGTGACATGATGAGATACATGTGGAATGTACAGTGCCTAGCACACATAACTTTTTTTCTATAATATTTTTTGCTTTTGGTGTGAATTAGTTACATATCTTGTATTGTAAGTGCATCACTCAGTACTGACAAAGTGACCTCACTGATAATAAATTGCCATTTTCAATTTTTTTGGACTGCCAGAAGCCACTTTCTGCTAGGAAAGTGTTGTATAGTTGTACTTAACAGTGAGGCTCACACTATTCACTTGAGATTTGAGTCAGGACTAACTGAGCCACTTGACAAGCCTCATCTGTAAATACTTCAGGCAGAGAAGTTAATTTTTAGCCAAAAATGCATAGTTATTATTGTAGTAGGCAGTGTACATACACATGTCTCTCAATCATGTCATGTGTACAAACAGTTTAATGCACTGTGGAAACCAAAGCCCCTAACAGATCTGTGAAAGCCTAGCGATTTAGTGGTCAGATTTGTATAAAACGCAGGGTGCACAGCCATTGGATTTGGATGCCATCCGTCAGTGGCATCTGCCTACAAATCATCCTTACTATTGTATTTAAATGCGCTAGTGCACAGCGTTTTTCATTTCAGCAAATCCCCTCAGTGTGGACCAGACCTCATAAAGGACACAACATTAATCATACATTAAAAATGGACTCCCAGCAGTGCATTGACTTTGGAAAGCTGTATATCATTTTAAAGCTCTATTTCTCCTCTTTCCAATGATATATAAACCGGTGGCCTACGCCTTTAACTTTGTTATATTTTGGCTACAGAAATTTAAGCGGTCGCTATTTTGCCACCAAAATCAAGAAAAGTACAAGGCGTAGGTCGAGTGTTTCCCTGTTGTTGGAAAGAGAAGAAAGAGAGCTTCAAAATGATATGCAACTTTCCATAGTTACAACACTGCTTGGAGTCCCTTTAACCCAGAATGTACATTTCAATAACCCACAATTCTACAAACATTAAAGAGGAACTCCAGTGAAAATAATGTAATAAAAAATGTGCTTCATTTATACAATACTTATGTATCAATGATTTAGTCACTGTTTGTTCATTGTAAAATCTTTCCTCTCCCTGATTTACATTCAGACATTTATGACATGGTGACATTTTTACTGTGGGCAGGATATGTAGCTTCTGCTAGCTGTTTTGGCTGTTAGAGACAGCTGTAACCAGCCAATTCCTGTCTGTGAACCTTGTTACATTGTAACAAACTGCAAAAAGTACCACGGTCCAAGAGGTTCTTGTGGGAGAGGTTTCAGCACAAAATCAGTCATACAGCGCCCCCTGATGGTCTGTTTGTGAAAATCAATATATTGCTCATGTAAAAGGGGGTATCAGCTACTGATTGCTCTTTAAGTTGCTCTTTAAGTACCCTGCAGTGCCCCTTTAAGACTGGGATAAACATTTTTCAACAAAAAAAACCTTCATCTGCTTTAAAGCTACATGGCTGCTAAACCACAGTTTAAAATCATACTTAACACATGACAACATCATAAACAAACTCATCATTAATTTTGGGGCATTTCTAACATGGTACTGGAAGTAAGACTACAACCAATTTAGAACTGCACACAGTCACTATACATCACATCTATACACATTTACAAATGTATGAAAACAACAGTCTGTGATAGAGGAAGGTTTGCACCACACCCTGATATACGGTATGGAACCCAATAAACTTACAGGCAATACAGGCAGGACAACAGACACATGTTATACACAGGCACAAAACTATATACTTACAGTGGCCAAATAGACTCTCTCCCGGTCACTGAACTTCTGGACCATGATGGCTGGTATGTCCAGGCTCCTTCAGTGAAGATGGGTATCTTCCTGTCACTTCCTGTCACTTGTGTATGCAAAGTGCACCACAGCGCGCGCATCTCGTTGTGCTGAGGGCGCACCGCACTCTGCGCTATACGCACATATCCCGCTGCGCTATGCGCATCCAATACATTAAAAGACAGCTGAAATTATACTAAAATTCAACATAAACATACACATACTTAGCTCCAATGTACTCTAGGCATCAATCTCTTTATCCTCTCCTGCATTCTGTTTGTGCAGTGTGTCAGGGCTCGTTTCCACTATAGCGGTGCGGAATTGCGTGCATTCTGCAGGTGGCAAAATCGCATGCGCCTATGTTTCTTCATGCATTTTGTTCCACTATTTATCAGGCTAATCGGCATTGGTAAGGGCAGATGGGAATGGAACCATGTCACTGCCTGTGTACATTTACATTAATACCTATGGGGAATGGCATATAAAAATAGGCAAAATAAATCATACCGATAAAGCATGTGATTCCCCAATTAAATACATTAGGGCCTATTGGTGCGCCTTACACACGCAGGCAAAATTGTACAACCCTGCCGTGCAGATTTAGGCACACTCAAAAATGCTCAGGCAGCCACACAATTGCAAACAGCCACATCCACTTGGATTGACTATATGAAGCCATATGCGGACCACACATTAAGATTCCCTATAGTGGAAACAAGCCCTCAAAGGGCACTCGCCATTACAAATTGTATATGTTTTGTAAGGGGCCCATACACTGGTTGTTTCCACGGTCCACCCATCAATACACCACTTCATTAGATATTGAAGCAATCTAACAATCATACATTTATTAATTGACATTCCCAAATCACATGTGCAATGGCATGGACAGGGTAAATGCCTAAAATGATAATTGATTTGAGCACAAAACATGTGTAGGCCACAATATAAATGGACTATAGCATAGCAAGGCTATGTCCCCGTTATATTGTTAGGCCAAAAATTTACTCTGCGCTGCATCATGGGGGCCCCCCAAAAAAGGGAGCAAAAAAAAAATTCATTCAAAAAAATCCTCAATGACCCTCGCACGCACTACATTGCCTGCTTCATCGGGCTCCTGGTTATCATCAACGTCATCCGATTGCACAGATGAGTGTGTGGGGAAGCCTGTAGCCAGGGAGGTTTAGTTTAATGTAAATGTTATGTAACACACAGCAGGTCACTATAATGTCAATGACCTTCTGTGGCTTGTATAACAATGCACCTCCACTGTTATATATATATATATATATATATATATATATATATATATATATATATATATATATATATATATATATATCTATAGATAACTATCTATAGATATATATATATCTATAGATAGATAGATAGATAGATAGATAGATAGATAGATAGAGAGAGAGAGCAAATGAAGCCAGCGGCTTTGTTTCTGCCTCCTGTCATCCTCCCACCTCTGGCTCTCCTACGGGCAGCCGGGGGCACATGCGTGTCCCCCAGACTTGTTCCAGGCTACAAGGAAGCAGAGCAGGGAGGCTGCAGACATTGATTCTGGCAGCACCCACTCTGCCAAAAAAAAACAGAAGAATTCACCTTCCGCTAAAAACTACTATGCACAGGCATGTCCCCCCCCCAGCTGCCAGTAGTAGAAAGAGGCAGGATAGACGAGGCAGAGCGAAAGGCGGAGGCTACAGCTGTTACATTGCCACACGCTTCATTGCAATACATTGGCTAAATGTGGTTACGTTTGGGTCACAGTGAGACCGCCTGAAAAGACATTAATGTTACCAGGAATAATTGATTGTCTAACACTGGCCATGTCAAAGCAGACACTTTGCATAGTGGCCGGCCAGAACGCAAAATGCTCAAATTTGGGGTTCTGCCCGTAACATATACATAACAATCAGAAAAGGCAATTAATAAAATAAAACCATTACACATAAAAAGATACAATAAACTTACCAAGCAACCAGCCACCGTGATGATCAAATGCATGACAAAAATTAAAAACGCCAGATTGACGCAAAATATGGGCATCATGACACGAACCAGGGAATTTTGCGAGAACAGAGAAAACTTCCATGTCAGGGCCACACACTACTTGGACATTCAATAAATGGCCAAACTTCCGGTTCCAATACATATATTCATCTGCACTTGGAGGAACAAGTGCAACATGGGTGCAGTCAATGGCCCCGATGACACTGGGCATTTGGGCACGATGATAAAATGCCACTTTGACTGCATCCCATTGGGCACGGGTCCTAGGAAAGCGGATAAACTGTCTGCTTATCCTCCGCATGCCCATCAGGAACTGGGATAGAACCCTGCTCATGGTGGACTGGGACACCCCACAGGCAAAGCCACCCAGCCTTTGAAAGCTCCCACTATCCAGGAACTGCAGGCAGGCAAACAACTTAGTTTGCCCACTCAGCGCATGGCTTCAAGATGTTAATGGCCTGAGATAGGTCTCCAAACGAGCATACAGCTCATCAAAGGCTGCCCTGTTCAGCCTTGTCAGCCTCAACAGTTCTCTGTCTGTAAGCAACGCCACATCAGTGCGTTCCCATATGAGACGTGGAATGTGTCTCCTGTGCATATTATAGCGGCATATGCGGTCAACAGTCCGAGCCTCATTGAAACAAACAGCAAAGGGCTACATCTGTCAATGACAATGGAAATTAAAAATAAATTACATATTGACTGCATGACATTAACAATTAAAAAAATGGAACCCACACCAAAAACCAACCACTTACTTGCTCAATCGCCAAACCTTCTAACAGCTCTTCAGAAGCAAAGCTTATAAAGGCCACAAACACCTGATACATATTCAATAATCTATGTCATTATCATTATGTGAAAAACCTGGTTGCTTATGATAATTAAAGTGCACGCGCAATACATAGCAGTTACCGCGTGCAAAATTTTACGTGCACAAAATTGCCGCAGACCGCCACTATAGTCTTATTTTCTAAGTTCACATCGCGTGCAATTGTCTTTACTACGCGCGATCTGAGACGTCATCACGTCTTCACGCGAAGTATTGCATTTGCGCGCGTACGCTTTTTATAGCGCACGAAAAACTTTGCGCGCTACACTTTGCGCGCGATTGCAGTTTTTACCAGATTTGGAGTGACTTTAGACGTGCTAAAGGCCAGTGCTAAAGTTAGCACTGTTTTGTAAATCGAGCCCAATATCTGATGGGATTGGTTCGATGATCAATCTCGGTTGCTGTGGATTGGTCTGGGGTGGTGGACGTTTTGGTACCAGGGTATCAGCCCGGTGGCTATTTTTAGCTCTATTATATGCTTTTGTGATAGTGCTTTCAGGGAAGCCTCTCTGATAAAGACGTCTGTCTGAGGAGTGTACTTTCCTCTTCGAATAGATCCTCAGTTGAGCAGTTTCTCCTTGCTCTGAGAAACTGCCCCACCGGTATCCCTGCTTTTAAAGGGGTTCTGTGGACTGTATAAATAAACAAAAACCACCACTTACCTGGGGCTTCTATCGGCCCACTGCAGCCAAATTATCCTGCGCCGTCCTCCTCTGATGCTCTGATGCCTGCCGCCAGTCCCGTTGTAATATTCGTCTAACAAGAGGAATAATGCTCGCTCCCACAAGCTTACTGCGCGGGTGCAGTACAAAGTTTTCTTGTACTGCGCCTGCGCAGTAAGCTCCTGATGAAGCTCGCAGGAGCGAGCACGCACGTGGCTACAGCCGCAGTCTAATCAGATGGCTGATTAGACCGGGACTGGCGGTGGGAAGCAAAGGATCGGAGGAGGATGGTGCGGGACATTTCAGCTGCAGGGGGCTGATAGAAGCCCCAGGTAAGTGGCTTTTTTAATCTATTAAAGCAGTACACAGAATTCCTTTAAGGATCTTGGGTGTGCACTTTCCCAAGTGTGTACCTTGTGGTCGGAGGAAGTATTTGACTGCCTGGATGCCGAGGTCATGACGGATGTTACTATATAATGACTCAACATCCAGGCTTGCCAAAAGAGTAGTGTCAGAGATATGCAAGTCCTGTAGCCTGCGTAGGACATCTTTTGTATCTTTTAGATACGAGGGAAGTGCTTCTACAAAAGGTCTCTGAAATGAATCCATGTATTGGCTCAATAAATCCATCAAATTATCTCTCCCCGACACTATTGCTCTGCCTGGTGGATCAAACTTGTTCTTGTGTATTTTCTCATTAAATCTGTTTTTATTTCAGTTTTTAACAAGCAGATAATACAAACATTTATACCACAGAGATAGGTCGTAACAGAGTCTATATAATGTACAATTATATAACTTTAACTTTTAAACATGCGAGTGTATTCTTAAAGTTTTCTTAAAGAGAGATCTTGAGAATGTAGTGTAGGATAAATTGTATGGTATACATTTCCATCTCGCATGAGGAATAGACCTATATTCTGCTGTAGTAAAAAGGGGGGGGGGGGGAGGGTATGGTAGGAGAGGGTTGAGGTTGTAGGGGAAGGGACATGGAGGGGGTAGGGGTATATGGGTGGGGGGAATGGGGGGTAGAAGTCAGAAATCAGAGCTTATGGTAGGTAGTTTAAGAGGATATGTGCCACCTCTATGGCATCATAGTATGTGGATTGACTATACCTTGAGACTGATACGCACAGCTTCGTATAGTCTTCACCCAATATTCCAGTCATGCTATTTAATTCAATAAGAGTCCAGGAGTTAGTGCGGGCTTAGAGGGTTTCTCCCTTCAGGATTTTGTATTATGTCTATGAAGGGTTGTGAATCTCGGTAGTCTAACCAAATAGACCATGTTGATGTAAAAAAGTTTGGTTTGTCTGGGTCTGGTTCAGAAAGCTCATCCATTCTCATTAGCTCATTCATAGCTTCAGTCCAGCTGTGAATGGAAGGAGAAAGGGGTGATCTCCAGGCCCTGGCAATGGCCATCCTTGCAGCAGTGAGACAATGTTTGAGTATACCTTTCTTAATTTTAGAGATGGAGCCTGGTAGAAGGGAGAGGATGGCTACTTCAGGGGTGCAATTAATTTCAGAGAGTGTCATGGTTTTATATATATTAAATGTATTTTCCCAAAAGGAATGGACCAAGGGACACTCCCATCAGATATGTAGAGGGGAGCCAGTTTCCTTTTGGCATCTCCAACATATGTCTGAGGTTTCTGGGAACATTTGGTGGAGTCTCGTAGGACATCTGTACCATAATGCTATGATTTTATAATTTCTTTCTTGGAGGACGTTGCTTACCGATAGGGAGTGTGTAAGAGAAAAGATTTTCTGCCACTCTTCTGAAGAGAGACGCTTCCCCAGAGCAGATTCCCAGTACTTTGTGAATTGTGGGAGATCCGTATGGGCATGTGTTCTAAGCAAATCATAGGAGAGAGATAATAGGTGGTCAGGTTTGCTGGGAGCTGAATAGAGTTGCTCACACTTCGTGAGGGCTCTATTTGTGTATCCCAGGGTCTTACAAGCTTGTATGAACCCTTTCAGTTGCCTATAGAGGAACCAGTTCTGGTTATCAAAAGATTCTATATTGAGGTTAGTGTCTATTACATCTTTTATTCTAGGCCAATCATTTCTGTTCCATTTACTTTTTTATGTTCCCTGTAGTGAATAGGGGATTTCCAAATAGAGGCATTAGTGGGCTGATGCCCGGGGCTAATTTGTAGTTAGTCTGAAGTTGTTTCCAACAATTCAGGGTATGTTTGCTTAGATACGGTAGGTCTGAGTTTACTGCTTTGGTAGGTCTAGGTACCCAAGGTAGAGTTTTTAGACTATAGTTTGATATGGACTCTTCAAAAAACGTTTCCTTAATATTTTTCACCGAGAAATTCCATTCTATAATCCTGGCTAGGTGGGCTGCTTTATAGTATAGGTGGAAGTCTGGTAAACTAAGACCTCCCATCTTTTTGGATCTGGTTAAAATTCTGTATTTTATACGTGGTCTGCCAGGTGACCAGATACATTTAGTTACAGCTGATTTCAAGGTTTTGAAAAAATCTACTGGGAGAGTAATTGGGATTGTTTGGAACTTATATAGCAGCTTTGGGAGTGGTGTCCATTTTTATGATATTGACTTTGCTTGATAAGGATAGGGGTAGACCCAACCAGGATTTAAGTTGACTTGAAATGTCTCTGAGAAATGGTGCAAAATTTAAGGAATATAGTTTGGTCAAGTCCCTTGGCACAAAAACACCTAAATATTGAATAGCTGATTCTTGCCAGCGGAACTGGAAAGAAGACTGAAGTGTGACTTTGGTTTGTGTTTGGAGGAATATGTCCAGGGCTTCGGTTTTTGATAGGTTTACCTTAAAGTTACTAAGGGTGCCAAATTCTTGGAATTCGTTTAGGACATTTGGGAAGGATACTATTGGTTGGGTTATATATAATAATAAGTCATCAGCGTAGAGAGCTACTTTATGAGTATCCCTCCCAATTGTCACTCCTTGCACTCCAGTATTTTGACGTAAGGCATTAGCTAGGTGCTCCATTACCAACACATATAGTAAAGGGGAAAGGGGACATCCTTGCCGGGTACCGTTTCTGATTTGAAATGGTTCAGATAACGTACCATTAATTCTTATGTGGGCAGAAGGAGTCGAGTAGAGGGCCATGATTTTGTCAATAAAAGATTCGCCTAGTCATATCTGTGACAGGGTGGCCCGAAGAAATCTCCAGTCCACCCTGTCAAAGGCTTTTTCGGCATCAATACTTAATAAGCATGTTGGGATGAAGTGAGATTGCACGTAAGCAATTAGGTTCAGTGTTCTAGTGGTATTCATTTTAGATTCCCTTTTAGGGACAAATCCCACTTGATCTCCAGATATTAGTTTCGGAAAGAGTTATTGAAGACGGTTGGCTAGCATTTTAGAGGAAAGTTTCACATCTATGTTGATGAGGGATATTGGGCGGTAATTACTGCAGGAGGTAGGGTCTTTTCCTTGTTTGTGTATTACAATAATGTGTGCTTCTAGTGCCTGTCTAGGGAATGGGGAGGAAGGAGAAATATTACAAGACTCTAAAAATGGGGTAGATATATGGTTTTTGAATTTTTTGTAGAATCTGGCTGTGAATCCATCAGGTCCTGGGCATTTACCCGATGGGGTATGGCTTAAGGCCTGTAAGAATTCCTCTTGAGAGAAGTCATTCTCTAGAGCTATTTTTTCTTGTTCTGTAATAGTAGGCAAAGCTGTTTTTTGTATATAAGTATTTAATTTGTTGGAGACTTGTTCGGGAGTGAGGTTTTTTAAGCTGTCGGGGATGTTATAAAGATACCTTCATGCTCAAAATACAACTTCCTGGTCTTATCCCTTGCTATAAGAAAGCCTTTTTCCATCAATGATTTTAGTTGAGTCCTGCAGTTCGATAATGAAACTGCTGTTTGTTCTGAGAGATTGCATTTATGGGTAAGTTCCAGACGTTTTATTTGCGCCAGGAGGTTGGCTATTAATGTTCTATCTTCTTTTTTGATTCTAGCTCTGTGTTTAATAAGTACACCTCTCAGGGTACATTTGAGGGCCTCCCATTTGATGGGTGCTGATGTGGGGTCACCGATATGGTCCTGTGTGAAGTGGCTAATGGTGGATTGTATTTCGTCAGCACATATTGGATCTTTTAAAAGGCTCTCGTTTAGTCTCCAGGACCATTGTGGGGCAATAGTATTAGGTAGTTGAAAGGACAGGAAAATAGGGGTGTGATCTGATAGCAATATAGACCCAATATCTACCACTATCTAATATGGTAGCGGGAGTGAGAAAGTAGTCTAACCTAGAGTACATTTTGTTGGGATTAGAATAGTATGTATAGTCTCTAGTGAGTGGGTTTAGGATTCTCCAAATATCTAGAAGGCCTATTTGTATCAGTTTTTTCTTAAAACAGTGAAGGGCTTTCATTGAGAGGGTGTTTCTGCCAGATGATGTGTCCATTTTAGGGTCTAATGAGAAATTAAGGTCCCCTCCTAGTATGAATGTGCCTGTGGCGAAGGATACAATCCGGTTAAGAAGGTTAACAGCGCAGGATATCTGATTAGTATTTGGAAGGTATGTGTTCACTAGGGTGTATACCTTTTCATAGAGGGAAATGTTGGCTAGGATGTACCTGCCTTCAGGGTCTATTTGCTGTTCTAGGATGGTAACTGGTAGGGATCTATGAAAAGCTATGGAGACCCCTTTAGTCTTGGCTTCCGGATTAGTGCTATGCAACCAGAGAGGGTAGTTTCCTCTTTCCATGGCTGGGGTCTGAGTGGATTTAAAATGTGACTCCTGTAGAAATAATATCTGAGAGTGGGATTTGTGTAGGAAGCTCAATATGTTGGAGCGTTTGTTAGGTGAGTTGAAGCCCTGGACGTTATAGGAACAGATTTTTTATTCTGATAGGTGTGGCCATTGTACAGGATTAGAGGTGTAGGTTCAGAATAAGAAGTAGAGTCCTGACCTCTGTGGTGGTGGGAGGGGAGGGCAGGTGGGGGGATAACAGGTTAACCTGAATGCCTGGAGAAATATTTTCCAGGCCTGTGGAGAAGTGTGAGGAGCAGAGGTGTACCAAAACAGCACCATGTGCAACCAACATCCCAGAGCACAGTTGAAGTGTTAGAGTTATAGTATGCTTATAAACGAACAGCAACTATATGTTAGTATTGTAACAGTATGGCAGCAAATCTAGTTTTGAACAAACTTATGGTAAACTGTAAAAAGAAGTATATCATTAACCATTAATGAGTAAGCTCGCTTAGGTCCTTATGTATGTTATAGTATGCATATTACTATGTAAGAGTAGGTTGTTAAAGAAAAGTTCAGGTATAGACATCATGCATATTCATTTCAGAAAAATAGGACCTAGGAAACTGACTTGTGGTGATAAAACAGAAAAAAAAAAAAAAAAAAGTAGGTCGGGTGAGTATGCAGACAGGAGCAGCAGACTTAACCATCTCGAGTGATCATTGCTGTTTTTTCTGTCTTTTCTGCCTCCGGGACTGGGCTGTCTGCCATTTCTCTTTCCGAGAAGGGAATCCCGGTGGGTTAGGAGTGAAGGGCCAATCAGGTAGAGCAATTTTTGGCAGACTTAGTGAGTCTAAAAAGTTAGGCAAGTCTCCAATGTTTTTGAAGATCACTGGTTTACTATTTTGCATCACGATAAGCTGGAAGGGATATCCCCATTTATATTTAATGTCCCGTTCCTTCAGGGCCTCCAGTAGTGGTTTTAAGGCTCGTCTTAAGGTAAGGGTCTGCCTGGAGAGATCGGGTAGTAAATGTCTGGTATCTTCATTGAACATAATGGCATCCTGGGTTCTGGCAGCATTCATTATGTCATCTTTCACTTTGAAGAAATGGACTCTCACTATGATGTCTCGTGGCCTGGCTAGGTCCGTGCTTTTGGGTCCTAAGGCTCTGTGGGCCCTATCTGATTCGATCGGGTCAGACTTCTGTAGCAGCTGCTGAAAACATTTTTGGACCGCATTCTCAACATCTTTGGGTTCAACCGTCTCAGGGATACCTCTGATTCTGATGTTGTTTCGCCTATTGCGATTTTCCATGTCGTCCATGTGGTAAATAAAGTTCTGTTGTTGATCAGCTTGAGCCACTATGGCTTTTTGATGAGTGTCCAGTCTAGCGTTTATTTGGTCAATAGAGGACTCAATTTCCTCCACTCTGTGTCCAATATGAGATATTTCTGACTTAAGTGATTGCGTCTCCTTTTTATAGGTGTTCTCTAGTCTGGAGACAAAATGGTTGAAGTCCTTAATAGTGGGAAGAGTACGGATGTATTCTTTCAGATCAGCAAAGTCTGATCCCCCGGAGCCCCTAGATGTTTTGGAGAAGCGGTCTGAGCCGCTTTGGGAGCTATCCGAATGCCTGCTGTGAGATCCCCAGCTGTCATGTCTGTTCTGCCTGTGCGCCCGCTTACTGACTGGTAGTGAAGCCTCGTCTTCCGAGAGAGACATGCTGGGCGAATGGCTACTGCGGGGTCTGTGTTCACCATTTGAGTTGAGGTGAGGTGATGAAGGACCCTGTATGTCAGTTTCTGTTTCTGCCTGGACGGGGGAACTCAGGGATTGATTGAGCTCTCCCGTCTCTGTATGCTGTGCTAGGGGCTGACCAGGGCTGGGCGGGTCTGGTTGGTGTCCTACCTTGTGTCGTGGTTTTGGAGCACGGCGTTCCGGATCTGAGAGTGGGGATTTGGAGTCTCGGCGGGATCTTCCTCGCCCCTCTGGGAGGCTGATAGTGCCTGGTGAGCGGCCTCTTAGAGTGTTTCTGGGTGGTAGCTGCTGGGAGGCTGCGGGTTGGGCACCATGCTGCAACTCGTTGTGAGGAGCGGGCACCATCTTGGAGGCCTTGGATTTCCCGGAGCCGGGCTTTTACTTGAATAGCTCCGATATCGTACCAGCCTCTGATGTCCGGAGGTCTTTGGTGGGTGCAGTCTGCTTTCGCCTGGACATTTTGCTGTTTTTTGTGAAAAGTTTGCTGTTCGATGTTGATAAAAGCACTGTGAAGGGCAGGAGCTCTCTGGGTTTAGCTGCTCATAGCTCCGCGGCTAGCCACGCCCCTCCTGTTCTTGTGTATTTTCAGTAATGCATACAATGCTGACAAAATAGGATGTTCAGTGAATTTTTTTTAGAAATTCAGAATCCTCCTCCTCTGACCCCTCAGGGGGATTGAGCTGAGTGTACCCACATATATATAGGTTATAGACCTAATTATATTTATACTCTGAATCTGGATACATGGGCATGATTGTGACTAGATCGTTTGAATGTCTGAGATCAGTCGAGATAGCTACACCCCACTGTATGCTTACTTGTGGGGGGGGGGGGGGATCAGTAAAGACCCTCGACCTGATCCAGACACCTACTCTGACCAACTAACAAGTCCTATGTGGTTTCGCAACCAGTCCAGAAATGTTTCACCTGTGTTTTTACTGCAGTAGCATATATTAACGAGAACCCGAGGTGGGTTTTAAAAATCATAATTGCACACAGAGGCTGGGTCTGCACACAGAGGCTGGGTTCTCCCCCAGACCCCCCCCCCCCCCCCGTGCTCTGCTTGCCCCCATAAATCAAATCGCTGTTCTAGCGACACACAGCGTGTCGATAGCCGGTTGTTTACATGCTCACTGTCACACTCGCTGCTCCCCCGCCTCCTCCATATCGCCGCTCCCCGTCTGCGTCCCTCCCCGCTGATTGGAGGGTAGGGTCGCAGGTGGGGAGCGGCGACAGAGTAGGCGAGGGAGCAGCAGAGAGTGACAGTGGCCATGTAAACAGGTGGCTATCGACACGCTGCATGTTGCTAGCACGGCGATTTGATTTATGGGGGCCAGTAGAGCGCAGGGGGGCTCTGGGGGGAGAACGATATTGCAACAGAGGCTGGGCATTATATGCAGACCCATCCTCTGTGTGCAATTAGGATTTTTAAAACCCACCCCGGGTTCTCTTCAAGGCTCATTTTACACAGGATAAGAGGTTTATAAGACCATTTATTTGTATATATTGGTTAGGCCCTGACGGGCAATGTGAGACATTTTTTCGATTAGGCAGCCAATGTTTTAATGGCTGTGGAAGCTTTTTAAATCCCTGCAACTAACTGTTAGGGCTCGTTCACACTAGGGCAGGTATGTCAAACCGGTCCTACGAGGGCCGAGATCCTCACACATTTTTGATACAGCTGAAATGAATTGATGGGTCTGAATCAGGAAAGGTGTGGTCCATCAGGTAGAACACATTACTTTCTTTCTCAGTCCATCCTAAACACTGGCATGTATCTGGCCCTCCAGGCCTGGAGTTCGACACATGTGCACTAAGGGCATTTGTGAAATTTTTTAAGTGCTGGCGATTTTCAAAATCTCCCTGAAAGTGCTTGTGCAATGATTCTCTATGAGAAAGATCACATCTGAGCGGTTTGTTTCCGATCCGCTCAGAAAAGCAGTGCATGGGCCATTTTTGAGGCGGTTCCGCCTCAATGGAAGGTAAAGGAAAACACTCACAAAATCGCTTTTTCTGATCAAAGAGTTCACGTCAGGAAATGAAAAAACGCAAAAGCGCTTAGAAAAGCAGGTAACAAAAAGTTCAACGTACAGAAATTGAAAATAAAAAACCTGACCAACGAACGGCCACATGAGCGGAATGCAATGGGAACAAGCCTCAGGGCTCAAACCCACTAGCAGCCTTTTCTAAGCGCTAGTGATTTGCAAAAAGCTCTTGCTAATGCAATGCTATGGGTGATTTTTTTTTTTAAAATAAAATCCATAGCATTACATTAGTGAGAGCTTTTCAAATCACAAAGCGCTTAGAAAAGCGTTCCTAGTGGGTTCCAGGCCTAGGCTAGATAGCCAACTTCTACGTAATGGTTTTCCTTGCTGATAAGTAGGTCCTGGCAATTTATGCCTTTTGCATACTGCAGAGTAAGCACGAGCTTCCTAATTCTGACTTTTACACCAGAATTCATAATGCCGAGTGAAATCCCACGGAATTCGGACGGAATTTCTGCCATTACATTATGGTTAATACTGCTGATTTCTGTGGTTATTTGCAAAGCCCCCATAAATTAAAGCTTTATCAAAGTTGCCAGGTATCTTCGGGAGTGTAGTGGAAACAACTTTTTTTTTCTTCTTCCTTCAAAAAGCCCACATTTTTGAGAAAATTGAAATTGTTTTTAAACTGGTGAAAAATGACATTTGGCTGCATGCACATTCATATATATCCGTTACAGTTTAAGAAAACAGACAGCGTCCCCCTCTCCCAAGCCTCTTTAATTTGCATAGTGCCGGACCACATGGGGCTCTGAAGTCTGAGCAATACCATCGCCACATGGTCCATGGGGATCCCCAGATGCCACCTCCCCAGGTGAAATGGGCATAGGCATACTGAAGTACCCATACCCCAGTTCCACAAAAAATGAAATAAAAACGTAACAACCAAGTATAGCAAGCCCCAGCAGAGCATATTTTAAAGTCCGCCAAGGGCTCCCTATTCTTTTAGCAGACCAAATGAACACCACCCAAAGCAAGCGCCCCCCCCCCCACACACACACACACACTGTACTGCACACACAGTGCCTGCCCACCCCCCACTGGCAGTAGTTCGGCAATTCAGGGGTGTCACAGGACAGGGTGCTGTGGATACCTGGACTGAAAGGTGTTTATGGTTTTACCTTTCACCTGGAGAGGGTGGACATCTGGGACTCCCCTCATTGACCCCCAGAAGCAACCATGACCCCCCCCCGGGCCTTGATGCCCCCACTTCCTCCTAGGCACCGGAGGGAGGCTTGGCCGCCTCACTTCCAGAACCACCCCTTATCATACCATGGACCATGTGGTTCAGGTTTTCTCCTTGAGGACCAGAGCAATTTTCACCTTTCAGCGCTCCTTCCATTCATTCGGCAATAACTATCACTACTTATCACAACAATTATTTTTTTACGCCACCAATTAGGCTTTCTTTTGGTGGTGCATTAAGCTTAGAATTATTTTATTCTAAATGCATTCTAATTGGAAAATTGAAGGTAATTTTTTTTTCTGTTTTTCAACCATTAGTTTTAAAATAATTCATACTACCATAATTAAAACCCACGTATTTTATGTGCCCATTTGTCCTGGTTATTACACCATTTAAATGATACCCCTATCACAATGTATGGCGACAATATTTTATTTAGAAATTAAGGGCTATTTTTTGTTTCGTGTCCGTCGCTAATTTACAAGCACATCATTGCAAAAAAACAAACAAATATACAGTGGTGTGAAAAACTATTTGCCCCCTTCCTGATTTCTTATTCTTTTGCATGTTTGTCACACTTAAATGTTTCTGCTCATCAATAACCGTTAACTATTAGTCAAACATAACATAATTGAACACAAAATGCAGTTTTAAATGATGGTTTTTATTATTTAGTGAGAAAAATAACTTAAAACCTACATGGCCCTGTGTGAAAAAGAAATTGCCCCCTGAACCTAATAACTGGTCGGGCCACCCTTAGCAGCAATAACTGCAATCAAGCGTTTGCGATAACTTGCAACGAGTCTTTTACAGCGCTCTGGAGGAATTTTGGCCCACTCATCTTTGCAGAATTGTTGTAATTCAGCTTTATTTGAGAGTTTTCTAGCATGAACCACCTTTTTAAGGTCATGCCACAACATCTCAATAGGATTCAAATCAGGACTTTGACTAGGCCACTCCAAAGTCTTCATTTTGTTTTTCTTCAGCCATTCAGAGATGGATTTGCTGGTGTGTTTTGGGTCATTGTCCTGCTGCAGCACCCAAGATCGCTTCAGCTTGAGTTGACAAACAGATGGCCGGACATTCTCCTTCAGGATTTTTTGGTAGACAGTAGAATTCATGGTTCCATCTATCACAGCAAGCCTTCCAGGTCCTGAAGCAGCAAAACAACCCCAGACCATCACACTACCACCACCATATTTTACTGTTGGTATGATGTTCTTTTGCTGAAATGCTGTGTTACTTCTACGCCAGATGTAACGGGACACGCACCTTCCAAAAAGTTCAACTTTTGTCTCGTCGGTCCACAAGGTATTTTCCCAAAAGTCTTTCCAATCATTGAGATGTTTTTTTAGCACAATTGAGACAAGCCTTAATGTTCTTTTTGCTTAAAAGTGGTTTGCGCCTTGGATATCTGCCATGCAGACCGTTTTTGCCCAGTCTCTTTCTTATGGTGGAGTCATGAACAATGACCTTAATTGAGGCAAGTGAGGCCTGCAGTTCTTTAGATGTTGTCCTGGGGTCTTTTGTGGCCTCTTGGATGAGTTTTCTCTGCGCTCTTGGGGTAATTTTGGTCGGCCAGCCAATCCTGGGAAGGTTCATCACTGTTCCATGTTTTTGCCATGTGTGGATACTGGCTCTCACTGTGGTTCGCTGGAGTCCCAAAGCTTTAGAAATGGCTTTATAACCTTTACCAGACTGATAGATCTCAATTACAGTACTTTTCTTTGGATCTTGGCATGATGTCTAGCTTTTGAGGTGCTTTTGGTCTACTTCTCCATGTCAGATAGCTCCTATTTAAGTGATTTCTTGATTGAAACAGGTGTGGCAGTAATCAGGCCTGGGGGTGACTACAGAAATTGAACTGTGATAAGCCACAGTTAAGTTATTTTTTAACAAGGGGGCAAACACAGGGCAATGTAGATTTGGAGGTTTTTTTCCTCACTAAATAATAAAAACCATCATTTAAAACTGCATTTTGTGTTCAATTATGTTATCTTTGACTAATAGTTAACGGTTTTTGTTGAGCAGAAACATTTAAATGTGACAAACATGCAAAAGAATAAGAAATCAGGAAGGGGGCAAATAGTTTTTCACATCACTGTATATATACAGGTCGCATTCACAGTGGGACGTTATTGTCCTGCGTTACAAAGTAATTATAATGCACTGTAATGTTAAGCTTATGCAACATTCACAATGCAACGTAAATGATGCATTATAGTAACTCATTGCTTGCAGTGCGTTTCCTCTAAACGCAGACGTTAACAGATACAGAGAGGGATACTTTTCATTGACTGTATGCTCCACTGTATCTACTGTATGCCATGGTAACGCAGCGTTAATGTGAGTTACCATCTTTTTTTGTGTTGCGTTGTAATGCTGTGTTGCGACTTTAATGTCGCATTACAACGCAACGTCTCACTGTGAATATGCCCACACTATTGACATGCATATTAAATATTTAGTTCCTAAGTTAGCCATTTTTTTGTTTTTTGTTTAACCACTTAACCTCCCTGGCGTTCTATTAAGATCGCCAAGGCGGCTGCGGGAGGGTTTTTTTTTTAATAAAAAAAAACTATTACATGCAGCCAACTGAAAGTTGGCTGCATGAAAGCCCACTAGAGGGCGCTCCTAATGCGTACTTCTGATCGCCTCCGGCGATCAGAAGTAACAAGGAAGGCCGCAATGAGCGGCCTTCCTTGTTTCGCTTTCCTCGTCGCCATGGCGACGAGCAGAGTGACGTCAGCCGCCTCCGATCCAGCCCTTAGCGCTGGCCGGAACTGTTTGTTTCGACTACGCTTGGCTCGGGCGGCTGGGGGGACCCTCTTTCGCCGCTGCGGCGGCGATCAGGTAGCACCCGCGGCTGACAAAGTGCCGGCTGCGTGTGCTCCTTTTTATTTGAAACAAATCGGCCCAGCAGGGCCTGAGCGGCACCCTCCAGCGGTAATGGACAAGCTGAGCTCATCCAGACTGCTAAGGAGGTTAACCACTTGCCGACCACCCACTACCTATGGGCGGCGGCAAAGTGGCATGCCCAGGACCACGTAATGTCGATGGGCGTCGGGTCCTGGGACTCGTTCTGGCCGGGGATCGCGCGCATCCACCGGCAATAGGCTCCGCCCACCCGTGACGTCAACCCGCCGGTCATTCGGAAGCGACAGCGGGTTGTAAACCCCTCGCCCGCCGCGTTACTAGCGTATAATACGCTTTGTAATATATACAAAGCGTATTATACAGGCTGCCTCCTGCCCTGGTGGTCCCAGTGATCGAGGGACCACCAGGGCAGACTGCAGCCCTCCCTGTCTGCACTAAAGCACACTGATCGGCCCCCCCTGCCCCCTGATCGCCCACAGCACCCCTGAGACCCCCCCCCTGCCCACCCCACAGACCCCTGTTTGCACCCAATCACTCCCCCTCCCCCAATCACCCATCAATAAATCCCTGTCACTATCTGTCAATGCTATTTTTTAGATTAGGTCCTGAACTGCCCCCTGGTGGCTCCTGATCACCCCCCTACACCCTCAGATCCTCCCCAGACCCCCCCCCCCTGTGTACTGTATACATCTATTCTCCCCTGTAACCACCTGTCAATCACCTATCACAAATCAATCGCCCCCTGTCACTGCCACCCATCAGCTTAGACCCTAACCTGCCCCTTGTGGGCATCTGCTCACCCGCCTACACCCTCAGATTGCCCACAGACCCACCCTCAGATCACCTCCGAAAGTGCATTGTTTACACCTGCTCTCCCCTCTAATCACCCAGTGATCACCCATCAAACACTCCGTCACCACCTGTCACTGCTACCCATCAGATCAGACCCTAATCTGCCCCTTGAGGGCAACCAATCACCTGCCCACACCCTCAGATAGCCCCCAAGACCCGCTCTGATCAACTCACCAGTGCATTGCTTGCATATATTCTCTCTTGTAATCACCTACTGATCACCTATCAATCACCCAGTCACCCCCTGTCACCACCTGTCACTGCTCCCCATCAGATCAGACCCTAATCTGCCCCTTGTGGGCACCCAATCACCCACCCACACCCTCAGATAGCCCCCCAGAGCCCCTCTGATACCCTCCCCAGTGCATTATTTACATCTGTTCTCCCCTCTAATCACCCACTGATCACCCATCAATCACCCCCTGTCACTGCTACCAATCATACCCATCAGATCAGACCCACATCTGCCCCTTGCGGGCACCCAATGACTGGCCCCACACCCTTAGATCGCCCTCAGATACCCCCGATCACGTCCCTAGTGCATTGCTTGCATCTATTCTCCCCTCTATTCACATCCTGAGACACCCATTAATCACGTCCTGTCACCCCCTAGCACACCTACCCATCAAATCAGGCCCTAATTTGCCCCATGTTGGCTCCTGATCACTCGGCTCCACCAAGGCAGTTTTGATGTGCACACGGCAATCATCAGCTAAAAAAACTATGTTGTGAGCTGAGTTGTGCACCAAAAACAATGGTGCTGAATTCTCATCACGCCACACCTGGCTACTATTTGAAGAAAAAACAAACAAACCTGGATACTATTTAATGCCAACACTGGGATACAATTTCATGACACCACCCGGCTATTATTTCATTCCACACGGAGGGAAAAAAATTATGTGGGGAACTCTGCGGTACTAGTACACATATACTGGAGACAGTGACAACAGTGAATATAGACTACACAGTTACAGAAATGAAGAAAGTTGTATCCAACAGCTATTATACACTACTCTCATGGCATTGTACTGTAGACCAGCGGTTCTCAAAGTGTGTGCTGCGGCACCCTGGTGCGCCGCGAGCCCTTCCCAGTGGTGCCACGCAGCTCTGTCTCTTATAGTAGCATTTTTTGTCAGCGTGTGTGTTAGCGCATGGGTAGGAACACCACAACACACGCTGACAGAGGAAAAGCAGCACCGCCCCCAGAGAGTGGATGTGCAGTTCTGATTGGCCTGCTGCACACTGGTAGGCATATGCAGCATCACCTTCATGTGGACTCCCCTCCACCATAGCCGAGCCAGCGTCCATGTGAGGATCGCCACCTGCCTCCTATTCACCGATTGCGAGGCGAGCGGTAGGACTAGTGGTGCGGAGGTCTTCTGATTCCCGGGGCTTGTTGACAGGCAGGCAGCTTTTCAAGTGGGCGATCGGAGGTTTTGTGATCGGAGGATCCCGCTCGGATCGATTACCGCTCATCCCCGCCGGCGCTCCTTATCAGCCGCTCGATTCCCTGCCATTGTCCGCCGGCGGGGGTCGAGCAGCTTGATCGGACTAGCTGAATATCATCAGCTGGCCGGATCAGCTGCTCGATACACGGTACAAAAACGTACCGTGTATCACCAGCATTAGGGATACTTCATTGCAAGTAGGGGTGTGAAAATAAAAAAGGAACAAATTAAACACCGAGAGTAGCCACAGACCAAACTCAATGTTTACTGGGCGCCTTATATAGTTTTCAGGTGTACAATTACGCCACTCCAAATCCTATACAGTTGACTTGTGTCTGGTGATCCCCAATCTCTACTGTACAGTTATCTGGTATGTAGTGGTCATACCTCCCGTACACATTTCCCTGGTGTGTAGTGGGACCCCACATCCACCAAACAGTTCAATAGTGTTTAGGGGTTTCCCCCTTCCTCCAACATATGGCTTCCATGAGGTTCTATAGCTGGTATTCTACAGTGGGCAAAACAAAAAGCAATTAAACAGCTCTGAGGATCAGATTGTGGACACAAACGTGAGGTTTACATGTATGCTTTAAAGGGACATAGAAAGACATGACAGAGTAAGCAGGAGGACAATACAGAACATAGTAAAGGAAAAATAGAAGAACAAGTGACACGAGGAGCACATAGGGTTACATGGGACAACAAGAAAGGGGAGGACACAAGTACAAAGGGGTACAATAGCAGGCCACTAAAAGTACATAAGGGCCACAGGTGAACTAAAATAAGTGTATCCAACAGTGGAAAGGATGGCGTAGACAAAATGGTTGGACACAGATTAAAAAACATGACCACACACAGCAAAGGAAATTTTGTGTTGAAATACAGGTATGACATACAGTACAATTATAATGTTGAACAATAGTCAACATATGGTAATTGAATAAAAAATTAAAGTAAAATTAATAATTTAAATGAAAAAAAGGTATAACAGTTAACAAACTATATTTTGAAGATTTAAGTTCTCTTCCTTATCTACTAATTTAAAATGTTTACTCAAATTGTGAGGCTGAACATTACCGAGAACAATTAATGTTTTGTACGATGTATAATGTAGTGATTTATAAATGATGCATGTTAAAATTTTATATAAAGATTTATGTATTGCTCACTAAATCATATGAATAAGTGTTTTATGATTAACATGTGTAAAAATTATATATAACGTTTTACAGTTTGCTCAGTGTATCAGATGGATAATAGTGTTTTGTACGAATTTAGTTTGTAAAACTAAATGTTATGATTTTGTGGTTGTACTGTTTGATTTGTGCATGATAATGTTTTACAGAATGCTGATAGAAAAACATGTATTTTATAATTTATTGCATGTCGGAATTATATATGTAAAATAATGATTTAATAACAATGTTTATGTAAACGTTAAATGAAGAATCAGGTTAAACCTATATATTATTTGTATGATTGGCACATAAATAATCACCGGCAAATTTAGAAAACAAATTAGGTATAATGTATTTTGAAAACGAATATTAACACGGGCGCCCTTTTTTCCTGTTCATAATGGAAAATAATGATTTATTAAGAAAGTGTGATGTAAACGTTAAAGATTCAGGTAAAATCAATGAATTAAAATTTGCATTATGTAAACGATAGTGATCGCTGGCAAAGTTGTAAAACCTAAATTATGTATAATGTTTGTATAAAATGTACATTAATACGGGCACCCTCATTTCCTGTTGGGTGCCTGTTAAACAATAATTAATATGGCAGTGAATGGCGGCGCCCTTTGTCTACCTGCCTCATGCGCCCAAATTTCCCAGCACCTGGAGGTTCATGGGGTAAGAGGGGGTGACACCAACCCTAGTGACGCCTCTGCTCTCAAAACGCATGCAGATCACTACTTTCTTCCAATTGTGATCAGATAGGTAGAAATTAAGCTTCATTCACACACTAGAGGAAGCTCGGCTGAGGCCACCAATATTGGCCGCCTCTGTGGAGGGTCTTGTGTATGTAGAGCAGCTCCTCATGTCTCAGGCACCGATCAGCCGGGCAGATAGATTTGGCTGACCGAGAACACTGCTCTCTAAACTCTCCCCACCTGTAGAATTACATCGCCGTTTCCCCCTATAGCAATAGAACGCATTACTAGCATGCAGTGTTAGCTCTGCAATGTCGCCCTGCCTGATGAAATTCCTCATACTGTGTACGAGGCTTTAGGAAGAAAAAGACAGTAGTATTAGCTTTGATAAATTTGCCCATGTTCCATTCTTCCTTTAATCAGTGGAGGTATCAGTCCTGTATCTTGTAAACAGATCTCCTCAGGGTCTGCTAGTAAGTAATTGCAGAGATAACATTATACTGCTCTGAAGACAGACTTGTTGTGCATACTTTCAGCTGGCTCCAGTGAATAAATAATTGGCAAATTTGTATATCATTATACACAAACATACGGCTCCAGGCCACACTTGCAGTTTTGTGTCGATTGGAGATGCTGCAAGATATAGGGCCAACATGCTCAATTGGGTGTGCGGTGGTAATGGTATGCGATATCAGGATGAGCAACGAAGGCAACCCCCCCAGAATTTTGCCCGTAGTGTAAAATGTGCCCCCAGTGCCTTTACCTGTCAGGGTTCCCGCACTCTTCCTTCCATGGCGTGGTTGCTGGCATGTGATGTCACACGTGCTCACATTACTCCGGTCAAAGGGAGCCAGTGGTGGACAGTTTACACTAGGTGGGACAGCACCAGGAGTTGGCGAGGCAGCATCACAAGGTCGATTCCCAAGAGATGTCATGCTGAAATTGATTGGGAATCTGCCTGTGGTGTATGGGCAGGCAACAGATCTCTCTCCAATCAGAAAGAGATCTGTATTTTGGTCAATCTGCCCATACATTGATGTATGGGCAGTTCTCCTTCACACTGGGAAATCGCGATCACAATTTTTGCATTGTGGTGTTCCCCAATTTTTTGCCGATTGTGTTTTGCGATTCTCATCCCAGTGAATGAGAATTGCCATGCATTCAGGGTCGGACTGGGACACTGGGGGCCCACCAAAGAAATTTCAACCTGGGGCCCACACATCCCATGATTGCGGTGAAAAAAAAGGGCATGACCATGCATCGGAAGGAGGGCGTGGTCATGATGTATTATGGACAGGGACAAATGTACATGATCTTAGCAGCATTATAATTCAGAGACACTGCTGCCCAGCAAAACTTTGCATAGAGTCCTCTCCTTCAATATAAAGTAACGTCCTACTTTGCAGAGGTTGCGACCTCATCGGGGCCCTTGGGTCAGAGGGGCCCCTGAAGGGCCCTCCCTCAACTGCAGTATTCGCTCTCTATTGGTCCTGTGTAGTGTTGGGCGAACATCTAGATGTTCGGGTTCGGGCCGAACAGGCCGAACATGTCCGCGATGTTCGGGTGTTCGACCCGAACTCCGAACATAATGGAAGTCAATGGGGACCCGAACTTTTGTGCTTTGTAAAGCCTCCTTACATGCTACATACCCCAAATTTACAGGGTATGTGCACCTTGGGAGTGGGTACAAGAGGAAAAAAAAATTTAGCAAAAAGAGCTTATAGTTTTTGAGAAAATCGATTTTAAAGTTTCAAAGGGAAAACTGTCTTTTAAATGCGGGAAATGTCTGTTTTCTTTGCACAGGTAACATGCTTTTTGTCGGCATGCAGTCATAAATGTAATACATATAAGAGGTTCCAGGAAAAGGGACCGGTAATGCTAACCCAGCAGCAGCACACGTGATGGAACAGGAGGAGGGTGGCGCAGGAGGAGAAGGCCACGCTTTGAGACACAACAACCCAGGCCTTGCATGAGGACAAGAAGCGTGCGGATAGCATGCTTTGTACCACCATGCAGTCATAAATGTAATAAAGATAAGTGGTTCAATAAACAGGGACCACGCGGCAACGCTAACCCAGCAGCAGCACACGTGATGGAACAGGAGGAGGCGCAGGAGGAGAAGGCCACGCTTTGTGAGACACAACAACCCAGGCCTTGCATGAGGACAAAAAGCGTGCGGAGAGCATGCTTTGTACCGCCATGTAGTCATAAATGTAATAAAGATAAGAGGTTCAATAAACAGGGACCACGCGGCAACGCTAACCCAGCAGCAGCAGCAGCAGCAGCACACGTGATGGAACAGGAGGAGGCGCAGGAGGAGAAGGCCACGCTTTGTGAGACACAACAACCCAGGCCTTGCATGAGGACAAAAAGCGTGCGGATAGCATGCTTTGTACCGCCATGTAGTCATAAATGTAATAAAGATAAGAGGTTCCATAAACAGGGACCGGCAACGGTAACCCAGCAGCAGCAGCAGCAGCAGCAGCACACGTGATGGAACAGGAGGAGGCGCAGGAGGAGAAGGCCACGCTTTGTGAGACACAACAACCCAGGCCTTGCATGAGGACAAAAAGCGTGCGGATAGCATGCTTTGTACCGCCATGTAGTCATAAATGTAATAAAGATAAGAGGTTCAATAAACAGGGACCACGCGGCAACGCTAACCCAGCAGCAGCAGCAGCAGCAGCACACGTGATGGAACAGGAGGAGGCGCAGGAGGAGAAGGCCACGCTTTGTGAGACACAACAACCCAGGCCTTGCATGAGGACAAAAAGCGTGCGGATAGCATGCTTTGTACCGCCATGTAGTCATAAATGTAATAAAGATAAGAGGTTCCATAAACAGGGACCACGCGGCAACGGTAACCCAGCAGCAGCAGCAGCAGCAGCAGCACACGTGATGGAACAGGAGGAGGCGCAGGAGGAGAAGGCCACGCTTTGTGAGACACAACAACCCAGGCCTTGCATGAGGACAAAAAGCGTGCGGATATAGCAGCAATGCTTTTTGCCGCCATGCAGTCATAAATGTAATACAGATGAGAGGTTCAATAAACAGGGACCGGAAACGCTAAACCATCCCAGATGTTCATCGGTCATGTTACTTGGTTGGGGTCCAGGAGTGTTGCGTAGTCGTTTCCAATCCAAGATTGATTCATTTTAATTTGAGTCAGACGGTCTGCATTTTCTGTGGAGAGGCGGATACGCCGATCTGTGATGATGCCTCCGGCAGCACTGAAACAGCGTTCCGACATAACGCTGGCTGCCGGGCAAGCCAGCACCTCTATTGCGTACATTGCCAGTTCGTGCCAGGTGTCTAGCTTCATGCCCGGTTTCAGGTCCAGCGGTGCCAGCCACAAATCCGTCTGTTCCTTTATTCCCCTCCAAATTTCCTCCCCTGTGTGCTGCTTATCCCCAAGGCAGATCAGCTTCAGCAACGCTTGCTGACGCATGCCAACAGCTGTGCTGCACTGCTTCCACGATCCTACTGCTGCTGGTGCTGGGTTAGCATTTCCGGATGAGGTACAGCTTTGAGATGCGTTGGAGGAGAAGGAGTCAGAGAGGTAGGTGCTGCTGTTGTTATCCAGCTGTTTGCGGCGTGGGCAACACCCGCGCCGTAGCAGGTGAGGAATCGCTGCCAGGCTCCACAAGGTTCACCCAGTGCGCGGTAAGGGAGATGTATCGACCCTGGCCGAACGCACTCGTCCAGGTGTCAGTGGTGAGGTGAACCTTGCAGGCAACGGCATTCTTCAAGCTTCGGGTTATTTAGCTGACCACGTGCTCATGCAACTCAGGCACTGCAGAGCGCGCAAAGTGGTAGCGGCTGGGAACAACGTAACGTGGGATGGCCACTGACATCATGCCCTTGAAGCTGTTTGTCTCCACCACTCGATATGGCAGCATTTCGCAGGCCAGAAGCTTGGCTATGCTGGCTGGCTGTTACTGCCACGGCCCGGGGGTCATTTGCTGGCAATTTCCTCTTGTGCTCAAACATCTCAGAGACAGACAACTCAACCGTAGCGCTGCACACCGAAGGGCTGTTGGTTGTTGTGTTTGATGAACACTGGGAGACCTCAAGAGCACTAGTCCGGAAAGTGACAGTGTCAGCATCGTCTGATGTTTGTGAATGTTGTGAACCACGCAATGGCTGGGCTACTGCTGCTGCTGAGGCGGGTCTGGTGGTGAGTCTGGTGAACCCAAGGGAGGCAGTGTTGCTGGTGGTACCCTGTCCTGCCGCGTTTGCCCACAGAGTGGGATGTTTGGATAGAATGTGGCGGCTCATGCTGGTGGTGGAGAGGTTGTTAATACTTTTCCCCCTGCTCAGGCGGGTCTTGCACACCTTGCAAATCGCCATGGTAACATCCTCAGTGCAGTCTTCAAAGAAAGCCCAGACTTTAACTGGCTGAGGACTCGGACCTCGTGCGTGATGTGCTGGTGCTGCTTAACCCACTGCTGGACGCTTGAGAGGTCATCCAAGTAATTATCTGGTCCTGTTCTTTTGGATCTGTGAGGGTTGTTGTCCTGGACAACATGGGCAGTATTGAGTGGGTTTTCTTGGGTGCTCCCCTGTGGCCTGTACGTGAACCGTCAGGGGAAACACCTCTTCCCTTGCCCCTCCCTCTTTCACCGGATTTCTTCCTCATTTCACTTATCCTTAAAGTACACGCTGACTGGCAGCAGTACAGTGGCAGTACAGAAATGCTATACAGTGGTGGGTGAGCGGTGTACCACTATTGTCAGCAGTGACACAGAGCACAATGCTATACAGTGGCGGGTGAGCGGTGTACTACTGTTCCCAGCAGACACAGAGTGGAAGTAAACACAATGCTATATAGTGTGGCTGAGCCGTGTACACAGAGTGGCATTAAACACAATGCTATATAGTCTGCTATATAGTCACCCCGAACAGGGTGATGTTCTGCAGAACCCGAACAGTGGCAAACACTGTTCGCCCAACACTACTGGGAGGGAACGCAGATTTTAGTACCTAAACACACGATACAACATGTTTTCCGGGGTCGGACTCTGAGGCACATACAGATGGTCCCGATCATCATCCTCATCATACAACTCTTCTCCTGAGTCTGACCCACCCACCACCTCTGCCACCCCAACATCCCCAGACACAGACCCCTCATCGTCCTCAACATTAACTTGGGATGCTGGCCTGAGCCAGACCTCCTCCTCCACATCAGGCCCCATCATCTCCTCAATGGCAGCCCTCATTAATCGCTCTGGCGACGGACTGATGGACACAACGTTCTCCTCCGGGGAGGGCTGCTGCTGACCACTGGCTGCTGGGGTGGATGTTATAGCTTGCGTGGGGCGTTGGCTGTTGCTGTTGTTGGGAGTGCTGCTCACAGCGGAGGTCTCTGGGGAACTCATGTTGAGCTCATATAGTGGTTGACGGTGAGTGGAGTATTACTGATCCCAGCAATATACACACTGACTGGCAGAGTACGCAATGCTATATAGTGTGGCTGAGCGGTGTACACAGAGTGGCAGTAAACACAATGCTATATAGTCTGGCTGAGCGAGCGGTGTACTACTGTTCCCAGCAGAATCAGAGTGGCAGTAAACAATGGTATATAGTCTGGCTGAGCGGTGTACACAGAGTGTCAGTAAACAATGGTATATAGTCTGGCTGAGCGGTGTACACACAATGCTATATAGTCTGCTATATAGTGTCAGTAAACAATGGTATATAGTCTGGCTGAGCGAGCGGTGTACTACTGTTCCCAGCAGAATCAGAGTGGCAGTAAACAATGGTATATAGTCTGGCTGAGCGGTGTACACAGAGTTTCAGTAAACAATGGTATATAGTCTGGCTGAGCGGTGTACACAGAGTGTCAGTAAACAATGGTATATAGTCTGGCTGAGCGGTGTACACAGAGTGGCAGTAAACACAATGCTATATAGTCTGGCTGAGCGAGCGGTGTACTACTGTTCCCAGCAGAATCAGAGTGGCAGTAAACAATGGTATATAGTCTGGCTGAGCGGTGTACACAGAGTGTCAGTAAACAATGGTATATAGTCTGGCTGAGCGGTGTACACAGAGTGTCAGTAAACAATGGTATATAGTCTGGCTGAGCGGTGTACACAGAGTGGCAGTAAACACAATGCTATATACTCTGGCTGAGCGAGCGGTGTACTACTGTTCCCAGCAGACACAGAACAGTGAACAGAATGCTATATAGTGTGGCTGAGCGAGCGGTGTACCACTATTCCCAGCAGACACAGAACAGTGAACAGAATGCTATATAGTGTGGCTGAGCGGGCGGTGTACCACTATTCCCAGCAGACACAGAACAGTGAACAGAATGCTATATAGTGTGGATGAGCGAGCGGTGTACCACTATTCCCAGCAGACACAGAACAGTAAACAGAATGCTATATAGTGTGGCTGAGCGAGCGGTGTACCACTATTCCCAGCAGACACAGAACAGTGAACAGAATGCTATATAGTGTGGCTGAGCGGGCGGTGTACCACTATTCCCAGCAGACACAGAACAGTGAACAGAATGCTATATAGTGTGGATGAGCGAGCGGTGTACCACTATTCCCAGCAGACACAGAACAGTAAACAGAATGCTATATAGTGTGGCTGAGCGAGCGGTGTACCACTATTCCAAGCAGACACAGAACAGTGAACAGAATGCTATATAGTGTGGCTGAGCGAGCGGTGTACCACTATTCCCAGCAGACACAGAGTGGCAGTAAACAGAATGCTATATAGTGTGGCTGAGCGAGGTACACAGAGTGGCAGTAAACAGAATGCTATATAGTGTGGCTGAGCAAGCGGTGTACTACTATTCCCAGCAGACACAGAGTGGCAGTAAACAGAATGCTATATAGTGTGGCTGAGCGAGGTACACAGAGTGGCAGTAAACAGAATGCTATATAGTGTGGCTGAGCAAGCGGTGTACTACTGTTCCCAGCAGTGACACAATGACAGGGGGGACCCTGGCTAGCGTGGCTGGAGCGCGAACTACCCTGCCTGCCTACCCAAAGCTAAACCCACAGACAAATGGCGGAGATATGACGTGGTTCGGGTATTTATTTACCCGAACCACGTGACCGTTCGGCCAATCAGAGCGCGTTCGGGTCCGAACCACGTGACCCGTTCGGCCAATCACAGCGCTAGCCGAACGTTCGGGGAACGTTCGGCCATGCGCTCTTAGTTCGGCCATATGGCCGAACGGTTTGGCCGAGCACCGTCAGGTGTTCGGCCGAACTCGAACATCACCCGAACAGGGTGATGTTCTGCAGAACCCGAACAGTGGCGAACACTGTTCGCCCAACACTAGTCCTGTGCTCATAATAATCACTTCTATAGATATTTTGAACAGTGGTAATCATTAACAAGCTGCTCCCCATCCCCTTCTTGCACCTCTGACACTGTAGTTGCCATTGGCAGGTTTTGGTGCGTCGTATCAATTGTTATGTATACAGGATCTTCTCAAAAAATTAGCATATTGTGATAAAGTTCATTATTTTCTGTAATGTACTGATAAACATTAGACTTTCATATATTTTAGATTCAAATACACACAACTGAAGTAGTTCAAGCCTTTTGTTTTAATATTGATGATTTTGGCATACAGCTCATGAAAACCAAAATTTACTATCTCAAAAAATTAGCATATTTAATCCGACCAATAAAAGAAAAGTGTTTTTTAAACAAAAAAAGGCAACCTTCAAATAATTATGTTCAGTTAATGCACTCAATACTTGGTCAGGAATCCTTTTGCAGAAATGACTGCTTCAATGCGTCGTGGCATGGAGGCAATCAGCCTGTGGCACTGCTCAGGTGTTATGGTGGCCCAGGATGCTTCGATAGTGGCCTTAAGCTCATCCAGAGTGTTGGGTCTTGCATCTCTCAACTTTCTCTTCACAATATCCCACAGATTCTCTATGGGGTTCAGGTCAGGAGAGTTGGCAGGCCAATTGAGCACAGTAATACCATGGTCAGTAAACCATTTACCAGTGGTTTTGGCACTGTGAGCAGGTGCCAGGTCGTGCTGACAAATGAAATCTTCATCTCCATAAAGCTTTTAAGCAGATGGAAGCATGAAGTGCTCCAAAATCTCCTGATAGCTAGCTGCATTGACCCTGCCTTTGATAAAACAATAGTGGACCAACACCAGCAGCTGCCATGGCACCCCAGACCATCACTGACTGTGGGTACTTGACACTGGACTTCAGGCATTTTGGCATTTCCCTCTCCCCAGTCTTCTTCCAGACTCTGGCACCTTGATTTGCGAATGACATGTAAAAGTTGCTTTCATCCGAAAAAAGTACTTTGGACCACTGAGCAACAGTCCAGTGCTGCTTCTCTGTAGCCCAGGTCAGGCACTTCTGCCTCTGTTTCTGGTTCAAAAGTGGGTTCATGCTTCCATCTGCTGAAAAGCTTTATGGAGATGAAGATTTCATTTGTCAGCACGACCTGGCACCTGCTCACAGTACCAAAACCACTGGTAAATGGTTTACTGACCATGGTATTACTGTGCTCAATTGGCCTGCCAACTCTCCTGACCTGAACCCCATAGAGAATCTGTGGGATATTGTGAAGAGAAAGTTGAGAGACGCAAGACCCAACACTCTGGATGAGCTTAAGGCTGCTATCGAAGCATCCTGGGCCTCCATAACACCTGAGCAGTGCCACAGGCAGATTGCCTCCATGCCACGCCGCATAGAAGCAGTCATTTCTGCAAAAGGATTCCCGACCAAGTATTGAGTGCATAACTGAACATAATTATTTGAAGGTTGCCTTTTTTTGTTTTAAAAACACTTTTCTTTTATTGGTCGGATGAAATATGCTAATTTTTTGAGATAGTAAATTTTGTTTTTCATGAGCTGTATGCCAAAATCATCAATATTAAAACAATAAAAGGCTTGAACTACTTCAGTTGTGTGTATTTGAATCTAAAATATATGAAAGTCTAATGTTTATCAGTACATTACAGAAAATAATGAACTTTATCACAATATGCTAATTGTTTTAGAAGATCCTGTAGAGTGCTTGGGGGGCCCCATTGCAAAATTTGCATTGAGGCCTACAGCTCCTTAGCTACGCCACTGCTCTCAGCATGAGTGATTACAGCACTGAGAAGAGAATTTTTGTGCTGCTGGCAGCAATTGGAGCTCTGTCAGACAAGGAGGGGGGGCCCACCAGAGACCTGGAGGCGGGCCCACCAAGGGAAAAAAACTGTACTACTGTGGCCCAGTCCAACCCTGCATGCATTGGTCAGGAAAATGTTACATGTAGCAAGTGTGTGATCGTCGGAGAATTGGAAAACATGCCACAGTTGCTGCAGTGAGAGTACACCCATAGGATTACTCATGCAGCAGCGCTTTGCTAATTGCCGGCAATCAACAAAGCCCGAATCACCAGCAAAAAGCGTTCCAGTGTGAAGGAGACCTAATCCTAGTGATGTACACCTGACTATTGCATCTATATATGCTCTTTTGAAACACAGATTCAGGGCCAACGCACACCAAAAACCTCTAGCAGATCTGCAAAACACTAGAGGTTTTTGAAGCAGATTTTCAGAGCGATTCTAGGCATGTTTGGAGAGATTTTCTAAACATGCCTAGCAGTTTTTGGAGCATTTTTGTGCAGCAGATTTCATATATTGTTACAGTAAAGCTGTTACCGAACAGCTTCTGTGACAAACGCCTGAATACCGCTCTGATCTAGCGTATTTCAGAGCGGTTTGAGCTTTTCCTACACTTTACATAGAAGCAGAAACGCATCTGCAAACCGCAAAAATGCTGCAAGAGCCACGTTTGTGGTTTGCTAAAAACCTCAAACCGCTGGTGTGCACCATCCCATTGAGATACATTAACCAAGAGTTTTCACAGGCGGCAGCGGTTTTGAAAAAGCTACCAAAAAGCTTGGTGTGCACCAGCCCTTCGATGTGGCAATGTGGAATAAAATGTACTGCATTGTATTACACAAGTCTGAGTATAGTCCTAGCACGTGTGAAGCTGCAGGAAATGAGTTAGAAGTTGAGTAGGGTGACCAGGGTTGCTCATCAGGACCCCGAATGCGAAGTTTCCCCGAAAAATTCGGGTGTTTTTCAGGTTTGCCGCATGCGAACCCGAACCCGAATGCTGCGATTCCGAGCCAAACCCAAATACGAAGCATGCCGAATGCGCGCGCTGGAATTCGGCCGGATGGAGCTGTGAGTTCGGTTTCGGCTTCAGGATTCGGGGATGACGTGATTGGGCCAATCAGAAGTCCTCCTGCCGAGGAGCTGGCAACCCTAGCAACCAATCAGAGGAGGGGAGCCTGGCCCTCCCCTCCTCTATATAAGGCAGCGGCCATGTTGCGGAGCCACGCACTTGTGTGACTGCTGCTGGTACTGAGAGATTCTCCAGTGCTGTGCTGTGTCTGAGCAAGTGCTTTTCACTGCTAAACCTAGCGTTTTGCTTCCTAAACACCTCCTAAACACATTTATTGTTGTCTTATATAGTTAGCTAGTGTTTTAATTGTTTTTAGTCAGCTAGTATATAGTGTATACTGTGCTAGGCTAGTGTTAGTCTGTGAGCAGGCTAGGCCTGCTAGCCTAGGTAGCCTTAGCCTACTACTAGCTTAGGTAGGTTAGGGATTTTAGTTAGTTGTGTACTAGTAGTACTAGTTTAGTTAATTATTACTGCTGTAGTCTGTTACTTTATTAGTTTCAGTACTGTGTTAGTTACTGACTGTGAGACAGGTCACCACTAGTGTTGGGCCGAACAGTTCGCCTGGCGAACCTCTCTGGGCCTCTTACTACTTTCGGGTCGCAATGACCCGGAGAAGTACGCCTGCGCTGCCCGGCGGAGCGCATCCTAGATCGCGCTCCTGTTGCCTGGCACTCTCTGCGCATGAGCGTGACGTCACTCATGACGTCACGCACATGCGCAGAGAGTGCCCGGCAACGGGAGCGCGATCTAGGACGCGCTCCGCCGGGCAGCGCAGGCGTACTACTTCGGGTCATTGTGACCCGGAAGTAGTAAGAGGCCCATGGATTTAGAGATGTTCGCCGGCGAACGGTTCGGGAACCGTTCGCCACATCTCTAGTCACCACCAGCATCCATTGTGAGTGACCTGACCTGTGACTGTCTGTCACCTCACCTGCCCGAGCCTATTGATTGATTGCGTCTGACCGTGTGTGACCGTTTGTAATTGTCACCGATTGTCTGCCGCACGACATACTTGTAGCGTAGTACGCTAGGTGTTTCTTAGTTACCTGCGTGCATACTACTAGTGTCTACTGTCTACTACTATACTACTAGTCTACTAGTTAAGTACCCGTTCACTAATTTTTTTTTCAATTTTACTGTGTGATTTTATTATCATCTGTAGTGTGTGTAATAAATAAGAGTTACTTACAACACATACAGGCCACCACACCAGCATCCGTTGTGAGTGACCTGTGACTGTCACCTCACCTGCCCGAGCCTATTGATCGATTGCGTCTGACTGTGTGTGACCGTTATTAATTGTCACCGATTGTCTGCCGCACGACTTAATTGTAGCCTATTACGCTAGGTGTTTCTTAGTTACCTGCGTACATACTACTAGTGTCTACTGTCTACTACTATACTACTAGTCTACTAGTTAAGTACCCGTTCACTAATTTTTTTTTTCAATTTTACTGTGTGATTTTATTATCATCCGTAGTGTGTGTAATAAATAGAGTTACAACACATACAGGCCACCACACCAGCATCCGTTGTGAGTGACCTGTGACTGTTTGTCACCTCACCTGCCCGAGCCTATTGATTGATTGCGTCTGACAGTGTGTGACCGTTATTAATTGTCACTGATTGTCTGCCGCACGACTTACTTGTAGCCTATTACGCTAGGTGTTTCTTAGTTACCTGTGTGCGTGCATACTACTAGTGTCTACTACTGTACTACTAGTCACCACCAACACAGACTTTATTAAAGTTTACACCCTTTCCCGTCCTCCTTTACTTATTTTTTTTTACTGTATTTGTATAGTGCACTATGACTGGCAGAGGTAGAGGTAGAGGGCGAGGTACCACCAGGAGAGGAAGCACCACTGCTGGCGGCACGGGACTGGTGCGCCGCCAGCCACTGACCACAGGGAGGAGGGAGCAGAGGCGCAACAGCAGCGTGTTGCGCCCATCTTTGAGACGGGTCGTCGCCCACGGCCCATTGGGGAGAGTCAGGTGCAGGCTGTGGTGGAAATGATTGCGGGGAAGGAAGCCACCTTTTCCAGCCAGGCCTCCAGCAGCAGTGAGACTAGTGCCACCAGCACTCCTGTCCGCAGCAGGCCTCCACCAGCGCTTGAGGCCATGGTCACGGTGACCCCATCGACCAGCCTGCCCTCAATGAGCACGCTCTTCTCCCCTGAGACTGTGACCATGTACAGGGATGTTTTGGAGAAGTATGAGTTGGAGATGATGGGGCCATGCAAGGAGGAGGAGGAGTTACAGGTGCAGAAGTTTGTTGTTGGCGCTGAGGAGGAGGGGCGTGATGCAGGGGATGTTGGGGTAGAGGAGTTGGTTGAGTCGGGCTCACAGGATTTGTTTGGGGTTGATGATGATGACTTGATAGATCCTTCCTATGTGCCACCAGTACCACCAGCACAGTTGGTTGAAGGCAGCTCATCATCGGAAGAGGAGGCGTCTCTGGCGCAGAGGTGCGGCAGCAGCAAGGCGGCCAGCACAGGGCGTGGAAGGCAGGAGCCACAGCCTACTGCTTCAGTCGCTACCACCACTCGCAGCAAACCTCTAACTACAACCAAAAAGGCACAATCCTCCAAGGGCACCCAAAAACCCCAGCCGCCTGTGCAGTCCACTGCTCCGCAGGTATTTGAGTCCCTGGAGGAGGAGGAGTTGGAGGTGCTGGACGTTGCTGCTGGGGGGGAACATCGGAGCGCAGCAGCAGTGGTGCGAGGGTGGAGAGAGGAGGAAGAGTCTCAGGGGCAAGAGGAGGAGGAGGATGCTGACCCTGATATCTCTGCTAGACGGTCCACCCTGTTCCCCATGGCAGCGCACATGCTGCGCTGCCTGCACACAAACCCCAGGGTCAAGCGGATGCAAGCGAGGGAGGACACCTGCATCAGCATGATCCTGGACCCACGGCTGAGGGGGAGGTGGTATCAGTTTCTGCCTGCCAGAGACCGTGAGCAGCGAGCAAGGGAGTTGCAGGAGATCCTTGTTCGGCGACTGGAGGAAGCCTTCCCCCCGCCTTCCACTCCCTCTGTCCCTGTCCAGCAGCCAGCAGCACAGCAGCAGGTGCCTGCGGCCAGCAGCAGCATCAGGCGCCCAGGAGACCTTCTGTCATTGACGCAGGCGTTCTACATGAAGGTACAGCAGCCGAGAGAGGAGGTGCGGGCAGCAGCCACCTTCGGTGAGAGTCACAGCCAGCGCATGACCCAGATGGTGGCCGACTACATGGGGTCCTTCAGTGGGCTTGACACCGGCAGCGAAGAGCCTGTGGACCCCATGGAGTACTGGGTGGAGCACTTGCACATCTTGAGGGAGCTTGCGCAGTACGCCCTGGAGGTATTGTCTTGCCCCCCTTCCAGCGTGCTGTTTGAGAGGTGCTTCAGTGCGGCCGGTGGCGTGGTCACCGAGAAGCGCTCTCGTCTGTCCACAGAGGGCGTGGACAGACTGACATTTTTGAAGATTAACCAGGCCTGGATAAAAGGCACGTTCCTGGCACCTGTTGTCGGCGAAAGGAGGACATGAGGTGCCTGCCTGGGAATTACAATACATTGCCTGCCATACGTGACGGCTCCTCCTGCTGGCCTGCTGCATTGATTTACCTATGAATTTATTTATGTATTTATTTATTGTATTTCTACCGGACTCCTGCTGCTGGCCTGCTGCATTGATTTACCTATGAATTTATTTATGTATTTATTTATTTATTGTATTTCTACCGGACTCCTCCTCCTCCTGCTGGCCTGCTGCATTGATTTACCTATGAATTTATTTATGTATTTATTTATTTATTGTATTTCTACCGGACTCCTCCTCCTCCTGCTGGCCTGCTGCATTGATTTACCTATGAATTTATTTATGTATTTATTGTATTTCTACCGGACTCCTGCTGCTGCTGCTGGCCTGCTGCATTGATTTACCTATGAATTTATTTATGTATTTATTGTATTTCTACCGGACTCCTGCTGCTGTTGCTGGCCTGCTGCATTGATTTACCTATGAATTTATTTATGTATTTATTTATTGTATTTCTACCGGACTCCTGCTGCTGCTGCTGGCCTGCTGCATTTATTTACCTATGAATTTATTTATGTATTTATTAATTTATTGTATTTCTACCGGACTCCTGCTGCTGCTGCAGGCCTGCTGCATTGATTTACCTATGAATGTATTTATTTATTTATTGTATTTCTACCGGACTCCTCCTCCTGCTGGCCTGCTGCATTGATTTACCTATCAATTTATTTATGTATTTATTGTATTTCTAAAGCGGCAACATATTACACTGCGCTCATTTTCATCCTGCTGCTGTCAGTGGTCCCACCGCCCACACAATGCATTGCCTGCTGCCAGTGCCACATGTCACTCCACCTCCTCCTGCTGCTGTTGTATTTATCCTGCTGCTGTCAGTGGTCCCACCGCCAGGGTCCACACTATGCATTGCCTGCTGTCAGTGCCACACGTCACTCCTCCTCCTACTGTTGCTGTTGTATTTATCCTGCTGCTGTCAGTGGTCCCACCACCAGGGTCCACACTATGCATTGCCTGCTGCCAGTGCCACACGTCACTCCTCCTCCTACTGCTGCTGTTGTATTTATCCTGCTGCTGTCAGTGGTCCCACCACCAGGGTCCACACTATACATTGCCTGCTGTCAGTGCCACACGTCACTCCACCTCCTCCTGCTGCTGTTGTATTTATCCTGCTGCTGTCAGTGGTCCCACCGCCAGGGTCCACACTATGCATTGCCTGCTGTCAGTGCCACATGTCACTCCTCCTCCTACTGCTGCTGTTGTATTTATCCTGCTGCTGTCAGTGGTCCCACCACCAGGGTCCACACTATGCATTGCCTGCTGTCAGTGCCACACGTCACTCCACCTCCTCCTGCTGCTGCTGTTGTATTTATCCTACTGCTGTCAGAGGTCCCACCGCCAGGGTCCACACTATGCATTGCCTGCTGCCAGTGCCACATGTCACTCCACCTCCTCCTGCTGCTGTTGTATTTATCCTGCTGCTGTCAGTGGTCCCACCGCCAGGGTCCACACTATGCATTGCCTGCTGTCAGTGCCATACGTCACTCCTCCTCCTACTGCTGCTGTTGTATTTATCCTGCTGCTGTCAGTGGTCCCACCACCAGGGTCCACACTAGGCATTGCCTGCTGCCAGTGCCACATGTCACTCCACCTCCTCCTGCTGCTGTTGTATTTATCCTGCTGCTGTCAGTGGTCCCACCGCCAGGGTCCACACTATGCATTGCCTGCTGTCAGTGCCATACGTCACTCCTCCTCCTACTGCTGCTGTTGTATTTATCCTGCTGCTGTCAGTGGTCCCACCACCAGGGTCCACACTAGGCATTGCCTGCTGCCAGTGCCACATGTCACTCCACCTCCTCCTGCTGCTGTTGTATTTATCCTGCTGCTGTCAGTGGTCCCACCGCCAGGGTCCACACTATGCATTGCCTGCTGTCAGTGCCACACGTCACTCCTCCCAGTGCTGGGCGTAATGGAAAAAACTACGCTTTCGGATCATTACGCGTAATTTTACGCTATTACGCATTACGGGATTACGCTTACGGCGTAGACATTTATTTACGGTTCATGTCTGTAATTACGCATAGTCCTTACGCAATTACGCGTAAGAATACCGTAATGCAGGTTGTTACGTTATTGCCTTACGCGTAATTTCCTACTAGCAATTAATGCATAAGGCCATGCTCCCAAGCGGAAAAGTTGACGCATGGATCAATGTTAGGTAGCCGCCGACTTTAAGGGTTAATAGCAAAGCCCCCTTAATTGCTTAGAGCCTCAAATTTGGAGAATATATTAAGGAGATCAGAAGGAATAAGAGGAAAAAAATTTTTTTCAAAAAGAACTTATAGTTTTTGAGAAAATCGATGTTAAAGTTTCAAAGGAAAAATATATACATTTAAAAACCCGCTGACTTTAACGGTTAATAGCAAAGCCTGCTTAAAATTTAGGAACACCAAATTCCCAGGGTATATTAAGGGGATCAGTGGGAATAAGAGGATTTTTTTTTTTCAAAAAGACCTTATAGTTTTTGAGAAAAATCGATTTTTAAGTTTCAAGGGCAAAAATGTCTTTTAAATGCGGAAAATGTCAAGTTTTTTTGCACAGGTAACAATAGTGTATTATTTTCATAGATTCCCCCAAGTGGGAAGAGTTTTACTTACTTCGTTCTGAGTGTGGGAAATATAAAAAAAAAAAAACACGACGTGGGGTCCCCCCTCCCAGACCTCTTTAACCCCTTTTCCCCCATGCAGGCTGGGATAGCCAGAATGCGGAGCACCGGCCGCGTGGGGCTCCGCACCCTGACTATACCAGCCCGCATGGTCCATGGATTGGGGGGTCTCGGAAGGGGAGGGGCAGCCAAGCTTTCCCCTCCCCCTCCGAGCCCTTGTCCAATCCAAGGACAAGGGGCTCTTCTCCACCTCCGATGGGCGGCGGAGGCCGCGATTTCCTGGGGGGGGGGTTCATGGTGGCATCTCCGAGTCCCCTTTAAAAAGGAGTCCCCCAGATGCCCACCCCCCCCCTCCCAGGAGAAATGAGTATAGGGGTACTTGTACCCCTTACCCATTTCCTTTAAGAGTTAAAAGTAAATAAACACACAAACACTTAGAAAAAGTATTTTAATTGAACAAAAAACATAACCACGAAAAAAGTCCTTTAATATTCTTAATTAACCATTAATACTTACCTGTCCCTTTAAAAGCCAGTTCCCACGCAATATCCTCGGAAATTGGCTAATCAGTTACAATGTAACAAAGTTGTTACAATGTAACAACTTTGTTACTTTGTAACTCCACCGCACCCGACGTCACTCGCCGCTCACCCGCCGGCCGCCGCATACACTTACGCTAAGTCCCCACCGGCTCCCGCCGTCCACTCCGCCCACACCTGTCACCCATATACATGCTGGCACCCATGGGTGCCAGCATGTATATAGGTGACATGTGGGAGAGGCTAGGAGGGCAGCGAGAGCCGGCGGGACTTAGCGTCCTGCACGGACCACAGAGCTCTGAGCTATATAGCTCAGAGCTCTCTAAGCATCTTTGTATTTGGGCTCCAAGGAGCCCCATTGGTCCTTAGCAGACCAATGGGGTTCCTTCTGATTTGAAGGAACCCCATTGGTCTGCTAAGGATTTTCCTCTTATTCCCACTGATCCCCTTAATATACCCTGGGAATTTGGTGTTCCTAAATTTTAAGCAGGCTTTGCTATTAACCGTTAAAGTCAGCGGGTTTTTAAATGTATATATTTTTCCTTTGAAACTTTAACATCGATTTTCTCAAAAACTATAAGGTCTTTTTGAAACATTTTTTTTCCTCTTATTCCTTCTGATCTCCTTAATATATTCTCCAAATTTGAGGCTCTTAGCACTTAAGGGGGCTTTGCTATTAACCCTTAAAGTCGGCGGCTTTTTTATATTATACGGGAGCGTAATATTACGCGATTACGGCAGACTGTGTAATTTCAATAGGAGTTTACTGTCTTACGCGTAATTTGTTACGCGTAATACCGTAACCTACGGTCTACGCGTAATTAATTACGTGTAATACCGTAACCTTACACGTAACGCTTACGGTGCATTTGTAGTGAATTACGATGCGTAATTACGCTAATGCGTAATTTCGGCCCAGCACTGACTCCTCCTCCTACTGCTGCTGTTGTATTTATCCTGCTGCTGTCAGTGGTCCCACCACCAGGGTCCACACTATGCATTGCCTGCTGTCAGTGCCACACGTCACTCCACCTCCTCCTGCTGCTGTTGTATTTATCCTGCTGCTGTCAGTGGTCCCACCGCCAGAGTCCACACTATGCATTGCCTGCTGTCAGTGCCAAACATCACTCCACCTCCTCCTGCTGCTGCTGTTGTATTTATCCTACTGCTGTCAGAGGTCCCACACTATGCATTGCCTGCTGCCAGTACCACACGTCACTCCACCTCCTCCTGCTGCTGTTGTATTTATCCTGCTGCTGTCAGTGGTCCCACCGCCAGGGTCCACACTACGCATTGCCTGCTGTCAGTGCCACACGTCACTCCACCTCCTCCTACTGCTGCTGTTGTATTTATCCTGCTGCTGTCAGTGGTCCCACCGCCAGGGTCCACACAATGCTTTGCCTGCTGCCAGTGCCACGCGTCACGTTTTCAGTTTTGTTTTTTTAAGTACACCTATTTCAATGTGAATTCACTTTAAAAAAAACACACAAAAAACCTCCGAATTCACGAATACGAATTTTTCAACGAATTTTTAGGCGTAACCTCGAACCGAATATGAACTCGAACCGAATTTCGTGGTCGAAGGCGAATTCGAATGTCATGCGGACCCGAATTCGAATGTACCCGAACCGAATTTTGGTACATCTGAGCATGCCTGAGGGTGACTTGGAGTGGATAAGGTGGCCATACACTATTAAGGTAGCCAAATACTGGTCAGAATGGCTAGGGCCAGTCTGGAACCAACTAGGAATTGCTGCAGCGCTGTGTGCAGACATTCCTTGTGCGATTACATTTCCTGGCAATTATAAGCGATGTGCAGTAAACTGTACAGCGCTTCCCATTAGCAATTAAAGGCTTTTTTTTTTTTCAATAAACTGTTATACTCACCAGATGTCTGGCTCCCGTTTGTAGTCCCACCCACTAAAATAAGAGGTCATAGGTGCTTCTCTAGGATTCTAGAAGCACCTGTGACTTCTTCAGCTAGAGGGCGGGGCTAAGGATGCGCACATCTGGTAAGTATAAATAACTGTATTTAAATGTTCAATCGGTCGCCCTCCTAATCACTGCAAAATTACTTTTAACATAAATTTTCCAGCACTACTATACATAGCATTGAGCACAAACGCATTAAAAATGCTGCATGTTCTGCGATTGCAATTACCCTTAATCGCAATCGCACTAGTGGGTTCCCCACCATTCACTTTTATTGGCAAAGTGTTTTGGGGAATTACCAGCGATTGATCACAAAATGCTGCCAAAACCACCCTAGTGGGTCCAGATCCTTCTCAGGTCATTACCAGATCAGAGAGGAATCTTTATGGGGGTATTGCCTAATAGTTGGGCAGCATTCCGCACAACCCACTTACTAAAATAAGGACACAGATTGCTAAGCTTGATTTTTTCTATAGATTGACTATAGAAGCCCTTTTATTAAAATTAACATAAAACAATAAATATCAGAGATTACCATGGATAATGTGCCCAGATGTCACCTAATCAAAACCAAGGACACAAAGCTCTAGGACCGCCCCACAGCCCCAAATGCTGGCTCTGGGACAGCCAAGTGTCAACCACTAAGAAAAAAACCCCAACACCAAAATGACCAGAAGGTATCTGCAAAATAAAACACAGATAGCAACGTGATCCTGACCCACCGTCAATTGAGCAATATCTTCCGTCCAGCTCAATCAACCGAATATACATTTTGGCCAAAAATCGATCATTAGGGAATCATTTGATTTCTAGCAGAGGGAGGGCATTCAGAAGCGCATAGAAGGAACCATTTGTATTTCTTTTAGCCCACAAAGGTTTGGGGGGGTTGGGTGGCCTACCAAGTTTTGCATGATGCTTCCATTTGAGAGGGATATAGAGGCTGACATTTAAATGCTTTTTAACAATCCAGATTGCCTGGCTGTCCTGCTGAGCCTCTCTCTAAAGCAGGGGTCTCAAACTCGTGGCCCGCGGGCCATTTGCGGCCCTCGGTACAATATTTTGTGGCCCGCGCAGGCAAAAGCAAAAGAGACACGGAAGCAAACTATTTTACCTTATAGTTCGCTTCAGTGCTCCCAAGTAATCCGCCGCATCCCTGCCGCTAAACAAGGGCTGCAGAGCCCCCAAATCCCTCGGGCAAACATCCACGACTGCGCTGAGGGGCAGAGCTTCCAGCTGTAGCTCTGCCCCTCCTGACATCAATCGCCGCACGGATCGCCGCCTCTCCCCGCCCCTCTGAAGGAAGAGTGAGAGGGGCAGGCAGAGGCGGTGATCCGCCGCCATTGACATCAGGAGGGGCAGAGCTGAAAGCTCTGCCCCTTCCAGGAAATGCCGGCGGATTGCCCCCGGGCAATTTGGGGGCTCTGCAGCCCTCGTTTTGCGGCGGGGATGCTGCAAATTACTTGTAATGGGGGCACTGAAGCGAACTATAAGGTACAATAGGCAAAATAGTTCACTTTTTTTGTGAAATCCCTTTTGCGGCCCAGCCTCAACCTGACTTTGCCTCCTGCGGCCCCCAGGTAAATTGAGTTTGAGACCCCTGCTCTAAAGGCTCATATACAAGTCTAACAAAGAGCACAACAAGCCCAATGACATGACCGACCGCACAACGAAGCAACTGTACTTCTTGTATTTTCCGCACACCAACCAACTAAAAGACCAAATAATTTGCATACTGCGCGCTCAAGCAGAATGACGGACTGCACTATATGGCCACATTCAAACGACCTGTACACATGTTGCCAACTGAACAATATCAGCCCAAAAGTCGTGTGAGTTGATCCGCCGGTTGGATCAGACAAACCGCCTGTTATCAGTCGCTCATCTAGTCAGTTGCCACGTGTAAACACGACCAACAGACCCAGTTAGAACGATAGTTGGGTGGAAGAATTGCACGTGTGTACGAGCATTAATACTCTTAGCCATAGACCCTGAACAAGCATGCAGATCAGTTGTTTCTGACTGAAACCTGACTAAATTATCTGCATGCTTGCTTCAGGTGTGTGAGTCAAGAACTGCTGCAGCCAAAGGACTTCAAGGCAACTGTTTTTATGTAAAACGGAAATATGGTAGCCAACATATCCTCAGTTCAGGTTCCCTTTAGGGGCCAGTTCACACTGACACTTATCTGCTAAATGGATCAGTGAAAACGGATGAAATTTCCATTTGAACAGATCAGTTTTCCTTCCTTTACGAATTCAGTTGGTTCAGTTCCGTTTCCCCATACCCTCCCCCCTTCCCCTGAACGGTCCGATTCTTAGCCAGTGTGTTTTTAGGATCCACTTCTTATTGCCTCCCATGCAGTGCTTCAGCGTCAGTTTCTGCTCCGCTGTCCGGAAAATTCGCTGCAGCACCAAACTTGCGGTCCGTTCAGCGGAGACCTATGTGAATGGATCCATAGGTTTACATTGGATGCATTAGCATCCGTTACAATCCTTTCAGTTATGATCTGCAACCAGACTTTTTATTGCCAGTGTGAACCAAGCCTAAAGCATAATTTCACCAAGAAATTGCCAGCCCATCATCAGCAGGACAAAAATAACAGCCAGGTAGTGTAGTGCTCTCCCTGAAAATACTTTACTGTTGAGGGCCCGTTTCACACAAGTGATTAGTGGGCGATTCCTGCTAATCACCGAAGCACTAGCGCTTCTTAAAGTGCTAGCGCAATTATTAACCCTATAGTAGTGATCTCACTTTGGCGATCGCTGGTGATTCTCGATTAGTGGCAATTGCAAAAACGTGTTACCTGCAGCATTTTGCCACAAGCACTGATTGCATTTGCTCAATGAACGCATATTTGTCCAGTGATTTTTCTGTGTTAATGGCAGAAAAACGACCTGCGCAAAATGTTAGCGCAAAGCGACTGCAAATGTGAATGGGCCCTTAAGGTAGCCATACACTGGTTGATTTGCCATTAGATCGACCAACTGACAGATCCCTATCTGATCGAATCTGGCTGCCTTTACTGCAAACAGATTGTGAATCGATTTCAGCCTGAAACCGATCACAATCTGTTGAGCTGCTCCTGCCGCCTGTCCCCCCTCCCCATATACATTACCTGAAGCTGTCTCCGGGTCCTCTTCTCCGCGCTGCACCCCAGCATCCCGCACCGCATCCCAGCGTACACTGTGTCACTCCGTGACCAGGAAGTTCAAATAGAGCGCCCTCTATTTGAACTTCCTGGTCACTGGAGTGACACAGGAAGTTAATGTACGCTGGGATGGAAGCAGGAACAGAGCGGTGCAGCGCGGAGAAGATGCCCGGGAGCCAGCGTCAGGTAATGTATACCTGTATCGGATCGGCCGCCGCTAGCGACGCGCTCCCTACCCGCGGGCGATCGACGGTAATTTCCCGCACGGCGCGATCGACGGACCGATCCAATTTCAGGAGGAAATCGGATTGGCAGGTGCGTTTAGTGCGAACGATTGGCAGCAGATTCGATCCCAGTGATCGAATCTGCTGTCGAAACGGCGGCAAATCGAGCCAGTGTATGGCCAGCTTTACTCTACAGAATGAAAATGGTCACCCAATCCCACTGAAAAGTTAATAGAAACCTCCTGTCTGTAGGTCATCCTCACAAAGTCAATCAGGAAAGCTCATTATAAAACTAACTTTTGTTTTAATGAAATTACTGTGACAACATTGTTCTGTGACTAGTGCAGACAAAAGGCAGGAGTGTGAATGATTTACTGGCAGCCCATTCCCAGCACATGGGGGAGGTCTGGGCTATATAAGGACTCACATCACACCCTGCTCTTCCTCTATTGCAAAACCATATACTGATTGCTGTCTCATGCACATATAAATTTTATTGCTGCCATAGCTGCTTAATGCTGAATCACAACACATTAAAATAACACAGACATTTAAAATCACTACCTGGCCAGGAGCGCTTGCAATTCATATGAGGGACCTGACCCATGTATATATGCAGCGCTATCGCCCAGCCTTAGCCTATGCATACAACGCTTTGCACCACATGGGTCAATGAGGTCCTCAAACCACCACCGCTACACCCTGCACACTGTGCTCCGCTGGATCAAACTACACACTCTCTGCACGGGATGTATATCCTCCTGGTAATGGCTTAATACGGAAGTCCGCTTGGAGAGATCAGGCTTTGTTTGCATATACAGATCTGCCTCATGACACATTGGGGTTGGCTATTCATCTGATTTAGCTTGACAAGTAACGTCACGTAATAGCTTGCGATACTTGCGCGTTCAGGAGGCGGACTCCAGTCCGCTTGACTTCCAGAATTCCAGTGCACTGAGTCACTTGATCACGTAGACGTCTCTGATGCCACTCTTATCAAAAGCAGCTCAACGGTATATTCTTGTAGCTCTTGTTTAATGCAGCTAGGGATCCCGGCGGTGTGGAGTATCGCTCAGCGTGCCGGCGTTTGCACGTGGGAGGCCAGCGCGAGCACTCCTGCGGTAGCCACGCCTACCGACGCGTTTTGCCCCGCCCACGGGGCTTTTTCAAGGTAGCGGATAGCGATAGGTCTGAGCCTCTCTCCTCTTATGCTCATTTACTCAAAGCTCCACCTCCAGCTTATGTTCTCCATGGCAACAAGTGCCTCCGCTGATTTAATTTTCCTAGTAGCGGTGGGAATGACTAATAGCAGGGAGAGGTGTACTAAAATTCATGCTCATTCATTATACTCCATTTCTTTTTCAAATTGTTTCACCGGCAATGATATAGGATAATAATATTCTGATCACTAATTGTATATTGATTTTTGACATTTCCACATCAGAAAAACAGATCATCCCTGCTATAAGAAGTACACCAGATTTAGATCAGTGTTCAGGCCTCTGGGTATTAGTGTCCCCAGACGATAGATCCAGGTTTGTTCAATCTTATAGAGATCTTTTTCGATATCGCCACCTCGAAAGGGAATACGTTGTTTAATTATACCCTTAAATGTCAGGCCATCAGGCCTGCCATTATGGTAATCCCTGAAATGTTTCCCCAAGGGGCTATCTAGATCTTGATTACGGATGTTTCCAACATGGTCACCAATACGTTTGCTTAGCCGATTTTTTGTTTTACCTATATACAGGAGATTGCAGGGGCATCTAATCACATATACTACTCTGGTTGAGTTACAATTTATATTGTCACGTATGTCGAATGACATCGTGCCATCGTGGTTGGTGAAGGTTTTTGTCCTCTCCACATACCTGCAATTAACACATGATCCACAGGGGAACATCCCCTCTCTCACAGGATATCTGTCCAACCATGTCGCAGGCTGTGAGGAGCGGAACTCTGATCTCACCAAACGGTCTTTTAGATTTTTTACTTTTCGTGCCGTCATGAAGGGTCTTTCCCCTACACGTCTTTTTATTTCATTGTCCAGCATGAGAACATGCCAGTGTTTTTGGAAGGATTTTTGTAAATCAAACCAATGAGGACCAAAGTCTGACACAAATCTTATTACTTCGTCCCTAGAGCCGGGGGTTTTCTTCTTTTTCTTTACCGTGATTAGAGAGTCTCTCTCCTTTTCTGCCAGGGCACCAATTGCCTCATCAATAATTGGTTCAGGGTAGCCTCGCTCTAAAAATCGGGACTTTAGTTCATCTGATTCTTTACTATAATCTTTTCCCTGTGAACGATTTCGCTTAATACCCTGCTCTTCCTCCTGCTACCTGGACCCTCTCCTGCCCAGTCCTCACTGTCTGCCCTGACCATACACAGCTAATGAAAATGAACGCCATCCTCCTCATCAGCCTGTGCTACTTACTTCATGCATCTTACAAGTCAGGTAAGTCTTCATATTAAACACTTTAAAAAATTGCTTCTAAAAAAGTACCGGAAATCACTGTACGAAGTGCTAGCAAAATTTTGAACGATTGTCATTTATAATTGCAATTGGGCGCACAGCCTCATGTTTTAATAGTTAACCTCCTTGCCGGTTATCCCGAGCTCTGCTCCGGGTAACCTGCGCAGGAGGATTTCTCAGGCCCCGCTGGGACAATTTTCACTTTTTTTTTTATTGCACGCAGCTAGCACTTTGCTAGCTGCGTGCATATCTCGATCGCTGCTGATTCGCCGCTACCCGCCGCGCCGCCCCCCCCAGACCCTTTGTGCAGTCTGGCCAATCAGTGCCAGGCAGCACTGAGGGGTAGATCGGGATTCCCTGTAATGTCCCACTGTCCGTGACGTCATCCCGCCCCATCGCCATGGCGACGGGGAAGCCGAGCAGGAAATCCCGTTTTGAACGGGATTTCCTGCTTGCAGAGATAGGTAGGGGGATGCCGCTTGTCAGCGGCTATCATGTAGCTAGCGCTAGGCTAGCTACATGAATAAAAAAAAAAAAAAAAAAGTGCTGCGCCGCCCCCTTGCCGAAATAATTGGAACGGCAATGGGGTTAAAGACACCTGAAGTGAGAGGGATACTGAGTTTGCCATATTTATTTCCTTTTAAACCATATCAGCTGCCTAGAGTCCTGCTTACCTTTCATTCCCTGTCACACTCCCTGTCACATTGCATGGGCACCAATTCCGTAACCCGGAGGCATGTTACTATGTAATAACAGGGAGGTCAGGGAGGAGAGAGGCCCCTGCAAGGATGAAGTTGGAGAGTGCACAGAGCCACAGACAGAGAGAAGCAGGCTTGCTGGGACAAGTGAGGTTACTCTGCCAATGGCATTGCAGGGGCCCTGGGAAGTATAGTGGGAGGGGGGATCTTATAGGGCCCCTACAAATTACCCCCTTTGCCTCTATGTAATGTAAGCACTAGCCCTGCCATCCATCAGTGCCTTTCCTCAATGTCTTACCCGATGCAGAGTTAGCTCATGGAAACACTGACATGGTGGCACCAGTTTATTCATGGCAGGGCCGGTTTAAGCAACAATGGGGCCCCAGGGCAAAATAAACCTGGGGGTCCCCCCAACAGATACCCCGGAACAAAAATCGGCATTAAGGGACCTTTTTTGCAGCTGGTATAGTCAGGGTGTGAAGCCCCAATCGGTCGGAGCTCCACATTCTGGCTACCCCAGCCTGCATGGGGGACAAGGGGTTAAAAAGTTTCAGGAGGGGGGACCCCACAATTTTTTTTTTTAAATTCCCACACTCTAATCATAAAAAAAACTTGGGAAAATAGGAAAAAATGCCAGGGATCTTCATACAGCCATATTGCGGCTGTATAGCGATCCCTGGCCAAAGCGCTGCAGCTGCTTTTGGACCCCCTGGAAACCCCATCAGGAAATGTATTGCTCTTTCTTTTGATGCATGTAAAATTACACTACCGTTAGGTTTGCTACTAAAAGTGACATTTACCGCATTTAAAAGTATACTTTTTTCCTTCGAAACTGTAAAATCGATTTTCTCAAAAACTATAAAAGTCTTTTTGAAAAATTGTTTTTTTCCTCTTATTCCCAATGATCTCCTTAACATATCCTGCAAATTTGTGGTTTCTAGCATTAAAGGTGGATTTGCTATTAACCATTAAAGTCGGCAGGTTTTTAAATGTGTATTTTTTTTCCTTTGAAACTTTAAAATCGATTTTCTCAAAAACTATAAGGTAGATTTGAAAAAAAAAAATTCCTCTTGTAGCCACTGGGGGCCCCTACAAGCTCTGGGGCGCTGGGGCAATTGCCCCCTTTGCCTCTATGGTAGCGCCACCCCTGATTCATGGCATACAGAGCAGCAGCCCTCCCCTCCTGTGCCTCACTCTCTCTCTCCTCCGGGCCAGTCTTGTCATGATGCCAGGATGGCACTGATGTGAAGGCAGCACTAGTAGAAGGATGAGTCTGTGTGGTCATGAGGAGAGGAAGGTAGCCAGAAGAGGACAAACATGCTCTAAATATAAATTTGGTGCCAATGCTTCCCTGCAGACAAAAGGTGGCTACTGGAGAGACATTAGAGGCAAAATCCGACTAACAGGATGGGCACCTCTTACTCCAAGCTCCGCATTCGCAGCTGATGCAAGGCCTACTCTCCATGTGGTCATGCCACTGCATAGGTGCATGCGGATCCATAGCATGTTCTGTTATGTATGCCAGTTTTTCATCTATACCCCTCTTAATTGTTAAGCGCTGCATAATGTCATTTTCATAAATAAAAGATAATAATCCAGCCCCGGGGCAATGTCTATACTGACATACTGCAACAAGGTTACAATGGATTTTAAACCCAGAAGTACAGGGAAGCTGGCTAGTTACTCGGGCACTGAGTAGCCACATGCATAAGTCCGCTTTTCCACAGACAGTTGAATGGTGTGCTCAGCAAGCAGTTACCAGGCAGCAGCAAGCAGTTGTGAGTTTTTAAGAGCGATTTCACTGCCTATTAACTGTCTGGAAAAGAGGCCTCAGTTTTTGTGGTAGATGGGCAATAAGATGCAAATAATTTCTAGTTGATGCAGCATTATGTAAAAATTTGTATGCAAATTTATGCAGCTTGAAAATGCGCTAATCAAATCCTGCTGAGGTAAAATTCAAATCGTCCATTTTCAAGCTGCATCAATTTCCATACAAAACTTGCATAATCCTGCATCAACTTGAAATTATTTGCATCTCATTGACCATCCCCTAGAAGGCAAGAAGATAACCTCTTTACTGCTGATGAAGACTTCTGGAGGAACCTGTTTAAGGCCTAGTGCACACCAGAGAGTTTCGGCTGCGGTTTGCGATCCGCTTGCGGGTGCGGATCCGCTTGGGTAATGTATTTCAATGGGCTGGTGCACACCAGAGCGGGAGGCGTTTTGCAGAAACGCATACTCCCGGGCTGCTGCAGATTTTGGATTGCGGATGCGTTTCTGCCTGAATGTTAAGTATATGAAAAACGCAAACCGCTCTGAAAAATGGCACTTCAGAGCGGTTTGCCAGGCGTTTTTTGTTACAGTAGCTGTTCAGTAACAGCTTTACTGTAACAATATATGAAATCTACTACACCAAAAACGCTTCCCAAAACCGCAAAATGCTAGCTGAAACGCTACAGAAAAAGAAGAAAAAGAGTTTCAAAATCTGCTAGCATTTTGCGGATCTGCTAGCGGTTTTTGGTGTGCACCAGGCCTAACTGAATTTTCCACCAAAAAAAAAAAAAAAACAACTTAAGGAATCCTGGAGTAAGGCTACTTTCACAGTGGGACATTGCGTTTTGATGTGGTTAAAGTCGCAACGTAAACTAACAATGCAACGTCCCAAACATGTCATAACGCAACTCTATGCCCTGTTATTGTCGCATACAGTAGGCATACAGGCAATGAAAAGTATGCTTCCAGGTCATTACTGAGCATGTGCAAACAGTCCAATGCAGTTAACGTGTATAACCAACAGCATGCAGCACTTTCTAATAATGCTACACGTTACACACAAACGCAACGTGTGCACTGTGAATGTTGCACAGACATAGTATTGCTGTGCGTTAGTCCATGTTAAATCATTTTCTAATGTGCGACTTTAGCGTTGCACTGTGAAAGAGGCCTAAAAGCATCATTGCATCTAAATATATTAATAATAATCATAATAACCATAATTTCATGGATAGTTCTGTATCACTCAGTTAACTTTGAGCTTATTTTAAATTTTGAAAGAACTGTCTGACTGCAACAGACAACTGATGAACTTTATTTTCTTACAGTGTCAAAAGCCAATCCAATACTCTGTGATGAAGACAACTGCGATAACATTTTTTTCAGGTAAAGTTACAATGTTTCTTCCATGCCTAGTGCCAGAAAGCATCTATAGGGGCAGCTGCCTCTGGGGTGGGTGGGCAGAGAATATGAGCAACACTACACCGCAGGGACTTTAAAGGCTTTTTTTTTTTTTTTTTTTTTTAGTGCTGGCGATGAAAGGACAACTAATGAAATGGATATGGAGGCTGCCATATTTCTTTCCTATTCAACAATTCCAGTTACCTGGCTATCTTGCTGATCCTCTGCCTCTAATACTTTTAGCCACAGCCCCTGAACAAGCATGCAGCAGATCAGGTGTTTGACATTGTCAGATCTGACAAGATTAGCCACATGCTTGTTTCTGGTGTGAATCAGACAATACTGCAGCCAAATAGCTCAGCCGAGCTGCCAGGCAAATAGTATTGCTTAAAGAGAAAAAAAAAATTATATATATATATATATATATATATATATATATATATATATATATATATATATATTTGTACATAGCAAGGAAATGAACAGCGCTACTTAAAAACAGATGAGTGCCTACCTGCAAAAGAGTGCAAGCCCCACTTATGGGATAAAATGCACACTGAGCATACACATGACCTGTCTGACACTGGAGGATGTTGGTTTCCTGTAACAGCTTGCATGCAACTTGTTAAGTACTCGTCCCTCCCACTGCGAAGAAGTCAATCCTCCATGGGAGGGGACCTAACACTAACTAAATCCTACCTATGCATATGCATAACCTGGGCGCGCTACCAAGTAAAATTGAAAATTGCGCAAAAAGTGGGATCAGCGCATCACCAGGCCGCCTCCGAATGGCCTCCGATCAGAGATGTGCTGAGCCCCCCCAGAGACTGCAAACGCACCTTGAACCCAAACAGAGGCTCTGCATATACACCAAAAGCAAAGCTGTTAAGTGGGAGCGGCTGACCAAATATGAATTAAATTAGTACATAGCAAGGAAATGAACAGCGCTACTTAAAAACAGATGAGTGCCTACCTGCAAAAGAGTGCAAGCCCCACTTATGGGATAAAATGCACACTGAGCATACACATGACCCGTCTACCACTGGAGGATGTTGGTTTCCTGTAACAGCTTGCATGCAACTTGTTAAGTACTCGTCCCTCCCACTGCGAAGAAGTCAATCCTCCATGGGAGGGGACCTAACACTAACTAAATCCTACCTATGCATATGCATAACCTGGGCGCGCTGCCAAGTAAAATTGAAAATTGCGCAAAAAGTGGGATCAGCGCATCACCAGGCCGCCTCCGAATGGCCTCCGATCAGAGATGTGCTGAGCCCCCCCAGAGACTGCAAACGCACCTTGAACCCAAACAGAGGCTCTGCATATACACCCAAAGCAAAGCTGTTAAGTGGAAGCGGCTGACCAAATATGAATTAAATTAGTACATAGCAAGGAAATGAACAGCGCTACTTAAAAACAGATGAGTGCCTACCTGCAAAAGAGTGCAAGCCCCACTTATGGGATAAAATGCACACTGAGCATACACATGACCTGTCTACCACTGGAGGATGTTGGTTTCCTGTAACAGCTTGCATGCAACTTGTTAAGTACTCGTCCCTCCCACTGCGAAGAAGTCAATCCTCCATGGGAGGGGACCTAACACTAACTAAATCCTACCTATGCATATGCATAACCTGGGCGCGCTACCAAGTAAAATTGAAAATTGCGCAAAAAGTGGGATCAGCGCATCACCAGGCCGCCTCCGAATGGCCTCCGATCAGAGATGTGCTGAGCCCCCCCAGAGACTGCAAACGCACCTTGAACCCAAACAGAGGCTCTGCATATACACCAAAAGCAAAGCTGTTAAGTGGGAGCGGCTGACCAAATATGAATTAAATTAGTACATAGCAAGGAAATGAACAGCGCTACTTAAAAACAGATGAGTGCCTACCTGCAAAAGAGTGCAAGCCCCACTTATGGGTAGTGGCTGGATAGTGTACTGGTTAAGGGCTCTGCCTTTGACATGGGAGACCAGGGTTCGAATCCTGGCTAGGTCAAGTACCTATTCAGTAAGGAGTTCAAGGCAAGACTCCCTAACACTGCAGGGTGGCCTCTTGAGCGCGTCCCAGTGGCTGCAGCTCTTGAGCGCTTTGAGTCCGACAGGAGAAAAGCGCTATACAAATGTTCGGATTATTATTATTATTATTATGGGATAAAATGCACACTGAGCATACACATGACCTGTCTACCACTGGAGGATGTTGGTTTCCTGTAACAGCTTGCATGCAACTTGTTAAGTACTCGTCCCTCCCACTGCGAAGAAGTCAATCCTCCATGGGAGGGGACCTAGCACTAACTAAAACCTACCTATGCATATGCATAACCTGGGCGCGCTACCAAGTAAAATTGAAAATTGCGCAAAAAGTGGGATCAGCGCATCCCCAGGCCGCCTCCGAATGGCCTCCGATCAGAGATGTGCTGAGCCCCCCCAGAGGCTGCAAACGCACCTTGAACCCAAACAGAGGCTCTGCATATACACCAAAAGCAAAGCTGTTAAGTGGGAGCGGCTGACCAAATATGAATTAAATTAGTACATAGCAAGGAAATGAACAGCGCTACTTAAAAACAGATGAGTGCCTACCTGCAAAAGAGTGCAAGCCCCACTTATGGGATAAAATGCACACTGAGCATACACATGACCTGTCTACCACTGGAGGATGTTGGTTTCCTGTAACAGCTTGCATGCAACTTGTTAAGTACTCGTCCCTCCCACTGCGAAGAAGTCAATCCTCCATGGGGGGGCTCAGCACATCTCTGATCGGAGGCCATTCGGAGGCGGCCTGGTGATGCGCTGATCCCACTTTTTGCGCAATTTTCAATTTTACTTGGTAGCGCGCCCAGGTTATGCATATGCATAGGTAGGATTTAGTTAGTGTTAGGTCCCCTCCCATGGAGGATTGACTTCTTCGCAGTGGGAGGGACGAGTACTTAACAAGTTGCATGCAAGCTGTTACAGGAAACCAACATCCTCCAGTGGTAGACAGGTCATGTGTATGCTCAGTGTGCATTTTGTCCCATAAGTGGGGCTTGCACTCTTTTGCAGGTAGGCACTCATCTGTTTTTAAGTAGCGCTGTTCATTTCCTTGCTATGTACTAATTTAATTCATATTTGGTCAGCCGCTCCCACTTAACAGCTTTGCTTTTGGTGTATATGCAGAGCCTCTGTTTGGGTTCAAGGTGCGTTTGCAGTCTCTGGGGGGGCTCAGCACATCTCTGATCAGAGGCCATTCGGAGGCGGCCTGGTGATGCGCTGATCCCACTTTTTGCGCAATTTTCAATTTTACTTGGTAGCGCGCCCAGGTTATGCATATGCATAGGTAGGATTTAGTTAGTGTTAGGTCCCCTCCCATGGAGGATTGACTTCTTCGCAGTGGGAGGGACGAGTACTTAACAAGTTGCATGCAAGCTGTTACAGTAAACCAACATCCTCCAGTGGTAGACAGGTCATGTGTATGCTCAGTGTGCATTTTATCCCATAAGTGGGGCTTGCACTCTTTTGCAGGTAGGCACTCATCTGTTTTTAAGTAGCGCTGTTCATTTCCTTGCTATGTACTAATTTAATTCATATTTGGTCAGCCGCTCCCACTTAACAGCTTTGCTTTTGGTGTATATGCAGAGCCTCTGTTTGGGTTCAAGGTGCGTTTGCAGTCTCTGGGGGGGGGCTCAGCACATCTCTGATCGGAGGCCATTCGGAGGCGGCCTGGTGATGCGCTGATCCCACTTTTTGCGCATATATATATATTTATATATATATATTTTTTTTTTCTCTTTAAGCAATACTATTTGCCTGGCAGCTCGGCTGAGCTATTTGGCTGCAGTATTGTATTATATATAGCCTCCATGTCCCTCTTGTTACAGTTGTCTTTTAAGGTAAATTTAGATTAGAATAAACTCTACCTTGGAATCATAGAATTGTATGGGCAGTGAGCTGAGATGCAGAATTAAGCCTGGAACCCACAACAAGTCCCAATCGCTAGCGGTTTTAAATTAGTGTTTTGTAAGCGATTTCATTTTCCGGCAATTTTTGGTAGCAAAGTGTAAGCGATTTTTAATCCTGATATGTATGTATGTATGTATGTATGTATGTATGTATGGATAGATATACTTTACAGTTTTCAGTAGTTTATTACACACAAATCACTGTGTAGAGATTCATGAGCGATTTGCCAGTACTTTAAAGCGCAAACGCTCCCAAAATGCTGCATGTCCTGCGATTGCCATTTTGCTAATCGCAATCGCTACTGTGGAATTTGTTACATTTACATCGGCAGAGCGTTTAAGGAGATCACTAGCGATTTACAGCTATTCCTAAACACTCAAAAAAGCGGTCTAGTGGGTTCCAGCCCTTATTCGGCAACACAGCTGAGCACTGTGAACAAGGCCTAAAAGCGCTCGAAGGTTATGCTCTATCCAAGATGCAATTTTTTAGTATTATTTTGTTCTGTTCACCAAAAGGTGTGCATTGTAAATGTTGCAAGTTAGAATTTAAACTATCAATAAGTGTATTTGTTGTTTATCACTTGTTAGAACTGCATGAATTTACCACATAATATTGTGTGTGTTTTATCATCCAGGAGAAATAGTGATGTCTGCTAACAAACCAGGAGAATATAGAAAAGATGAAGGATATAAGAGCTCTGGAGAAAACTCTCCATTTTACAGACAAGATGGGATATGATTGCTCTGCAGATATATCTCAACTCTACAGTCAGATGAAGGCTCGGGCAATAATTCACCACTGTACAGAAAAGATAAGGGATATAAGAGTTCTGGATATCTGCTTGCACAACATGCATAGGCAGAAGAAAGTTCAGGAGATTTACCTCTACCATAATAGACTGAATGGGGGTTCTGGAGACAAAAAACATAAATGACTAAGCAGGAGGATGGAAAAGACATTTCAGAAGATACAAGTGCCCAGGTTGAACAAAATGTAGTAGTGGAGGGATAATAAAACAAAGTACATACTGTCCGTTCCCTATCCCCCATGCCATTGTTTTGTCTTGAATGTCTATAGGATGTTAAAGTGTACATATTTTATATTTCACTTGATGGCCTTGTTTTTATTTATATATTCAGGTTTCTAAATAAAACTTGTTTTTTACTAAAAACTAGTATTTGTGATCCAACAGAGTCCAAGTATTTACAGACCGGATATGGCAGTTTGCCTGTTTCGACTAGAGATGGTCAATGAGATGCTAATGTTATGCTAAATCATGCAGTTTAGAAAATAGGCCAACCATTTCAGCTGCTGCAACTAATAATAAATCTTACCAGTGCTGATCTAATTGTGGAATCTTTTTTTTTTTACATAAGTCTTGCATAAACTTTGTATTCCCGTCTCATTGACCATTTTTTTTTTTATTATATGCCACACTGCCGAATGGGAGTACTGGCAATAATAAATGTCTGACATTGACAGTCAAGGCCTAACCAATATATACAAATAAATGGTCTTATTAACCGCTTATCCTGTGTAAAATGAACCTTAATATATGCTACTACAGTAAAAACACAGGTGAAAAAAAGTTTCTGGACTGGTTGCAAACCTACATAGGACTTGTTTGTCAGTCAGTAATAGGTGTCTGGTTCAGATCAAGGGTCTTTGCTGATCCCACTTTCTCCCCCCTCCCCCCAAGTAAGCATACAGTGGGGTGTAGCTATCTCAACTGATCTCAGACACTCAAACTATCTAGTCACAATTATGCCCATGTATCCAGATTCAGAGTATAAATATAATTATGTCTAAAACGTGGGTGCACTCAGCTCAATTCCCATTGAGGGGTCTGCCTATCAGAGTGATCCCTGGGTTATTCACCATAGTAACCCCATAGGGATCAAATGTATAGGTATGTGTACCTTCACAGAAGTTAAACTGGGATAGAGATAGATCGATAGATATATATCATACAATAGAGTGCATAAACATAAATCGGTGAAACTCAACAATTGTTTCACCCCTTAAAAGGGGCGTCAGCAGGAGAATATAGTGCACAACATACAAAGCAAATCCTCCACCCCACAACAAAGTTTCCCCCAGCAACAGCCCGAATCAGAGCTAAAAGGGGTAGCCATCTGGCAAGCTTTAAATAGGATCCAGGAGGAATAGTATACGCCCACCCTCTGTGAGCCACACCCTCCTAAAATACCCAATCCATGTTACCTCCATGTAGGTATATCCTCATAGAATCCACAGTATCCAGTTACACAAGCTCTGAGTGCTGCACGCCTTATCTGCATGCCACAACTCAGTGTGCATTCCAGCCCTCACTCTCAGTCATCATGTCACTTCCTGCGATGTCACTTCGGTTATTGTAACTAAGGCAACTGGGTTGTTGTTTGCTAACCGGGAGAGTGAATATATGCACTGCCGCTGCATGGATGCGTAAAAATCACACATCTTGTAATTGTAGCAACTGAGCTCTTAATTACCAGCAGGGAGAGTGGTGTTCACAGTAATTTTATTAGCTATCTCAGCCCGCTGCTGTGTATTAAAGGGAAAATGGAGAGATATATGGAGGCTACCATGTTTATTTCCTTTTAAGCAAGACCAGTTGCCTGGCAGCCTCGCTGTTCCTCTGCTTCTAATACTATTAGCCATAGCCCCTGAACAAGCATGCAGCAGATCAGGTGTTTCAGACTTTAAAGTCAGATCTGACAAGACTAGCTGCATGCTTGTTTCTGGTGTTATTCAGATACTACAGCAGAGGAATAGACCAGCAGGGCTGCCAGGCAACTGGTAGAGATGTCGCGAACCTCCAATTTTCACGAACCGCAATAGACTTCAATGGGGAGGCGAACTTTGAAAAATAGAAAAAATTATGCTGGCCACAAAAGTGATGGAAAAGATGTTTCAAGGGGTCTAACACCTGGAGGGGGGCATGGCGGAGTGGGATACATGCCCAAAGTCCCTAGGAAAAATCTGGATTTGCCAAAGCAGCGTTTTAAGGGCAGAAATCACATTGAATGCTAAATTGCAGGCCTAAAGTGCTTTAAAACATCTTGCATGGGTATACATCAATCAGGGAGTGTAATTAGAGTACTGCTTCACACTGACACACCAAACTCACTGTGTAACGCACTGCAAACAGCTGTTTGCGTAGTGACGGCCGTGCTGGACTGGTGCACAACATGGCCAGAGTGTAGGCCGTGGCGTTTTTCAAGCCCATATGGTCGCCGGGCTGTGGTAGCTCAATGATAGAACAACAGTGACTGTCCAGCTGATCAAATTTGGTCTGACCACAATGAAGCAACGACCTTATTAACTTTTGTGTCCCACCCCCACCCGAGACACTCAAATAGCCGGCGGTCATTGCTTCATTGTGATACGCAAGCCCCTTCACCGCGGCAAGGTAATGATCATGAAGGGGGATGGGCACATGTACATGCCTTTTGGTTTTTTGTTGCAGCCGCCCGCAGTGCAGCCAGAAAAATTAGCCAGGCATGTACACGCACCAGAAAAATTAGTGTAGCGGCCGCTGCTAGCAGCGGCCTTAAAAATTCAGGAATCCGCCTAGAGTCCTGGACCCTGTTGGTGGTGGCGGAGAAGGCAAGCGGCCTGCAGGCAGAGATGCTGTGTGTGGGGACTGACTTAGTCTTCGATCGTGCAGTAGCCCTCCGTGATCCATTCCTCATTCATTTTGATAAAGGTCAGGTACTGAACACTGTCATAACTTAGGCGAATTCTCTTCTCAGTAACTATGCATCCAGCTGCACTGAAGGTCCTTTCTGACAGGACGCTTGCGGTAGGGCAAGAGAGAAGTTGTATGGCAAATTGGGACAGCTCTGGCCACAGGTCAAGCCTGCGCAACCAGTAGTCCAAGGGTTCATCTTCGCTTATCGCAGTGTCTACATCCACACTCAAGGCCAGGTAGTCTGCTACCTGCCGGTCCAGGCATTGGTGGAGGGTGGATCCGGAAGGACTATGGCGAGGAGTTGGACTAAAGAACGTCCGCATGTCTGACATCACCCTGAAATTGCAGGAGCATCCTGTCCTTGCCTGCGTGGACTTAGGAGGAGGGGGGTTAGTGCCAGTGGTACCTTGATTGCGTTGTGCAGCCATATCACCCTTAAACGCATTGTAAAGCATCATCGACAGCTTGTTCTGCATCCTTTCTGCCTTGTGTTGAGTTGGTAACAGGTCCGCCACTTTGTGCCTGCACCGAGGGTCTAGCAGCGTGGCCACCCAGTACAGGTCATTCAACTTGAGTTTTTTTATACGGGGGTCCCTCAACAGGCTGGACAACATGAAAGAGGACATCTGCACAAAGCTGGATGCAGACGTACTCTCCATCTCCTCTTGCTCTTCCTCAGTGACGGGATGCAACTCCTCTTCCTCCCCCCAGCCACGAACAATACCACGAGAATGTGGAGCAGCAGAAGCCCCCTGTGACGGCTGCCGCGGTTGTTCTTCTTCCGCCGCCTCTTCCTCCTCCACAGAAACACCTTCCTCATCATCACCATCATCAGAGTCTGACTCCTCTCCTTTCCCACACGACTCCTCTTCTTCCTCCTCCTCCTCCTCCTCCCCCCTCTGTGCTGCCGCAGGTGTTGTGGGAACATCGGGTTTGGGTGTAAATGGCTCCCATGACTCCTGCTGCCATAACTCTTCTCGTTCATGCTCCTCCACAGCTGTATCCACCTCTCTACGCACGGCACGCTCCAGGAAGTAGGCGTAGGGGATTAAGATGCTGATGGTGCCCTCATCGCGACTCACCAGTTTGGTCACCTCCTCAAAGGGCTCCATAACCCTGCATGTATTTCGCATCAGTGTCCAGTTGTTGGGCCACAACATCCCCATCCTCCCAGATTGTGTCCTTGTACTGTAATGATACAGGTACTGGGTGACGGCTTTCTCCTGGTCTAGCAAGCGAGAGAACATCAGCAGGGTGGAATTCCAGTGCAGCGAGTCGGGCTATCGCAAATCAGGTGTCTCACCGGCAAGTTGTTTCTACGCTGAATGTCCGCAAAGCGTGCCATGGCCTTGTAAGAGCGCCTGAAATGCCCACACAAAACTTCCTAGCCTGCTTCAGGACGTCCTCTAAGCCTGGGTACTTAGACACTAGTGTTGGGCGAACATCCAGAAGTTCGGATTCGGGGTCGTTCGGCCGAACATGCCCCCGATATTCGGCATGTTCGGGCCGAACCTAGAACCCAATGCTAGTCTATGGGGACCCCGAATATGTCCCTTTGGGGCCCCCTATAGGGTCCCAGCATAAAGGGAGAGCATGCCCCGAGGGAGGGGGGGTCGGAAATGCCCCCCACCCCTCCCCGCTAAGCTCTCCCTTTTGCTGGACCCTATAAAATTAAATAGAAGTCCCCCGAAAGTACCTTGCAGGCTGGCAGGAGGAGGGCAGGAAGAGGGCAGCCGGAGATCCTAGGCGCTAGTACCATCTGGTACTTCTGCCCTCTCTCTGACGCACTTCCTGTTTACATTTGAAGTCACATCAAGAGAGAGCAGAAGTACCGCGATGACACGTACAAGGGTACGCGTCATCTACATGATGACACGTACCCTCGTACGCGTCATCGCGGTACTTCTGCTCTCTCTTGACGCGACTTCAAATGTAAACAGGAAGTGCGTCAGAGAGAGGGCGGAAGTACCAGATGTACCAATTTTTTGTATTTTTTTTTCTCTTTTTCCATCCAATAACCTTCCAGGTGGACCGAGCGAACGACTAACCAGCTGCAGCACTGATGGTGCATCCTGACGGAACATTGCACGTCTGTCAGCTTACACACAAGTCGGTGCATGCAGTGCTGCAGGACGAGATTTCTCCTCCGCAGTCAAAAAGATACGTTTGCCGAGGCATATGGGCCGAGGAGTGGTGTTGGGGTTTCATATGCTTTGGCAAACACTTTGTATCAAAAAAGAACTCTGGCAATGATTTGTTCATTCACATCGATCGGTGTGAATGGATAAATCAGGTTTGCCAGGGCATACGAGCTGGTGGGTTTGGATTTTTGGGGTGGCAGCTCCTATGTCCTGGCAGACGCCTTCCCCTCCTTTTTGTATTGTTTTGTCTTTTTTCTTCTCTCTTTTTTCTATCCAGACCGACCAATCAGCTGCAGCACTGATGGTGCATCCTGACAGAACATTGCGCGTCTGTCAGCTTACACACAAGTCGGTGCATGTAGCGCTGCAGGACGATATTTCTTCTCCGCAGTCAAAAAGATACGTTTGCCGAGCCATATGGGTCAAGGAGTGGTGTTGGGGTTTCATATGCTTTGGCAAACACTTTGTATCAAAAAAGAACTCTGGCAATGATTTGCTCATCCACATCGATCGGTGTGAATGGATAAATCAGGTTTGCCAGGGCATACGAGCTGGTGGGTTTGGATTTTTGGGGCGGCAGCTCCTATGTCCTGGCAGACGCCTTCCCCTCTTTATTTTTTTCAAATTTTTTTGGCAGATATTTTTTCATCCACATTGATTGATTGATTGATTGTTTGACGTTCATTTTTCCTTTCAGCCCAGAGTGCATTACCCTTATGCCCAATATAAGGCGTATAGCAGAAACTCCTAATACTGGCCATACATGTAATGATTGCAGAGACCCTAAAATGCCAGGACAGACCCCACGAATGATGCCATTTTGGAAAGAAGACACCCCAAAGTATTCCGTTAGGTGCATGGTGAGTTCATAGAATATTTTATTTTTTGTCACAAGTTAGCAGAAATTGTTTTTTTTTTTTTTCCACAAAATGTCATTTTCCACTAACTTGTGACAAAAAATAAAATTTTCTATGAACTCACCATGGCCCTCATGGAATACCTTAGCGTGTATTCTTTCCAAAATTGGGTCATTTGTGGGGTTTGTTAACTGTCCTGGCAAGTGGGGGGGGGGGGGGGTGCTAAATTGTAAGCATCCCTGTAAAGCCTGAAGGTGCTCATTGGACTTTGGGCCCCTTAGCGCAGTTAGGGTGCACAAAAGTGCCACACATGTGGTACCACCGTACTCACGAGAAGTAGTTTAATGTGTTTTGGGGTGTATTTTTACACATACCCATGCTGGGTGGGAGAAATATCTCTGTAAATGGACAATTGTGTGTAAAAAAAAATCAAAAGATTGTCATTTACAGAGATATTTCTCCCACCCAGCATGGGTATATGTAAAAATACACCCCAAAACACATTATACTACTTCTGAGTACGGCGATACCACATGTGTGGCACTTTTTTGCACCCTAACTGCGCTAAGGGGCCCAACGTCCAATGAGTACCTTTAGGATTTCACAGGTCATTTTGAGAAATTTCATTTCAAGACTACTCCTCACGGTTTAGGACCCCTAAAATGCCAGGACAGTATAGGAACCCCACAAATGACCCCATTTTAGAAATTAGACACCCCAAGGTATTCCGTTAGGAGTACGGTGAGTTCATAGAAGATTTTATTTTTTGTCACAAGTTAGCGGAAATTGCTTTTTATTAGATTTTTTCACAAAGTGTCATTTTCCGCTAACTTGTGACAAAAAATAAAATCTTCTATGAACTCACCGTACTACTAACGGAATACCTTGGGGTGTCTTCTTTCTAAAATGGGGTCATTTGTGGGGTTCCTATACTGTCCTGGCATTTTAGGGGCCCTAAACCGTGAGGAGTAGTCTTGAAATGAAATTTCTCAAAATGACCTGTGAAATCCTAAAGGTACTCATTGGACTTTGGGCCTCTTAGCGCAGTTAGGGTGCAAAAAAGTGCCACACATGTGGTATCGCCGTACTCAGGAGAAGTAGTATAATGTATTTTGGGGTGTATTTTTACACATACCCATGCTGGGTGGGAGAAATATCTTTGTAAATGACAATCTTTTGCTTTTTTTACACACAATTGTCCATTTACAGAGATATTTCTCCCACCCAGCATGGGTATGTGTAAAAATACACCCCAAAACACATTATACTACTTCTCCTGAGTACGGCGATACCACATGTGTGGCACTTTTTTGCACCCTAACTGCGCTAAGAGGCCCAAAGTCCAATGAGTACCTTTAGGATTTCACAGGTCATTTTGAGAAATTTTATTTCAAGACTACTCCTCACGGTTTAGGGCCCCTAAAATGCCAGGAAAGTATAGGAACCCCACAAATGACCCCATTTTAGAAAGAAGACATCCCAAGGTATTCCGTTAGGAGTACGGTGAGTTCATAGAAGATTTTATTTTTTGTCACAAGTTAGCGGAAAATGACACTTTGTGAAAAAATCTAATAAAAAGCAATTTCCGCTAACTTGTGACAAAAAAATAAAATCTTCTATGAACTCACCGTACTACTAACGGAATACCTTGGGGTGTCTTCTTTCTAAAATGGGGTCACTTGTGGGGTTCCTATACTGCCCTGGCATTTTAGGGGCCCTAAACCGTGAGGAGTAGTCTTGAAATGAAATTTCTCAAAATGACCCGTGAAATCCTAAAGGTACTCATTGGACTTTGGGCCCCTTAGCGCAGTTAGGGTGCAAAAAGTGCCACACATGTGGTATTGCCGTACTCAGGAGAAGTAGTATAATGTGTTTTGGGGTGTATTTGTACACATACCCATGCTGAGTGGGAGAAAGATCTCTGTAAATGGACAATTGTGTGTAAAAAAAATCAAAAGATTGTCATTTACAGAGATATTTCTCCCACCCAGCATGGGTATGTGTAAAAATACACCCCAAAACACATTATACTACTTCTCCTGAGTACGGCAATACCACATGTGTGACCCCTTTTTGCAGCCTAGGTGCACTAAGGGGCCCAACGTCCAATGAGCACCTTTAGGCTTTACAGGGGTGCTTACAATTTAGCACCCCCCAAAATGCCAGGACAGTAAATACACCCCACAAATGACCCCATTTTGGAAAGTAGACACTTCAAGGTATTCAGAGAGGGCTATGGTGAGTCCGTGGCAGATTTCATTTTTTTTTGTCACAAGTTAGCAGAAATTGATTTTTTTATTTTTTATTTTTTTTGTCTCAAAGTGTCATTTTCCGCTAACTTGTGACAAAAAATACAATCTTCTATGAACTCACCATGCCTCTCAGTGAATACTTTGGGATGTCTTCTTTCCAAAATGGGGTAATTTGGGGGGTATTTATACTATCCTGGAATTTTAGCACCTCATGAAACATGACAGGTGGGCGGAAAAGTCAGAGATGCTGGAAAATGGGAAAATTCACTTTTAGCACCATAGTTTGTAAACGCTATAACTTTTACCCAATCCAATAAATATACACTGAATGGGTTTTTTTTAATCAAAAACATGTTTGTCCACATTTTTCGTGCTGCATGTATACAGAAATTTTACTTTATTTGAAAAATGTCAGCACAGAAAGTTAAAAAAATCATTTTTTTGTCAAAATTCATGTCTTTTTTGATGAATATAATAAAAAGTAAAAATCGCAGGAGCAATCAAATAGCACCAAAAGAAAGCTTTATTAGTGACAAGAAAAGGAGCCAAAATTCATTTAGGTGGTAGGTTGTATGAGCGAGCAATAAACCGTGAAAGCTGCAGTGGTCTGAATGGAGAAAAAGGCTCTGGTCCTTAAGGGGCGAAAAGACTGTGGTCCTTAAGTGGTTAAAGTCTGCCAGGGTGGCTGTGCAGCAGTTTTTTTAGAATTTTTTTTTTAAATCATGTAGCTAGCCTAGCGCTAGCTACATGATGCCCCCTTCCTGCGGCATCCATCCCACCCCTCCGATCGCCACCGGCACGTATGCCCGTAAAGAAATCCCATTCTGACCAGGATTTCTTTTAGGGCTTCCCCCATCGCCACAGCACTGCCTGGCACTGATTGGCCAGGCTGCACAGGGGTCTCGGGGGGGGCCCTGTTACGCGGCAGGTAGCGGTGCATCGGCGGTGCCGATCGTCCCCCACATGCAGCTAGCAAAGTGCTAGCTGCGTGTTTAAAAAAAAAAAAAATATTAAAAATCGGCCCAGAGGGGCCTGAGCGGCACCCTCTGGCGGTAATGGATGAGCTGAGCTCGTCATTACCGCCAAGCTGGTTAAGTTGCATGCACACATTCATACTGACCACCAAATATTAGATATTACACTGGAGCCAGGGGCGTAACTAGAAATCACTGGGCCCCCCTGCAAAATTTTGGATGGGGCCCCCTTCCACCAAAACAAATATAAAAAGGTTTTCCTGCAAAACTATATATATGATTTCCTATCAGTGGCTGAGCAGATGCAGTCATTACAACAATTGTGCAGAGAGCAGAATGTTTTTTCTCTCAGTGCCCTTAGTTATCAGCCTCTCAAGACGGGGCCCCCTGTGGCTTCTGGGTCCCCCTGCATCCCTTGCAGGGTCTATTGTTATGCCCCAGACTGGAGCAATCAAATGTGCCTCATATCTGGTAATGCATACAGTTGTGGTCTGGCCATACAAATGTAACAAATTCTGGCTGCAAGGTTAGAACAATAATATGTTTATAACTATTTTCTCCCTGAGAACTCAAAGCGCTGTGATCCTGCATTGTGCAGTCTCAAAGGCTCAGGAAAAGAAGGGAGTTTTTAGCCTTTTTTAAAGCTGTCCAGAGAAGGAGCCTCATCTCGTACTGATTGTGGAAGTGAGTTCCATAGAGTAGGGGCTACATAGGAAAAGGACCAAGCACCAAATGTTAAGTGTGTCCTGGGAATAACCAGCTTCATCTTGTTGGCAGAGCGGAGGGTGCGTGGACGGGCATAACGTTCCAATAGATCCACTATGTATTTGGGTCCCATGTGGTTTAGAGCCTTGAATGTCAGCAGGCAGATTTTAAAATGGATTCTCCATTTTACTGGCAGCCAATGAAGATTTTGAATAAATGAGAAAATGTGAATAAAGAGAAGATGTTGATGGAGTGCCGGAGTCTGTCCATTTCTTTCGAATGAAGAATTTGAAGTACTGGGATGATGTGTGAGCTGCGGGGGGCATTGGCTAGGAGTCTGGCTGCAGCATTCTGTACTAGCTGTAAGGGGCGCAGAGCCTTATCTGTAGATCTGATGAACAGGGCGTTGCAGTAGTCTAGGCGGGAGGAGACAAATGCATGAACTAGGGCAGGTAAGTCTTCAGCCGGGATAAGGTGTTTGATTCTCGCTATATTTCTTAGATGGAAGAAGGAAGACTTGACGACAGCTGACAGCTGCTGTCTGAGTTTTAGATTTCCCTCCAGGATCACCCCAAGGTTTCGCACAGGTTTTCGAGTATTTATACTATACGGTATATCCCCCAATTGCTAGTTTGAGGTGGTGAGCATTTTGAACTTTATCCATCATGTGTGGACCACCTACCACCAACACCTCTGTTTTGTCAGAGTTCAGTCTCAACCAGCTGGTGTTCATCCAATTTTGTAAATCCACTAGACACGCATTTATGGGTCTTGGGTGCCAGGCTTGAAGGACAGATACAGTTGTGTGTCATCTGCATAACAATAGTATCCTAGGCCATAGTTTTGGGTTATTTTTCCCAGTGGGCAAAATATAACTACAGCGGATTTGCCCATAAACAGTGAATCTGAAATGAAATACACCATCAGGAAACATAAGCCCTATATGAGGGAGGCAGCGGGCGCAGGAGGTAGAGGGAGGGAGTAGAGTGGCGAGTGGCGGACCAGATAAATTTAATATACTACAAATCAATACTCACCAATTCCAAAGAGTAAATACAGCGATAAATGCATCCACAGAGCTTAGTTATCGCAAGAAACTTTTCACCTAGAAATCTTCATAAAAGCGGACCCAAACCAAACTTTTTTTTTAATTCAAAATATTTAGTTGCACCACTCTGACATACAAAGATAAACACTCCTTCAAGCCCATGAGCATTTCAGTGTATGCTTTTCAGCCTTCTTTTTTCATAACTAGGGTTATACAGGTGGCAGCCATTAGCAATAACTCCTTTGCCAGAAACCACCTACTCCACCAGTTTGCCGGATTCTGTCCCGGCAATATGAAAGGAAGGGAGGGGTTCCTCCAATAAATGTAAAATATTTTATATTCATCATGCAGCTGAAAAAAGGCTGCCATCTATTATTATAATTTAGAAAATAGATTTTATTTCTGAAATCTTGCATTTTTAATTTGGGTCCACTTTTAGTCCTCTCGGTGCCAGTGTATCCATTCTGAATATCCAAGTTGCCTCGAGCTGCAACAGCTTTTTATCAAGATCCTCACCTCTAACCACATTTTTCCACTGTTGCAAATCCCAAAAGGAGATGGAAAATGGGTTTGAACAGTGTTTTGGGTTCATGTGTCTTGCCACTGGGGTATCCCTTTTATGCTTGATGTCCCCCACGTGTTCTAAGACATGATCTTTAAGGGCTTGAATGGTCTTTCCAACTTACAAGAGGTCACAATCACATCTAGCAACATACACCAGGCCACGAGTGTTGCAATTAAAAAATGATTTGATCCCAATTTCTGTTATTTGATTTCGCCACAAAACTTTTTATTCTAGTGTAGGGATAGGCCTTACAGTTACAGTGGCCACATTTAAACGACCTGTTCGGTTTGGGTGGTAGCTATGTCAAACATGTACTTTCCTCTTCTTTTTTTGTGTATGTGCTATGTACCAAGATGTCTCTTAAGTTCCCAGTACGTTATGTTACTGCTGGTTTGGTTGATAAATATTTAGTCAGGTCCATATCCTGATGCAAGATGAGATGTGCCAATATTGTTCAAGAATCCTAAAGATCTGATGGGATTGGTTCAATCGGTTGCTGTGGATTGGTCTGGGGTGGTGGACGTTTTGGTACCAGCCCGTTGGCTATTTTTAGCTCTATTATATGCTTTTTGTGATAGTGCTTTCAGGAAAGCCTCTCTGATAAAAACGTCTTTCTGAGGAGTGTACTTTCCTCTTCGAATAGATCCTCAGTTGAGCAGTTTCTTCATGCTGAGAAACTGCCCCACCGGTATCCCTGCTTTTAAAGGGGTTCTGTGGACTGTTTAAATAAACAAAAAACACCACTTACCTGGGGCTTCTGTCATCCCACTGCAGCCAAAATGTCCTGCGCCGTCCTCCTCTGATGCCTGCCGCCAGTCCCGTTGTAATATTCGTCTAACAAGATGAATAATTCTCGCTCCCACGCGCGTCATTGGGCGCTTACTGCGCGTGTGCAGTACAAAGTTTTCTTGTACTGCGCCTGCGCAGTAAGCTCCTGATGAAGCTCGCAGGAGCGAGCATGCACGTGGCCACAGCCGCAGTCTAATCAGATGGCTGATTAGACCGGGACTGGCGGCGGGAAACGAAGGATCGGAGCAGGATGGTGCGGGACATTTCAGCTGCAGGGGGCTGATAGAAGCCCCAGGTAAGTGGCTTTTTTAATTTATTTAAACAGTACACAGAACTCCTTTAAGGATCTTGGGTGTGCACTTTCCCAAGTGTGTACCTTGTGATCGGAGGAAGTATTCGACTGCCTGGATGCCGAGGTCATGACGGATGTTACTATATAATGACTCAACATCCAGGCTTGCCAAAAGAGTAGTGTCAGAGATATGCAAGTCCTGTAGCCTGCGTAGGACATCTTTTGTATCTTTTAGATACGAGGGAAGTGCTTCTACAAAAGGTCTCTGAAATGAATCCATGTATTGGCTCAATAAATCCATCAAATTATCTCTCCCCGACACTATTGCTCTGCCTGGTGGATCAAACTTGTTCTTGTGTATTTTCAGTAATGCATAGTAGTAAAAATGTTTCTGTACCGTGTTAGCCAAACAATATAAGTAGGTAGAAAAAAACCAAAGTCTTGTAAAAGTAATACCTTTTAATGGCTAACTGATAAAGTTAAATAATGCAAGCTTTCTGGGATCTAGTCCCCTTCTTCAGGCATATTTCTAGATGTTAGCTGTAGTAAAACACTGATGCAGGGAAGCTGTATGAAGATGGCAGTTGTACTGGTTGCTGTTTAGCAGTTAGATGTCATGTGATCAGCAGGCTGGAGCCAGTGAGCTTATGCAAGCAAACATGAAATCTAGCAGGTTTCTGAAGATAGTGAAGCCAAGTCAATCATGTTACATAAGGAGTCATGAATCCCATTCCACAATTTAAACCTTCTGTTAATGTCTTGAACATTTTCATAAATTTGTACTCAGAAATCTTTCTTGCTTGTTCATTTTTGAAGTTACCCTTAAGAATAAATACTTTTAGATCTTGCATGCTGTGTCCTGGTTCGCAGAAGTGTTGGCCCACTGGTGTGTCCATTTTACCCTCATTAATTTTAAAGCGGTGATGGTTCATTCTTGTGCGCAGTTTTTGTCCTGTTTCTCCTATATAGATTCCTCTTGAGGGGCATTTCATGCAGCGTATCATGTATACAACATTGGATGATTCACAGGAAAATTGGTCTGATATTTGATGATATTTCTGTGAGTTTGGTATTTGTATTTGGCTTGTGCACAAGATATAAGGGCAGGTCTCACACCTTGCGTTATTGCAGGGTAATGTGCCTGGAGTTTCTGGTGTAGATAATGCACTTCTGATAATCATTTGTCTCAAATTGGGAGGTTGTCTGAAAGCAAGCATTGGTAAATCAGGAAAAACTTCTTTCAGGCGTTTGTCTTTATGAAGTATCGGTTGCAGGGCTTTCGATATCTTCCTCAGTGTCTTTAATCTGAGGAAGATATCGAAAGCCCTGCAACCGATACTTCATAAAGACAAACGCCTGAAAGAAGTTTTTCCTGATTTACCAATGCTTGCTTTCAGACAACCTCCCAATTTGAGACAAATGATTATCAGAAGTGCATTATCTACACCAGAAACTCCAGGCACATTACCCTGCAATAACGCAAGGTGTGAGACCTGCCCTTATATCTTGTGCACAAGCCAAATACAAATACCAAACTCACAGAAATATCATCAAATATCAGACCAATTTTCCTGTGAATCATCCAATGTTGTATACATGATACGCTGCATGAAATGCCCCTCAAGAGGAATCTATATAGGAGAAACAGGACAAAAACTGCGCACAAGAATGAACCATCACCGCTTTAAAATTAATGAGGGTAAAATGGACACACCAGTGGGCCAACACTTCTGCGAACCAGGACACAGCATGCAAGATCTAAAAGTATTTATTCTTAAGGGTAACTTCAAAAATGAACAAGCAAGAAAGATTTCTGAGTACAAATTTATGAAAATGTTCAAGACATTAACAGAAGGTTTAAATTGTGGAATGGGATTCATGACTCCTTATGTAACATGATTGACTTGGCTTCACTATCTTCAGAAACCTGCTAGATTTCATGTTTGCTTGCATAAGCTCACTGGCTCCAGCCTGCTGATCACCTGACATCTAACTGCTAAACAGCAACCAGTACAACTGCCATCTTCATGCAGCTTCCCTGCATCAGTGTTTTACTACAGCTAACATCTAGAAATATGCCTGAAGAAGGGGACTAGATCCCAGAAAGCTTGCATTATTTAACTTTATCAGTTAGCCATTAAAAGGTATTACTTTTACAAGACTTTGGTTTTTTTCTACCTACAGTAATGCATAGAATGCTGACAAAATAGGATGTTCAGTGAATCCTCCTCCTCTGACCCCTCAGGGTGATTGAGCTGAGTGTACCCACATATATATAGGTTATAGACATAATTATATTTATATTTATGCTCTGAATCTGGATACATGGGCATGATTGTGACTAGATAGTTTTAGTGTCTGAGATCAGTCGAGATAGCTACACACCACTGTATGCTTACGTGTGTGTGTGTGTGTGGGGGGGGGGGGGGCAGTAAATACCCTCGACCTGATCCAGACACCTACTCTGACCAACTAACAAGTCCTATGTGGTTTTGCAACCAGTCCAGAAATGTTTCATCCGTGTTTTTACTGCAGTAGCATATATTAAAGAGAACCTGAGGTGGGTTTTAAAAATCCTAATTGCACACAGGCTGGGTCTGCACACAGAGGCTGGGTTCTCCCCCAGACCCCCCTGCACTCTGCTTGGCGTACGTTAAAAAGGGGCGCTGGGAAAAAAGGGCGCCGGGTTTTTAACGATAAGCATGGATAACGTTTAAAAAAAATTGTACTGTTTTTCGTTTAAAATTAATGTTTTTTAAAGTTATAAATCATTAAATAATGTGCATTAAATCGGCAATTGTAAAAACGTTAATCTTTCGTTTAAATAGTGAAACGTATAATAACGTTTAAAAAAAAAATTACTAAGTAACCCTCCCTGTACCTACCCCTAACCCCTAGACCCCCCTGTTGATGCCTAAACCTAAGACCCCCCCTGTTGGTGCCTAAGTAACCCTCCCTGTACCTACCCCTAACCCCTAGACCCCCCTGTTAGTGCCTAAACCTAAGACCCCCCTGTTGGTGCCTAAACCTAAGACCCCCCTGTTGGTGCCTAAACCTAAGACCCCCCTGTTGGTGCCTAAACCTAAGACCCCCCTGTTGGTGCCTAAACCTAAGACCCCCCTGTTGGTGCCTAAACCTAAGACCCCCTGTTGGTGCCTAAACCTAAGACCCCCCTGTTGGTGCCTAAACCTAAGACCCCCCTTTTGGTGCCTAAACCTAAGACCCCCTGTTGGTGCCTAAACCTAAGACCCCCCTGTTGGTGCCTAAACCTAAGACCCCCCTTTTGGTGCCTAAACCTAAGACCCCCTGTTGGTGCCTAAACCTAAGACCCCCCTGTTGGTGCCTAAACCTAAGACCCCCCTGTTGGTTTTTTCGTTTAAAAATAATGTAAAAAAAAAAAAAAAAGTACTGTTTTTCGTTTAAAAATAATGTTTGAAAAAAAATATTGTACTGTTTTTCGTTTAAAAATAAAATTTAAAAATGTATAAATCATTAAATAATGTGTAATCATGAGAAACAGTAATAAAACATTAAGTCTCCGGGCGCCGCTTTTAAAATGTTATTTTTCTCCGGCGCCCTTTTTTCCTATCGGGCGCCCATTAAACGATATTTATTATAGGAGTGAATGGCGGCGCCCGATTTGTCCACTAGCCTCAGGCGCCCGAATTTACTGTTTCCCTCTGCTTGCCCCCATAAATCAAATCCCTGTTCTAGCGACACGCAGCGTGTCGATAGCCGGTTTACATGCCCACTGTCACACTCGCTGCTCCCCCGCCTCCTCCATAACGCCGCTCCCCACCTGCGTCCCTCCACGCTGATTGGAGGGTTGGGTCGCAGGTGGGGAGCTGCGACAGAGTAGGCGAGGGAGCAGCAGAGAGTGACAGTGGCCATGTAAACAGTCGGCTATCGACACGCTGCGTGTTGCTAGCACGGCGATTTGATTTATGGGGGCCAGTAGAGCGCAGGGGGGCTCTGGGTGGAGAACGATATTGCAACAGAGGCTGGGCATTATATGCAGACCCAGCCTCTGTGTGCAATTAGGATTTTTAAAACCCACCTCGGGTTCTCTTTAAGGCTCATTTTACACAGGATAAGAGGTTTATAAGATCATTTATTTGTATACATTGGTTAGGCCCTGACGGGCAATGTGAGTAATTTATTTAGATTAGGCAGCCAATGTTTTAATGGCTATGGAAGCTTTTTAAATCCCTGCAACTGACTGTTAGGGCTCGTTCACACTAGGGACATTTGTGACATTTTTTTAAGCGCTGGCGATTTTCAAAATCTCCCTGAAAGCGCTTGTGGAATGATTCTCTATGAGAAAGTTCACATCTGAGCGGTTTGTTTCCGATCCGCTCAGAAAAGCGGTGCATGGGCCATTTTTGATTGGAAGGTATAGGAAAACACTCACAAAATCGCTTTTTCTGATCAAAGAGTTCACGTCAGGAAGTGAAAAAACGCAAAAGCGCTTAGAAAAGCAGATAACAAAAACGTTCAACGTACAGAAATTGAAAATAAAAAACCTGACCAACGAACGGCCACATGAGCGGAATGCAATGGGAACAAGGCCTCAGGGCTCAAACCCACTAGCAGCCTTTTCTAAGCGCTAGTGATTTGCAAAAAGCTGTTGCTAATGCAATGCTATGGGTGATTTTTTTTTTTTTTTTTAAATAAAATCCATAGCATTACATTAGCGAGAGCTTTTCAAATCACAAAGCGCTCAGAAAAGCGTTCCTAGTGGGTTCCAGGCCTAGGCTAGATAGCCACATTCTACGTAATGGTTTTCCTTGCTGATAAGTAGGTCTGGCAATTTATGCTGTTGCATACTGCAGAGTAAGCACGAGCTTCCTAATTCTGACTTTTACATCGGAATTCGTAATGCCGAGTAAAATCCCACGGAATTCGGATGGAAATTTCTGCCATTACATTATGGTTAATACTGCTGATTTCTGTGGTTAATTGCAAAGCCCCCATAAATTAAAGCTTTATCAAAGTTGCCAGGTATCTTCGGGAGTGTAGTGGAAACAACTTTTTTTTTCTTCCTCCAAAAAGACCAACTTTTTGAGAAAATAATTGAAATGGTTTTTAAACTGGTGAAAAATGACATTTGGCTGCATACACATTTATATATATCAGTTACAGTTTAAGAAAACAGACAGCATGGGGTCCCCCTCTCCCAAGCCGCTTTAATTTGTGTAGTGCCGGACCACGTGGGGTTCTGCAGCCTGAGCAGTACCATCGCCACGTGGTCCATGGGGATCCCCAGATCCCACCTCCCCAGGTGAAATGGGCATACTCTTCCTGAAGTACCCATACCCCAGTTCCACAAAAAATGAAATAAAAACGTAACCACCAAGTATAGCAAGCCCCAGCTGAGCATATTTTAAAGTCCGCCAAGGGCTCCCTATTCTTTTCACAGACCAAATGAACACCGCCCAAAGCAAGCCCCCCCCACACACACACACAGTGCCTGCCCACACCCACTGGCAATTTTCAGGGGTGTCACAGGCCAGGGTGCTGTAGATACCTGGACTGAAAGGTGTTTATGGTTATGGTTTTACCCTTCTCCTGGAGAGGGTGGACATCTGGGACTCCCCTCATTGACCTCCAGAAGCAACAATGACCCCCCTCCCCGGGCCTTGATGCCCCCACTTCCTCCTAGGCACCGGAGGGAGGCTTGGCCGCCTCACTTCCAGAACCACCCCTCCTCATAACATGGACCATGTGGTTCAGGTTTTCTCCTTGAGGACCAGAGCAATTTTCACCTTTCAGCGCTCCTTCCATTCATTCGGCAATAACTATCACTACTTATCACAACAAAATTATCTTTTTTTTCTTTTTTTTATGCCACCCATTAGGCTTCCTTTGGGTGGTGCATTAAGATTATAATTATTTTATTCTAAATGCATTCTAATGGGAAAATTGAAGGTAATTTTTTTTCTGTTTTTCAACCATTAGTTTTAAAATAATACATACTACCATAATTAAAACCCACGTATTTTATGTGCCCATTTGCCCTGGTTATTACACCATTTAAATGATACCCCTATCACAATGTATGGCGACAATATTTTATTTAGAAATAAAGGGGTATTTTTTTTTGTTTTGTTTTGTGTCCGTCGCTAATTTACAAGCACATAATTGCAAAAAAACCCACAAATATATATATACAGGTCGCATTCACAGTGGGACGTTATTGTCCTGCGTTATAAAGTAATTATAATGCACTGTAATGTTAAGCTTATGCAACATTCACAATGCAACGTAAATGATGCATTATAGTAACTCACTGCTTGCAGTGCGTTTCCTCTAAACGCAGATGTTAACAGATACAGAGAGGGATACTTTTCATTGACTGTATGCCCCACTGTATCTACTGTATGCCATGGTAACGCAGCGTTAATGTGAGTTACCATCTTTTTTTGTGTTGCGTTGTAATGCTGTGTTGCGACTTTAATGTTGCATTACAACGCAACGTCTCACTGTGAATATGCCCACACTATTGACATGCATATTAAATATTTAGTTCCTAAGTTGGCCATTTTTTTGTTTTTTGTTTAACCACTTAACCACTTGCCAACCGCCCACTACCTATGGGCGGCGGCAAAGTGGCATGCCCAGGACCACGTAACGCCGATGGGCACCGGGTCCTGGGACTCGTTCTGGCCGGGGATCGCGCGCTGTGATGCGTGTGCATCCACCAGCAATAGGTTTCGCCCACCCGTGACGTCAACCCGCCGGCTGTTCGGAAGTGCCAGCCGGTTGTTAACCCCTCGACCACTGAGTTACAAGCGTATAATACGCTTTGTAATATATACAAAGCATATTATACAGGCAGCCTCCTGCCCTGGTGGTCCCAGTGATCGAGGGACCACCAGGGCAGGCTGCAGCCATCCCTGTCTGCACTAAAGCACACTGATCTGCCCCCCCTGCCCCCTGATCGCCCACAGCACCCCTCAGACCCCCCCCCGTCCACCCCCCAGACCCCTGTTTGCACCCAATCCCCCCCCCCCCAATCACCCATCAATCACTCCCTGTCACTATCTGTAAATGCTATTGTTTAGATTAGGTCCTGAACTGCCCCCTGGGGGCTCCTGATCACCCCCCACACCCTCAGATCCTCCCCAGACCCCCCCCCCCCCGTGTACTGTGTACATCTATTCTCCCCTGTAACCACCTGTCAATCACGTATCACAAATCAATCACTCCCTGTCACTGCCACCCATCAGCTTAGACCCTAACCTGCCCCTTGTGGGCATCTGCTCACCCGCCTACACCCTCAGATTGCCCTCAGACCCACCCTCAGATCACCTCCAAAAGTGCATTGTTTACATCTGCTCTCCCCTCTAATCACCCAGTGATCACCCATCAAACACCCCGTCACCACCTGTCACTGCTGCCCATCAGATCAGACCCTAATCTGCCCCTTGAGGGCACCCAATCACCCGCTCACACCCTCAGATAGCCCCCCAGCCCCCTCTGATCAGCTCACCAGTGCATTATTTACATCTGTTCTCCCCTCTAATCACCCACTGATCACCCATCAATCACCCCCTGTCACTGCTACCCATCATACCCATCAGATAAGACCCTCATCTGCCCCTTGCAGGCACCCATGACCGGCCCCACACCCTTAAATCGCCCTCAGATACCCCCGATCACGTCCCTAGTGCATTGCTTGCATCTATTCCCCCCCTCTATTCACACCCTGAGACACCCATCAATCACTCCTGTCACCCCCTAGCACACCTACCTATCAAATCAGGCCCTAATTTGCCCCGTGTGGGCTTCTGATCACTCGGCTCCACCAAGGCAGTTTTGATGTGCACACGGCAATCATCAGCTAAAAAAACTATGTTGTGAGCTGAGTTGTGCACCAAAAACAATGGTGCTGAATTCTCATTACGCCACACCTGGCTACTATTTGAAGAAAAAAAAAACAAAACCTGGATACTATTTAATGCCACCACCGGGATACAATTTCATGACACCACCCGGCTATTATCTCATTCCACACGGAGGGAAAAAATTATGTGGGGAACTCTGTGGTACTATACACAGTAGAAAAAAAAAAAAAAAAAAAAGTGTTTATTATACAGCACTGTTTTATGGCATGTTACTGGAGACAGTGACAACAGTGAATATAGACTACACAGTTACAGAAATGAAGAAGGTTGTATCCAACAGCTATTTATTATACACTACTCTCATGGCATGGTACTGTAGACCAGCAATTCAATTGGTGCGCCATAAGCCCTTCCCAGTGGTGCCACACAGCACTTTCTCTTATAGTACAGCGTTGCGTAATATGTTGGCACTTTATAAATACAATAAATAAATAAATAAATAAATAATAAATAGTAGCATTTTCTGTCAGCGTGTGTGTTGTCAATGCATGGGTAGGATTTTATGGCAACACCACACCACAAGCTGACAGAGGAAAAGCAGCACCGCCCCCAGAGACAGTGGATGTGCAGCTCTGATTGGCCTGCTGCACACTGGTGGGCATATGCAGCATCAAAGCCGCACTAGACAGCCGCACCTTCAAGTGGACTCCTCGCGCGCCATCTCCCCGCCGCCACAGATGAGCCAGCGTCCATGTGAGGATCACCACCTGCCTCCTATTCACCGATTGCGAGGCGAGCGGTAGGACTAGTGGTGCGGAGGTCTTGTGATTCCCGGGAGGCGGGGGATGGGGTTGACGGGCGGAGGTTTTGGGATTCCCGGGATGGGGGGGGGGGGGTGGTTAACAGGCAGGCAGCTTTTCAACTGGGCAAACAGAGGTTTTGTGATCGGAGGATCTCGCTCAGATCGATTACCGCTCGTCCCCGCCGGCGCTCCTCATCAGCCGCTCGATTCCCTGCCATTGTCCGCCGGCGGGGATCGAGCAGGCGGGGGTCGAGCAGCTTGATCGGACCAGCTGAATATTATCAGCTGGCCGGCTCAGCTGCTCGATACACGGTACAAAAACGTACTGTGTATCCCCAGCATTAGGGATACTTCATTGCAAGTAGGGGTGTGAAAATAAAAAAGGAACAAATTAAAAACCGCTGAGAGTAGCCACAGACCAAACTCAATGTTTACTGGGCGCCTTATATAGTTTTCAGGTGTACAATTACGCCACTCCAAATCCTATACAGTTGACTTGTGTCTGGTGATTCCCAATCTCTGCTATACAGTTATCTGGTATGTAGTGGTCATACCTCCCATACACATTTCCCTGGTGTGTAGTGGGACCCCACATCCACCAAACAGTTCAATAGTGTTTAGGGGTTTCCCCCTTCCTCCAACATATCCCTTCCATGAGGTTCTATAGCTGGTATTCTGCAGTGGGCAAAACAAAAAGCAATTAAACAGCTCTGAGGACAAGATTGTGGACACAAACGTGAGGTTTACATGTATGCTTTAAAGGGACATAGAAGGACATGACAGAGTAAGCAGGAGGACAATACAGAACATAGTAAAGGAGAAATAGAAGAACAAGTGACACGAGGAGCACATTTAGTTACATGGGACAACAAGAAAGGGGAGGACACAAGTACAAAGGGGTACAATAGCAGGCCACTAAAAGTACTTAAGGGCCACAGGTGAACTAAAATAAGTGTATCCAACAGTGGAAAGGATGGCGTAGACAAAGAGGTTGGACACAGATTAAAAAACATGACTACACACAGCAAAGGAAATTTTGTGTTGAAATACAAGTATGACATACAGTACAATTATAAAATATTGAACAATAGTCAACATATGGTAATTGAATAAAAAATTAAAGTAAAATTAATAATTAAAAAAAAATGTATAACAGTTAGCAAACTATATTTTGAAGATTTAAATTATCTTCCTTATCTACTAATTTAAAATGTTTTTACTCAAATTGTGAGGCTGAATATTACCGAGAACAATTAAGGTTTTGTACGATTTTTCAAACAGATAATAGTGATTTATAAATGATGCGTGTTAAAATTATATATAAAGATTTATGTGTTGCTCACTAAATCATATGAATAGTGTTTTATGATTAATGTGTAAAAATTATATATAACATTTTACAGTTTGCTTAGTGTATCTGATGGATAATAGTGTTTTGTACGAATTCAGTTTGTAAAACTAAATGTTATGATTTTGTGGTTGTACTGTTTGATTTGTGCATGATAATGTTTTACAGAATGCTGATAGAAAACATATATTTTATAATTTATTGCATGTCGGAATTATATATGTAAAATAATGATTTAACAATGTTTATGTAAACATGAAATGAAGAATCAGGTTAAACCTATATATTATTTGTATAATTGGCACGAAAATAATCACCGGCAAATTTAGAAAACAAATTAGGTATAATGTATTTTGAAAATTAATATTAACACGGGCGCCCTTTTTTCCTGTTCATAATGGAAAACAACAATTTATTAAGAAAGTGTGATGTAAACGTTAAATAAAGATTCAGGTAAAATCAATGAATTAATATTTGCATTATGTAAACGATAGTGATCGCTGGCAAAGTTGTAAAACCTAAATTATGTATAATGTTTGTATAAAACGTACATTAATACGGGCGCCCTTATTTCCTGTTGGGCGCCTGTTAAACAATAATTAATATGGCAGTGAATGGTGGTGCCCTTTGTCCACCTGCCTCATGCGCCCAAATTTCCCAGCACCGGAGGTTCATAGGGTAAGAGGGGGTGACACCAACCCTAGTGACGCCTCTGCTCTCAAAACGCATGCAGATCACTACTTTCTTCCAATTGTGATCAGATAGGTAGGAATTAAGCTTCATTCACACACTAGAGGAAGGTCGGCTGAGGCCACCAATAATGGCTGCCTCTGTGGAGGGTCTTGTGTATGTAGAGCAGCTCCTCATGTCTCATGCTGGGGATACACGGTTTCTGTACCGTGTATCGAGCAGCTGATGCGGCCAGCTGATAATATTCAGCAGGTCCGATGATGCTGCTCGATCCCCGCCGGCGGACAATGGCAGGGAATCAATCAGCTGATAAGGAAGCGCCGGCGGGGACCAGCGGGAATCGATGAGCGGAGACGCGGCGGGAGTTGTTCCGGCGGCTAATCGGCCGCCGGATCGACCCGTGTATGCCCAGTATCAGGCACCGATCAGCCGGGCAGATAGATTTGGCTGAACGAGAACACTGCTCTCTCAACTCTCCCCACCTGTAGCATTACATCGCCGTTTCCCCCTATAGCAATAGAACACATTACTAGCCTGCAGTGTTATCTCTGCAATGTCGCCCTGCCTGGTGAAATTCCTCATACTGTGTACAAGGCTTTAGGAAGAAATAACAGTAGTATTAGCTTTGATAAATTTGCCCATGTTCCATTCTTCTTCTGATCAGTCGAGGTATCAGTCCTGTATCTTGTAAACAGATCTCCTCAGGGTCTGCTAGTAAGTAATGGCAGAGATAACATTATTCTGCCCTGGAGACTTTGTTTTGCATACTTTCAGCTGGCTCCAGTGAATAAAAACCAACAATTGGCAAATTTGTATATCATTACGCACAAACATACGGCTCCAGGCCACACTTGCAGTTTTAGCTGAAATTGGTTGCATGTATCGATTGGACATGCTGCAAGATATAGGGCCAACATGCTCAATTGGGTGTGCGGTGGTAATGGTATGCGATATCAGGATGAGCAACGAAGGCAACCCCCCCAGAATTTTGCCCGCAGTGTAAAATGTGCCCCCTAGTGCCTTTACCTGTCAGGGTTTCCACACTCTTCCTTCCATGGCGTGGTTGCTGGCATATACGCGGGCATGTGATGTCACACGTGCTCACATTACACCGGTCATAAGGGAGCCAGTGGTGGACAGTTTACACTAGGTGGGACAGCACCAGGAGTTGGCGAGGCAGCATCACAAGGTCGATTCCCAAGAGATGTCATGCTGAAATCGATCGGGAATCTGCCTGTGGTGTATGGGCAGGCAACAGATCTCTCTCCAATGAGAAAGAGATCTGTCTTTTGGTCATTCTGCCCATACATTGATGTATGGGCAGTTCTCCACACTGGGAAATCGCGATCACGATTTTTGCTAGCAGATCCGCAAACCGCTAGAGGTTTTTGAAGCAGATTTTAAGAGCGATTCTAGGCGTGTTTGGAGAGATTTTCTAAACATGCCTAGCGGTTTTTGGAGCATTTTTGTGCAGCAGATTTCATATATTGTTACAGTAAAGCTGTTACCGAACAGCTTCTGTGACAAACGCCTGAATACCGCTCTGATCTAGCGTATTTCAGAGCGGTTTGAGCTTTTCCTATACTTTACATTGAGGCAGAAACGCATCTGCAAACCGCAAAAGTGCTGCAGGAGCCACGTTTGCGGTTTGCTAAAAACCTCAAGCCGCTGGTGTGCACCATCCCATTGAGATACATTAGCCAAGAGTTTTCACAGGGGGCAGCGGTTTTGAAAAAGCTACCAAAACGCTTGGTGTGCACCAGCCCTTTGATGTGGCAATGTGGAATAACATGTACTGCATTGTATTACACAAGTCTGAGTATAGTCCTAGCATGTGTGAAGCTGCAGGAAGTGAGTGAGTTGGAAGTTGAGTAGGGCGACTTGGAGTGGGTAAGGTGGCCATACACTATTAAGGTAGCCAAATACTGGCCAGTCTGGAACCAACTAGGAATTGCTGCAGCGCTGTGTGCAGACATTCCTTATGCGATTGCGTTTCCTGCCAATTATAAGTGATGTGCAGTAAACTGTACAGCGCTTCCCATTAGCAATTCCAAGGCTTTTTTTTTTTCAATAAACTTTGTTAGTTACTTACCAGATGTCTGGCTCCCGTTTGTAGCCCTACCCACTAAAATAAGAAGTCATAGGTGCTTCTCTAGGACTCTAGAAGCGCCTGTGACTTCTTCAGCTAGAGGGCGGGGCTAAGGATGCGCACATCTGGTAAGTATAAATAACTATTTAAATGTTCAATCGGTCGCCCCCCTAATCACTGCAAAATTGCTTTTAACATCAATTTGCCAGCGCTACTATACATAGCATTGAGCACAAACGCATTAAAAATGCTGCATGTTTTGCGATTGCAATTACCCCTAATCGCAATCGCACTAATGGGTTCCCCACCACTCACTTTTATTGGCAAACTGTTTTGGGGAATCGCCAGTGATTGATCACAAAATGTTGCCAAAACCATCCTAGTGGGGCCAGATCCTTCTCAGGTCATTATCAGATCAGAGAGGGATCTTTATGGGATATTGCCTAATAGTTGGGCAGCATTCCGCACAACCCACTTACTCACTAAAATAAGGACACAGATTGCCAAGCTTGATTTTATAGACTATAGAAGCCCTTTTATTAAAATTATCATCATAAAACAAATACCAGAGATTACCATGGATAATGTGCCCAGATGTCACCTAAACAAAACCAAGGACACAAAGCTCTAGGACCACCCCACAGCCCCAAATGCTGGCTTGGGGACAGCCAAGTGTCAACCACTAACAAAAAAACCCCAACACCAAAATGACCAGAAGGTATCTGCAAAATAAAACACAGATAGCTATGCGATCCTGACCCACCGTCAATCGAGCAATATCTTCTGTCCAGCTCAATCAACCGAATTTAAATTTTGGCCAAAAATCGATTAGGGAATCATTTGATTTCTAGCAGAGGGAGGGAGTTCAGAAGCGCACAGAAGGAACCATATTTATTTCTTTTAGCCCACAAAGGTTTGGGGGGGTTGGGTGGCCTACCAAGTTTTGCATGATGCCTCCATTTGAGAGGGATATAGAGGCTGACATATTTAAATTCTTTTAAACAATGCAGATTGCCTGGCTGTCCTGCTGAGCCTCTCTCTAAAGGCTTGTATACATGTCTAACAAAGCGCACAACAAACCCAATGACATGACCGACCGCACGACCAAGCAACTGCACTTCTTCTATTTTCCGCACACCAACCAACTAAAAGACCAAATAATTTGCATTCTGCGCTCAAGCAGAATGACGGGCTGCACTATATGGCCACATTCAAACAACCTGTACACATGTGGCCAACTGAACAATATCAGGCCAAAAGTCGTGTGAGTTGATCCGCCGGTTGGATCAGACAAACCGCCTGTTATCAGTCGCTCATCTAGTCATTTGCCACGTGTAAACACGACCAACAGACCAAGTTAGAACGATAGTTGGGTGGAAGAATTGCATGTGTGTACGAGCATTAATACTCTTAGCCATAGACCCTGGACAAGCATGCAGATCAGTTGTTTCTGACTGAAACCTGACTAAATTATCTGCATGCTTGCTTCAGGTGTGTGAGTCAAGAACTGCTGCAGCCAAAGGACTTCCAGGCAACTGGTTTTATGTAAAATGGAAATATGGTAGCCAACATATCCTCAGTTCAGGTTCCCTTTAGGGGCCAGTTCACACTGAGACTTCTCTGCTAAATGGATCAGTGAAAATGGATCAGATTTCCATTTAAACAGATCCGTTTTCCTTCCTTTCCCATTCAGTTGGTTCAGTTCCGTTTCTCCATACCCTCCCCCCTCCCCCAGAACGGTTCATTTCTTAGCAAGTGTGTTTTTAGGATGCACTTCTTATTGCCTTCCATGCAGTGCTTCAGTGTCAGTTTCTGCTCTGCTGTCCGGAAAATTCGCTGCAGCACCAAACTTGCGGTGCGTTCAGCAGAGTGTGCGGAATAGATCCACTTGAACAGACCTATGTGAATGGATCCATAGGTTAACATTGGATAAATTAGCATCCGTTACGATCCTTTCAGTTATGATCTGCAACTAGACTGTTTTTTATTGCCAGTGTGAACCAGGCCTAAAGCATAATTTCAGCAAGAAATTGCCAGCCCATCAGCAGGACAAAAATAACAGCCAGGTAGTGTAGTGCTCCCCCTGAAAATACTCAACAACTGTCGAGGGCCCGTTTCGCACTAGAGTGATTAGTGGGTGATTCCTGCTAATCGCCGAAGCGCTAGCGCTTCTTAAAGTGCTAGCGCAATTATTAACCCTATGGTAGTGATCTCACTTCGGCGATCGCTGGTAATTCTCGATTAGTGGCAATTGCAAAACGTGTTACCTGCAGCATTTTGCCACAAGCACTGATCGCATTTGTTCAATGAACGCATATTTGTCCAGTGATTTTTCTGTGTTAATGGCAGAAAAACCACCTGCGCAAAATGCTAGCACAAAGTAACTGCAAATGTGAATGGGCCCTTACTCTACAGAATGAAAAGGGTGACCCAATCCCACTGAAAATAGAAACCTCTTGTCTGTAGGTCATCCTCACAAAGTCAATCAGGAAAGATTATAAAAGTTTAACTTTTGTTTTGTTTTAATAAAATGACTGATAACATTGTTCTGTGACTAGTGCAGACAAAAGGCAGGAGTGTGAATGATTTACTGGCAGCCCATTCCCAGCACATAGGGGAGGTCTGGGCTATATAAGGACTTACATCACACCCTGCTCTTCCTCCTGCTACCTGGACCCTCTCCTGCTCAGTCCTCACTGTCTGCCCTGACCATACACAGCCAATGAAAATGAACGCCATCCTCCTCATCTGCCTGTGCTACTTACTTCATGTGTCTTACAAGTCAGGTAAGTCTTCATATTAAACACTTTAAAAAAATTGCTTCTGAAAAAGTACCGGAAATCACTGTATGAAGTGCTAGAAAAATTTTGAACGATTGTCATTTATAATTGCAATTGGGCGCACAGCCTCATGTTTTAATAGTTAAAAGACACCTGAAGTGAGAGGGATATTGAGTTTGCCATATTTATTTCCTTTCAAACAATATCAGCTGCCTAGAGTCCTGCTTACCTTTCATTCACCAGTAGTGTCTGAATCACACACCTGGAACAAGCATGTGGCGCGACTATTATTATGTATGTACAGCAGCTGATCAATATTGCTTGGGCGTTGGGGGTTGTTAAGGACCTATCTTTTCATAAACACAGTTTAATTGCCTGTGGAAATGAGCCCTTAGAGAAAGGGGATCAGAAGGATAACTGGCATTTCTTAAAGTATACCAGAGCCAAAATAAGCTAGAGAAACAGAGGGGAGTAAGCAAATACTGTGACCTGATGCCTACCACTCCCCCGTTCTCCTTTTTGCCTCCACTAGCTACCTAAATGCTCCTCCAGCAGCCTCTTCCAGGTCACCGGAGGCGGGCACTACTGTGCAGGACAGGCTGTGCATGCCCATGGCCAGGAGAACTTTGTGTATGTCATGCGCATGGCCTAGTGATGTCATACGCATGCGCAGAGCGCTCCCGGCCATGCACATGCACTGTAGGATGTGTGCAGCCCGGCCATCGCAGAAGTTACCTTAGGGACTAAACTTTTTTTTAATATGTATGTCAAGAGGGTATATTACTGTTTTTTTTAAATTATGGGCCTGTAAATAGCTATGTATGCAAAACTGAAAAAATGCACCTTTATTTCCAAATAAAATATTGGCACCATGCATTGTGATAGTGACAATTTAAATGGTGTAATAACCAGAACAAATGGGCAAATAAAATGTGGGTGTTAATTATGGTAGCATGTATTATTTTAAAACTATAATGGCTGAAAACTGAGAACATTTTTTTTTCTCTTAATATTTCGTGTTAAAATGCATTTAGAAAATATAATTCTTAGCAAAAAAGGTACACCCCTAAGAAAGCTTAATTGGTGGCGGAAAAAACAAGATACAGATCATTTTGTTGTGATAAGTATTGGTAAAGTTATTGGCAAATGAATGGGAGGAGCACAAAAATGTGAAAATTGCTCTGGTCCATAAGAGGAAAATACACTGAGGGCTGAAGTGGATAACCATGGTTGCCTGCAGCTGAACCAGGTTAGTCCCTCTCTCCCTAGTATAGCTGTATTCAACCTGCTGCTGTGCCATGTGCCCTCTCCCCCAGTAATGCCATGCCCCTCCATCATGGCTCGTTCTAGTAACAATGGGGCCCTTGGGAAAAATCTACCCACTCCAACCAAAAAACTGCATTAGGGGCCGTTTGTTGCAGCAAAATTTCCCCCCAGGGCCCCTGAGCCAGTTGCTGCCACCACCAACGTAGATCACCTCTGTGCTCTGCAGTGCCCCTGCAATGCCACTGGCAGAGTCGCGTCTCACCTGTCCCTGCAGGCACACTCGGTCAGTCCATGGCTCTATGCACTCCCTGCCACATTGCATGGGCACCACTTCTGTGACCCAGCGGCATGTAACTATGTAATAACATGCACCGGGTCAGGGAGGAGAGGGGCCCCTGCAAGGATGAAGTTGGAGAGAGCACAGAGCCACAGACTGACAGAGAAGCAGGCTTGCTGGGACAAGGGAGGTTACTCTGCCAAAGGCATTGCAGGGGCCCTGGGAAGTATAGTTAAATGGGGGAGACCTCTTAGGGGGCCCCTACAAATTGCCCCCTTTGCCTCTATGTAAGCACTAGCCCTGCCATCCATTAGTGCCTTTCATCAATGTCTTACCCTATGCAGAGTTAGCTCATGGAAACACTGACATGGTGGCACCAGTTTATTCATGGCATACAGAGCAGCAGCCCTCCCCTCCTGTGTCTCACTCTCCCTCTCCTCCGGACCACAGTCTTGTCATGATGCCAGGATGGCACTGATGTGAAGGCAGCACTAGTAGTAGGATGAATCTGTGTGGTCATGAGGAGAGGAAGGTAGCCAGAAGAGGACCACCATACTCTAAATATAAATTTGGTACCAATGCTTCCCTGCAGACAAAGGTTGCTACTGGAGAGGCATTAGAGGCAAAATCCGACTAACAGGATGGGCACCTCTTACTCCAAGCTCCGCAGTCGCAGCTGACGCAAGGCCTACTCTCCATGTGGTCATGCCACTGCATAGGTGCATGCGGATCCATAGTATGTTCTGTTATGTATGCCAGTTTTTCATCTATACCCCTCTTAATTGTTGAGCACTGCATAATATTTTGTTTTCATAAATAAATAATTCAGCCCTGGGAAATGTCTATACTGACATACTGCAACACGGTTACAATGGGTTTTAAACCCAGAAGTACAGGGAAGCTGGCTAGGTACTCGGCACTGAGTAGCCACATGCATAAGTCCGCTTTTCCACAGACAGTTGAACGGTGTGTTCCGCAAGCAGTTACCAGGCAGCAGCAAGCAGTTGTGAGAGTTAAGAGGGATTTCACTGCCTATCAACTGTCTGTGGAAAAGAGGCCTCCGTTTGTGTGGTAGATGGGCAATAAGATGCAAATAAGTTCTAGTTGATGCAGCATTATGTAAAATTTGTATGCAAATTTATGCAGCTTGAAAATGCGCTAATCAAATCCTGCTGAGGTAAAATTCAAATTGTCCATTTTCAAGCTGCATCAATTTCCATACAAAATTTGCAGAATCCTGCATCAACTTGAAATTTGCCTCTCATTGACCATCCCCTAGAGGGCAAGAAGATAACTTCTTTACTGCTATAATGAAGACTTCTGGAGGGACCTTTTTAACTGAATTTTCCACCAAAACTTAAAGGAATACTATCGATTCACATATTTTTTTCAATTGACACAGGTATTGTTTGGGAAGTGCTGCTAAGTACTGGTGTATACATTTTAGTAGCAACTTCTTTGTTTACTGTTATCAAAATACATTCAAAGTTTACTGACGCCAAAACTGACGGCAGACTGAGCCATGAGGAGAGGGGAAATTCCCCTCACACTTGATCAGTTAACTCTATGTGTAGCTCTGTGTGTGACAGAGAAGAGAGCTCCCAACAGCTGCAGCTCCTGTGTCCTGTGTTTCTGACTGAAGTGTCTGAAGAGAGCAGAAGAAATGTAACTAATTCTCACAGCTTTTTCATACTGTTTTTGCTTTCAGAGTTTGATATGTTGGATATTTGCTTTCTGTAGTCTGATATGCAACTCTGGCTGCGCATTGAAGCAGACACCCCTTCTGCAATTGATTTGTCCCAATATAGCTAAATCCTACCCTCAATAAATTACAGCTTTTGCCTCTGATATTTAACATGAAAAGTAGGGAAATGTTTACACAGCTACTTAGACATTATTTGTACATTGTCATTTTAGAACACTTGAGTATCGATAGTATTCCTTTAAGGAATCCTGGAGTAAGGTTACTTTCACAGTTGGACGTTGCGTTTTGATGCTACATTAAAGTCGCAACGCAAAACGCAACATCCCAAACATGTCACAACACAACTCTATGCCCTGTTATCGTCGCATACAGTAGGCATACAGGCAATGAAAAGTATGCTTCCAGGTCATTACTGAGCATGTGCAAACAGTCTAACGCAGTTAATAACATGTATAACCAACAGCATGCAGCACTTTCTAATAATGCTGCATGTTACACACAAACGCAACGTGTGCACTGTGAATGTCGCACAGACTTAGTATTGCTGTGCGTTAGTCCATGCATTTTCTAACCTGCGACTTTAACGTCGCACTGCGAAAGAGGCCTAAAAGCATCATTGCATCTAAATATATTAATAATAATCATTTAGTTCTGTATCACTTGTTTAACCATAATTATGGTTAAACAAGCTCAGTTAACTTTGAGCTTTACATTTTGAAAGACCTGTCTGACTGCAACAGACAACTGATGATCTTTATTTCCTTACAGTGTCAAAAGCCAATCCAATACTCTGTGATGAAGACAACTGCGATAACATTTTTTCAGGTAAAGTTACAATGTTTCTTCCATGCCTAGTGCCAGAAAGTATCTATAGGGGCAGCTGCCTCTGGGGTGGGTGGGCAGAGAATATGAGCAACACTACACCGCAGGGACTTCCTTTAAAGACTTGTTCACACTGAGCATTTATTTTAATTTTTTTTCATTTTTTTTTAGTGCTGGCGATTAAAGGACAACAGTAATGAAATGGATATGGAGGCTGCCATATTTCTTTCCTATTCAACAATACCAGTTACCTGGCTATCTTGCTGATCCTCTGCCTCCAATACTTTTAGCCACAGCCCCTGAACAAGCATGCAGCAGATCAGGTGTTTTACATTGTCAGATCTGACAAGATTAGACACATGCTTGTTTCTGGTGTGAATCAGACAATACTGCAGCCAAATAGGTCAGCCGAGCTGCCAGGCAAATAGTATTGCTTAAAGGGAAATATACGGTATATATGGCAGCCTCCATGTCCCTCTTGTTACAGTTGTCTTTTAAGGTTAATTTAGATTAGAATAAACTGTACCTTGGAATCATAGAATTGTATGGGCAGTGAGCTGACACGCAGAATGAAGCCTGGAACCCACTACAAGTCACAATCGCTAGCTTTTTTAATTAGTGTTTTGTAAGCGATTTCATTTTCTGGCAATTTTGGTAGCGATTTTAACACGTGTAAGCATTTTCCAAGTGATTGTGATAGCGATTTTTAATCCTGATTGGTCCTTTCAAGATATATATATTTTTACAGTTTTCAGTAGTTTAAAATGACACAAATCGCTGTGTAGAGATTCATGAGTGATTTGCCAGTACTTTAAAGCGCAAACGCTCCCAAAATGCTGCTTGTCCTGCGATTGCCATTTTGCTAATCGCAATCGCTACTGTGGAATTTGTTACATTTATTTACTTTGGCAGAGCGTTTAGGGAATGTATCCCCTTTTCTTATTTCTCTCTGCTTCAAACACAATATGTTGATTGTTAGCTGAGTGAGTTGTGCGCCCCTACTACACTGCACCCCTAAGCTGGAGCCTCTCTCGCCTCTGCCTCAACTCGGCCCTGGCCAGGAGCCAATGAAATAGTCTCCTGACCCGTTCACAGGGCTCTGCTGTCATAGAGACAGGCAGAGTAAGTGAGCTGCTGCGACAGACAGCGGGGATTAAGCGGCGAGATCTGCGGGAGCGATGGAAACGGCAGATGTGCACAGTGGCGGCTAATTGAAATCTATGCCCTGCCAGCCAGGTGACTGACCACCAAAACAGGGCGTAGATTTCAAATAGCTTGGTCCTTATAAAAGGAACTGTCACAAAAATCTTAACATTTAAAACACATACAAATAAGAAGTGCATTTCTCCCAGAGTAAAATGAGCCATAAATTACTTCTCTCCTATGTTGCAGTCACTTACAGTAGGTAGTAGAAATCTGACATTACCAGTTTTGGGCTAGTCCATCTCTCCATAGGGGATTTTCAGCATGGCCTTTATTCTTTATAAAGACATTCCCTGAAACAGATTTATACAAAGATGCTGTCCAGCCTCCCTGCTCGCTGTACACTATTTTGGCAGTTGGACAGAGCAACTGCCATTCACTAAGTGCTTTTAAAAATAAAGAAAACCATAAGAACCCCCTATGAGAAGATGGGCTAGTCCAAAATCTGTCAGTAATGACAGATTTCTACTTCTTATTGTAAGTGACAGCATTATAGGAGAGAAGTAATTTCTGCCTCATTTTACTCTGGAAGAAATGCACTTCTTATTTGTATGTGTTAAAAAGGTTAAGATTTTTGCGACAGTTCCTCTTTAAGTAGTTAGAAGTTATTATGCTGTTGCTTATCTTTTAGAGCGAAAAGTTCTGAGTTCACGTCTGCTTTAAACATTAAGGGCTTGTTCACACTACAAGAGATTTTTAAGCACTAATGATTTTAAAAAGCTCGTTAATGCAACGCTATGGAGGATTTTTACAAAATCACAAATCTCCAGTATGAACACACACATGGGATAACATTAGTAGGAGCTTTTAAAATCACAAAGCGCTTATTACAGCTCTTGTAGTGTGTGTGTGTGAATAAGCCCTAACCGTTGTCTGGTGTCCTGCTGATTTTTCATGCATAAGGAGCATCTGAAGTACAGACCTGAAACCACATGCGGCAAATCCAGCCAAACGTACAGCATATCTGTTACATTGAGGCTAATTTACACCTGGCCATTGCATTTGCGGTGTGATGCTCCACCCAGATTACAATGCAAAAAACTACATTCATATGGGATTCCTGGGTTTCCCTGTAGTATTTCCGTTGTCCCGCATTGCCGCCAAAATATTTAAAATCCCTGTGTCACCCACTGAGTTGCATTACTTCTGCCACCGCTGCGTCACCGCGTAAATCCAATGGTAACATGCTGTTTACCTTGCGGTAGCTCAGCAGGCGATGGGGCACTTCTGGCGCAAAGCAACGCTTTATATGTGCTAGGCCCCATTGCCTTGCATTGTTGTTGCGTTACCCTGTAGCAGAACAGGGTAACAACACTTGTAAGGGAAGAGTAAAAGAGGCCTCATGAAAATAGTCTCCCTACTCCCCTCCTACCCTGTGCTGGGACTCTCTGGACAATATTTGACAGCAAAGTTGCTGATTGCTGGTGACTGCACCCCTCTGTGTATGAGCCCCTCTGTGTTGACTGCACCCCTCTGTGTTGACTGCACCCCTCTGTGTTGACTGCACCCCTCTGTGTGTGAGCCCCTTTATGTATGAGCCCCTCTGTGTTGACTGCACCCCTCTGTGTATGAGCCCCTCTGTATGAACCCCTCTGTGTTGACCAGGGGCGTATCTGGGTGACATAGCGCCTATGGCAAACACTGAAATTGCGCCCCCCTCCACCCATCAGACCACCTTGTCCCATAATAACAGCTTCTTTTCTTGCAATGATACAAGTCTCCCCAGTATAGGTTGCTAGAGTTAACCCCCAAGTAAAAGTAACCAGAGGTAGCACCCAAGTGTAGGTAGCCAGAGGTAGTTCACCCAGTATAAGTAGACCCATGTTTACGTTGCCCTCCCAGTATACGTAGTTAGAGATGTCTCCCCAGTATAAGTAGCCTTCTTTAGCATACATGGTAAGAGGTATCCACCCAGTATAAGTAGTCCCTCAGTATAGATAATAAGAGGTTCCCCACAATATAAGTAACTCCCTCAGTATAGATTTGGCAGGTGTCCCCCAGTATAGGTAGTGAGAGATGTCCTCCAGTATAAGAGCAGGTACAAATGCCTGAGAGACATCTCTCAGTAGTAGGTGGTGAAGCATGAGGGAGGAGGAGGCATCCATGGCGCCCATGGTGCTGTGGCGCCCATGGCACAAGCCATGCCTGCACCCCTCTAGATACGCCTCTGGTGTTGACTGCACCCCTCTGTGTATGAGCCCCTCTGTGTTGACTGCACCCCTCTGTGTATGAGCCCCTCTGTGTATGATTGCAGCTGCACTGTAAAGTACGGTGTACAAGTGTTATTTTGGTAGCTATAGGGTAGGAGTGGAAGGGGTTAAAAATAAATATTTTTTAAACTTTTGAATGTAAAAATGTATTATGGTGTATTTGTGTGTATTTTCCTTTTTGGCCACAAGATGGCACTACACTTAGTTGTGTCTGCTGTTAACAGTAGACAGGAGGAACTAGTGTGTAATGGTTTGCTTTCGGTTTTGAATCAGAGCTGCGTCTCACTGCCGCAAGCTCTCATTCATCACAGGCATGACGATCGGGGTTGGGAACAGCTGTTTTTCATACCCTGACCATGGAAGGATGGGGATGCGACGGAAACAGCGCCGGGAATCGCGTTTGGCGGTGGTAAGTAAAAAAAAAAGGCGTACCCTGATCCGCAAGTGAAGTACCCAGGGGCGTATAAATATGTACCAAGGATCCAGAACTGGTTAAAGGATATCAGATGCGAATAAAACTGCCCGGCTCCAGGATAATGTGTACTCAATAAACTGCTACTGATTAGAGACAGTAAAACATTCAATCTACTTTGTGAATGTTAAATATAAAAGAAAGCCATTGGATATTTTAAAAAAAAAAAAGTCATTTTTAGGAGTAGGAGGATAAATATAATCGTTTATCTCATCAGTTTATTTTCACCCCGGGTTCACTTTAAGTTGTTCATACGCTTATAGAATTTCCTATCCAATTGATTTCTCTAAACTGTCAGGTTAAATCACCTTTTGCTTAAAGGCCCATATACACGTTGGATTTTTCCGGACGGGTCGTTTGAACGTCCCGTCGTTCAGTCGTCCGCACACCAAATCGGGCGTGTGTACAGTCCGTCGTTCGGGTGATAAGTAGTGTTGGGCGAACAGTGTTCGCCATTGTTCGTGTTCTGCAGAACATCACCCTGTTCGGGTGATGTTTGAGTTCGGCCGAACACCTAATGGTGTTCGGCCAAACTGTTCGGGTTCGCCCGAACTGCTCAATGGCCGGCCGAACAGGGCCCTGTTTGGCCGAATACGGCCCCCTATGGGGTCGCAGGCATAAGGGGGGAGCATGCCCCGATCGCGGGGGGTGGGGGGGTCGGAAATTCCCCCCACCCCCTCCGCTAGCGCTCCCCCCTCTGCCCGCTTCCCCATAAAAAAAGTTTAATGCAAGTTAAATAGTACCGGTGGCTGGCAGTGGAGTGAGGAGGAGGAGTCCGAGTAGGAGAGTGACTCGTTGAGGCCGGGCAGCGGGCGGTTCAGCGGTAGTACCCTTGTGGTACTTCCACCCTTTCTCTGACCTCACGTCCTCTACGTGATGACGCATGCGAGGGTACGCGTGATGCGTACCCTCGTATGCAGAGGACGTGAGGTCAGAGAAAGGGCGGAAGTACCACAAGGGTACTACCGCTGAACCGCCCGCTGCCCGGCCTCAACGCGTCACTCTCCTACTCGGACTCCTCCTCCTCACTCCACTGCCAGCCACCGGTACTATTTAAATTGCATTAAACTTTTTTTATGGGGAAGCGGGCAGAGGGGGGAGCGCTAGCGGAGGGGGTGGGGGGAATTTCCGACCCCCCCCCCCCCGTGATCGGGGCATGCTCCCCCTTATGCCTGCGACCCCATAGGGCCTCCAAAATGGGCATGTTCGGGGGTCCCATTGACTTCCATTGGGTTCGGGCCGAACATGCCGAACATCTGGCCCATGTTCGGCCCGAACCCGAACATCCAGGTGTTCGCCCAACACTAGTGATAAGACTGATTTTGAGCGATCTGCCAGGCGGACCGCTGAAGACTAGAGATGGGCCGAACGGTTCGCCGGCGAACGGTTCCCGGCGAACTTCGGTGGTTCGCGTTCGCCTCCCGCAGGCGAACGTTTCCGGAAGTTCGGTTCGCCCCACAATGCACTATGAGGGTCAACTTTGACCCTCTACATCACAGTCAGCAGGCCCAGTGTAGCCAATTAGGCTACACTTGCCCCTGGAGCCCCACCCCCCCTTATATAAAGGCAGGCAGTGGCGGCCATTACGGTCACTCGTGTGCCTGCGTTAGTGAGAGTAGGGCGAGCTGCTGCAGACTCCTCTCATAGGGAAAGATTAGTTAGGCTTAGCTTGTCTCCCTGGCTGCATACCTGTTCTGTGAACCCACCACTGCATACCTGTACTGTGAACCCACCACTGCATACCTGTTCAGTGAACCCACCACTGCATACCTGTTCAGTGAACCCGCCACTGCATACCTGTTCAGTGAACCCGCCACTGCATACCTGTTCAGTGAACCCGCCACTGCATACCTGTTCAGAGAACCCGCCACTGCATACCTGTTCAGTGAACCCGCCACTGCATACCTGTTCAGTGAACCCACCACTGCATACCTGTTCAGTGAACCCGCCACTGCATACCTGTTCAGTGAACCCGCCACTGCATACCTGTTCAGTGAACCCGCCACTGCATACCTGTTCAGTGAACCCGCCACTGCATACCTGCTCAGTGAACCCGCCACTGCATACCTGTTCAGTGAACCCACCACTGCATACCTGTTCAGTGAACCCACCACTGCATACCTGTTCAGTGAACCCGCCACTGCATACCTGTTCAGTGAACCCGCCACTGCATACCTGTTCAGTGAACCCGCCACTGCATACCTGTTCAGTGAACCCGCCACTGCATACCTGTTCAGTGAACCCGCCACTGCATACCTGTTCAGTGAACCCGCCACTGCATACCTGTTCAGTGAACCCGCCACTGAATACCTGTTCAGTGAACCCGCCACTGCATACCTGTTCAGTGAACCCGCCACTGCATACCTGTTCAGTGAACCCACCACTGCATACCTGTTCAGTGAACCCACCACTGCATACCTGTACTGTGAACCCACCACTGCATACCTGTACAGTGAACCCACCACTGCATACCTGTTCAGTGAACCCGCCACTGCATGCCTGTTCAGTGAACCCGCCACTGCATGCCTGTTCTGTGAACCCGCCACTGCATACCTGTTCTGTGAACCCGCCACTGCATACCTGTTCAGTGAACCCACCACTGCATACCTGTTCAGGGAACCCACCACTGCATACCTGTTCTGTGAACCCGCCACTGCATACCTGTTCTGTGAACCCGCCACTGCATACCTGTTCTGTGAACCCGCCACTGCATACCTGTTCAGTGAACCCACCACTGCATACCTGTTCAGTGAACCCACCACTGCATACCTGTTCAGTGAACCCACCACTGCATACCTGTTCAGTGAACCCACCACTGCATACCTGTTCAGTGAACCCACCACTGCATACCTGTTCTGTGAACCCACCACTGCATACCTGTTCAGTGAACCCACCACTGCATACCTGTTCAGTGAACCCACCACTGCATACCTGTTCTGTGAACCCACCACTGCATACCTGTTCAGTGAACCCACCACTGCATACCTGTTCTGTGAACCCACCACTGCATACCTGTTCTGTGAACCCACCACTGCATACCTGTTGTGTGCAGTGAACCCGCCACTGCATACCTGTTCTGTGCAGTGAACCCGCCACTGTATACCTGTTTAGTGAACCCGCCACTGCATACCTGTTGTGTTCAGTGAACCCGCCACTGTATACCTGTTCTGTTCAGTGAACCCGCCACTGTATACCTGTTCAGTGAACCCGCCACTGCATACCTGTTGTGTTCAGTGAACCCGCCACTGCATACCTGTTGTGTTCAGTGAACCCGCCACTGCATACCTGTTCAGTGAACCTGCCACTGCATACCTGTACTGCTCAGTGAACCCGCCACTGCATACCTGTTGTGTTCAGTGAACCCGCCACTGTATACCTGTTCTGTGAACCCACCACTGCATACCTGTTCTGTGAACCCACCACTGCATACCTGTTCAGTGAACCTGCCACTGTATTCCTGTTCAGTGAACCCGCCACTGCCGTCACTACACAAACAGCTGTTTGCGGTGCGTTACACGGTGAGTTTGGTGTGTCAGTGTGAAGCAGTACCTTAATTACACTTCACTTGATGTATACACATGCAAGATGTTTTAAAGCACTTTAGGCCTGTCATTTAGCATTCAATGTGATTTCTGCCCTTAAAACGCTGCTTTGCGTCAAATCCAGATTTTTCCTGGGGACTTTTGGCGTGTATCCCACTCCGCCATGCCCCCCTCCAGGTGTTAGACCCCTTGAAACATCTTTTACATCACTTTTGTGGCCAGCATAATTATTTTTTTTTTTCAAAGTTCGCATCCCCATTGAAGTCTATTACGGTTCGCGAACTTTACCGCGAACCAAACCTTCCGCGGAAGTTCGCGAACCCGGTTCGCGAACCTAAAATCGGAGGTTCGGCCCATCTCTACTGAAGACCAGTCTTATCACCCGAACGACGGACTGCACACAGGCCCGATTTGGCGTGCGGAGGACTGGACGGGACGATCAAACGACCAGTCGCAGCAGATCAGTGACTCATAGCGTTGCAATGCTTTAAACTGTGCAGCACTCTAGTCTGATTGATTTTCAGTATATTCCCTGCTGGACAGGGGCGTAGCAATAGGGGGTGCAGAGGTTGCAAATGCTTGGGGGCCCATGGGCCAGAGGGGCCCTCCCTCAACTTCAGTATTAGCTTTCTATTGGTCCTGTGCTCATAATAATCACTTATATAGATATAATAGTGGTAATCATTAACAAACTGTTCTCCATCCCCTTCTTGCACCTCTGACACTGTAGTTGCCACTGGCATGTTTTGGTGCGCCATATCAATTGTTATGTATAGAGTGTTTGGGGGCCCCAATGTAAAACTTGCACCAGGGCCCAAAGCTCCTTAGCTACGCCACTGCTGCTGGAATCTATTAAGAATTGGTGTACAGTGTGTGCTAAGAATCAATTTCTTCATGAATTGTTTCCTTTCAGAGAGGACTAAATAAAATTTGCCACATAAGGTAAAACCAGCTTTACAGTCTTGTGCACTTACAATAGACACCATCACACTAGGGATTTGGTGTGCTAATGAATGCCGAAAGCTAATGTACATATATAATCACAAAACAGTACACAAACTAAAAGTTTGAAATGCTTTTCAAATTTAGCAATTTAATTACTTTGTCACTTATTTGAACTACCGGTACATGAATTACATTATTGTGCCCTCCTATTTTTCCAGGAGCAGAAGAGGATTCTGGAGATCCATCTGTGTTGTACAGAAAAGACGAGGGCTACGAGAGCTCTGGAGATCAATACGCACCATACGGAAAAGACAAGGGCTACAAGAGTTCTGGAGATCAATCCGTGCCGTACCGAAAAGACGAGGACTACGAAAGTCCTGGTGATCAATCCGTGCCATACGGAAAAGACGATGGCTACGAGAGTTCCGGAGATCAATCCATTCCGTACTGAAAAGACTAGGGCTACAAGAGTTCTGGTGAGCAATCTGTGCCATACGGAAAAGACGAGGGCTACGAGAGTTCTGGTGATCAATCCGTGCCATACGGAAAAGACGATGGTTACGAGACTTCTGGAGATCAATCCATTCCGTACGGAAAAGACGAGGGCTACGAGAGTTCTGGAGATCAATCCATGCCGTACGGAAAAGACGATGGTTACGAGACTTCTGGAGATCAATCCATTCCGTACGGAAAAGACGAGGGCTACGAGAGTTCTGGAGATCAATCCATGCCGTACGGAAAAGACGATGGTTACGAGACTTCTGGAGATCAATCCATTCCGTACGGAAAAGACGGGGGCTACGAGAGTTCTGGAGATCAATCCATGCCGTACGGAAAAGACGATGGATACGAGACTGCTGGAGATCAATAGATTCCGTACGGAAAAGACGAGAGCTACGAGAGTTCTGGAGATCAATCCAATCTGTACAGAAAAGATGAGGACTACGAGAGTTCTGGAGATCAATCCATGCCGTACGGAAAAGATGATGGTTATGAGACTTCTGGAGATCAATCCATTCCGTACGGAAAATACGAGTGCTACGAGAGTTCTGGTGATCAATCCATGCCGTATGGAAAAGACGATGGTTGCGAGACTTCTGGAGATCAATCCATTCCGTACGGAAAAGACGAGGGCTACGAGAGTTCTGGAGATCAAACTGTGCCCTATGTAAAAGACGAGGGCTACGAGAGCTCCGGAGATCAATCCATGCCGTACGGAAAAGACGATGGTTACGAGACTTCTGGAGATCAGCCTGCACCATAAGGGATTTAACTAAAATCCATGGTGCCACTGGACAAACACCTGATCATCCCCAACCTTCATTCCTGACTTTTGTGGTGACCCCCAATCACATATAACAAGTGCATCATAACACCACTCCTTTCCTAAGACAATTGCTACTAGCAATCCCTTTTCCCAATAACAAATGTTCCCACCACTCCCCACCCATCTCCCCTCCTGCCCTCCATTTCCAACAAATGCTTAGGGCCCGTTCAGATCACAAATGCGGATGGCCATGCGTGCGGAACACGTGCGGACCGCAACGCGTACGAACGCATGGCCATCCGCGTTTGTGTGCGTTGCGTGGCTGATTCCATCACTGAAAAGTGAACGGGACAGCCACGCGTTGTCAAAATCTGCGTGCAGCATGCGTTCCCGGACCGCACAGGTCCGGAACGCATGCAGTGTGAACATCAGACAGTGCACTCTATGCACTGTCTGATGTCATGCGTGTCGGCCTCCTGCACGCGTTTCCAAAACGCGGCTGGAAACGTGTGCAGTGTGAACGGGCCCTTACTCTCTACCCTCTTGATTTATTTCCAGATGCAGAGTATTTTACCTGCTCCAGTGCTGTGACAGGTTCACTTGCCTCTTTACAGCAGTCAGCAGCCACACGCTGTGTTGGTACCTGGATATTACAAGTGACTGTTTCTTCATCATGTGACATGCAGGATCTCCCATGAGTCATGTGCAGGTATGTATCAGCACAAACTTCATCTCCTGACTGCTGTGAAAAGGAGAGTGCACCTGGCAAGCTGCTGGAGCAGATACAATTCTCTCCTCTGCTGGTGATATGGGAGTGACTACCTGGGGAGTACTGGAGGGAGTCATTTATTGAAGGGGGAGAGAGGGCCCTCTGGCTCCTGAGTCCCTATCAGCTGCTTCCCCAGTAGTTATGCCACTGCACGGCAGGCACTGGACCGAATGAGGGAAGGTGTTCTGGAAATAATGGAAGAGAGGGAATTAATAGTACGCCATTCCTCATGCCCCCTTTTAATTTTGTCTGGATTCTCTGTAGTCTGTTTTATCATTCGTTAATTGTTGATGTGATTGGCTTGTTTTTTTATATATTTATTTTCCATGTTCTAGATAAACTTGGTTATAAAAACTGGTATTTGTGGTCTATAACAGAGTTAATGCGCTTATATATGGCAAGTAACTAGTTTTGGACCAGGCAACCAATCTCCTGATTGAGGGCTGGGGCCCACTAGGGCAGAGTTCCCCAACCCTGTCCTCAAGGCCCACCAACAGAACATGTTTTGCAGGAAACCACACACACAGGAGGAGTAATTAGTGTTGTAGCAGAGCTGATTAACTATCTCTGTGGATTTCCACAAAAACATACAGGGTTGGGGAACACTGCTCTATAGCGGTTTTGGCAGCGGTTTGGGATTGCTTTCAAAAGCTAGCAACTTCCCAAAATGCTTTGCCAATGTAAGTGGATGGAGGACATCCCACTGGAGCAATTGTGATTAGGAAATAGCAATAGCAGGACTTGTGGCATTTTGGGATTGTTTCCACTCTAATGTATTGCATAGGAGCAGGGAAATCGCTTCTAAAATTGCTTACAAAGTGCTACCACAAATCGCTAGCAATTGCAATATCACTTTGTAGTGGGTCTCAGGCCTCAGGGAGCATTTCACATCTCTGTAGCTGACTGCCATCGGGGAGAGTGAATGGACAGAGCTAGCAGGCATAGCCAGAGAGTTATTCCCTCACTGCCAAGCAGCTCCTACACTATCCATAAACAGAGATGGCCAATGAAAAAATATAGGTATTTGTAATAACTATAGTCTCTGGCCCCCCCTCGCATTAAGGTGTCGGGGCAAATGCAGGATTTTTCAAGGGGGGGGGGGGATTCCTGAAAGGTCCAGAAGCACTTATGTTCCCGAGTGCTTCCGAATACAGGTGGCTCCATTCTGCCCATGCACAATGCGCTGGCGTATTACGGAGCTGCCTATCGTTGGAAGTACTCAAGGACACTAGTGTTTCTGAGGGCTTCTGGTAGCAGCAAATTTGAACAGGGGACAGTGCTGGAACAACTCCCCGAGAGAGGAACAAGAGATAGACTTAGTTTGGACAATTCAGTGGAATATGCCACATAGTGTCACATAGCGCAAACGATACCCATATGATGCAGGGATATATGCATCTGCGGAAGATGGCAGCGCTATATAAATACTAAACATTAAGAATTTGCCTCACCAGGATTGCACTTTTATTTAGCTTTCCTGTATGACAAGAAGACACAGCCAGCCAGCACTAGGGGAAGAAGGAAACAAAGGTGAATGAAGGAGGGCTGGTGCACACCAAGAGGGCTTCTGAGCGTTTTCAAATCGACAGTGATTTGAAAGGCGCTTGGCTAATGTTACCCTATGAGGGTGTTCCCACAGCAGTGATGAAATATTTCTATTTTTTTTTTTTTTTTAATTATAAGCTTGTAAATAGTGATGGATGCAAAACGGAAAAAATGCACCTTTATTTCCAGATAAAATATTGTCGCCATACATTGTGATAGGGACATAATTTAAACGGTGTAATAACCGGGACAAATGGGCAAATACAATAAAGTATACTGCGTGTAGCATTTTTTTGAGCGATTCATTCAGAAATCGCTCTGAGAATTGCTTCACAAAATCACACTCACTAATTGCTAGCAATTGCTATTGTGATTTTGGCGTGCACTTGCCCAGAGAGAGGAGGAATAGAGAGAAATTGAAAATAGCTTGAGATGGAGCAGAGAGCTTATCTGTATTGCAGTCCCATATCACACAGAGGCTACTTGCCTGTAATAGGACTCATGTCCCTGCTGGTCTCTCACACAAGTCAGAAAGCAGCCCTCCTGGAGTCTAGGGACTGTCAAAAACTTTTCACCTTGTTTAACACCTTATCAGCACATGCAGTCATAACATACGGGAGAGACCAGACAGATTTTTGTCCACGGACCCTCCAGGCAAGCTCTGCATCATGCTGTGTATATTTACCAGCTTGCCTGCCCTTTAATTGCACTTTTATCAGCTATCCTAGTATTTTACATTGCCTTACAACAACAAACCTGAATACACCAGACCCTGGACCAGCCCTAAATCACTGAATAAAAGGGGGCCTGGGGGGAAATTGCCCCCCTTCCAGCCAGCACTAGGGGAAGGAGGGAAACAATGGTGAATGCGGAGAGAGGAGGAGTGGAGAGACTGAGATGGAGCAGAGAGCTCATCTGTAGAGATGAGCGTAATGACCTAATTACGATTTCGCAAAATTTCGCGTAATTAGTGTAATTACGATTATGGCCGTAAGTACATAATCGTAATGAAGAAGGAAGAAATTTCGCGTAATTTTCGCATTACAGTGGGTTCATGCCGTAATTTCGCATTAAACGCTACAGTAATTTCGCGTTAAACCGTAACGCTCCGTATAATATAAAAAAGCCGCCGACTTTAAGGGTTAATAGCAAAGTCCCCTTAAATGCTAAGAGCCTCAAATTTGGAGAATATATTAAGGAGATCAGGAGGAATAAGAGGAAAATTTTTTTTTTCAAAAAGACCTTATAGTTTTTGAGAAAATCGATGTTAAAGTTTCAAAGTAAAAATGTATACATTTAAAAACCCGCCGACTTTAACGGTTAATAGCAAAGCCTGCTTAAAGTTTAGGAACACCAAATTCCTAGGGTATATTAAGGGGATCAGTGGGAATAAGAGGAAAAATTTTTTTTTCAAAAAGACCTTATAGTTTTTGAGAAAATCGATTTTTAAGTTTCAAGGGCGAAAATGTCTTTTAAATTCGGAAAATGTCAGTTTTTTTTGCACAGGTAACAATAGTGTATTATTTTCATAGATTCCCCCAAGTGGGAAGAGTTTTACTTACTTCGTTCTGAGTGTGGGAAATATAAAAAAAAAACGACGTGGGGTCCCCCCTCCCAGACCTCTTCAACCCCTTGTCCCCCATGCAGGCTGGGATAGCCAGAATGCGGAGCACCGGCCGCGTGGGGCTCCGCACCCTGACTATACCAGCCCGCATGGTCCATGGATTGGGGGGTCTCGGAAGGGGAGGGGCAGCCAAGCTTTCCCCTCCCCCTCCGAGCCCTTGTCCAATCCAAGGACAAGGGGCTCTTCTCCACCTCCGATGGGCGGTGGAGGTGGAGGCCGCGATTTCCTGGGGGGGAGGTTCATGGTGGAATCTGGGAGTCCCCTTTAAAAAGGGGTCCCCCAGATGCCCACCCCCCCTCCCAGGAGAAATGAGTATAGAGGTACTTGTACCCCTTACCCATTTCCTTTAAGAGTTAAAAGTAAATAAACACACAGACACTTAGAAAAAGTATTTTAATTGAACAAAAAACATAACCACGAAAAAAGTCCTTTAATATTCTTAATTAACCATTAATACTTACCTGTCCCTTTAAAAGCCAGTTCCCACGCAATATCCTCGGAAATATACTAAACAGTTACAATATAACAAAGTTATTACAATGTAACAACTTTGTTACATTGTAACTACGCCGCACCCGACGCCACTCGCCGCTCAGCCGCCGCACCCGCACGCACCCGACAGAGCTCTGAGCTATATAGCTCAGAGCTCCCTAAGCATCTTTGTATTTGGGCTCCAAGGAGCCCCATTGGTCCTTAGCAGACCAATGGGGTTCCTTTAAATCAGAAGGAACCCCATTGGTCTGCTAAGGACCAATGGGGCTCCTTGGAGCCCAAATACAAAGATGCTTACAGAGCTCTGAGCTATATAGCTCAGAGCTCTGTCGGGTGCGTGCGGGACGCTAAGTCCCCGCCGGCTCCCGCTGTCCACCCCGCCCACATCTGTCACCCACATGTCACCCACATGTGGGTGACATGTGGGTGACATGTGGGAGAGGGCGGGGAAGGCAGCGGGAGCCGGCGGGGACTTAGCGTCCCGCACGCACCCGACAGAGCTCTGAGCTATATAGCTCAGAGCTCTGTAAGCATCTTTGTATTTGGGCTCCAAGGAGCCCCATTGGTCCTTAGCAGACCAATGGGGTTCCTTCTGATTTAAAGGAACCCCATTGGTCTGCTAAGGACCAATGGGGCTCCTTGGAGCCCAAATACAAAGATGCTTAGGGAGCTCTGAGCTATATAGCTCAGAGCTCTGTCGGGTGCGTGCGGGTGCGGCGGCTGAGCGGCGAGTGGCGTCGGGTGCGGCGTAGTTACAATGTAACAAAGTTGTTACATTGTAATAACTTTGTTATATTGTAACTGTTTAGTATATTTCCGAGGATATTGCGTGGGAACTGGCTTTTAAAGGGACAGGTAAGTATTAATGGTTAATTAAGAATATTAAAGGACTTTTTTCGTGGTTATGTTTTTTGTTCAATTAAAATACTTTTTCTAAGTGTCTGTGTGTTTATTTACTTTTAACTCTTAAAGGAAATGGGTAAGGGGTACAAGTACCTCTATACTCATTTCTCCTGGGAGGGGGGGTGGGCATCTGGGGGACCCCTTTTTAAAGGGGACTCCCAGATTCCACCATGAACCTCCCCCCCAGGAAATCGCGGCCTCCACCTCCACCGCCCATCGGAGGTGGAGAAGAGCCCCTTGTCCTTGGATTGGACAAGGGCTCGGAGGGGGAGGGGAAAGCTTGGCTGCCCCTCCCCTTCCGAGACCCCCCCAATCCATGGACCATGCGGGCTGGTATAGTCAGGGTGCGGAGCCCCACGCGGCCGGTGCTCCGCATTCTGGCTATCCCAGCCTGCATGGGGGACAAGGGGTTAAAGAGGTCTGGGAGGGGGGACCCCACGTCGTTTTTTTTTTATATTTCCCACACTCAGAACGAAGTAAGTAAAACTCTTCCCACTTGGGGGAATCTATGAAAATAATACACTATTGTTACCTGTGCAAAAAAAACTGACATTTTCCGAATTTAAAAGACATTTTCGCCCTTGAAACTTAAAAATCGATTTTCTCAAAAACTATAAGGTCTTTTTAAAAAAAAAATTTTTCCTCTTATTCCCACTGATCCCCTTAATATACCCTGGGAATTTGGTGTTCCTAAACTTTAAGCAGGCTTTGCTATTAACCGTTAAATTCGGCAGGTTTTTAAATGTTTACATTTTTCCTTTGAAACTTTAACATCGATTTTCTCAAAAACTATAAGGTCTTTTTGAAAAAAAAAATTTTCCTCTTATTCCTCCTGATCTCCTTAATATATTCTCCAAATTTGAGGCTCTTAGCATTTAAGGGGGCTTTGCTATTAACCCTTAAAGTCGGCGGCTTTTTTAGATTATACGGAGCGTTACGGTTTAACGCGAAATTACGGTAGCGTTTAAAGCGAAATTACGGCATGAACGAAACGCGAAATTTCGCATTGAAAATTACGCTTACGGTATTTTCAATTACGATTTTAATGGCAATTACGCTACCGCAATTTCGCATCGTAATCGCGAATTTCGCATGCGTAATTATAGTAATGCGAAATTTCGAAAATTTCAGCTCAACTCTACTCATCTGTATTGCAGTCCCACATCACACAAGCTACTTGCATGTAATGTGTCTTCTGTCCCTGCCAGCCAAATCCAAAAAAGCTTTATTGGCAGGACCAAATACATTTAGCATTGCCAAAGCAAAAACAAAAACATTAACAACATAGTGGGGGGAGGATTGTGGGAATAGGGGAATGATATAAGTATACCATCCATAGGAGTATGGAGGATGTAAGGGATGGTCAGCCTCTCACACAAGCTGCAGGCAGGCCTCCTGGAGTTTAGAGACTGTCGAAACCGTTTCAACCTATGAAATACCTTTATGCAGCTTTCTACATGCAGTCTTTACAATAGTGAAAGAGCTGAGTTTTTCCCACAGACTCTGCAGGAGGCAAGCCTTTGTATATTTACCAGCTTGCCCGCTTCAGCGATTTCAGGGATTTTTTTTTTTAAAGGTACAGGAGTCTCAGGGGGGATTCCATACATCCGGAACCCCCGTCTGAATACGCCAGTGGTGACACCCCCTAAGGGCAGCAAGGAAAATATTTAACTACCACAATCCTCTGCAGGTGCACTAGAGGCTCTTCATTCAGGTAAGGTGGAAATAGCTGAACCTGGTCGTACCCGCTCTACTGTGCAGGCGCGAGTCCTTTGCGTCTGTGCAGTAGAGCGGATACAATACGGCTCGTCTTTTTCCACCTAACCCAAACGATGAGCCGCTAGTGCACCTGCGCAGGATCACGGAGAGGTAAATATATCACAGCTTGTCGGGGTAGGTTTTGGAGGAGCCAGGACTGGATTCCTCTAAGCTTCAGAGGTCGGAGAGAAGCCTCATTGGGACCCTGAGGCTTCCCTCTCCCAAGGTAAGTATCCCACAGAGGGTTTTTATTTAGTTACAGGTTCTCTTTAAAACCAGCTAGGAGTACTGTATAATGAACTGAATGCCTGGGAATCAAACCTTAACCCTCCTGGCGGTTTGGCAAAATCCGCCAGGGGGCAGCAAATACGTTTTTTTTTTATTTTTTATTTTTTTCATGTAGCGAGACGAGGTCTCGCTACATGATAGCCGCTGAGCCCCAGCCCCTCCGATCGCCGCCGGCAAAGAACGGGATCTCCTGGAGGGCTTCCCCCGTCGCCATGGCGACGGGGCGGGATGACGTCATCGACGTCGTGACGTCAAAGGGGACTCCGATCCACCCCACGGCGCTGCCTGGCACTGATTGGCCAGGCAGCGCACGGGGTCTGGGGGGGGGGGGGGGGCGGCTGCGGCGACGCGTATAGCGGCAGATCGGCGGGTAGTGGCGGCGATCGGGCACTGCACGCAGCTAGCAAAGTGCTAGCTGCGTGCAGCAAAAAAAAAAATTATGCAAATCGGCCCAGCGGGGCCTGAGCGGTGCCTCCCGGCGGCATAGCCCGTGCTCAGCACGGGCTTACCGCCAGGGAGGTTAATGTCTGGAAAATATTATATTCTTTATTTGAGATATATGACAGCACAAAAGTAAACAGTAATTAGTAGCCATACAATGGCAGATGACTCCTCAAAGCAGCACATACACTGGTCAATTTCTGCCATCAATATATGGTCGATTCGACTGAATCGAGTAGAAATCGATCATCAGGAAGCATGATCGATACACTGATTGATTTCTGACCGATTTCAATATTTAGTCGATCGGTCCAGACGGAAAATCTAGGTAGCCGATCCATGGCCCATAGAGTTGCACTGGATCGAATAGTGCAACAGTGAACACTTCAATCGATTTTCCAATAGATATATTCTGAAATCTATTTGAAATTTGTTCCTACTGTGTTGCATACATCAGATAGATTCCAGCCAGATTCGACCTGATAGGCAGCATCTGACGGTCGAAAGCTGCTGGTAATCTATAAGTGCATGTGTACCTCAAAGTGCCCAAAAAGATAGATCACTCTCTAATCAAAAGCTCATCTGAGAAGAATCTATTTCCCCCCAAAAATGTGTAATACATTTCAGTTGAAGTCTATGTAAACTCCATGTAACTGCTGCAGTAGGATTGGCCATCTAGTAGCACTGTCCTGGGCCCCTGCAGAATGCTCGCAGTGGAGAGCACTCACTCAAATTTCGGGTTGAAACGCTCCCTCGTGTCCTTTTGTCTCCACCCTCCCTGGAGTGACAGAATGATGCAATGTTATAAAAAAAAAAAGGTTATAACTGAAAATAAAACTGAGACTTTTCTTTGCTACTAATGTTCTATTAATTATCCATACTACACATACAATTCATTATATCATACTTTTTTTGTTTCAGATTTTCTTTAAAGAGGAACTGAAACCCAGGATTCAATGTAACCCCAATCAGTAGCCAATACCCCATTTCCCACAAGAAATCTTTACCGTTTCTCTAATAGATCATCAGGGACATCTGTATGGCTGATATTGTGGTAAACTCCCCTCTCACAGTGTGAGGACATGGCCATGGCCCTGACATTTTGCTGTCTGTAAACCTTGTTGCATTGTGGGAAATAACAGCTATTTCCAATTGCCAAGCATGCAGTATTTCCCTGTGTGCATAGAACGCTCAGTAAGGGCTCGTTTCCACTCGGGTGAATCTGCATGCGTTTCCTGCATGCAGATTCGCTCAACCAATACAAGTGGATGGCGCTGTTTCCACTTGTCAGGAATTCTGTGCGGCTCGCTATGCAGAAAAAATCTGCACAGCAGAGCCGTCAGAATTCGCACGCCGCACACCCGCACGCGAATCGTCGGTAATGTAACTAAATAGGAAAACCGCAAGCTCTTTAGTCTTGCGGTTTTCCCGGCGTTTCTGCGTGCGATTTCATCTAAAAACCCATGTCAATGCTTGCCGGCATTGACATGGTTAAAATCGCGTCGTTAAAACCGCGGGCGATTCCGCGTGAAAATCCGCATGGAAACGTCAACGAATCCGCAACCGCATGTGGATTCGTTGACGCGGTTTCCGCGAGCAAATCGCGCCGCTCAAGTGGAAACGTACCCTAAATGAGCATTCCACAAAGAAACTGACAGGACTAAAGATGTCACCAGCTGTGATAATTTTCAGAGTGTAACTAGGGAAGAGGAAAGCTTTCACAATGGGCAAACACTGACTAAATTATTTATAAGTGAATGTTATAAAATATAAGCAATTTTATTCATTACATTATTTTCACTGCAGTTCCTCTTTACAGCCACACAGGCACACAGCTTTTGATAGTTAAAATTGTTTGTGGGCAACAGGGCAGTTTCTAGGCTAAATTGCACCCAGGGCAAAGGTGTAAAAAGTGTGTCCCCCGGTGGACTTAAACGTTATTTGCGATGCAGTATTTAGCCCTAAGAATAGGTAGCCAGGTATAGGTGCCTCCAGTATAGGTATCCAGGTAAAGGTGCTTCCCAGAATAGGTAGCAAGTTATAGGCTAGCCAGGTATAGGTGCCCCAATATAGGTTAGACAGGTTATTATTTATATAGTGCTGACAACTTCCACAGCGCTTTACACAGTATAAAGTCTTGTCACTTACTGTCCCTCAGAGGAGCTCACAATCTAATCCCTACCAGACTCCTATTTCTATATATGTCTCGTGTAGTGTTTGTATAGTAGTCTAGGTCCAATTTGGGGGAAGCCAATTAACTTCTCTGTATGTTTTTGGGATGTGGTAGGAAACCGGAGCACCCGGAGGAAACGCATGCAGATACGGGGAGAACATAAAAACTCCTTGCAGATGTTAACCTTACTGGCATTCAAATTGGGGACCCAGCGCTGCAAGGCAAGAGCGCAAACCACTTTGCTACCGTACTGCCCAGGTATAAGTGCCCTAGTATAGGTTAGCCAGGTATAAGTGCCCCAACTACAGGCTTGCCAGGTATAGGTGCCTGCCGTATAGGTTAGCCAGGTATAGGTGCCCCAGTATAGGTGATGGAGGGGGGAGCCACAGGCACACTGGGACTCAGCTGCAGGGAAGGGACCTGACTCCTCACTCTCCTCAGGGCCCCCCCTGTCCCCCCTCCACTGTAGTGTTGTAGTGCAGCAGGAAGCCTCCTAGAAAAAACGCACCTATTTCAAGGCTCCAAGCGAAGCTCACTTGCCACTGGGCTCCTGTCTGCAACGCCACTCGCAACTTCCTGATTAGCGGAAGTAATGAGCGGCAGGTAAGCTATTGCATTCTATCAACAGTATTTAACTAAAGGTGACCACTCACTAGGAGACATTCTTTGTCAGATCACTGATCAAATCTGCTGAAAATTGTTTCCCCAACATTATGTTTTCTGATATCAGTCGATTTTTGCTAGGTATCGATCAGTTATTACCAATCAGACCGAACAGTTCTTTGATGGTCAATTGGGGTAAGACAGGGGCATGGCAGGGGTCAGGTGTAGCGATGTCACGAACATAGAATGTTCTGTTCGTGAATGGCGAACGAGAACTTCCGCAAAATGTTCGTGAACAGTCGAATTTGGCGGAACCGCCATAGACTTCAACGGGCAGGCGAATTTTAAAACTTACAAAGACTGTTTCTGGCTACAAAAGTGATGAAAAAGTTGTTTCAAGGGGTCTAACACCTGGACAGGGGCATGCCAGAGGGGGACCAAAAGTCTCACCAAAAATTATGGAGTTGACGCAAAGGGCTTGATTCACAAAGTGGTGCTAACTGTTAGCATGGCCGTTTTCGCGTGAATTTTCGCATTGCACGCGATTGCGAATTTTCGTGCAAAACAATAACGTTTTCGCGCGCAAACGCAAATTTTCATGCAAAATAGATATCGTTTTTGCACAAAAATTCTCGCTTGCGTGCGAAAACGTTATTGTTTCACGCGAAAATTCACGATCGCTCGCAATGCGAAAATTCGCACAAAAACGGCCGTGCTAACAGTTAGCACTATTGTGAATCAAGCCCAAAGTCTGGTTTTAAACCCTAATGGGCAGAAATCACATGTACAGCTCTGGGTGTCAGTGGGCCGTAGAGTGTCTCACACAGAGAGACACAATAGTTCTACCAGAATACAGTGAAATAATAATGCATTTGGAGTGGTTCTGTGCCTGCAACTTAATGAGGCAACAGCAGTAGTGTGCACACAGCTTTGGGTGTCAGTGGACTGTGGAGTGTCACATACAAAAAAAAAAAAAAAAAACCCCACACACACACACACAGGAGACCAATTTGCTAGCCCTCAACAGGGCTCTTTAGGGTGCTTTCACAGCAAGTGAAGAACAAGAATATAGGCCTAGCTAATGCTTTCCCTACCTATCTGCAGCAAGTCTGACCCTGCACTCACTAATGGTCACCGCAACTGCTTTTTGCTAGGGGGATGGGGGGTCCAGGAGAGGTTGCTAGCTGATTAGTTGCCATGTGTCTGCTGACTGTGGGGTAAGGTATCAAAGTTTAGTTCAATGATGATGTATAGGGGGCGAATCGAACACGCCAAATGCTCACTGTTTTGATGCAAATGCAAACAGCCAATGTTTGCAGACAACTGCTTGCCGGCGAACTGTTCGGGCCATTTCTGGTCAGGTGCAGCAATATCCCCATCTGCTAAGGCTGCTCTCCCTGGAGCCCCATGCAGAGTATTAGTTCAGCGAATCATTGACACCCACCTCTCCAGCCGGAGCGTGCCCTCCTCTGTACTGCTGTCATGTCCCAGTGCCTGTAATGGCCCTGTAAATCGGCAGTTTCCTTGAGTGCATGCATGTGCCAGGTCACTATGGGCAGCGGGAGATTACAGCAGAAATAGATTTTTAATAGATTTCAAGCTAAAATATTCTAAAAATCTATTTGCATTCTGTGACAGGAATAGTTCCCTGTCTGATCAGATGTTCATCAGAGAGGGATCTATATTTTGGCCACATCGGGTAGGAAGACTGCCAGTGTATGGCAGGTTTAAAGTTGATTCCAAGTAAAAGCTCATAAACACATCCAACAAATCTGCCCGATTGTCATCTGAACAGTTGGTTGGTATGCAGATAGCCATGTAAATGGATGGTCGTGGGGTCGGCCATGTCGTGGAGTTGGTCAAGCGCTTTGTTGGACATGTGCATGAGCCTTAAAGGAGAACTGTAGTGAGAGGTATATGGAGGCTGCCATATTTATTTCCATTTAAGCAATACCAGTTGCCTGGCTATCCTGCTAATCCTCTGCCTCTAATACTTTCAGTCATAGGCCCTGAACAAGCATGCAGCAGATCAGGTGTTTGACCAATTTGACAGATATGACAAGATTAGCTGCATGCTTGTTTCTGGTGGAATTCAGACATGTCTTCAGCCAAATAGACCAGGAAGGCTGCCAGGGAACTGGTATTGCTTAAAAGGAAATAAATATGGCAGCCTCCATATACCTCTCACTACAGTTGTCCTTTAAGGCTCATGCACATGTGCAAAGCATGACCAACTTGACGACATGACCGTCCGACCAAGTGATTGCGTGACTTGTATTTTTTGTGCACCAACCAAGAGGCCAACTCATTTGCATATTATGCACGCAAGCGAATGACGGAAAGCACAATATGGCCACATTGATAACAAGTACAAGTTCTTCAAACAACTTGTACACATGTGGCCAACTGCACAATATCAGCCCAACAGTAGTGTGAGTTGAACAGCCTGTCCGATTAGTCAAAGCACTTGTTAATCATCACTCGTCTAGTCCTTTGTCACACGTTCACATGCCCAACTATCATTCAACACACCAAGTTTGGATGATAGTTGGGCAGAAAAGTTGCACGTGTGTATGAGCCTTTATCCAAATTGAAGATTGCCCCCCAATCCTGCTGGAAACAGATCTCTCCTTATGTCTACAGGTCACCCTCACCCTGATTAAGGCCTCCTTTACACGAACTGTTGATAGGCAGTGAAATGCCTCTCAAACTCACATCTGCTCACTGCTGCCTAATAACTGCTTGTTGCTGCAAGACAACTGTTTATTTCTGCCTGGTAACTGCTTGCTGAGCACACAGCTCAACAGTCCATGGAAAGGAGGCCTAAAAAGGTTAACTTTAGGACTGTTTGAACAAAATGGCCTCTATTCATAAAGCATTCCCGCATGCGGTAATGCTCAAAACAGCTGCCTTTACCGACCATTTAGCAAAGTGTCCATTCATGAAAGCTGTTTCTGCATGAAAAGCTACAATTCCTGAGCAGTGCGGAAAATTACCGCCTTATGCGGTGATTATCACAACAAGTCACTACATGTCCAGGGCCGGATTTCTGGCTAAGCCATGGCCTAGGGCGTCAGAAATTCAGCATTGTTTGGGGCGGCAGAAGGGAAGAAAAGTGTGTGAAGCAGGGCAGATGACTGTCCCTCCATTCATGAAGCCTGTGGCCCGCCTGCACTCTCTCTCCGTGACTCCTCTCTGCTCATAGCTTGCCTGGCACTCCCCCTCCCAACACACACTCTGCAGACTGCCGAGAGAGAGTCCGTTCCATCCTGGTTGGTTGGAGGACGAGGAGACAAGAACGGCAGCTGTGTATCTATAGTCTCTAGTAAAATGGCCGCCGGACTTTCACTGCAGTTTGAACTACAATAAGATGGTGGGTGCAGATGAACAGAAGAGACACTGGTGTGTTTACAAACACTGACTCCGCCCCCTTGCCTTCAGTACAGGAGCAGCATGAAGATCAAAGACCCTCTACCTCCTCTCCTCCTGGAAATGCTGCCGGTGTGGTGAAATTTTTTGCAACTTTATCAGATTTTGCAACCAGTTGCACTTATTTATAGGTATAGCTATCAGAAAGTGCAACCTTACCATTGACTTTAACCTATCTGTATCAGAAAATGCAACCCAACCAAACCCTATTCTCACACAGAACCCTCCCCTGTTGCTCAACTAATAACCCCCCCTGGAGGGAACAATCCCCCCTCTTGCTCAACTAATAACCCCCCCTGGAGGGAACAATCCCCCCTCTTGCTCAACTAATAACCCCCCAGGGAACAATCCCCCCTCTTGCTCAACTAATAACCCCCCAGGGAACAATCCCCCTTCTAGCTCAATGGGATCTGTGGTTGCAAAAAATTACAGGCGTGTTAACAGAGGAGCCATGCCTACACAGTCTTGCACTGTCCTCTATGGCAATTTGCAAAATATAATGGGTAGCAAAATGTTTCACTACACCCACTGTGGCTTCTCTGCAATTCTGCATTAACAAGATTAATTAGGATAGAAGCGCCCACCCAGTGAGTGATTTGTGTCTAGGGAGCTATGGGGACAGAGCACAGAGATTTCACACTTCAAGTGAGTCATGACCAGGCTGGGATGAGTAAGTAAACAAACAGCTGCAATACACTGTCTGTATGTAGATAAGCTGATTTAGCAGCTGCAGCTGATTGCTTCTTCTCAGCATGGCTGATTTATTGCTATTCTGTCTCCATGTGAAACTTCTCCTTTCCTCCTCCACTTTTTTTTAGCACACCATTTTTTATCCTAACTTTTGCTCATTGCTATCTCTACCTCTTTTCCTTCCATCCCATCTTTATTCTTTCTCTTTTGCTCCTCTTCCTTCCTCTGTCTCCCCTTTCCTCTCAATTTTGTATTTGGAGGAGAAGGAAACAAATGTAGCAATGGCTGGGAAGCTGCCCTGATATCTCCTTTCACTTTTGCCACCCACTTCAGACTGTACCACTCTTTCGCCTTTCCTCTAGGTGTCATTTTTTTCTCTTTCTCGCTCTCCTTCCCATAGCTACCCCTTTTTTTTTTTTTTTTTTTTTTTTTTTACCATAATTGTCCCCTCGTACTTTTTCTAATTCTGCCTACTTGTCTTCTCTCTTCCCTGTCCTCCCCTATATTCCCCTTCACTTCCTTTTCTCCACTCTTGTTCTCTCCCAACTCCTTCCTCTCTCTAAAGCATTTAGTGCAAATGTATGAGGCTTGGGGTGGGCACTTTTGGATGCTTACATTAGGAGGATGATCCTGAAGAGGCTTTACTTGTCCTCCGGTGTCAGGGTGATCCAGCACTCAGACCGCGTACGTTAAAAAGGGGCGCTGGGAAAAAAGGGCGCCGGGTTTTTAACGATAAGCATGGATAACGTTTAAAAATGTATTGTACTGTATTTCGTTTAAAATTAATGTTTTATAAAGTTATAAATCATTAAATAATGTGCATAAAATCGGCAATTGTAAAAACGTTAATCTTTCGTGTAAATAGTGAAACGTATAATAACGTTTAAAAAAAAAAATTAGTAAGTAACCCTCCCTGTACCTACCCCTAACCCCTAGACCCCCCGGTTGATGCCTAAACCTAAGACCCCCCCTGTTGGTGCCTAAGTAACCCTCCCTGTACCTACCCCTAACCCCTAGACCCCCCTGTTAGTGCCTAAACCTAAGACCCCCCTGTTGGTGCCTAAACCTAAGACCCCCCTGTTGGTGCCTAAACCTAAGACCCCCTGTTGGTGCCTAAACCTAAGACCCCCCTGTTGGTGCCTAAACCTAAGACCCCCCTTGTTGGTGCCTAAACCTAAGACCCCCCTTTTGGTGCCTAAACCTAAGACCCCCTGTTGGTGCCTAAACCTAAGACCCCCCTGTTGGTGCCTAAACCTAAGACCCCCCTGTTGGTGCCTAAACCTAAGACCCCCCTGTTGGTTTTTTCGTTTAAAAATAATGTAAAAAAAAAAATATTGTACTGTTTTTCGTTTAAAAATAATGTTAGAAAAAAAATATTGTACTGTTTTTCGTTTAAAAATAATATTTAAAAATGTATAAATCATTAAATAATGTGTAATCATGAGAAGCAGTAATAAAACATTAAGTCTCCGGGCGCCGCTTTTAAAACGTTATTTTTCTCCGGCGCCCTTTTTTCCTATCGGGCGCCCATTAAACTATATTTATTATAGGAGTGAATGGCGGCGCCCGATTTGTCCACTAGCCTCAGGCGCCCGAATTTACTGTTACCCTCAGACCCTCAAAGTGCAGCCGCACTGCACTCACCTGCACAGTAGCAAAACCGCTCAGGCACTGGCAGATAAAGCTGAGCCTGACTGTATTCGTGCTACTGCGCAGGTTCAGACGGCTCACACTGACATGTAATATAGTGTTGACATCTTATGTAGCCCTTTGTAGAGTCATGCCGTTGACTACCCTCAGTGGAGCTCACAATCGAATCCTACAATTGTCTAATACCCTGCCATATTATATATTTATATAATCCTGACATCTTCAGCAGAACTTTACAGAGTACACAGTCATGTCCTGACTGTACTCAGAGGAGCTCACAATCTAATCCTATGGCCTGGAGAGCTCCAAAAGATGCCAGATTACAATCACAGGCCTGGGTGGCAAGCATTGGTGGGGGGTTACAATATTTGTATGTGTGTAATTCTGTTAGGGGGAGGGTTATTGGCAGTTGGCCTAGGGCACTAAAATATACAAATCCGGCCCTGTACATGTCAATTCATAAAGATTAGAGCAAGCGGAAAGGGAACGGAAAATCCCGACTGTTTAGAAAGGGAGATAAGCCAGCGATAACAGGCAAGCTAATGGAGACAGACCTCCCAGGCAGCAGCAGTGAGAGCAGATCAAAAAAAGATATTCCAGAATACCCAGGCTGTTTAACCCCTTGGGTACCTGTTTTCAGATACATTTCACATCAGAAAGCCTGCATGTGTAACATTTCTTGAAGTTCTTCTAAGCTCCAGCAATTAAATAGATTGTTTAGAAAGACTAATAGACAGATTCAGGGCAAGGAGAGGCAGTTTAAAAAAAATGCACATCTAAATGGAAGTTGGGGCTGCCTCTTCTGTTGTAACTGTCTCTGCACAGAAAATGTATCAACTCACCCAGCACCGCTAGTTTAGTGCAGGAATTCCCCAACCTTTTATCAAAGTGTAAACATTTTTATGAATTAGCACACTAAAGTCTAAAATACTGATGCAGAGTTTTACCTCCAAGATTTTTTTTTTTACCGCAAATGTTGTATGACTAGAGCCCAATGAATGTGATAAGATTGTTCTGTGACTGCAGACAAAAGACAGCAGAGTTTGGGTTAGGCCTCTTTTCCACAAACTGTTTCTAGGCAGTGAAATACCTCTCAAACTCACAACTGTTCACTGCTGCCTGGCAACTGCTTGCTGAGCACACAGCTCAACAGTTCGTGGAAAAGAGGCCTTATTTATTAGCCCATTCCCAGTACATGGGAGGAGGTCTGGAGTCTGTGCTTTATAAGGACTCACATCATCAATGCTCCTCAATGTGTAACCTGGACCCTCTCCTGCTCACTATTAGTGTTGGGCGAACATCCAGATGTTCAGGTTCAGGGGGGTTCGGCCGAACATGCCCCCGATATTCGGCATGTTCGGGCCGAACCCAACCCGAACATGTCCCTTTGGGGCCCCTATAGGGTCCCAGCATAAAGGGAGAGCATGCCCCAAGCGCGCGGGGGGGGGGGGGTCGGAAATGCCCCCCACCCCTCCCCGCTAAGCTCTCCCTTCTGCCGGTACCCTATAAAATAAAATTGAAGTCTCCCGAAAGTACCTGAGGAGGAGGGCAGGAAGAGGGCAGCCGGAGATCCTAGGCGCTAGTACCATCTGGTACTTCCGCCCTCTCTCTGACGCACTTCCTGTTTACATTTGTAAGTCGCGTCAAGAGAGCAGAAGTACCGCGATGACGCCTAGGATCTCCAGCTGCCCTCTTCCTGCCCTCCTCCTCAGGTACTTTCGGGGGACTTAAATTTAATTTTATAGGGTACCGGCAGAAGGGAGAGCTTAGCGGGGAGGGGTGGGGGGCATTTCTGACCCCCCCCCCGTGCTCGGGGCATGCTCTCCCTTTATGCTGGGACCCTATAGGGGGCTTTGTTCGGCCGGACACGGCTGTGTCCGGCCGAACACAGAAGGCCTGTTCGGGTAACGTGGCCGAGCACCCTCCCGAACACCATGAGGTGTTCGGGGGGTACCGAACAGGCCAAAATCCGGGCGAACCCGAACAGTGGCGAACACTGTTCGCCCAACACTACTCACTATCTGCCCTGACCGCACACAGCCAGTGAAGATGAATGCCATCCTCCTCAGCTTCTGCTACCTACTCTGTTTCTAACATACCAGGTAAGTCTCTTTACAATATAGCACTCATTTTAGTCATGATAGGAAAGGAAAGCATGTGGTGAGGATAAAGAGGCTGAAATCTTTTTTACCCTGATGTGCATTTTGTATGTTATCAGGTTGTTTCTCTGGCTCAAGTACCTTTATTAAACGAGTACACACGTACAATGACTCAATGGCAGGCATAGGGACTTCAATACTCAGGTGACAGTTTGCTGCAAGCAGTGGCGGCTCCAGGAATTTTTTTTAGGGGGTGCTATGCAGGTGCTGGACCAATTTCCGGGGGAGCTGACGACCTGCGGCGCGCAAAGCGCGCCGCGCCAAAAATGGGTGTGGCTACAACCTGCGGCGCGCAAAGCGCGCCGCGTCGAAAAAATGGGCGTGGTCATGACCGGATGAGGGCGGGGCTAACTGTAATTTAAAGTGAACCCAGGGTGAGAGTGATATGGTGGCTGCCATATTTATTTCCTTTTAAACAATACTAGTTGCCTGGCAGCCCTGCTGATCTATTTGGCTGTAGTAGTGAACTGAATTACACCAGAAACAAGCCATGCAGCTAATCTTGTCAGTTCTGACAATATTGTCAGAAACCCCTGACCTGCTGCATGCTTGTTCAGGGTCTATGGTTGAAAGAATAAGAGGCAGAGGACCAGCACGGCAGCCAGGCAACTGGTATTGCTTAAAGGGAGATAAATATGGCAGCCTCAATATTATTCTCACCTCGGGTTCCCTTTAAAAGTGCAACGCAAAGACAGAGGGCCCAAGTTTTGGTGACCCTTTTCCCAGAAAATTCACATAATTGTGCAGGTTTTCTCAAGAAAATACACGTAATGTGAGCAGGTTTTCTCAAGAAAATACACGTAATGTGAGCAGGTTTTCTCAAGAAAATACACGTAATGTGAGCAGATTTTAACAAAAAACACGTCCAATGACCCCAATATGCACAATCGTTATCAGACATGGCCCCAATATGCACAATCGTTATCAGACATGGCCCCAATATGCACAATCGTTATCAGACATGGCCCCAATATGCACAATCGTTATCAGACATGGCCCCAATATGCACAATCGTTATCAGACATGGCCCCAATATACACAATCGTTATCAGACATGGCCCCAATATGCACAATCGTTATCAGACATGGCCCCAATATGCACAATCGTTATTAGACATGGCCCCAATATGCACAATCGTTATCAGACATGGCCCCAATATGCACAATCGTTATCAGATATGGCCCCAATATGCACAATCGTTATCAGATATGGCCCCAATATGCACAATCGTTATCAGATATGGCCCCAATATGCACAATCGGTAGCAGATATGGTCCCAATATGCACAATCGGTAGCAGATATGGTCCCAATATGCACAATCGGTAGCAGATATGGTCCCAATATGCACAATCGGTGGCAGATATGGTCCCAATATGCACAATCGGTGGCAGATATGGTCCCAATATGCACAATCGGTGGCAGATATGGTCCCAATATGCACAATCGGTAGCAGATATGGCCCCAATATGCACAATCGGTAGCAGATAAGACCCCAATATGCACAATCGGTAGCAGAAATGACCCCAATATGCACAATCGGTAGCAGATATGACCCCAATATGCACAATCGGTAGCAGATATGACCCCAATATGCACAATCGGTAGCAGATATGACCCCAATATGCACAATCGGTAGCAGATATGACCCCAATATGCACAATCGGTAGCAGATATGACCCCAATATGCACAATCGGTAGCAGATATGACCCCAATATGCACAATCGGTAGCAGATATGACCCCAATATGCACAATCGGTAGCAGATATGACCCCAATATGCACAATCGGTAGCAGATATGACCCCAATATGCACAATCGGTAGCAGATATGACCCCCAATATGCACAATCGGTAGCAGAAATGACCCCAATATGCACAATCGGTAGCAGAAATGACCCCAATATGCACAATCGGTAGCAGAAATGACCCCAATATGCACAATCGGTAGCAGAAATGACCCCAATATGCACAATCGGTAGCAGATATCGCCCCAATATGCACAATCCGTAGCAGAAATGACCCCAATATGCACAATCCGCATCACCTGAAAAAGAAAAGAAAAACCCATTTACTCACCTACAGCCAGAAGACCTTCTTTCCCGACCTCCTGTCCCGAGTCCCGACCTCATTGTGGCGCGCAGCGCCCGCGCGCCCACGATCGTCTTCCTTCCCGACGTCACCACGAGACTTCCTGCCTGCATGCAGAGAGCAGGGCTACGGGAAAATGGCCGCCCGAAGTCTGCAGAACAGGGCTCCGGGCGGCCATCTTACCGTAGCCCTGCCTGCTGCTCCGTGCTGCCGGTGTGTGAACTGACTTGGCGTCTTTTAGACGCCTGAAGTCAGTTCACTCCAGGGGGTGCTTTGGGGGTGCTTGGACAATTCTAGGGGGTGCTCGAGCACCCCCAAGCACCCCCCTGGCGCCGCCCCTGTTACTTAGTGCCTGGCCAATCCTATCACTTATCTGTGGATATAAATACAATGGAAATACCCACAATCCTTAGCTCCTGATGAAGTAGTCACGTGGACCACGCCGCACATGGAGCGTTCCTGTGCCTTCCTCTACCTGCAAACAATCGCTGCCATAATTGTTCATTGTCCCGACCCTTGGGCTGGTATAGTATGCTATTACCTTTACCCTTCACCAGTTACTGGGCTTGATTCACAAAAGAGTGCTAACTGTTATTGTTTTCGCGCGCAAACGTGATTTTTTTGCGCAAAACCGGTAACGATTTCGCGCGAAAATTCGCATTTGCGTGCAAAACGATAACGCTTTCGCGTGAAAACGTTTAACTGCACGCGAACGCAAAAATTCACTCGAAAACGGCCGTGCTAACAGTTAGCACTCTTTTGTGAATCAAGCCCACTGTGTGCCTGCTCATCATGTCTCCTTCGTCACTTATTTAAGTATATATATGATCTGTTTTTGAGCATATCATTTCACTCCCTATTGGATCTTCACACTTTGCACTAGCACTGGCTATTTACAGGCAATTATCACTCCAATCCAACCCGGGTCGTCTGCTCTAATGTGGGGTTCATTTTTTGAACCTCAGTTTGAGCTCCTTTGCAGCGCAGGATTACCTTTATAGATTAGAGGCTAGGTTATCATTTATGGCATTATCATGTGTCTATATAGGTGTTTTCTAGTGGTTTTTACCTCTTTTTAAATGGTTTTATGTAATGGATTTTCTATTGTTCAATAAAAGCTTATATCTTTGTATAACTTATTGGTGGTGTAGTGTTGGTTTTATTGACTTAAAAATGTCCTGTATTATTGCACACCTACTGCACATGGGAGTGCTGATGTTCTAATAACATTAATAAGGACTGTCAATTTGAAATAAACATCAATTTATTAGCATACTCAAAAATAAGGTTGCAATGCGTTTCGCAAGTTTAACCCCACTTCATTAAGCAAATAACAGGAGGAGTATATGGCTGGAGATCAGAGGCAAAAATAATAACATCAGACCTATTTATTTATGGACAGTTATATACATATATATTTTTATATCTATATACACATATACCAGTGAAATGGTGTGGGTGTCTGTGGGTGTGGGTGTTTTCACTGGTATATGTGTATATAGATATAAAAATATATATTCATATAATTGTCCATAAATACATAGGTCTGATGTTATTATTTTTGCCTCTGATCTCCAGCCATATACTCCTCCTGTTATTTGCCTGATGAAGCGGGTTAAACCTGTGAAACGCTTTGCAACCTTATTTTGGAGTATGCCAATAAATTGATGTTTATTTCAAATTGACAGTCCTAGTGTTTGCTTCCGGGAGGTAAGTCTACCGCTGCCTTCTAAGCAATTTTAATAATTTTAGTAACTTTTATCATATTGGCGCCTCTGTTTATATCACAAGCGAGTACACCCCTGGTGGAGGGGTGACACACTGCACTTTTTTCCTGAGATACAGAGAGCGACTTCTTAATCCTGAGTGGGGACCGGTCTTATCTCCCCACCTGCATTTACAGTGGTTACCTTGGAGGTAACCCCGGCTTGTGAGTATAATTCTACTTACCTCCACAATTGCCAATACATATTACACTATTTTGGGCTCTCGGTGTCCCTTTTGTGTATTTATATAGCACTGACATCTTCTGCAGCACTTTACAGAGTGCATAGTCATGTCTCTGTCTGTCCTCAGAGGACTGCTTGCAATCTAATCTTGCCACAGCTATCATCCAATGTCCTACCATATTGGTTTGTAATTATATAGTGCTAACATCTTCTGCAGCACTTTACAAAGTATACAGTCATGTGACTAACTGTTCTTAGAGGAACTCTTAATCTAATCCTTACTATAGTCATAGTTTAAAGGTGCCTTGCCTATACAATAATCAATTCTCTATGTTTATTTCTGGCAGATGTGGTCACTGTGATTGAACCTGCCAGAGACTGATGCCCCATCATGCCTGCCTGATCATAATTTGTTTGATTTTTATCCAAAATCATTCAAAATGACTAATCGTACCAAACAGAAGATGTTGCTAGAAAGGAAGCAGTGGCGGTGGATAGACGGTCCATAGCGTTACACTCCATGGTGCAGAGCAAAACTGCAGCTAGATAGATATTCAATAGATTTCGGGGGCGTGGCTGGCCGGCAGAGTGGATGGCTGCATAGAGGAGAGCTCCTGATCCCAGCCTTCACATACAGCGACTTTAAGCATGCCAGGACCGGAGGAGACCGTCCCAACAGCCATGGGGGAGGATATGGAGACATCGGGGACCCAGCAAGCCGACACCCAACGCCCGCAGAGGATCCCTGACATCTTTAAAAGACGGAGGCCTGGGCCGCGTGGTGAGCAAGATGGCGCCGGCACCGCCGGGACGCGTAAGTCCGCAATACCAGTACGCATGCAGAACGCATCCCATACACTTAAACAGGCATCATGCGTACAGAATTCCGCATCCAGCGACACAGATGTCTCCCACACTTCTGCCTCACAGGCCTCTGACACAGCCCTAACTCACAGCCCCTTACAGAAAAAGAGAAAGCCATCTAGGGCACTACATCCAAGTAATAAACTCCACAATGTCTCCAAATCAAGTCATAAATCTTTATTTAAACAAGCCGGTTCACAAGAATAAAAACAATTAAAAAATCTCTGTAAAAAACTCCCTTAGGCTGCCAATGTAATGGATATATAATCCCACTATTGCATAAATAAATTGATATATATACACATCAATTAAATAAATACCATACAAGTATAAGCAGATGCTGTTTGTGCAAAATGTATAAAGTGCTTGAAGTGCAGAGGGAAAGTGCAAATGTTATAAGTCTGGATAATAAAACATGTAACAACAATAAATACAAATGTAAACAACAGTGTATGCAAGAAAGTGTCAGTGCATCAGAGGTGGACACATGTGTGCATGCCCACACCCATCAAACAAAGCAATGGGCGTGCGCATACACACAGACCACCAAAACCAAAAAGATATAGTGCTATAAAAAACAAACAGAATCCCTATATTCCTATACAGTGCATTTCAGAGGCATACAAGTAGTGTGATCCAAAATGGACGGTGCTGTCCCTGGTGAAAAGCATCCGCTTACCAATTGATAGGTCGTGGGAAGCCCGGGGAGACGCCTTGCGCGTTCGCAGCTTCCTGCTGCTTCTGAGCCTCCTCAGAAGCAGCAGGAAGCTGCGAACGCGCAAGGCGTCTCCCCGGGCTTCCCACGACCTATCAATTGGTAAGCGGATGCTTTTCACCAGGGACAGCACCGTCCATTTTGGATCACACTACTTGTATGCCTCTGAAATGCACTGTATAGGAATATAGGGATTCTGTTTGTTTTTTATAGCACTATATCTTTTTGGTTTTGGTGGTCTGTGTGTATGCGCACGCCCATTGCTTTGTTTGATGGGTGTGGGCATGCACACATGTGTCCACCTCTGATGCACTGACACTTTCTTGCATACACTGTTGTTTACATTTGTATTTATTGTTGTTACATGTTTTATTATCCAGACTTATAACATTTGCACTTTCCCTCTGCACTTCAAGCACTTTATACATTTTGCACAAACAGCATCTGCTTATACTTGTATGGTATTTATTTAATTGATGTGTATATATATCAATTTATTTATGCAATAGTGGGATTATATATCCATTACATTGGCAGCCTAAGGGAGTTTTTTACAGAGATTTTTTAATTGTTTTTATTCTTGTGAACCGGCTTGTTTAAATAAAGATTTATGACTTGATTTGGAGACATTGTGGAGTTTATTACTTGGATGTAGTGCCCTAGATGGCTTTCTCTTTTTCTGTAAGGTGGTGTATATTTTGACTTGATTGCTACAGGGCTTTATTTGGAATGCACAGTAGTGCGAAGTATCTGATAGTGCTAACTCACAGCCCATCTGCCTTGGAAGACACAGACTCAGGCACTCCCTCTCCCACCTTCCTAAGCCCTGTTAAATCCAGGCCCAGGCTTTCGGGCCCTACAGACTCACAGGCAGGATCCTCTCCACAGCTGGCTGCAGTCTCAGAGCTTGGCAGCATGCAACCATCTTCACAGGATGATAATTTGCCTATAGACCGAGCCTTCCTACGTGACATGATCATGGCCCTGGAACGTTCCATGACTAACAAAATGGTGGCGATAGCTAACTCCTTGCAGCGATCGGTGGATGACCTCGGAGCTCGGGTATCTTGTAATGAGGACTGTGTTGCTAAATTGATAGACGAGCATAATAAAACTGTTTCTGAGCTGGATCGCCGTGAAACGAACGAAGAAGCGATGCAATTGAAAATTGCAGACCTAGAAGATCGTAACCGTCGTTGCAACCTTAAATTCCGTGGTATTGAAGAGACAGTAAATAATGCACAGCTTAAGGAATTTTTGATTGATATGGTGAAATCAGCGGTGCCCCAATTTTCCAACATTGAATACACCATAGAACGAGCCCACAGGCTGCCTAAGCCTGCTCATCTGCCAGAAAGAGTTCCTAGAGATGCTATAGCTTGTTTTCAGTTTTATCACGTTAAAGATGCTTTTTCTTTTTTCATGAGACAACATGGAAAACTGCCGGAACCCTACAGCAGCATCAAAGTTTTTACCGATCTTTCGCAATTTACCTTACAAAAGCGTAGATCCTTGGCCCCACTGACAGCGTACCTCAGGGAGCAGCAGATCCAATATAAATGGGGTTTTCCTACAAAGCTTCTTCTCTCTCGAGATGGTAAATTCCACACTATTACCACATTGGAGCAAGGAATCTCTCTTCTTAACAGCATGGGCCTGCCGGTGACTCTCGATCAGCTGGAAGCACACCGCAAACAACCTTTGAATAGGCTCCCTCGCACCTGGCGCACTAATTCCTGAAGAGGCTGGGATATAGCTCCCTGCCTAGGTGTTTTCTTTTTGTTCTTTCCCGTAGTGAATTTAACTTTACGGGTATTACCCCCCCCCCCCCCTCTCAGTGTGGTCCTAATTAAGCCACTGAGAGTATCTGGGCCTTTTTGTTGTGGGACAGTGAGGAGGTTTGTTGCCCAGACAAAATGTTGACATTGACATTGATGTCTTTTTCTCCTATTCTTTTGGGTACTATGCACAATTTTGTTTGTTTGTGTTGTTTGCTTTTTTTGTTTTTCTCAAGAGTCCTGAATGGTCAAAATCGTGATTCACTGATATATCTCGAAGTTTTGCTGATTAAGTCCATATTCATATCATGCCTAGACAGTTTAATTTGATTACGCACAATGTCCAGGGGTTGAATGAACCAGTCAAACGTAGAAAAGCCTTCCAACATTATCAGAGCTTAAAAGCATCAGTTTTGTTTCTACAAGAGACTCACTTTATACAGTCCAAATCACCCACCTTTCTACATAGATCGTATAGCAGGTCCTATTATGCCTCATTCACTAAAAAATCCAGGGGAGTGGCCATAGTGTTTCATAACTCTATTTCGTTCTCACTTATAGATTCTTATGCAGACCCCGATGGTAGAATTCTGATCCTTCCTTCAGTTGCCTACATTGACCTCGGAACAACTACAATCCCTCAATGCTCCAATTTCCTCTACAGAAGTAATAGCAACGATAAAATCTCTTAAATCTTCCACTGCCCCCGGCCCAGATGGGTTTTCTCCGCTATACTATAAAAAATTTGTTGACACATTGTCACTCCCCTTGACCTCTATGTTTAACGCTATTCTACAGGGTGAGAAACTTCCTTCAGAAATGCTCCTGGCAAACATGACCCTACTTCCTAAACCAGATGCCGACCACTCTTCCCCTGCGGGTTTTAGACCAATTTCAATCCTGAATAATGATATCAAACTCTTTGCTAAAATGTTGGCGTCACGATTAGGTACCATGGTGGGTGATTTGGTTGCTCCTTCTCAGACTGGTTTCATCCCTGGTAGACAAGGCTCTGATAATGTAAGATTGGCAATTAACATTCTACAAGATGCAGAGATTAAGAAATCAAAGTTTCTGATGTTGGGTCTTGATATCAGTAAAGCATTTGATTCTGTGGGTTGGCAATACTTGATCACTGCCCTGGAGAGCTTCGGCCTAACCGGTTCCATCATTACAGCAGTTCTAGCTTTGTATGATTCCCCATCTACCGTGATTCGCATCCCTGGGGCAACTTCCACTCCCATTCATCTTAAACGAGGCACCCGTCAGGGGTGTCCTCTCTCCCCATTGCTGTTCGCCCTTGCGTTAGAGCCTTTGGCGGTGGCGATTAGACAACATCCCAATATCCATGGATATGGTATTGATAATATTAAGCTTTCTTTGTATGCTGATGATGCTCTCCTATTCCTGACTAGACAATTAACCTCTTTACCTAATCTTTTCCATTTATTAGAGACTTTTGCAAACTTTTCAGGGCTTAAAGTTAATTCGTCCAAATCTACAGCCCTCCCGATCAATCTATATCCACATACGATTAGATGGTTAGATTCTACTTACAGTTTTAAATGGAGTCACACTAAATTTAAATATCTGAGAATCTTTCTTACACCTTGCTTTGGAGACCTATATGGAGCCAATTTTTCACATACAACTACTCAAATTACACAACTCTTGAAGATTTGGTCTACATATAAGGTGTCATGACTGGGCAGAAATGTTGCTTGTAAGATGATTATCCTTCCCAAATTATTATATCTGTTTCGTATGCTTCCTATAACTATATCCAAAAAATCCATATCTATTATCCAATCACAAATCAATAAATTTATTTGGGACGGTAAACCAGCTAGAGTCCGGGCACAGATTCTTTATAGACCCCCCTTGCAAGGAGGAATTGGCTTGCCGAGCCTATGGCATTATTACCTAGCCTCCAAACTTAGTCAATTGTTGGATTGGAACATAGATTCAAAGCCTCCGGCATGGTATCAGCTGGAATCTACCTCAGTTTTTCCTTTCCGCCTCAACTCACTAGCCACGATAGTTTCCAAGAAGGATTTGACAGTCCTTGCTGGCAGGAATAGGATTGTATCGTCATTGGCCAAACTTTGGATTTCGATAGCTTCTACATATAAACTTATGACTTTTCCCTCCTCCAGGATTTCTATCTTCGGTAATCCTCGGTTTGTTCCTGCTTTTAGGAACCCGCAGGTTTTCTCCTGGTGGAGGGATAAAGATCTCCACACAGCAAATAGGTTTTGGATAAGTGATGTTCCGATTACCTTTAACATGCTCAGATTTAGTAGAGACGCCCCTATGGAAGAAGCATATCGATTTTGCCAAATTAAACACTATTTCTCTTCAATCTTTTCCTCATCTCCAGTATATGACCCTACTATGTTTGAATCATTATTTTTTGGTTTTTCTCGTAGAAAAGGGTTTATCTCAATACTTTATGCTCTACTGCTAGGGCGTGATCATGATGATAAAATGTCATATATGAGAGCTTGGGAGCGGGATTTAGGTATCCAATATGATCGCACGGATTGGTCTTCTGTCTGGACTGCTGTCTCTGGGGTGATCAAATCAAACATGGTAAAAGACACGGCTTACAAGATTTTGTTTCGGTGGTATTATACACCGTCTAAATTACATAAAATCTATCCTTCGGTCCCATCAGCCTGTTTTCGGGCCTGTGGTATGGAAGGCACATTGTTGCATGTTTTTTGGGATTGTCCCATTGCACAGCAGTTCTGGAACACATGGAAATCTATGGCTAAAGAGGTGTTTGGCTTTCCGATGTCCTTAACCGCTCCCCAGGCCCTATTGTATACACAGAATGATGATGTCCCAGGTAAATTTAGGCCATTATACAGATACATGTTATTGGCTGCTCAATGGTCCATTGCTTATAAATGGAAATCCACTGACCTTGATTTAGCATTGGTTACCCAACGTCTAGACCTTATGATGTTGATGGATCGAGTGTACTATCATAGTACTGAGAACATGACCAGATTTGATCTTATTTGGGAACTTTGGAGGGCTCATAGACATCTTTAGTCAACCCTGGACATGTGTGTATACTGCATTTAACTAGTCATACAGGTAACTTATACTTCAGGACTCCTGTTTTTAATAGATGTATAAATTGAGGTTTTTGTTTTGTTTCTTTTTTATGTGCGGTGCTGGAGAGCAACTTAACTATGTTTAGAGACATTTGAGAAGGACCGATCCCTGGGATCTCTGCTGGAGGTACCCGGTGCCCCATTTCCCAGGTTGAATGGTCCGATTTTATGGGCCAAGCTCCCCGGCCGCATCCTTATTTTTTCGTTTTGTGTTTGTTTTTTTTTGCTTTTATTTTTAGGTTATGTTAATCAGACTCTCTTTACAAATCACTTGTATAATTGATGTGCTATTTGACTAGCATCGAATGTTGTTAAATTTGATAATCTGTTCAATAAAGCCTTTAATACAAAAAAAAAAGATATTCAATAGATTTCATGCTATAGAGATCCATGTTTTGGCCATTTATTAATGTATGGGTACCTTTACACCAAGTTTAGTATAGGTAGCCTGGAATAGGTGGACCAGTACAGGAAACCACCAGAAAATACGTAATACAAGAAGCGTTTCACTAGAAAATACATGTAATGCCGGCAGCTTTCACCAGACAATACGTAATGCGCTCAGCGTTTCACCAGAAAATACACGTAATGTGGGCAGCTTTCACTAGAAAATACATGTAATGTGGGCAGCTGTCACCAGAAAATACATGTAATGTGGGCAGCTGTCACCGGAAAGTATTTGTAATGTGGGCAGTTGTCACCAGAAAATACTTGTAATGTGGGCAGCGTTTCACCAGAAAATACATAATGTGGGCGGCATTTCACCAGAAAATAAATAATGGGGTCAGCTTTCACCAGAAAATACACATAATGCGGGCAGTGTTTCACCAGAAAATATACATAATACGGGCAGCTTTCACCAGAAAATATGTAATGCGGGCAGCTTTCACCAGAAAATATACATAGGCAGGCCAGGGCTCCTCTTTTATCCCCCCCCCCCCCCATTAGTTTCCCCTAATAGCGCTGCACCTGTAAAAAACAAAACAAAACATTTATTCACCTCACAGAAGACTCCTCTCTTGACCTCCTGCACACAGCTCTGCCGATGATCTTCAGAACTCTCGTGTTGCAACTTAAGTTCCGCAGTGCTCCAGGCGACCGCCTGTTCGGCCGGGTGAACTAGGTGCCTCTGTAACCAGGTATAGGTGCAGCCAATCTAGGTAGCCAGGTATAGGTGCAGCCAATCTAGGTAGCCAGGTATAGATGCCACCAATACAGGTAACCAGGTATAGATGCAGCCAGTATAGGTAGCCAGGTATATGTGCCACCAGAACTAGTAGCCAGATATAGGTGCAGCCAGTATAGGTAGCCAGGAATATGTGCCACAGTGTAGGTAGCTGGTATTAGTGCCACGGTACAGGTAGTAGGTATAGGTGCTCCCAGTATAGCTAGCAGGTATAATTGCCCCAGCATAAGTAGTAGGTATGGGAACTGCCAGTATAGGAAGCAGGTATGGGGGCCACAGTGTAGTTGAAGAGATGAGTGAACTATGACACCACACTTAAAAAAAAAAAAAAAACAGCAAACAGAGAAGCATATTGGAGCATTGGATTTGGTGAAGTCTTAAGCCAATGTGTTGTAAGACACAAGTAAGCTTTAGGTTAGCAGGAATGGTTGCATGGCCAGCTTTTCATCCTTCCCAGGCCAGCTAGGAGGGAGGAGGGAAGGGAGCTGTTGTGGGGTGCTATATTCAGGAATAACAATCAGCCAGGAGCAAGCTAACAAGCCTACAAGAGCCTAACTAAGCTTCCCCTAGCAGAGTCTGTCAGCAGCTGTCCCTTCACTAATTACTTTAGGCCAGAGCCAGCCTTTGGGGGTGGCAAGTGGGGCAATCGCCCCAGGCCCCGCGCCTGAGAGGCCCCGCACCCTCTGCAGTGCTGGGGAGAGTGGGCATAGTTGTTAAAACTCACGTGTCTTTACCGATGCTCACAACTACCATCTATTTCCTCTCCCAGCATCTGTGTATTGGTAACAGCGCCCCCTATGATGACGTGACCGCATGTCACCACAGGGGGCACTGTTACCAATACACAGATGCTGGGAGAGGAAATAGATGGTAGCTGTGAGCATCGGTGAAGACACGTGAGTTTTAACAACTATGCCCGCTCTCCCCAGCACTGCAGCCACCCAGGGCCGGGCTGAGGCAGAGGTGGGAGAGGCTCCAGCCTCAGGGCGCAGTGTAGGAGGGGCGCACAACTTTCTCAGCTATCATTTCCCTATTGTGTTTGAAGCATAGAGAAATAAGAAAAGGGGATACATGGCAGTGACTGCAAGCCAGATAACTAGAGATTAAGGTGTTGGGGGCCCTGGGGAGCCTCTCAGTCTAATAGCAATCAGTGTGTGGCGGCTGGGGTGGGAGGGATGGAGGGGCGCACTTTGGTGTCTCAGCCTTGGGTGCTGGTGGACCTTGTCCTGGTTCTGCAGCCACCTTATCAAACCTGTACTGCGGGGCACTTACCTATCTAATCTATACTGCAGGGCTTCTACCTATATAATCTATACTGCAGGACACCTACCTATATAATCTATACTGCAGGGCACCTACCTATATAATCTATACTGCGGGGCACCTACCTATCTAACCTATACTGCAGGCTGGCACCTATCTAATCTATACTGCAGGCACCTATCTAACCTATACTGCAGGCTGGCACCTATCTAATCTATACTGCATGCACCTATCTAACCTATACTGCAGGCTGGCACCTATCTAATCTATACTGCAGGCACCTTCCTATCTAATCTATACTGCAGGCTGGCACCTATCTAATCTATACTGCATGCACCTATCTAATCTATACTGCAGGCTGGCACCTATCTAACCTATACTGCATGCACCTATCTAATCTATACTGCAGGCTGGCACCTATCTAACCTATACTGCAGGCTGGCACCTATCTAATCTATACTGCAGGCTGGCACCTATCTAACCTATACTGCAGGCACCTATCTAACCTATACTGCAGGCTGGCACCTATCTAATCTATACTGCAGGCACCTTCCTATCTAATCTATACTGCAGGCTGGCACCTATCTAATCTATACTGCAGACTGGCACCTATCTAACCTATACTGCAGGCACCTATCTAACCTATACTGCAGGCTGGCACCTATCTAATCTATACTGCGGGGCACCTACCTAATCTATACTGCAGGCACCTATCTAACCTATACTGCAGGCTGGCACCTATCTAATCTATACTGCAGGCACCTATCTAATCTATACTGCAGGCTGGCACCTATCTATTCTATACTGCAGGCTGGCACCTATCTAACCTATACTGCAGGCACCTATCTAACATATACTGCAGGCTGGCACCTATCTAATCTATACTGCAGGCTGGCACCTATCTAACCTATACTACAGGCACCTATCTAACCTATACTGCAGGCTGGCACCTATCTAATCTATACTGCGGGCACCCATCTAATCTATACAGCAGGCACCTATCTAACCTATACTGCAGCCACCTTCCTATCTAATCTATACTGCAGGCACCTACCTATCTAATCTATACTCCAGCCACCTTCCTATCTAATCTATTCTGCAGGCTGGCACCTATCTAATCTATACTGCAGGCTGGCACCTATCTAATCTATACTGCAGGCTGGCACCTATCTAATCTATACTGCTGGCACCTATCTAATCTATACTGCAGGCTGGCACCTATCTAATCTATACTGCAGGCTGGCACCTATCTAATCTATACTGCAGGGAACCTATCTAATCTGTACTGCAGGGCACCACCCTACCTAATCAATACTGCAGGCACCTATCTAATATATACTGTGGGGTACCTACCTAACTAATCTATACTGCAGGCACCTTCCTATCTAATCTGTACTGCGGGGCACCTACCTACCTATCTAATCTGTATTGCAGGGCACCTACCTGTCTAATCTATACTGCAGGCACCTATCTAATCTATACTGCAGGGCACGTATCTAATCTATACTGCCAGTGGCGTAGCTAAGAAGCTGTGGGCCCCGATGCAAGTTTTACAATGGGGCCCCCCAAGCACTCTATACATAACAATTGATACAGCGCACCAAAACCTGCCAATGGCAACTACAGTGTCAGAGGTGCAAGAAGGGGATGGGGAACAGTTTGTTAATAATTACTACTATTCAAAGTATCTATAGAAGTGATTATTATGAGCACAGGAGCAATAGAGAGCTAACACTGTGGTTGAGGGAAGGCCCTTCGGGGCCTCTCTGGCCCAAGGGCCCCGATGCGGTCGCAACCTCTGCAACCCCTATTGCTACGCCCCTGTATACTGTAGTGCACCTATCTAATCTATACTGCAGTGCACCTATCTAATCTATACTGCAGGCACCTATCTAATCTGTACTGCAGGGCACCACCCTATCTAATCTATACTGCAGGCACCTATCTAATATATACTGCGGGGCACCTACCTGACTAATCTATACTGCAGGCACCTATCTAATCTATACTGCAGGGCACCTACCTACCTATCTAATCTGTACTGCAGGGCACCTACCTGTCTAATCTATACTGCAGTCACCTATCTAATCTGTACTGCAGGGCACCACCCTATCTAATCTATACTGCAGGCACCTATCTAATATATACTGCGGGGTACCTACCTAACTAATCTATACTGCAGGCACCTATCTAATCTATACTGCAGGGTACCTACCTACCTATCTAATCTGTACTGCAGGGCACCTACCTGTCTAATCTATACTGCAGAGCACCTACCTATCTAATCTATACTGCGGGGCATCTACCTATCTAACCTATATTGGAGGCACCTACCTATCTAACCTATACAGTGTGTGCTTCCACAACGTGTATCCACAGCACATCTCTAGGGCCCGCATATGACACTCGCCCCAGGCCCCGCGTACTCTATGGCCACCTCTGCTTTAGGCAGACGAGTGAGTAAAACGGCCAGAGAACCTTGCCTTTTATAAGGAGGGGTTGGGGCTCCAGGAGTGAGTGTAGTCTGATTGGCGACAATGTGCCTGCTGACTGTGATGTAGAGGGTCGAAGTTGACCGTAATGGAGCATTATGGGGCAAACCGAACTTCCGCAAAAGTTCGCCTTCGCCAGCAATCGTGAACCACCCAAAGTTCGCCTAGAACCGTTCGCGGGCGAACCGTTCGGCCCATCTCTAGTCCCTAGTACAATTATATGGCAACAATATTTTATTTGGAAATAAAGGTGTATTTTATTCAGTTTTGCATCCATCACTAATTACAAGCCCTTATTTGCAAAAATAACAGTAATATACCCTCATGACATACATATTAAAAAGGTAACTATTAAGGTATTTTTTTAAATGTCACTTTTTTATTTTTATACAAATGATTTATGTTGGTAACTATGGGAGGGGAGGTAAGAGATTAATTAATGGGAGATTTTATGTATTTTTATTTAATATTTTTTTATTTAATTTGATGTATGTAGGTGTAATTTTACTATTTGGTCACTAGATGTCTCAACACACACCACACACACACCACACACACATACTTTATTCTTGTGTACTGTAAACAGTACAATGGAGCCACGTGTTTTCATTTTCTCAATGACCACCATTATCTTATTAATGCAGGTGATTGATTACAGGCACTTTGATCGGTGAATGGGAACTGTGTTCCTATTCACTGATCAATTTACTAATGGGCGGCGACAAGCACATGCATGGGAGTGCGGATGGGCACGCGCGACTGGCGTTCGCAGTGAGGTATGCATATCTACGCCCCTGGGACTTTAGATGAGGTCCTGCGGGGTGTAGATATACTCAGGGCAGCACGGTGGCGTAGTGGTTAGCTCTCTCGCCTTGCAGCACTGGGTCCCCGGTTCGAATCCCAGCCGGGGCACTATCTGCAAAGAGTTTGTATGTTCTCTCCGTGTCTGTGTGGGTTTCCTCCGGGCACTCCGGTTTCCTCCCACATTTCAAAAACATACGGATAAGTTAATTGGCTCCCCCTAAAAAAAAAAATTGGCCCTAGACTGCAGCACTTACACTACATAATATAGACATATGGCAATGGTAGGGATTATATTGTGAGCTCCTTTGAGGGACAGTTAGTGAAAAGATATACAGTGGAGGAAATAATTATTTGACCCCTCACTGATTTTGTAAGTTTGTCCAATGACAAAGAAATGAAAAGTCTCAGAACAGTATAATTTCAATGGTAGTTTATTTTAACAGTGGCAGATAGCACATCAAAAGGAAAATCGAAAAAATAACCTTAAATAAAAGATAGCAACTGATTTGCATTTCATTGAGTGAAATAAGTTTTTGAACCCCTACCAACCATTAAGAGTTCTGGCTCCCACAGAGTGGTTAGACACTTCTACTCAATTAGTCACCCTCATTAAGGACACCTGTCTTAACTAGTCACCTGTATTAATGACACCTGTCCACAGAATCAATCAATCAAGCAGACTCCAAACTCTCCAACATGGGAAAGACCAAAGAACTGTCCAAGGATGTCAGAGACAAAATTGTAGACCTGCACAAGGCTGGAATGGACTACAAAACCATTAGCAAGAAGCTGGGAGAGAAGGTGACAACTGTTGGTGCGATTGTTCGAAAATGGAAGGAGCACAAAATGACCATCAATCGACCTCGCTCTGGGGCTCCACGCAAGATCTCACCTCGTGGGGTGTCAATGGTTCTGAGAAAGGTGAAAAAGCATCCTAGAACTACATGGGAGGAGTTAGTGAATGACCTCAAATTAGCAAGGACCACAGTCACCAAGAAAACCATTGGAAACACATTGCACCGCAATGGATTAAAATCCTGCAGGGCTCGCAAGGTCCCCCTGCTCAAGAAGGCACATGTGCAGGCCCATCTGAAGTTTGCCAATGAACACCTGAATGATTCTGTGAGTGACTGGGAGAAGGTGCTGTGGTCTGATGAGACCAAAATAGAGCTCTTTGGCATTAACTCAACTCGCTGTGTTTGGAGGAAGAAAAATGCTGCCTATGACCCCCAAAACACCGTCCCCACCGTCAAGCATGGGGGTGGAAACATTTTGCTTTGGGGGTGTTTTTCTGCTAAGGGCACAGGACAAATTAATTGCATTAACGGGAAAATGGACAGAGCCATGTATCGTGAAATCCTGAACGACAACCTCCTTCCCTCTGCCAGGAAACTGAAAATGGGTCATGGATGGGTGTTCCAGCACGACAATGACCCAAAACATACAGCAAAGGCAACAAAGGAGTGGCTCAAGAAGAAGCACATTAAGGTCATGGAGTGGCCTAGTCAGTCTCCGGACCTTAATCCAATAGAAAACCTATGGAGGGAGCTCAAGCTCAGAGTTGCACAGAGACAGCCTCGAAACCTTAGGGATTTAGAGATGATCTACAAAGAGGAGTGGACCAACATTCCTCCTAAAATGTGTGCAAACGTGGTCATCAATTACAAGAAATGTTTGACCTCTGTGCTTCCAAACAAGGCTTTTTCCACTAAGTATTAAGTCTTTCATTGTTAGAGGGTTCAAAAACTTATTTCACTCAATGAAATGCAAATCAGTTGCTATCTTTTATTTAAGGTTATTTTTTCGATTTTCCTTTTGATGTGCTATCTGCCACTGTTAAAATAAACCTACCATTGAAATGATACTGTTCTGAGACTTTTCATTTCTTTGTCATTGGACAAACTTACAAAATCAGAGAGGGGTCAAATAATTATTTCCTCCACTGTATATATATATATATATATATATATATATATACACTGTACAGCGCTGCGTAATATGTTGGCGCTATATAAATACTAAATAATAATAATAATAATACTCCCTCAGGAGACTAGTTAACACATTGGGCTCGATTCACAAAGCGGTGCTAACCCAGTTTTCGCGCGCCCTTGCGGTTGCGCGCGGACATGCGTGCGCCGTGGCTCGCGATGTGCGGACTCGCGCGGAAAATGTGTGCTCGCGCGCTATATTGCACACGCGCGAAGAGCGTTGTGTTTCGCGTGAACCGGGGCTATTCACGCGAAGTACTGCTCTTCGCGCGATGCCTGCACATTTTAAACTCTCGCCGGCTAACCCAGTTTTCGCGCGCCCTTGCGGTTGCGCGCGGACATGCGTGCGCCGTGGCTCGCGATGTGCGGACTCGCGCGGAAAATGTGTGCTCGCGCGCTATATTGCACATGCGCGAAGAGCGTTGTGTTTCGCGTGAACCGGGGCTATTCACGCGAAGTACTGCTCTTCGCGCGATGCCTGCACATTTTAAACTCTCGCCGGCGCGTGCTCGCGTGCGCGCGTTCGCCGGCTTCGCGCGAAAATGTGTGCAATTACATGTAATTAATTCTATTGGTGATTTCAATTGAGCTATTTAGTGTGTGTATTAAAGGATTAGTTGGAGGCTGTTTTTTTGTGGGTTGACATGGATCCAAGCAGGAGGAGAAGCTTGCGCCTTTCTTTGCAGGTGCAGTCGCCCACCCCTGATCGTCATGGCCGTAGTGGCCGATCAGATCGGCATGCGTCTGAGCGCAGCCGCAGTCCCCGTCGCCGCAGTCCCCATCGCAGCACTAGTCCCCATCGCAGCAGTCCGAGTCCCCGTCACACCAGTCCCAGAGGTGGCAGTTACCGCCACCGCAGTCCCAGCCCCCATCCTGGCACCTCAGGCACTCAGAGGAGCTCGCACCAGACCACCAGGCAAGAGCCCCGGAGAAGGGGGATCAGGTTCTCTGAGGCGGAGAACTTGGCACTCTGTGAGGAGGTTGTGCTGAGGTTTGATGATCTCCACGGGCGAAATTCCGGGAAGACAGATGTGGCCACAAAGAACCGCCTTTGGCGAACTATTTGCACGGAAGTGTGCGCTGTTGACCATCGTCAGCGTACCGAGCAGCAATGCCGCAAGCGCTTTGCCGATATAAAGCTGAGGCTGCGGAAGAAATTGTCCAAGCTGCGTCAATATGCGTAAGTTTTTAAAGCATGTGTAATTTTTAAAACAATGTTAGTTAATTACCCATGTGCTCAACTACAATAATGGTCAATTTTATTGGTGGCATGTATATTATTTGTCTTCCACAACGGAAGTCACAAATATGTGGTAGTGTAATTGATGTTGGCCATCCATGGTTAAAGTAAATTTGATCCAATCTTAACCGTTTATATGTAGTATAATGGGCAATGCAATGCATAAACACAATTTTTTATTATTTGCGGCCTGTCACATAGCAAAACCAGCTAGCACATCCACTAAATGCTAGCATATGTTTCAAGGGAATCTGAGATGTGCAAAATTGTGTGAAGTGTAAGCTTTGCGATATATCTGGGGTGTTAAAGGCCCATAAGCCTGGATTGCTATCACCAGTATTGGCAACTCATCCCTTTAATTAGTGACATATCTAAGTTATACCGGTTCAGGGGCTATTTGGACATAATCAGTGCCTTAACTGCATCCACCTAGCCCCAAAACAAGCATAATTCATGTGTAATTAATTAAAGGGATGAGTTGCCAACACTGGCTCCCACGCCGCCATCCTCCACTTCCTGGATGGTCGGTACCGCCTCCAGTCACTTTTGGGGGACGTGGACAATTGTCTGCATCACAGGGGCGCCCTCCATACCTGATTGCAGGCGGCTGCGCAGTAAGCTGTGTCATGTGTATGGATATGGAGGGCGCCCCGTGTGATGTGGTACATTGGCCGCATCTGGCCGCTGACTGGCGGACATGACGGACCCTTGTACCGGCGGATCCAAGCAACAAAGGACGGCGTTGTGGGAGTGATCCGTGTGTATGGGGCTGGAAGTTATGTATACAATCTTTTGCTATGGACTCTGGTTCCCTTTAATAGGTTTTGGTTATGTTTTCTGTAGCGCTTCACCTAGCGTTTAGTGTTTTTGTGAAGAGTCTTAAGGCTCATACACACATCAGACTATAGTGTTTTGGAAATGAAAGATCACAGACCTATCTTACCACCCTTCATGTAGTATGAGAGCCATACTCTACACAGTCTTTTCTATGGAGCCCAACTCCACATCAGATAAAAATCTTTGAAAGATGCTGCACACACAGATGCTGGACACACCCAAAAGATCAGTATCTGCAAAAGAGGTGTTCTTGCAAAAATGCATTCCTGCAAATTGCAATGATCGTCGATGAGATCGGCAGATCAGCATACACACGATTTAGCTGTCATTCATCTGCAGATCAAGCAATCTTCTGCAGATCTGTAAATCCATCCTGGTGGATCTGATCTGCAGATGAATGTCAGTGAAATCATGTGTGTATGGTGATCTGCATATCTCATTGACTATTTTTGCAATTAGCAGGAATGTTTTTTTTTGCTGGAGCGGATATTTGCCAGCTACTGATCTTTTGAGTGTGTGCAGCATCTTGCAAAGATTTCTGTTTGATGGGGAGTTCAGCTCCATAGAATAGACTGTGAAGGTATGGCTCTCATACTACATGAAGGGTGGTAAGATTGGTCTCTGATCTTTCATTTCCCAAACACTATAGTCTGATGTGTGTAGGCACCTTTAGTTGTTTGAGATTTCAAACATTCTTAAAGGGCCCAATCTCAGCTCAGCATGAGTTGCACAATTTGCACTCACGGAAAAAAGCTAGTGGTTTGACACAATCCGCTACCCAATGTAGCGAGTGGCAGTGGTCACACTGCTGCATTAGCATTTTGTGCAAAACGCTGTGGTTTGGTGGCGATGAGTGTTCCTCAAGTAGCGTTGGTGATTAGTGTGGATAGAATGTTAATTGCGATTGGTCATAAACCGTGTTAAGTGATGTTTTTGTCTGAATGCCCGCCAAAGCACTCCCGCAAAAGGCTACCGATAATGTGCGGCATTTTGCCATTATAAGTGTGAATGAGCCCAGCTTCTCTATCCCTAAATTGTGTCAACCAGCTCCTAAGTGGTTATTTTTCAGAGTGTTTGATTTGCTGAATATACTTTTGGTGCGGATTTCCACGATGAAATGGCGTTGCGAATCCAAATCGCAATTGGTTTTCACTGTACAGTATGCTATTGTGTTTGAGCTACTATACTCATTATAGTACATCTCAATTGCATACAGCTCTATCGCATACTAAACGCTGCAGGATGACGATTGCACGGTTACCAACATTGCATCGCTATTGGCTCACACAAAGGCCCTTTTGCCACTCGGCTGCGCTGTGCATTTTTTTGGGAAAAGGCAAGGTACATGCAGCAAATGGAAACTGCAGCAGCAATTTATTAGGGCCGTTTTGCACTAGCAATCGCTAGCGTTCACGCTGAACGCTAGCGATTGCTGTATCTCAAATGTTATTGAAAGTTCAGGCCATTGCGTTCCCGATGTTATGCTGTAGTGCATAGCAAAATGGAGGGAAATTTGGTTCCGTGGCGCTATTGCGTTTGCTGCAAAAGCAAAGCACGGTAGTGCAAATAGCCTACCGCCATTCATATGTTATTTAGCAAACCCTAGTGATTGTACAATCAGTAGCGCTTTTCCATTTGGCACTTCACCTAGCGCAAATGCGCTAGCGGAAAAGGGCCCCAAGTGCCATCCGCTTGACATGCAATGTTGGTAAAAGCACAATTGGTGGGCTGCCGCATTTGGTATGCGATTGAGCTGTACTCTAATGAGTAGAGTAGGTCACTTGCAATCGCATACTGGCAATTGAAAGCCAATCGCTATCGCATTTCATAGTGAAAAACAGCCCTTGGAAATTGCTGCTGCAGTTTCCATTTGTTTAATGTACCTTGCCATTTGCAATCACAAGCAAATTGCAGGGTAGTGGAAAAAGGACCTAAGTGTTGTGACCCACCCCACTCAGATTCATTGACCAAGCATATCTGCATCCACAAGTGGCTGCAGAAGCGCTAACAAAGGAGCTTGGTGTGCACCAGCCCTTTAGCAGTTCCCTTTTATACGACATGCAATTGTAAGCCACACATGTCAAGATGGATAACGAAGTTAATGGTATTTTGCAGTGTGAATTTGCGATTGTATTGTGGAAATGTTTGCTGTTTGACTGCCTGCACCAGCATGCATCCAGTTGTGATGATATGTCATATTAGTTGTGTTTAGTGTCTGCATGGCTGTTGGTGGTGTGATTGTTACATATGTACATAAGGCCAGTCTGTAATGTATCAATTGGTACAAGGCACAACTCTCAGCTCTTCCTGAATCCACACTTCGGTATGTTGGATGTGTCAAACCGCTAATTGATTGTTCAAGATGTGTAGGCGCCCATATGTGTAAGGTTTCATGCAATACCACTTGGCTGCTTGTGCTGTTGATCATTTGCCTATGGTACTTGGACCCAGGCCATGACCAAGCATGCATGAGTGCATGGATTTGTGTGACTAATTTGGTGTACCTTTATGTGTTTGTGTGTTTGAACAGTATAACTAATTCATACATATGCATCAGCAGGGCCGGTGTGCTGGTTTGTGTTTTTACTTTGTCTTACAAATGGCATTCAAAACATCACTCTCAGTTGATGACTTCTCGTTTTTAAAGTGACCGTGTACACTGAGTGATTGACATTGTTTTGGATTACCTCAAACCCAGTGAAGCTACAGGGATATTGAGGCTGCCACAAGTGTTCCGATTACAATAGCACAAAATGGCTGCATATCATGCTTTAGTCACTGTAAGTTTTGGAAACATAGGCCTAAACCACGGGGCCACATAACCCCTGGTATTGTGTTTGTTATTCTAATTGGATTACAGTTGTATTGTAGAAGTGGATAGACATCTCAGTTTGCTTATGGTATGTAGCAAACATGAATGTATCCCAAACGTTGCAACAACACTTTTCCCTTTCAGAACATAACAAGCAATGCTATGCTCCATTTTGTTTTCAGGTAACAAGGAGTCCTTTGCGCAGCCATTTTATGATGACTCCTGCAGAACAGTAAAGGTGCCTACACATGTCAGATCAAAGGCTTTTTCAAATGACATTTCTCCTAGCAATTTTACCACCTTCCATGTAGTATTAGGGCCATACTCAACACATCTATGTAGCTGAACTACCCATCAGTGAAAAATCTTTGCAAGATGCTGCACACAAAGATGTTGGACACATTAAAAAGATAATTAGCATCAAAATATCACTTCCTGCTATCCGTTGCTGCTAAATGCATTTGAAACTGATATCTGCACATCTCAGAGACACCTTGTTGAAGGGACAATTATCTGCAGTTCCAATCAACCAGGTTGTATATGCACATCTGCATACAATTGTGTGATCTGCACATGATGGCCCATTAAACAACGTGTGTGTGAAATCTGCAGATATCATAGTCTTTGAATGTATTTTGCATCAACTGAATTTGGCCACATACTGATCTGTTGCATGTGTCCAGCATCTTTGTGTCCATCCTCTTTCTAAGTTTTGTATCTGAGGTGGAGTTCAGCTCCATAGTCTAGACTCTGAAGGTATGTCTCTCAAACTACATGGAAGGGGGTAATATTGGTCTGTGAGCTTTGATGTGGGCCACACTTTGAACTGACGTGTGTAGCCACATTAAAGGCTGCAGTAGTGTGTGAATTCGACATTACAAAGGTGCATGCAGTATGTGTCGTGTTTAAATACTTGCATGTGAAGTGCATGTTGAATGTTTGCCACTGGATCACAGTCACACAGACAGGATTATCAGGATAGTGCAGACAGTTTAGTTGTAGTGGTATAATTATTTGATGTTCTTTTTTGTTTGTTCAACATAGCCTTGGTACCGGTGGTGGTCCCCCCGCATCACTCACTTTAACAGATTATGAGCAGGTGGTCGAGCCACATTTGATGACCGAGGCCCTGCATGGCATCCGGGGTGGCTACGATGCCGACGTGCCAACCTCAGCAGCTTCGGATGAGGGTAATTCATGATGCTGTTTTCCTGGAAAGTGAACACGTGTTTGAGTATGCTTATCACATTTATAATGTTTTTTTTCTCAATGTCAAAATTGTAGGTGAAGGTGTGTCTGGGCTTCAGGCTCATGCTGGAGTGTCAACGAACATCCCACAAACATTAGAGGGCCCATCACGTTCTGCCCAAAATCCTGGTGAGTTTCCAGTGTATGTAGAAACTGCTGTTGAACAAGGCAGTGGAGGAGCAGCCTGTGTTGCCTAGTGTCCTAACCTTTGTGTTCCTCTTCCTTTTGTGTAGCTGATGTTCGCTCTGCCGCTGCCTCTGGGACTGATGCTGCAGTGGGTTTTCTGCCAGTCCAATCTGTGGACTTACGTCCCCCAGGACAAAGTGCTGGTGAGTTTCCTGTGTATGTAGAAACTGCTGTTGAACAAGGCAGCCGAGGAGCTGGCTGTGTTGCCTAGTGTCCTAACCTTTGTGTTCCTCTTCCTTTTGTGTAGCTGATATTCGCTCTGCCGCTGCCTCTGGGACTGATGCTGCAGTGGGTTTTCTGCCAGTCCAATCTGTGGACTTACGTCCCCCAGGACAAAGTGCTGGTGAGTTTCCTGTGTATGTAGAAACTGCTGTTGAACAAGGCAGTGGAGGAGCTGGCTGTGTTGCCTAGTGTCCTAACCTTTGTGTTCCTCTTCCTTTTGTGTAGCTGATGTTCGCTCTGCCGCTGCCTCTGGGACTGATGCTGCAGTGGGTTTTCTGCCAGTCCAATCTGTGGACTTACGTCCCCCAGGACAAAGTGCTGGTGAGTTTCCTGTGTATGTAGAAACTGCTGTTGAACAAGGCAGCCGAGGAGCTGGCTGTGTTGCCTAGTGTCCTAACCTTTGTGTTCCTCTTCCTTTTGTGTAGCTGATATTCGCTCTGCCGCTGCCTCTGGGACTGATGCTGCAGTGGGTTTTCTGCCAGTCCAATCTGTGGACTTACGTCCCCCAGGACAAAGTGCTGGTGAGTTTCCTGTGTATGTAGAAACTGCTGTTGAACAAGGCAGTGGAGGAGCTGGCTGTGTTGCCTAGTGTCCTAACCTTTGTGTTCCTCTTCCTTTTGTGTAGCTGATGTTCGCTCTGCCGCTGCCTCTGGGACTGATGCTGCAGTGGGTTTTCTGCCAGTCCAATCTGTGGACTTACGTCCCCCAGGACAAAGTGCTGGTGAGTTTCCTGTGTATGTAGAAACTGCTGTTGAACAAGGCAGCCGAGGAGCTGGCTGTGTTGCCTAGTGTCCTAACCTTTGTGTTCCTCTTCCTTTTGTGTAGCTGATGTTCGCTCTGCCGCTGCCTCTGGGACTGATGCTGCAGTGGGTTTTCTGCCAGTCCAATCTGTGGACTTACGTCCCCCAGGACAAAGTGCTGGTGAGTTTCCTGTGTATGTAGAAACTGCTGTTGAACAAGGCAGCCAAGGAGCTGGCTGTGTTGCCTAGTGTCCTAACCTTTCTATGTCTGCTCCTTTTTGTGTAGCTGATGTGATTTCTGGGTCCAGTGTGGATGAGGGCCTGCAGTCTGACCCATGGCAACCTGACGACTCTTCACATGGAGCAGCAAGTGGTGGTGAGTTTTATGTGTTAGCATATGTCCTTGAGGCAAAGGGATATGAAGAGGGATTTGCTGGATAACATATCTTCCTTGTTAAAACACTGTCACAGTGTAGCATGTGGCTGGTGGAGAGGTGTGTGGGTAATGTTCAGACTCAATACATATCAAAGCATGCAGCTAATCTGCAACAAAGGACCTTTCAATGGCTCATGAATGGCAAGTGACACATGGTTGGTGAGGTTGTGAGTTCACATGAGCATATACGCCTTTGTGAAGGATTTCCTAGGGCCTGAGTCCATTCTTTTTCTTGTATGATCTACAATGCTCCATGTCCAACCACACCTACATGGCATGGCATTTTGCAGGGACTATCAATTTTGCCCAATAGGAATGCTGCAATTGGAGGTTAGATGTTGTAATTCACATTGAAAGTAGGAATCTCAGAATCCCAACATTAATCCTCTACATGGTGTTTGATTTTGTGTAAGATATGTTGTTGGTATGGGGAAATAAGCAGACACCATTCACTATTAAGTTTCAGCAATGCATTGGTACTGACCATGGGTGTGTGAAGCCTCATCCGCCTTCAGAGGCTTTCCACTTTTTCCTCTGTCGTTGGTGGTGCAGGGCAGGGAACCCAGAGCTGACCATTTGTTTATTTGGCCAATGTTACCCTTTTGCCCCTCCAGTGGGGGCACTTTCGTGACATTTAGAATTGTGATTGTTGTGCATAGGCATTTTCGGTGCTTCACACTGTAGTATGCTGCCCACTTGTGTCTGAGCATTATAGTTGCTGCATGGCTAATGCCTATTGTAGTCACTTTCTGTAAAGAGGACCCGTACTGTGCATGTGGTTGCGTGTGCTAGGTTCCGAGGTCAATTGCCGTTGGTTGAGAAGGATAGTGTCCACCACCATGGGACGGAGGAGGGGGGAAACGGTCAATAGGATCCAAAGGCTTGATACACCACAGGTGGTTAAACCCCCCCCCCCCCCCCCCCCCCCCCCCATGGTAATGTTTGTGCAAGACTGGTTCACTGTAACCACCATGGAGGTTGTGCATGTGCTTAACAGTGCAAAGCATATCCAAATTAGATATCTATTTTGTCTGTATGTGCTTCTCACTGTAAATTCCATGGCCAGCCTCCATGGTGGTTACATTGAAGCAGTATATATGTATGTCGATGTCTACCATCAAGGCAATTGTTAAGATAATTGTACCATGTACCTGAGTCTGCAATACTTACATGAAAGGGTGGCAAAAGTAACAGCTGGCATATACTGGTATATTTGATAGCACATCCAACCAACCAATGACTCAGGCAACAAATTCGATGAGACAGGGATTGTATGGGTGGCTTCAATGGCAACAGAATGTGATTCTATTTCAGTATGAAAATTATCAATATCTGTGGAGATGCTGCCAATGCCTTGTGCTTTCCACAGACACCACTCATACATTACCTGCTCTGGTGAGCGGTAGTCCCCCTCTGTCCCTGTTGCTTCTTCTCTGCGCTGGCCTCCATCTGCACTTATTGCTGCTTGACTTTTAAACAGAGGGTGGTGTAGTGTGTCAAGTTTGTGCGGTGCCAGGAAGTTTTATGAAGCTGCAGTCAAGTGCTGCACAAAAAGCTGGGGGGGGGGGGGGGACACAGGGTGACTTGTGCTGGCAGGAGCCGGGAATGTATTGCTGCTACCGTCAGACATTTGAGTGCCACTACCAAAGGCCCCGTCAATGTTGTCCATTTTATGCATGGATTGATTGAAACTAAAGATTTAACTCCAACAATGGTGTAGGCAGTGTTCGGGCACTGATTGAACACCATATTCCATCACACTGAGGGATTCAGCTGTATATAACCGGCACTATAGTTTTGTGTTTTGGGCCCTTGAAAAGTCAATAGCATTTCCTTTGGAACTAAATAACAGTTGCATGACTTTGCTGGTTGTGTGTCCCTAATATTTAGTGCCACTGGCCCTGAAGAAGCATGTAGATCATGTGCTGTGCCGAAAGTTAGAAAGGATTTGAGACATCTCATTTGACCATGAAGACAGGCAAATACATCATCAGCACTGTCAAGCAACTGTTATTGTTTACAAGGAAAGATCCATATTAGTCCATATCCCTCTCAATGTGGTTTTCCTTTAAAGCCACATCACACGCTTTGCAATTTAATGCAGTACATGACCTTTAGGTTCAGGCAAGGTGTTTCTTTGTATTAAACATTGTGGGCCATTGTGACAGTATGTAAATGCAAAAGTGATGGTTTTTTTGTTTTTTCCTGTCCATTTTCAACTATACCTCACACTGACTCGAATCATGATGTTGTCATTGTGTTTGAGCCTGTGCATGCTGACCCTATTTTTTCGTTCTTGTATTTGTAATGTATTGTTTTTTGGGAACGGTTTTTTTGGTTTTTGCAAACTTCTACTTAGAAACCATGTACTCTTCCCTTCCTAGGTGATGAAACGTCACTGCCTAGTGCTCCGGATGTGATGGGTGAATGTCCAGGGCCAAGCCTAGACCTACATATATCTGCCGAATCCCACATCACGATACCAATTCTCTCGCCAACTTCAGACCAGGCCAGCTCAGGAACCTCGTCCCATTCTTCAAATTACTCGCGGGCAGACTATAATAATGACAGGTGGCATTCCCGCCAATTTCTTCAGGCACAACAGGAGTATCGGGGACTCATGGAGGAACACATGACCCGCTTCCACCAGGAATTTGCATACTTAAATCGGAGTGCTACCGACATGTGTGGAAGTCTGCAGAAAGTGGCCAATGCAGGAGTGGGCGTAGAGGCTATCCAGATGAGTTTGGCCAAGGGTCTGGATAGGCAGAACCTAATTCAGAGCCGAATGGCTCGGGTTGGTGAAACCCAAAATCTGATATTGGGTCGCTTGGCTGATGGTCTGGAGCTGAGGAGCTGGCTGTGTTGCCTAGTGTCCTAACCTTTGTGTTCCTCTTCCTTTTGTGTAGCTGATGTTCGCTCTGCCGCTGCCTCTGGGACTGATGCTGCAGTGGGTTTTCTGCCAGTCCAATCTGTGGACTTACGTCCCCCAGGACAAAGTGCTGGTGAGTTTCCTGTGTATGTAGAAACTGCTGTTGAACAAGGCAGCCGAGGAGCTGGCTGTGTTGCCTAGTGTCCTAACCTTTGTGTTCCTCTTCCTTTTGTGTAGCTGATGTTCGCTCTGCCACTGCCTCTGGGACTGATGCTGCAGTGGGTTTTCTGCCAGTCCAATCTGTGGACTTACGTCCCCCAGGACAAAGTGCTGGTGAGTTTCCTGTGTATGTAGAAACTGCTGTTGAACAAGGCAGCCAAGGAGCTGGCTGTGTTGCCTAGTGTCCTAACCTTTCTATGTCTGCTCCTTTTTGTGTAGCTGATGTGATTTCTGGGTCCAGTGTGGATGAGGGCCTGCAGTCTGACCCATGGCAACCTGACGACTCTTCACATGGAGCAGCAAGTGGTGGTGAGTTTTATGTGTTAGCATATGTCCTTGAGGCAAAGGGATATGAAGAGGGATTTGCTGGATAACATATCTTCCTTGTTAAAACACTGTCACAGTGTAGCATGTGGCTGGTGGAGAGGTGTGTGGGTAATGTTCAGACTCAATACATATCAAAGCATGCAGCTAATCTGCAACAAAGGACCTTTCAATGGCTCATGAATGGCAAGTGACACATGGTTGGTGAGGTTGTGAGTTCACATGAGCATATACGCCTTTGTGAAGGATTTCCTAGGGCCTGAGTCCATTCTTTTTCTTGTATGATCTACAATGCTCCATGTCCAACCACACCTACATGGCATGGCATTTTGCAGGGACTATCAATTTTGCCCAATAGGAATGCTGCAATTGGAGGTTAGATGTTGTAATTCACATTGAAAGTAGGAATCTCAGAATCCCAACATTAATCCTCTACATGGTGTTTGATTTTGTGTAAGATATGTTGTTGGTATGGGGAAATAAGCAGACACCATTCACTATTAAGTTTCAGCAATGCATTGGTACTGACCATGGGTGTGTGAAGCCTCATCCGCCTTCAGAGGCTTTCCACTTTTTCCTCTGTCGTTGGTGGTGCAGGGCAGGGAACCCAGAGCTGACCATTTGTTTATTTGGCCAATGTTACCCTTTTGCCCCTCCAGTGGGGGCACTTTCGTGACATTTAGAATTGTGATTGTTGTGCATAGGCATTTTCGGTGCTTCACACTGTAGTATGCTGCCCACTTGTGTCTGAGCATTATAGTTGCTGCATGGCTAATGCCTATTGTAGTCACTTTCTGTAAAGAGGACCCGTACTGTGCATGTGGTTGCGTGTGCTAGGTTCCGAGGTCAATTGCCGTTGGTTGAGAAGGATAGTGTCCACCACCATGGGACGGAGGAGGGGGGAAACGGTCAATAGGATCCAAAGGCTTGATACACCACAGGTGGTTAACCCCCCCCCCCCCCCCCCCCCCCATGGTAATGTTTGTGCAAGACTGGTTCACTGTAACCACCATGGAGGTTGTGCATGTGCTTAACAGTGCAAAGCATATCCAAATTAGATATCTATTTTGTCTGTATGTGCTTCTCACTGTAAATTCCATGGCCAGCCTCCATGGTGGTTACATTGAAGCAGTATATATGTATGTCGATGTCTACCATCAAGGCAATTGTTAAGATAATTGTACCATGTACCTGAGTCTGCAATACTTACATGAAAGGGTGGCAAAAGTAACAGCTGGCATATACTGGTATATTTGATAGCACATCCAACCAACCAATGACTCAGGCAACAAATTCGATGAGACAGGGATTGTATGGGTGGCTTCAATGGCAACAGAATGTGATTCTATTTCAGTATGAAAATTATCAATATCTGTGGAGATGCTGCCAATGCCTTGTGCTTTCCACAGACACCACTCATACATTACCTGCTCTGGTGAGCGGTAGTCCCCCTCTGTCCCTGTTGCTTCTTCTCTGCGCTGGCCTCCATCTGCACTTATTGCTGCTTGACTTTTAAACAGAGGGTGGTGTAGTGTGTCAAGTTTGTGCGGTGCCAGGAAGTTTTATGAAGCTGCAGTCAAGTGCTGCACAAAAAGCTGGGGGGGGGGGGGACACAGGGTGACTTGTGCTGGCAGGAGCCGGGAATGTATTGCTGCTACCGTCAGACATTTGAGTGCCACTACCAAAGGCCCCGTCAATGTTGTCCATTTTATGCATGGATTGATTGAAACTAAAGATTTGACTCCAACAATGGTGTAGGCAGTGTTCGGGCACTGATTGAACACCATATTCCATCACACTGAGGGATTCAGCTGTATATAACCGGCACTATAGTTTTGTGTTTTGGGCCCTTGAAAAGTCAATAGCATTTCCTTTGGAACTAAATAACAGTTGCATGACTTTGCTGGTTGTGTGTCCCTAATATTTAGTGCCACTGGCCCTGAAGAAGCATGTAGATCATGTGCTGTGCCGAAAGTTAGAAAGGATTTGAGACATCTCATTTGACCATGAAGACAGGCAAATACATCATCAGCACTGTCAAGCAACTGTTATTGTTTACAAGGAAAGATCCATATTAGTCCATATCCCTCTCAATGTGGTTTTCCTTTAAAGCCACATCACACGCTTTGCAATTTAATGCAGTACATGACCTTTAGGTTCAGGCAAGGTGTTTCTTTGTATTAAACATTGTGGGCCATTGTGACAGTATGTAAATGCAAAAGTGATGGTTTTTTTGTTTTTTCCTGTCCATTTTCAACTATACCTCACACTGACTCGAATCATGATGTTGTCATTGTGTTTGAGCCTGTGCATGCTGACCCTATTTTTTCGTTCTTGTATTTGTAATGTATTGTTTTTTGGGAACGTTTTTTTTGGTTTTTGCAAACTTCTACTTAGAAACCATGTACTCTTCCCTTCCTAGGTGATGAAACGTCACTGCCTAGTGCTCCGGATGTGATGGGTGAATGTCCAGGGCCAAGCCTAGACCTACATATATCTGCCGAATCCCACATCACGATACCAATTCTCTCGCCAACTTCAGACCAGGCCAGCTCAGGAACCTCGTCCCATTCTTCAAATTACTCGCGGGCAGACTATAATAATGACAGGTGGCATTCCCGCCAATTTCTTCAGGCACAACAGGAGTATCGGGGACTCATGGAGGAACACATGACCCGCTTCCACCAGGAATTTGCATACTTAAATCGGAGTGCTACCGACATGTGTGGAAGTCTGCAGAAAGTGGCCAATGCAGGAGTGGGCGTAGAGGCTATCCAGATGAGTTTGGCCAAGGGTCTGGATAGGCAGAACCTAATTCAGAGCCGAATGGCTCGGGTTGGTGAAACCCAAAATCTGATATTGGGTCGCTTGGCTGATGGTCTGGAGCGCCAAAACGTGACTCTAGCCAGAATGGCTGAAGCCAGTGAAAGGCAGAATGAAATATGTGAAAGGCAGAATGATTTGCTACACCAACTTTTGAATAAATAATTTTTTTGGCCACACATTGCAGTTCCATTTAATATTTGTTGGGGGTATACCTTATTAAGAGTGTTAATCTTTAAAAAACATGCATCTTATTAGGTTCATACATTAGTGTCCTTTGAAGAGTACTTTATTGTTCAAACCAAACAATTCATACTGAGGTATGGACACCAATAGATTACTTGACATTGTGTACGGCGACTTGTTTATCCTAATTTTTTCAACAAGCTTGACTATGTCCTTAGTTACACATTGACTATTGGAATATTATAATGCTGTCTGAGTGTGAAGTTCTCAGCCATCATTGTAGTTGGGCGCTTGGTACTGTGACCATGCCAATAGGTTATGTATAACAAGTTGACCACACACTGCAGAAAGCATTGGCCTGAAGGCCCACAAACAGTGAAATGGATGTAAATTAAAATCAGGCTCACTTTCATGCATATTGCCTATGTATGTTGCCTGAGAATACATTCACTGTTGGTGGCCCGTGTGGCGAGGGAGTGCGAGGGAGTTCGAACTGTGCATTATGCTGGATACACACGGTGCGTTTGCGCACTCGATGTTCCCGTCAATTGGTTGTTTTCAAACATTTCCAATGCGGAAAATTGAGTGCGCAAACGCACCGTGTGTATCCAGCATTAGGTGTTTGGAGAAAGATAATGAGGCCAGTAATGTAACCAGAATCTCCTAATCATGTGTAGTGAAGGAAGCCTAAGTTGTATCAACTATAGAACAACAACACAATGCTAACCACAAGTGTACCATTAGAAACATATATTTGAAAATTTTTGAGCAAGATAAAACTATATACACAATATATACACACTATATACAATATCAAAATATATACACAATATACAAATATCGACACACAATATACAAATATCGACACACAATATACAAATATATACACAATATAAAACTATACACAATATATACACACACAATATACAAATATATACACACACACAATATAAAACTATCTACACACCATATCAAACTATATACAGCAGCTGGACATAAAACAAATTTAACAAACAAAACTATTTACATTATTCAGAGGAGTCTGACAGGGCCCCCTGCAAGGCAGCAGCCATTTGCCCCAATTGGCATCCAATTGCGAACGTCCTTAAAAAAAACACAACAAAACAAAAGTTAGTTTTAAAACAATATGCATGCAAACTTTATTGAAGTAATACGAATGGTTAAACTTACTCTGGCGTCTTCGCCCATGTTGTGGGGCTGCAGCTGGTGCTGGGGGGCCTTCCGGGGCCACAACAACATCCGGTGGGCCTCCCAGGGGTTCGGCGTCCAGAGCTGGGGGCCCAACATCAGGTGGGTCCTGGGATGGCCCACCTTCTTCACCCACATCCAACTGAGGTGGCCGGTCCAGAGCCTCGTCCGAGTCATCCTGTGCCGCATCCCCGCTGTGTCGGCGGGGTGGCATTTGTGCATCTATGGAGACCAAAATAAAAGCATAGGTATTTAAGGCCCATGCAACATGAAAGGTGGTCATTTTTTGGGGGGCTAATGGTTACCAGCCATTATATAGTACACAGTCAGCAATACAGGCATTCAGAACGCTCCCTCCCTAATAGTGGCTCTGAAAGCAGACATGTGGCAGATATGTACAGCTATTAGTAAGGATTCCATCATCCTGTAGGTACCTTCTCGGATCATTAAGGGGGCTGTGACGGATGGTACTTAAGTGGTTCAGCCACTTAAGGGTGATCAGCACTGTTTCACACAACACAATTCGTATACCTCTGTATTGTGTAAAGAAGTATATTGCTAACTAGATGTAAGATTACACAATGCTTACCAAATGTACTATGACATTGTGCACAATCGATGTCGTATAAGGCAAGTGGATTCAATGAATTACGTAGCCATTTCCCTTATCTTCATTAGAAATAGTTTGAGTGACAGAAACAGATTTAATCATCAGTGGGGCCCATTCCAATAATAAGCCATCAATCAAACCTCGCCTATAACGTTTCTCACTGTTACTTTGCTTTATAAATGCACATGGATGTGTGTGAAATAATTTGTATATTCCCACAAAGCAAGTTATGGTTTGAGAATGATGGTGCAGAGAACACACCTGTAGTACTGGTGTATGGCCAATCACACAAACACTCGCTGCTATATCTGTAGTGCTATTTCATGGTTAAATGCAATGGTGTGTCCAAGGCATGAAGAGATCTGCTTGGCCTCGAACGAATATTCACAATTTCTTACGCAACAGTGTACCAAACATAGGTTTCAATCTCACTGTAATGCTAATAGAGATGCATGCTCGTTCCTGTGCTCTAGGTAATGATCCCACATAAAACCTACTTAAGCTACCCCTGCAATATGCATTGAGGCTCCTTCGGTCCACAATTTGGGCCACAAACACAGAAAGCATGGCACACACAATAATTACATAGGGACCTGTAAATTACATATTTATATTACCAGCGGCCATCCATCATAATGCTGATCGTTCATATACATTACTTACCAGGAACATGCTCCCGGCGGACCTCTCGGACGAAGCTCCGCTCCCTGCGCTTCATGTCGGACCACCTCCGTTGGATCTGGGTAATGGTGTGGTGGCCCCGGAAGTTCTGGCGGAGCTCACGCTGCAGCTCCTCCATCACCCGCCTCTTCTGATACATATCAGTCATCCCGTCATAGTTGGTACGGAGGAGTGTCTGTAAGAGAAACAAGATTGGGAATAAATTCTCATTTCAAATGAAAGTATAGCTGAGATAGACATGTGTATGTACAGTGGGTAGCACACAAATAACCAACTATGCTGTGTTCCTTTTCACTTTCTGTGTCTGAAAGAGTGACATATGTGGTATTTTAAGTGGGTGACTCACTCCTGAGTCTGTACTGACACTGATTGGATTGTTGTTAATTCTAATGTAATGTATTTTATTATAACTCATTATCTGGATAGTAAGTAGTTAATATTAATTTGCTTGTTGCAGTGAGGCAACTCTCACTTGCTGTCTGAGTCTGAAATGAGTGAGCCACTTAAACAACAAATGTTTCAAGCACAGAATGACAACAAACACAGCATTGTTGTGTGTATGCTACACACTGTACATTACACATGTTTGACATCAGACTTTGGGGACCTTTATGTTGGCTAATGCAAATAATGTTAATTGGTGAAGTTAATACATACATTTCCTAAAATGTCACCCCGTCTGTTTGCGAAACAAGTGAACGTTTGGTTAAGTTACACAAACATTACCCACACACAACCAATTCCTCATATTTGATTGAGGACCTTTTCTCAGTGTCAGCTTGCCAGTGATACAGTAACCAAGATAAGGAGTTATGTTGGCTGCTGCTAGCGTGCAATTACCAGTGCCCACACCCATTACATACAAACTATTACTGCCTAAATAACACTTCACAAATCCCACCCAAGTCATCAGTACAAGGAGGGTAGAGTGATCTGTCGCCACAGTATTACTACGATCAGGCTACTAGTCACAAACATCATTTACAACACAGGACACCAAGGGAGAATAGGTTTGTGGTGGTGGTGCCCTCAGTGACTTAATAGCCTAAGTGGCCTCAAGCCCTTCTCACACACACATACATTCCTCTAAAGGTCGCTACAGGGGCATGAGTATTAATGTAATGGGTTATAAACCCTTGCCTTCAGCAACTCCACATATCATGGTGTTGAAATTGTGTTGTCTGTGGCATTGACAAATGTTTCACCAAGTTGGTGACACAGCCTTACAGTGTGTGCAAAATACCCAGCTACATTGCATTCCTGCATCAACAAGGTCAGCAGCTAATTAACCACTTCCCCCCCCCCCCCGTGTAGGTATTTATCTGCCCATTTTTATCTCCTTTCACTACCAGGGATGGCCAAATCCCTTCTTCCCGCAGTCCCAGGCGCTCATGGGAATGCTTACATGCACACTGGCTGGTGAGCTGGAGATCAATGAACGGGCTAAACTATTACCGGTCATTGATGTAACCCTTGCAATGATGCGCTGCTTCTATGAGAAGCAGTGCAATTATTGTGACCTTACAAATTTGGGCTCAGCATCGTACTACTTCCTGCAAGCGTACTTAAGAATGCTTGCAGGGCGCATCAACCAAAAGTTACTGTGGACATCTTGTGGCCAAATAGTCCAACCACACCCTAAAGCATTTTTCACATACCACTATTTTTTTTGGCCCACACAAACATTCCATAATTCCCGGCCACAGTTCCTCAAATGTTATGATTTCATATGACCAAAGACAACAATAAAATATCAAAAATACCTTAGGGATTGAATGTGGAAAACTGTTCTGTCAAGAGGGTATAACACTGTTACTTTCCAAACTATGCACTTGGAATTATGGATGGAGGCCAAATGGGAAAACATTCTCCTTAATTAGCACATGCAATATTTGGAACAAAAAATGAGATCAAGACCCAAATATCATTGGTTTATAGCCGGGACAAATGTGCACCTAAATTTCAGGGTCTTTAAAGGGACTCCGAACAGGGCATAGCCTATGGAAAGATGCAGCTAATTTGAAAGCTCTCTTTCTCCTCTTTGAAATGATATATAAACCAGCGCCCTACACCTTTTATTGTTGAGTAGTTTTGCTATTGTAATGTGCGCGGGCCACATTTTGGTTGCGAAGATAGAGAAAACAAAAAGGCGTAGAATGTCGATTGAGCTGTCGGCAGAAAGAGTAAAACAATTACTTTACAATGAAAGCCATCTTTCCATACTTAAATTGGATTACACACGGCGACATTTGTGGCTGGATGGAGCTGTTGACTTAGCAAAAATGTCGCCCTGTGTAATACAAGATCACTATGGCAAGATGGGCATGATTGAAAAGGTATCTTTCTCCGCTTTCAGACAACACCAAATTTGTCATTCTACGCCTTTTAGTTGTCTGGATATTTGCAAGCCAAATTTTTGCTGCGGCAATTACAATCCTGAACATAGCAAAACTGAAAAGGCATAGGGCGGCGGTGTATATATAATTTGAACGAGGAGAAAGAGAGCTTTACATGCTATTCATCTTTCCATAGTTTATGCACTGCTCGGAGTCCCTTTAAATACAGTACCAGGCTTGTTTGAACTACTATATTTGGCCTAATGAGGGCCAAACTATTTGGACACACATTTTGGGCAAATTCCCCATTACAACATATGAAAAAAAGCAAACAACAATTGCCATAATGTCACACCTCCAAAAACCCTATTTTGTGTGGATAAAAACAAGATTGAGTTCATTTCATTGCGAAAAGTAAAGCTAACGTTCAAAACAATTGAATGGAAGTAGCACAGAAGGGTGAAAAATGCTCTGGTGCTCAAGGGGTAACATCACTCATGGGAACAAACCATTTCACAAAGGACAAACCATTAACCACTGCCACATAATTAGCCTTTCAATACAACACTTTTCCATCCCAAAAATATACTGTGCACTGGCCCTTTAAGTACTACAAATAACATTGTTAAAAGAAGCTTCTGCTTCCCCAATGCCACATAACAGCACAAGACATTTTCCAGCATTAGCACATGACAACTTAATAAACCAACACATTTATAATACTGTCATAAAAAACATGCGGCTGAAATTGACACTGATCAAAATGTAGAATGTAGACAGTCAATATCATCAATCAGATCTAGAGACATGGCAACATTTACAAAAACAACAGTCTGTGATAGAGCCAGGTTGGAACCACACCCTGATATACAGTAATGAAGAAACAACAACAACAAACAACTACATACAGACATATATACATACAGGCAAGACAACAGATACATGTAATACACAGGCACAAACTCAGATACTTACGGTGGCCAAATAAACTCGCTCACGCCTGGTGAAGTGCTGGACCATGATGGGTGATCAGTCAGGTTCCCTCTCACCAGATGAGTCACTTCCTGTCACTTCCTGTTTCCTAAGGGCGCCAACGCGCGCATACCACGTAGCGCGCTATGCACATGTCACTGAACGCCGCGCGCACACGGTGCCCCGCGGCGTGCGCGCATACCACTCTGCGCTATACGCGCATAGGACTCTGCGCTATACGCGTATATTGCACACAACACAGGAGAGCCTGAAGTAAAAATTAAAGGTAAACATACAGAGCTATTAATTAGCTACTTAGGGCCCGTTTAGGCTGCTTGCACCCAGGGACATTACAGGCGCAGGTTAGGGCAGCCTGTAAGACACAACAATGTCACACGAGGCCTGTTCACACTGGCCACGTTGCATTACATGTAAGTCTGCACGTTGTAGTAACAGTCCAGCCTGCAACGGCGTTTTTCGTGCCTCAAAATGCATTGCCAGGTGCCTTTTGCAATAACTATTGCAAGCAGAATTAATCCCAGTGATCCCACAGTTGGACAGTGTCCAACTGTGCGATCACTGTGATTTATTGAGGTGCTAATAGTTTGTGCAAATGGCACCTGGCAATCCATTTTGCGACCGGAAATATTTTGGGGGAGTCTATTGCGGCGTGCATGATTTGTATGTGGCTGGGGCGCGGGCAGGGAGCGCAACGCTAGTGGCGGTCGTTCAAATACAGGTAGACATTACCTGACACTGCCCAATGGACACATGCAATGGCATGCAGTGTGCAAATTACATACATTATTCATTAATTTTTGACAAATACACGTGTAGGCCACAATATACATGGACAACAGCATTGCAAGCCTATGCCCAGCGTACTATTGATAGTCCAAATATTTACTCTACGCTGCAAAAAAGGGAGCCAAAAAAAACAAAAAAAAAAATTCACTCAAAAAAGTCTACAATGACTCTTCCACGCACTACATTGCCAGCCTCATCGGGCTCCTCTTCCTCATCAAAGTCATCGGATTGCACAGATAAGGGTGTGTGTGGAAGCCTGTAGCCAGGGAGGTTTTGCTTAATGCAAATGTTATGTAACACACAGCAGGCCACTATAATGTCAATGACCTTCTGTGGTTTGTATAACAACGCACCTCCACTGTTGTCAATGCAGCGGAAACGCGTTTTTAAGTGCCCAAAACAACGCTCTATAACAGAACGGGTACGCACATGTGCTCTGTTATAGGCCTCTTCCGCATTATTGCTTGGATGGCCAAGAGGTGTCAGAAGCCAGGGCAGGCAAGGATATCCTGCATCACCTTGAATGTAATACAAAGCAAACAAATTAGTAGGGCAACATTAGACATACCGATATATCTAGGACAAATGCAAAACTCCCCAAAAAAATTAAAAAAAAAGGATAAACTTACCAAGCAACCAGCCGCCTTCACGATAAAACGCATGAAAAAAATTAAAAAGGCCAGATTCACGCAAAATATGGGCATCATGACACGAACCAGGGAATTTAGCGACAACAGAGAATATTTCCATGTCAGGGCCACACACTACTTGGACATTCAACGAATGGCCAAGCTTCCGGTTCCGATACATGTATTCATCGGCACTTGGAGGAACAAGTGCAACATGGGTGCAGTCAATGGCCCCGATGACATTGGGCATTTGGGCAAGATGGTAAAATGCCACTTTGACTGCATCCCATTGGGCACGGGACCTAGGAAAGTGGATAAACTCTCTGCTTATCCGCCGCATGCCTATCAGGAACTGGGATATAACCCTGCTCATGGTGGACTGGGACACCCCACAGGCAAAGCCACCCAGCCGTTGAAAGCTCCCATTGGCCAGGAACTGCAGGCAGGCAAACAACTTAGTTTGCCCACTCACAGCATGACTTCGAGATGTTAATGGCCTGAGATAGGTCTCCAAACGAGCATACAGCTCATCAAAGGCTGCCCTGTTCAGCCTTGTCAGCCTCAGCAGTTCTCTGTCTGAAAGCAACGCAACATCAATGCGTTCCGGGATGAGACGTGGAATCCGTCTCCTGCGCAGATTATAGCGGCTCATGCGGTCAACAGCCCGAGCCTCGCTCAACCAACTAGCAAAAGGCTCCATCTGCAAATGAAATTGGAAAGGAAATAACAATAACAACTTTGTACTAACTAACACTGCACATACAGGACATTTTTGACCTACCAATGCTCAAGGCATTCACACTAGCAGGGGCCCATGAGCAGAGGGACCCCTCAGGACATCATAGTCAACTCACTTCAACTCATAATAAAAATACACATTCATTCACATTGACACAAACAAATATGTTACAAAAGTAGCATTTCACCTTGAAAATAAATGGAAGGCACAACATCAAACAGCACTTACTTGCTCAATCACAAACTGAATCCTCAATGAATCCTCTCCTCATAAGCCAAACTTATAAAGGCCAAAAACACCTGTTAGATGTTAACTACATTATTGTATTAACATCATTAATTGATTGGGCATGCGCGGCGCCTACTGCCCATCGCGCGTAGTGGCAATGGCGCGCGCGCACCGCCGAACGCGCGAAGTCAACGCTGAAACAGATGTTATTTTATTTATAAGTTCACTTCGCGTGATTTGGACGTAGTACGCGCGATCGGAGGCATGTTCACGCGAAAACAGCGGCATCACGCGGTGCGCCTCATTTGCACGCGGAGCGAGGTGCGGTTCGCGCGCACGCCGGTACGCCCAAACTTTGCGCGCGAGGCCTCCTTTATCATGCCTAAAGTGACTTTAGGCGTGATAAGGGCCTTTTCACCACGGTGCTAACACTTTGCACCGCTTTGTGAATCGAGCCCATTGTATTATGATTTGCTTTGTATTTTTGGAGGGCTGGTCAGGTCAATACTGTAGAAATATTAAAGCATTAACTTGGAGACAATCTAAAAAAATTACAAAAATATTTTATGAAACACCCACAATATATGATAAACACGCTTTAAAAGAAGCCAGGATGTTGTCCCGAATAGATCCAACATTTATTATCATAGCTGCACAGATTTGTATTGCATTGGCAGTACAAAGCTTACAGCTGCAGCGTAAGATCTATATCTATTTCTGCTGAAATCTAGTCTAATATCCAACAGTAACAAGCTGGAGAACCTGTAAAAACACAAAATCTGGAAGATATGATGAAGTGGAGCCATAGGCAAGATAGTAGCTGCAGCTCCCCTTTTTGGTAATCTGAGATGGGGAGGGGTCAAATAATGTGGCAGTTGGGCCCCCTGACACCTACTAGGCCCCAGGCATCTGCTTAGGTGGTCTTGTAAATACAGGTCCTTCTCAAAAAATTAGCATATTGTGATAAAGTTCATTATTTTCTGTAATGTACTGATAAACATTAGACTTTCGTATATTTTAGATTCATTACACACAACTGAAGTAGTTCAAGCCTTTTATTGTTTTAATATTGATGATTTTGGCATACAGCTCATGAAAACCCAAAATTCCTGTCTCAAAAAATTAGCATATCATGAAAAGGTTCTCTAAACGAGCTAATAACCTAATCATCTGAAGCAACTAATTAACTCTAAACACCTGCAAAAGATTCCTGAGGCTTTTAAAAACTCCCAGCCTGGTTCATTACTCAAAACCGCAATCATGGGTAAGACTGCCGACCTGACTGCTGTCCAGAAGGCCATCATTGACACCCTCAAGCAAGAGGGTAAGACACATAAAGACATTTCTGAAGGAATAGGCTATTCCCAGAGTGCTGTATCAAGGCACCTCAGTGGGAAGTCTGTGGGAAGGAAAGATTGTGGCAGAAAACGCTGCACAACGAGAAGAGGTGACCGGACCCTGAGGAAGATTGTGGAGAAGGACCGATTCCAGACCTTGGGGGACCTGCAGAAGCAGTGGACTGAGTCTGGTGCAGTACATTACAGAAAAAAATGAACTTTATCACAATATGCTAATTTTTTTGAGAAGGACCTGTAATCCTGCCATGCGTTTTACTTGATCTACCACTGATTTAATAGTGACTAGCCACCTTTAGATGCTTTGGCACTTCCAAATCCGGATACTGGTCAGTTAACCAGGCACTGTGGTAACAGACAAGGAACAGAACAGTGCAGTGGTGATAGATGTGCCAGTTCCAAGCATAAGCACCAGGACTTAAAAGAGGAACTAGAAAAGATGTGAAAAGTGAAGGCAAAGTGGCCCCAGTGGTGGTAAAAGCACTTGGGGATGTGACTCTTAAGGTGCCCATACATCAGGCGACTTGGCGGCCGATCGACCATCCAGTTTGATTATTATAATCAAATTGGAATGAAAATCGTTGCCGCCAAGTGCATGCCCGACCAACAAAGCAACCAATTTTGGGACAGAAATTCGTCGTTTTGTCTACAGGATCTTCTCAAAAAATTAGCATATTGTGATAAAGTTCATTATTTTCTGTAATGTACTGATAAACTGTAAGGCTTGGTGGTGTATTCTCCACAGTCAGCATGCAACGCATGAGCTGGCGTGGAGGAGGTACACACACTAGCACCAGGAAACAGGCTATCCCTAGTATAGTGGAGGGGAGGACTGACTCCAATAGGAGATTGTGGCGCACAGAGCCGGTGCAGATCTGACAGCCACAAACAATGCTTTCGTTATAACGTCTCAGCGCAAAGTAGCGCTGAGCGCACAAACCAGAACTGAGGAGATCAGGACAGGTAGACAGAATGAACGCTTGCTAGCAAGCGGCTACTTAGCGACAGCAAGCGTCCAAAACCAGACAGACTGGAATGAGGCAGCCAATGCGCTGCGGCGATGGCGTGCCTCACAAAGACAGGACAGGACAGTCAGGAAACAGCAGGATTAAAATAGATGAACGTAACACAGATAAATATACAATAAGTATGTTTTCCTAGCGTATTACAATTACAGCTATCAATGAAACTATTTGTAACGTCTGACTAACATATGTATATATCGGCAATGAACCGATATATGACATAAGCAGGAACGCTGACTAGGACTGGAGTAATACAGGGAACAGGACTCAGAAGGATTCGCTATCTCTTCGCAGAGATGAACGCAATCCACAAACAGTAACAGAACAGGATTCAGAAGGATTCGTTATCTCTTCGCAGAGATGAACGCAATCCACAAACAGTAACAGAACAGGATTCAGAAGGATTAGTTATCTCTTCGCAGAGATGAACGCAATCCACAAACAGAACCAGGAGCAGGGTAACTACCTCAGCACGGGTGGTCACGGTACGCGCAACCTACCAAAATGTGCTGGAAAGCTGACTAACTGCACACAGGATATAAACAGTTCGTGTACGTATACATCAGCGACACTGATGTATCAACGTAACACAAATACAAGGAAAATAATAAACGTGCTGGTATGCATATATATTGGCAATGAACCAATATATGATGCAAAGACCAGCAAAATATCTTTATAACAAGAAACACGATCGGGGGCTAAAGCGACAGCAAGGCAGGCTTAAGCTGAAGCTATGAAAACCCAAGGAAACCCTGCAGGAAGCAGATCTTTATACTGAGGTCATCCAATGGGAGCAGACATGCAGATTCCCACACAGGTGAATGATAATCAGTCACAAGCTGACAGCAGGGAAAGACAGACAAAGCTATGCAGCTTGCATGGAAATAGATCAGAACTGCCTGAGCTGCAGCACTACTACTTCCAGCAATAGCTGCTGCAGCAGCGATCATTACAGTACCCCCGCCCTTAAAAGCGGATTCCAGACGCTTTTCAAAACTGAAATTCCGAACAAAACAGTCTGACTGATAATTCATGATGACTGGGACAGCCCGGCAAGACCGAATTCCAGAATCAGTCCCCACAAGACTGGACCCATCAGAACCAGAACCTACAGAACCATGCCCATCAGTACTACAAGCCCCAATGTGACACCCATCAGAACCATGATTTCCAGAAGAAAGCCCTCCGAAATTCCCTGAGCGATACCCACCGCCTTCCAGGAACCGTTCAGAAACGCCAAAGCCTTTGCAATGCCCACCGGTACTGTCTTTACCAACACAAAACCCACTGTTGAACCAGTCCAAGGCACCAGGACAAGTTTTCTCAGAGACCTCCCAGAACACCTTGAAGCTCCAAAGAGATCCCCATAGGTCAGAATGCCCCTTAGGCTCACATGGAGAACTATCAAGAACCCCTATGGAACCTAGGGCAATTCCCGAGTCAGGGCCACAAGGACAAACATCAATATCAGGGCTTTCAGGGACCAGAACCATCTCTGGGCATGCAGGCAGACTGGCAACATCAGAACGTGTTCCCACTAAGGAAGCATCAGAGCACGCTAACACCTTAGACACACTTGGGCATTCTGGCACACAAAGAACATCTGGGCACACCGGCACAAGAGAAACCTCTGGGCATGTCAAGGAACTGTGAGCCTCAGGGTCAGCCAAGACAGGACCAAAACCAGGACTGGCCAAAAAAAAATCATCATGACTAAACTTCGCAACTACTGGACTTTTACACGAGAATGCTGGATCAGACTTAGATGTTGTTGATTCCAGCAAAGTCAGTAACAAATCAGATTCAGGGGCACTAACAAGACAGGACAAATCTTCTGATGTATGCACTGAACCAGATAGGGACTCCACAACTACCTCTGGACTGGACAGAGACTCATTTAATACACTGGATTGGAGCTCATGAGGCGCTGCAGAACAAGTCAGTATTGCAGCAGCCCCCACTGGACTAGGCAAAACTGAGGAATTCCCTGGACAGGAAGGGGACTCTGGAACCTCTGCCACAGCGGCCAGAGAACCAGAATCTTTCAGGATACAGGGCTGGGTTTCAGGAACACTCATCAGACCGGACTGAAATTCTGAGATTTCTATTATTTTGACCAGAGAATCAGAATTATCCATGTTACAGGGCAAGACTTCTGAAACATTCAGAGGACAGGGCTGGAGTTCCTCGGCTGTTACAACACTGGAGAGGGACTCAACATTGGTTAAATCAGACTGTGTACAGGGCAAGGTATCTAACACAATTGCTGACGAGGACAATATTTCAATGGCTTCTGCTTTGCTGGGCAGAAATTCACCAAGTTTTATTAGAGCAGACTGTAATTCCAAAACAGCTGCTAGACAAGTGAATATTACTGCAACACCAACTGAGGTAAGCAGTGCCTCAGACCCTTCTGCTAGAGGGTTTGAAATATCCAAAGTACTGGGTGAAGCATAAGACTCTGCGACCACAGCTTCACTGGACAGGATCACTGAACAGTCCATATTGCAGGGCAAAACCATGGAAGCACCTGCTGGACAGCATAATGATTCTGTGACCTGAGTTTCATTGGAGAGATCTACTGCACAATTCATGGTACAGGGCAAATTTATTGGAACATTTTCTGAACAAGGTAATAATTCTGCGATTTCAGGTTCACAGAGCAGATGCTCTGAGCTATTCACGAAACTAGAGCGAGGTGTAGAAACAGGAAGATCAAGACACAATGTTTGCGCATCTGAATCACCATTCATTTGTAAAATTGGAAAATTCAGATGCTGGGGTTCTGAGGATTCTAGACAGGATTGCTGGGACTCGGAAACTGATGTAGTGCATCTATTGGCATCTGCTGGATCAGACAGGAGTTGAACTTTATTAACACAGGTAATTTCTGCAGAAGTGTTTGCAGAGACAGGCAAGATTTTTCTGGTGTCTGTTTCACTGAACAAAGAGTCATGAGTACTGGCTAGGCTGGACTCGGAAGTCAGCAGGACCTCTGGATTCTCTGCTGAGAAATTTGCGCAGGGCAAGGTTAAGAATGTATCAGTGGCTTCTGTTTTACTGGTAAGTAACACTGAGTTATCCATGGTACAGGGTGGAATTGCAGGAACTTCAATTTCACACAAAAAGAGCTCCGAATCACCTGCTGAATCAGCCAAAGGTGCTGAAGCAGGCGGGTCAGAACGCCAAATTTGCGAATTCGGAGTCACATAAAAATCATCCAAAATCAGTTCCCACACATCAATCAATGGAGCCACAAAGTCATACTCACACACACCAGTTTTTATTAGGTTATAGGCAGACTTAATGCATGCATTCAATACTAATTCACTTTTTGCACTGTAAAATTGACAAAATGAACTTGAATCATTCTTCCATTCATTGACCAGAGCTTCCATCTCTCCTTTCTCAAATGGAGGATTCCAAGCATACTTAACAGGCAGATCATGGTTTGCAGATATGATTGTAGCAGGGACATATATTGGGTTAATTAGCAGGTGATTGGCAGATTCCTTATTCCTAAGAAACTCCAATACCTGTAGCAAGTGCTGAACTGTAGTGTATGCAAACTTTCCTTGCTTCACAAATAAGTTGATTTGTTCAATACTCTGTAATATCTCCTCATAATCATACTCAGATAATTCTTTTAAACAAAAATCTTTATTTTCCCTAGCCAGGGAGGAAAGTTCATTAGTAGTTTCATAAGTCCATTTAACTCCCCTGAAAGACAATTGCATTTCATTATCTGTTAATGGCAGAATCTCATTATAGGTCTCAGTCGCTAAGGATAACGACTCTGCAGATCGGACACGTTTCTTAGAACGTTTGCGTTTGGCCTTAGACCCTGCTGTTTTCCCTGCTGTTCTTGGTGATTTATTCAAGGCTGCAGGAAAATTATCAGTAACACTTTCTGCTTGCTGAACATTTTTGCAAGCAATTGAAGGAGTAGCTGATTGACCTGCTGCCAGGAGTTCATTAAGAGGAAAAGGCAATGGATCTATGCGCAACCAGTTATGGATCACAAACGCTAGAAATTCCAGCGGTCTCTCTTTCAAATCGGAATGATTGAGAACATCAAATGCCCACTGGAATAATTCCCCTTTAAACAAAATATAACTTAGTTGGAGTGCCCAGGTTGAAACAGGAGTCGCTTGGAGATCAGGATTGGCCAGGAACCTGGCACATTCAGAGAAAAACTCATTTTCTGTTTCAGAGCTAAGTTCTTCAAATTTCTTAAAGGAACAGGAACCATAATTAACAGTGTCATACTTTCTGGGAATCCCCCACACAATGGGGATTGGTAATGGGGTTTTCATAATGTAAGGCTTGGTGGTGTATTCTCCACAGTCAGCATGCAACGCATGAGCTGGCGTTGAGGAGGTACACACACTAGCACCAGGAAACAGGCTATCCCTAGTATAGTGGAGGGGAGGACTGACTCCAATAGGAGATTGTGGCGCACAGAGCCGGTGCAGATCTGACAGCCACAAACAATGCTTTCATTATAACGTCTCAGCGCAAAGTAGCGCTGAGCGCACAAACCAGAACTGAGGAGATCAGGACAGGTAGACAGAATGAACGCTTGCTAGCAAGCGGCTACTTAGCGACAGCAAGCGTCCAAAACCAGACAGACTGGAATGAGGCAGCCAATGCGCTGCGGCGATGGCGTGCCTCACAAAGACAGGACAGGACAGTCAGGAAACAGCAGGATTAAGATAGATGAACGTAACACAGATAAATATACAATAAGTATGTTTTCCTAGCGTATTACAATTACAGCTATCAATGAAACTATTTGTAACGTCTGACTAACATATGTATATATCGGCAATGAACCGATATATGACATAAGCAGGAACGCTGACTAGGACTGGAGTAATACAGGGAACAGGACTCAGAAGGATTCGCTATCTCTTCGCAGAGATGAACGCAATCCACAAACAGTAACAGAACAGGATTCAGAAGGATTCGTTATCTCTTCGCAGAGATGAACGCAATCCACAAACAGTAACAGAACAGGATTCAGAAGGATTTGTTATCTCTTCGCAGAGATGAACGCAATCCACAAACAGAACCAGGAGCAGGGTAACTACCTCAGCACGGGTGGTCACGGTACGCGCAACCTACCAAAATGTGCTGGAAAGCTGACTAACTGCACACAGGATATAAACAGTTCGTGTACGTATACATCAGCTACACTGATGTATCAACGTAACACAAATACAAGGAAAATAATAAACGTGCTGGTATGCATATATATTGGCAATGAACCAATATATGATGCAAAGACCAGCAAAGTATCTTTATAACAAGAAACACGATCGGGGGCTAAAGCGACAGCAAGGCAGGCTTAAGCTGAAGCTATGAAAACCCAAGGAAACCCTGCAGGAAGCAGATCTTTATACTGAGGTCATCCAATGGGAGCAGACATGCAGATTCCCACACAGGTGAATGATAATCAGTCACAAGCTGACAGCAGGGAAAGACAGACAAAGCTATGCAGCTTGCATGGAAATAGATCAGAACTGCCTGAGCTGCAGCACTACTACTTCCAGCAATAGCTGCTGCAGCAGCGATCATTACATAAACATTAGAATTTCATATATTTTAGATTCATATACACACAACTGAAGTAGTTCAAGCCTTTTATTGTTTTAATATTGATGATTTTGGCATACAGCTCATGAAAACCCAAATTTCCTATCTCAAAAAATTAGCATATTTAATCCGACCAATAAAAGAAAAGTGTTTTTAATACAAAAAAGTCAACCTTCAAATTATTATGTTCAGTTATGCACTCAATACTTGGTCGGGAATCCTTTTGTAGAAATGACTGCTTCAATGCGGCGTGGCATGGAGGTAATCAGCCTGTGGCACTGCTCAGGTGTTATGGAGGCCCAGGATGCTTCGATAGCGGCTTTAAGCTCATCCAGAGTGTTGGGTCTTGCATCTCTCAACTTTCTCTTCACAATATACCACAGATTCTCTATGGGGTTCAGGTCAGGAGAGTTGGCAGGCCAATTGAGCACAGTAATACCATGGTCAGTAAACCATTTACCAGTGGTTTTGGCACTGTGAGCAGGTGCCAGGTCGTGCTGAAAAATGAAATCTTCATCTCCATAAAGCTTTTCAGCAGATGGAAGCATGAAGTGCTCCAAAATCTCCTGATAGCTAGCTGCATTGACCCTGCCCTTAATAAAACACAGTGGACCAACACCAGCAGCTGACATGGCACCCCAGACCTTCACTGACTGTGGGTACTTGACACTGGACTTCAGGCATTTTGGCATTTCCCTCTCCCCAGTCTTCCTCCAGACTTTGGCACCTTGATTTCCGAATGACATGTAAAAGTTGCTTTCATCCGAAAAAAGTACTTTGGACCACTGAGCAACAGTCCAGTGCTGCTTCTCTGTAGCCCAGGTCAGGAGCTTCTGCCGCTGTTTCTGGTTCAAAAGTGGGTTAATGCTTCCATCTGCTGAAAAGCTTTATGGAGATGAAGATTTCATTTTTCAGCACAACCTGGCACCTGCTCACAGTGCCAAAACCACTGGTAAATGGTTTACTGACCATGGTATTACTGTGCTCAATTGGCCTGCCAACTCTCTTGACCTGAACCCCATAAAGAATCTGTGGGATATTGTGAAGAGAAAGTTGAGACGCAAGACCCAACAATCTGGATGAGCTTAAAGCGGACCCAAACCAAACATTTTTTTTAATTCAAAATATTTAGTTGCACCACTCTGACACATACAAAGATAAATAAACACTCCTTTAAGCCTATGAGCATTTAAGTGCATACTTTTCACCCTTCTCTTTTCATAACTAGGGTTATACAGGTGGCAGCCATTACTTCTGAGCTTAGTAGGAGGTTTTAGATCATGGGTGTGTTTGTCATCAGCTACCCTCCTTCACAGGGGCATCGTCTATGTGAAATCTCACACAAGCTGAGATCACCTCTCCTGTGACATCATCAGTAGCAGCCTGTGTTTTGTTTTTGTTTTTTATCACCTCCACCAGTTTGCCGGAAAAATCCCGGCAATATGAAAAGAAGGGAGGGGTTCCTCCAATAAATGTAAAATATTTTATATTTGTCATCATGCAGCTAAAAAAAGGCTGCTATTTATCATTATAATTTAGAAAATAGATTTTATTTCTGAAATCTTGTATTTTTAATTTGGGTCCACTTTAAGGCCGCTATCGAAGCATCCTGGGCCTCCATAACACCTGAGCAGTGCCACAGGCTGATTGCCTCCATGTCACGTCGCATTGAAGCAGTCATTTCTGCAAAAGGATTTACGACCAAGTATTGAGTGCATAACTGAACATAATTATTTGAAGGTTGACTTTTTTTGTTCTAAAAACACTTTTCTTTTATTGCTAGGATGAAATATGCTAATTTTTTGAGATAGGAAATGTGGGTTTTCATGAGCTGTATGCCAAAATCATCAATATTAAACCAATAAAAGGCTTGAACTACTTCAGTTGTGTGTATTTGAATCTAAAATATATGAAAGTCTAATGCTTATCAGTACATTACAGAAAATAATGAACTTTATCATAATATGCTAATTTTTTGAGAAGATCCTGTAATGCGCATGCTACAAGATGTCAGGCCGAACTTGGTTGGTTGGGTCCGTGGTGGTATGGCCACAATTACTGAGTGAGCAACGAGACCACAAAACCCCTGCCGCAATGTATAAATGTGCCTCCATGTGCATTTATGCGTTACCTGTCCTGTTGCAGCCTCCGCGCTGTGTCCCATAACCTCCGGGCGGCTATCCATTCAGGCTACTGGCGCATAGCGTCTGACGTAGTTGTAGTTTTTGCAAAAATACATTTTGAAAATGTGAAGTAAAAATGGTTTTTAAACTGTTATTTTTCTCATAGGCATTTCATATAGGTTTCCAGGGGCTGGAGGAAGCCCCAGGCAAGTAAATCTGATTTCTCTTACTTTTCCAGATGTATCCTTTAAATGTATATCTCCACTATTCCCATTACACAGCAATTTTGGTGATGATAGCATGTATGGGGGCTTTGCTAGTGTCCGCTAAAAGCGGCACAAAATTGTTCGAAAATTACACGAAATTGCAAAATTATGGTTCCTGAGTATGTAACAATCCGCCTTAGGATTTTACATCATAATTGTGAATTCTGATGCAAAATTCATGCTCATCACTAATGCGCAGTCCTGGCCATGCGTCTCCTTGATCTCTGGGAGCATTCTGCAAACTGCATGCACAGAACACTCCCAGCAATGGGAGAGGTGTGGCCGGGGCCATGCATCAGCAGTAGCCCGCGACTCACACCACTAGCAAATCTTATAGACTGGAAAGCAGCACCCTGGAGGGGATCAGGAGAACTCCGAGGGATATGATAGACTTCGGGGGGCTAGAAGAAGCCCCAAGTATGTAAAACTCCACTTATTTTCTCCACCTCAAGTATCATTTAAGTAAAGGAATTGGCAATCACATTGTTCCCCTTCATGTGGGATCCATCCACTCCATCGCCCCTCCTCCCTTCCCCTACCTACTGTAAGCATCAAACACTGGTCTTGATTCACAAAAGCGTGATAACTGTTTGCACAGCAGTTATCACGCGATCTGCCGTGTGCGAAAGTTTGTACTTGTAAAGGATTACGTTTGCATGTAAACGAAGGTTTGCACGTGATCACATGCGCGTTTCACTTAGCGTAATCCTTTACATGCGCAAACCTTTGCACGCGGCAGATCGCGTGATAACTGCCGTGCTAACAGTTATCACACTTTTGTGAATCAAGCCCACTGTAGTAAAGGGAAATAACTGTATAGGTGCCCATACATCTAGCAATGTATAAGCAGATCAACTAAGAGACATATGAGACACTAGCTGATGGCCCGGTGTTGCCCGTGTATGTATTTGGCTGTTGTTGGTTCTGTCCAGTTTTTCTAACCCTAACACACAATTACTCAATTACTCAATGACCAAGTTTGTTAGCTTTGCAGTCTTTGGCATCAATAATTTGAAACAAATCTGATTGGCTGTGGCTCCACCTCCTTTTCTGAATTTAAACCCCACTTACCCAATGACCAACTGTACCAGGTTTGAGGTTTGTGCCATTAACAGTGCAAGAATGGCAGCAATGAAATATTCCCCTTGAAAATCAATAGATTAATTTTGATTGGCTTTTGAAGGCTCCCCACACTTTTCTGAATATTAATCCCAATCACCAAGTGACCAACTGTGCTAAATTTGAGAACCCTGCCATTAACAGTGTAGTAATGGCTGCACTTTACATTTTCCCAGTGAAATTTGTATTTGTCTCCGCCCACTGATGACCCAGCATTGCCCGGGTATGTAATTGGCTGGTGTTGGCTGCATCCACTTTTTCTAACCCTAACACACAATTACTCAATGACCAAGTTTGATAGTTTTGGGGTCTTTGGCATCAATAATTTGCATTGAAATAAAACAAATCTGATTGGCTGTTTGTGGCTCCACCCCCTTTTTGAACCCCAGTCACCCAATGACCAACTGTACCAGGTTTGAGGCTTGTGCCATTAACAGTGCAAGAATGGCAGCAATGAAATAATACCCTTGAAAATCAATAGGTGATGTTTTCAGAACAAAGTTGGTCTGGGTTTGGGGCAGGTTGTCCAGATTCAGATAAAAGAGATCTTATTACAGCCTCCTGGAACCTTAAAAAAGGGGGCTTGTTGCCTGATTTTTTTGTAGAGGATGAAGGCATTTTGTAGGCACAACTGAAACAAGTATAGAACCACTTTTTTATACCAGGCCTTCCTCTTCCTGTCAAGCCTGTTTGGTGACAAAACCTGGTCGGACAAATCCACTGCCCCCATGAATTTGTTGTACTCCGTGATGGCCAGTGGTTTCACGATTTCTTGTGTACGAGACCTCACCATTCTTGTTTCCTTGTTGTGGATGGTGGTGAGGACTAAAACATCCCGCTTGTCTTTAAATTTTAAGGCGAGCAACTCATTGCTTCTTTGGCTCATGGTCTCCCCTCTCTTTAGTTTTTTGTGTACAACCTCTGATGGCAGGCCTTTCCTTTTTGTCCTGACCATTCCGCAAGCTGGAGTCTGGACAGAAAATAAATGCTTAAAAAGTGTGACACTGGTATAAAAATTGTCCACGTACAGGTGGTAACCCTGGTGGAGTAGGGGGTTGAGCTGGACTAGGTCTATCCTCTCTGTTTTGCCCATGTAGGGAGGGCACCCAGGAGGCTCTATCAAGCTGTCCTTCCCTTCGTAGATCTTAAATTTGAAGGCATACCCACTCCCACTTTCACACAGCTTGTAGAGTTTAATCCCATACCGTGACCTTTTGCTTGGTATGTACTGCTTGATTGCTAGCCTCTCGTGGTATGGGATTAGGGACTCATCTATTGCTATTTTATGCTCCGGCACGTAAGCTTCTGCAAACAATTTATTTAAATGGTCGATGAAGGGCCTCAATTTAAATAATCTGTTGTGGTCTTGGTTGTCATGGGCAAGGTCGTCTGCATTATTGCTAAAATGCAAGCAGGTTAGCAGCATTTGGAAGCAGCGTCTGGATATTTTGACTGAATAGATTTGAATACAATGAATTTGATCTTTTGTCCAGTACATTTGTTGCTCAGGTTTTGGACAAAGGACCATGTTGAAGTTCAAACCCAAAAACATTTTTAAATCATGGGTAGTTACAGGGGTCCAGTGTGCTGCTAAAACAGAGGTGGGCTTGGCCGCTATATGTTGGTTGGCATATATATTTGTCTGCTCACAGACATATTGCAGGAAGTTTTCTGGCAAATATTTAAAAAATCAATCGGCTGCATATTGCTGGTATCCACTAGTAGTCCACTCGTGGCTGTGAAAGGAGGGATATTAGGGGCCTCCATATTAGATGGCAACCACTGTGGGTGACATAGTTCATAGGGTAGCGGATGCCTTTGTGCTGCCCTCGCTGGCATGCTGGCAGCCCACTGACCTCTTGGGTTGGCATTGCTGGAGGTAGCTACAGCCAGGTGATCCTCCTTCAGAAGCAGTGTCAGTGTCACTAATGTCCCTTGCCTGCCCCTCGCTCCTAGATTGCTGAGCTGTGGATGGCCCAGCAGACTCAGAATCGCTGTCCGTTAAGTCGCTTTCTGACTCGGACTAAGGTAGCCAATCAAAATCTGACTCTGCTGCTGTTGCTATCCTCCTGCCTCTTTAGCAGAATAAAATTTCTTTGCCATCTTTATAGCAATGGAGTGGCTAGATTCAATTAGGGATTTTTTTTTTTTTTTAGGTAAATGGTCACAAAGACCACAAAAACACAGCAGATATAAGTCTGCTGTATATATAAATAGGGAGAAGGCCTAAAATCAAAGCTCACAAAGAGGCACAAAAACCACAAAAACATAGCAGATATAAGTCTGCTGTATATATAAATAGGGAGAAGGCCTAAAATGTAAAAAAAAAATGACAGGTGGAGGAGAGGGGATAAAATTAGAATGGCAAGGGAGGCTAGGTGAAGATCAAGGGAGGAGATCAGAGTAGATCAGTGGTGACGGGGTTAATGGCTCCTGTGTTTTTTAATAAAAACACTAGGTGGCAGACTAGGCTCACAGATTGCAAGTGAAGTAGATCCAGTTACCTGAAATCCCTCTCAGGAGTGATTTCAGTAACTGTATCTACTTCACAAGTTGGATACAGTGTTTGTAAACTTTTTAGTGAATGAGCACTGCCATTGGCTAAGGCTTTTGGGCACTTTGATTGGTGATGGGAATGTCCATTTCCATTCACCAGTCCCCGGGCAGAATAAAAGCAGCGGGTGCGCACTAGTGAACGCGCGTGATTGAGCGCAATTAGCATAACAAAGAAGATACGCTTAACTACGCCCCTGATCCGTCCGTGAAGTTAATAGGGGCGTAGTTAAGCGTGCGGGGAATCCGTAAGTGGTTAAGTACCAATTTACACTCAGATCAGTTTATATTCAAGTATACATGGTAACTATATAATAAGATAGCCTCATTACTCCGCAAGTAGTAGTTCAAAATATTATTTCAAATCATATGCACAGGGTCGGATTTACCAATAGGCATTGTAGGCTTGTGTGTAAAAGGCGACTTTTTGTCTGCCCAAAGTACCCCCTCTTCTCTCCCTCCTTCCATCTGCAGAGTGCGAGCGGAGCTGTAATGAGAAGAGACTCACTGCCTGCCGACACTCCAGCGATGTTCTCTATTCAGCAGCACCTCCAGCGTCAGCTCACTGTAACACCGTGTCACATGCCGTTGAGCCACACGCAGAGAGGACCCGCTGTAGCCATGGAGACGATGCTGGATGCAGTGCCACAGATCATTGATTGAACGTCGGGAGCCATGGGTGCCTTCTCATTACTGCTCTGCTCGCCCTCTGCAGAGGGAGGGGGATGCTGATGTTGCGAGGCACATCAGACTAATTGTACTGGGGGAAATCGGGCACATTTGACTATCTATGGGGGGGAATGGAAGCATATAGACTATCTATGGAGGAACACATCTGACTATAGGGGAGAATGGAGGTACATCAACAATCTGTAAGGGGGGATAGGGGCGGCATATCTGAGTATTTATGGGAGGAAGAGGGCACATTTGAGTACCTATATGGAGGTGTGGGCGGCATGATGCCTGGTACACACCATGCAATTTCTATTTCCAACAGGTCCGATCTGATTTCCAATCATTTTTCTGATCGATTTTGTATAGAAGTGATCAAAAAATCGATCAAAAAATGATCAAAAATCAGATCAGACCTGACAGAAATAATCATTGGTCGGAGGCCAATGTACACACGTTACCGACCACCCCAGCCAACTTGAATCAGGCTTGTGTACGAGGCTAGTTAATGTGATAACATTGTTCTGTGACTGCAGACAAAAGACAGCAGAGTTTGGGTTATTTATTAGCCCATTCCCAGTACATGGGAGGAGGTCTGGGGTCAGTGCTGAATAAGGACTCACATCATCAATGCCCCTCAATGTGTAACCTGGACCCTATCCTTCTCACTGCCCTGACCACACACAGCCAATGAAGATGAACGCCATCCTCTTTCTCAGCTTATTTTGCACTGCTTATATGGCAGGTAAGTCTGTATATGTTATATTCCTGTGATTTTGTTTTGATTCTAAATTCACTTGTAGTGAGAGGATAATGAGGCTACTATCTTTTTTCACTATTGTGCATTTTTCAGGTTGTCTGGTTATTTTTCTACTCCTAATGTTTCCTTAATATACATAAACATGCTCCTTGACTTTTGGGGGCCTAGCGCTGTACGAACGCATTTCTGCACTACAGCTGAGCGATGCGTTCTGTTGCTATGGAGAGGGAGGAGGGACCACACGACAGATAGGTTTCCAGGGAAAAAAAGGGAGGGAGAAAGGAGGGGAACCAATGCAGTTGCATAGTGTGTTTATAAGACTTTAATTACCAATCCAGAAAAGGGATGCAGACCAGGTGTCCCACCTCCTCTGGCTGCATACTTGTTGTAGATTTAATTAGCCAAGTACAAAAGGGGGTTGTATCCATAATTGATTTTGGCTCATACACCAATTCTCGGTACAACCCTCCTTTGTACTTGGCTAAATAAATTATTCTGATCCTGATCCACAAGTATGCAGCCAGAGGAGGTGGGACACCTGATCTGCATCCATTTTCTGGATCTGGATCAGGATCTGCAACTTAAAGAGGAACTATAATGACACATAGCAGAAAGTAATACATTATCCAGGTTACCTGCTTTTACATTAGCTATTCTAGCATCAGAAATATTTCTTATATCTATATATTGCTGCATATTGGTATGTAACCCCAACCCTCCCAGTGATGTTTAGCCTAGACTATGATGTCATGCTGCCTTCCCCCCAGAGCACTCTGGGAGATCAACTTGATGTTCCTGCTCACTTCACAGAGGAAAAAAAATCTGCAGCGATTCACCTTGCCAGCAGCAGAGATGCCGATATCTCTGATAAATTTAAAGTCTGTAAATTGGGGTGAAGCAAGATTTCACAATGGGAAAACATTAAATAATTTATACATGGACATTATAAAAATAAGCAATTTTATTCATAAAGTTTTCTTTAAAGAGGAACTCCAGTGAAAATAATGTAGTAAAAAAAGTGCTTCATTTTTTACCATAATTATGTATAAATGATTTAGTCAGTGTTTGCTCATTGTAAAATCTTTCCTCTCCCAGATTCACATTCTGACATTTATTACATGGTGACATTGTTACTGTGGGCAGGTTATTTAGCTGTTTCTAGCTGCTCTGTCTGTTACAGACAGCTAATAACAGCTATTTCCTGTCTCTGAACATTGTTACATTGTGGCAGTTTGCCAGCAGTACCGCGGTATTCAGAGCCTCTTGTGGGAGGGGTTTCAGCACAAAATCAGTCACACAGCGCCCCCTGATGGTCTGTTTGTGAAAATCATTGTCTTTCTCATGTAAAATGGGGTATCAGCTACTGATTGGGAAAAAGTTCAATTCTTGGTTGGAGTTTCTCTTTAAGCTAGGTGACACTCAGCAGAAGTGGCCATTAAGGCCTGTTTAGCCGGAAGCAGCGTGTGTGTGTATCCGCATCTATGCAGAGAGGAGACAGGCGGCGAGAGAGCAGCGTTTGGAGCCAGGCAGGTGAGTTATAAATAGCGCTTCCTGCTGCGCTCGCTCTGCATCTGAGGGGGGAGCACGGAGGGCGGCCCGGGAGAGGGAGGGAGAGGTCGGGCTGCCCTCCCCGCGGCTCCGGCTCCCCCCTCGATTATAGGGGACAGCTACCTATCTAACCTATCCTGGGGGCAGCTACCTAATCTAACCTACGCTGGGGGGCAGCTACCTAATCTAACCTACACTGGGGGGCAGTTACCTATCTAACCTATACTGGGGGGCACCTACCTAATCTAACATACACTGGGGGGCAGCTACCTATCTAACCTACACTGGGGGGCACCTACCTAATCTAACATACACTGGGGGGCACCTACATAATCTAACCTATACTGGGGGGCAGCTACCTAATCTAACCTATACTGGGGGGCACCTACCTAATCTAACATACACTGGGGGGCAGCTACCTATCTAACCTACACTAGGGGGCACCTACCTAATCTAACTTACACTGGGGGGCACCTACCTAAGCTAACCTATACTGGGGGGCACCTACCTAATCTAACCTACACTGGGGGGCACCTACCTAATCTAACCTACACTGGGGGGCACCTACCTAATCTAACATACACTGGGGGCACCTACCTAATCTGACCTATACTGGGGGGCACCTACCTAATCTAACATACACTGGGGGGCAGCTACCTAATCTAACATACACTGGGGGGCAGCTACCTAATCTAACCTACACTGGGGGGGCAGCTACCTATCTAATCTATACTGGGGGGCAGCTACCTATCTAACCTACACTGGGGGGCAGCTACCTATCTAACCTACACTTGGGGGCAGCTACCTATCTAACCTACACTGGGGGGCACCTACCTAATCTAACATACACTGGGGGGCACCTACCTAATCTAACCTACACTGGGGGGCAGCTACCTATGTAACCTACACTTGGGGGCAGCTACCTATCTAACCTACACTGGGGGGCAGCTACCTATCTAATCTATGATGGGGGGCAGCTACCTAATCTAACCTACGCGGGGGGGGCACCTACCTAATCTAACCTACGCTGGGGGGCACCTACCTAATCTAACCTACACTGGGGAGCACCTACCTAATCTAACATACACTGGGGGGCACCTACCTAATCTAACCTACACTGGGGGGCAGCTACCTATCTAACCTATACTGGGGGGGGCAGCTACCTAATCTAACCTACGCTGGGGGGCAGCTACCTATCTAACCTATATTGGGGGGCACCTACCTAATCTAACCTACACTGGGGGGCAGCTACCTATCTAAGCTACACTGGGGGGCAGCTACCTAATCTAACCTATACTGGGGGGCAGCTACCTATCTAACCAACACTGGGGGGCAGCTACCTAATCTAACCTATACTGGGGGACAGCTACCTATCTAACCAACACTGGGGGGCAGCTACCTAATCTAACCTATACTGGGGGGCAGCTACCTATCTAACCTACACTGGGGGGCAGCTACCTATCTAACCTACACTTGGGGGCAGCTACCTATCTAACCTACACTGGGAGGCAGCTACCTATCTAATCTATGCTGGGGGCAGCTACCTAATCTAACCTACGTGGGGGGCAGCTACCTAATCTAAACTACGCTGGGGGGCACCTACCTAATCTAACCTACACTGGGGGGCACCTACCTAATCTAACCTACACTGGGGGGCACCTACCTAATCTAACCTACACTGGGGGGCAGCTACCTATCTAACCTATACTGGGGGGCAGCTACCTAATCTAACCTACGCTGGGGGGCAGCTACCTATCTAACCTATACTGGGGGGCACCTACCTAATCTAACCTACACTGGGGGGTAGCTACCTATCTAACCTACACTGGGGGGCAGCTACCCCATCTAACCTATACTGGGGGGCAGCTACCTATCTAACCTATACTGGGGGCACTTATCTAACCTGTATTGGGGGCACCTACCTAGCTAGCCTATACAGGTGGCAACTATACTGGCTACCTATATTGCAGGCACCTACCTAACTATCCTATACTGGGGGCATCTACCTATCTAACCTATGCTGGGGGCAACTATTCTGGCTACCTATATTAGAGGCACCCACCTAGCTAACCTGTACTGGGGCACCTACCTATCTAACTTATACCGGGGGCGCCTGCCTATCTAACCTATACTGGGGCAACTATACTGGCTACCTATACTGGAGGCACCTACCTGGTTAACCTATAGCGGGGCAACTATACCCGCTCACCTATGCCTGGCTACCTATACTGGGGTACCTATTCTTGGCTACCTATACTAGGGGGACCTATACTAAGTGCAACTAGACCTGGCTAACCTATACTGCGGGCGCCCATACCTTGCTCGGGGGGGGGGGCGCAATTTTTACACCCTCGCCCTGGGTGCATTTTAGCCTAGAAACTGCACTGCCTAGGCATATTCCCCCTATAGCGTAGGGAGGTTGGGGATGGGGAACCTTACTTTTTTGCGGGTCTTCTCTTCTTCTTACTGTCTGTCATACAGACAGTTTTGTATTGCAATCTGCAGACTCGGTTCCAGTGTAGCTGGGATGGATTCTGGGAGCAGGAGAGGAGAAGATGGCCAGGACTCATCACTCAGGACAGGACAGGGCAGGGTGACACACGTTCTGCTAAGGGTGTAGCTAGAAATCATGGGTCCCTATACCAAAATTTTGATTGGGCCCCGCCCCCCCTCAAAAAAATTATTGGGCACCATTGTGTCCCCTCCCCCTGCACCAGTTTTAGATAGCCAGAGGTGCCACAAGTATTAGGTAGCCCCCCAGTATGTTAGCCAGTGTGCCCCCCCCCCCCCCAAGTTATTCCAAGTAGCCAGTGTGCTTTCTTCCCTCCCCCATTAGTATAGGTGGCCAGTCTGCTATCCCCCTCCCCCCACCTATTAGTATAGGTGGCCCGTGTTCTCACCTCCCCCAGTTAGTATAGGTGGCCACTGACCGAGGGGCTTTCACTCCCTCCCTCCCCTCTGGCCCCCTCCATTAGTATAGGCGGCCAGCAGTGTGTAACAGAGAACTCACCTCTCCGGACGGACGGCTCCACCAGCGATCTATCGCCTCCATGCATCTCGTCACATGGCCCGACGTTGGGTCACATGACAAGAAAGGACACTGTTGTCATAGAGATGTGAAGTATGGAGGAGCTGGTTGACCCGTCCATAGAGGTGAGTTCCCTGCATTACAGAGGGCTAGTTCACACTCGGAATGCAAATTGCGAATCACGATTTTGCCACGATTTGCGTTCTGATTCCTGTTCAATAAAACAAGAATCACATCTCAATCGCCCCCAAAGTGCTGCATGCAACATGTTTGCGGTTCATGCAGTGAGAATGATCCTGTAGGCATACTTTAGCAGAAGCACTTTGCTGTTCACTAGCGATCAGCAAAGTGCTGAAAAGCGCAGGTGAGGTGAAACTGGGGGAAGTACAGATACACTTCATGCTGCAGGACATCTTCAAAACAAGGTGCTGTGAGACAGTCTGGCTCTAGGGAGGGGAGGGGAGGGCAGTTTGTGAGCTAGTCCCTGGGAAGCAGGCACAGACATTACTCTAATTAGAAAGGATTGCAATGCAGACTGCTCTGAAGAAGGATGCTAAGTGAAAAAAACAACAACAAAAAAACAGATCAACTTCTAGACGTGCATCACTGACTTTTAGTGAAGTTTACACAAGTTCCTTTGAAGTCCGCTGACAGCCTACTGAGTGGCTCTCCTGGGTTTACTGAATAAATGTACTAGCACAATAAATAGTAAGGCAGTGTCCTGTGTCATGCATGTAGTAGCGATTTATTTACCTGTGTCATCTCTGCTGAGATGTGCACAGCAGATAGTTGGATAGTCCAACTCCCGGGGCAGTGAGAAGAGGATGTGTGTGGAGAGGGGGGCGAGGCAGCAGCACTCATCCCAGCCAGCATCACACCCTGTGCGTTTCAGGTCATCTCTCTCTCTGACTCTGTGCTGCTACTCTGTTCTGCCCAGTGAGAAGTGACATTCTAATGCGTGCAGACTAGGAGTGCAGCACACACAGGCAACAACAATATACCAGGTTCCTGGTCTTCGCCCCCATCACCCCCAGCGGCACCAGGGGCAGAGCTACCATGGGAAACGGACCCAGTCACCCAGCCGGAGCCCGCAGAGCAGCAGGCGGGAAGTTCGGATCTTTTCAATGATCCGGATGATTCGAATCGGATCATTGAAAAGATCCGGATCTTTGATCCGAATCTCGGATCATTTTACTAGGGAAGCATTCGGGGGTGAAATGACTAGCAGGACAGGGGGGGGGGGGGGGGTGGATACACAGAGAAGGGGAGAAGGTGGACGGAGGAGGGACGAGCAGAGAGCAGAAATGTTTGTTTGCACACAATACCCACATGCTGCAATCATATGCTTTACATATATTTCACCTATATGTTCATCTGTATACTTAGAATGCAAACGTCGCACAGTGAAAGAAAGAATTCCCCAAAGCATTCCCAGAAGTGAAGTGCAGCTGTTTAGAGTAGTGCAGGAGGATCATATTGCACAGCAATCACAGTGCCTGCAAAGTTACTGAGCTGTGCTGAGCTGAGCCAAAAGTTTCCACTGTGCACAACTACGGAACACACAGCCTGTAATGTCTGAGCAGCACATTTCGCTGTACACATATCTGGCAGTGGCACCGATGTCCCCTCTCTCCCATCTACCTGTGGCTGTGCAAGGCTGCCTCCCCTTCAACAGAGTGATCCATCTCTGCTCTGCTTCCAGGACCCCGCTGCCCGCTGAGAGGGGGGGGGCGTGTCGCTCCTGGCCCCGCCCCTTTCACTCATTTTGATGATTCGGATGATTCGACTCACAAAATAGATTCGGATCAAAGATCCGAATCGTTCATGATCCGGACAACACTATTAAATAACAGATATGCGGCCATGGTGGCAGGAGCGCCCCCCTGGAAGCCGGCGCCCTGAGCGATCGCTCCGGTCGCTCAGGTCAAAGGCCGGTGTAGTGAAAATTTTTGCTACCTATCATATTTTGCAACTTGCCATAGAGGACAGTGTATGACTGTGTAGGCGTGGCTTCTCTCTGTTAACACGCCTGTAATTTTTTGCAACCACAGATCCCATTGAGCTAGAAGGGGGATTGTTCCCTCCAGGGGGGGTTATTAGTTGAGCAAGAGGGGGGATTGTTTCCTCGGGGGGTGGGGGGTTATTAGTTGAGGAAGAGGGGGGATTGTTCCCTCCAGGGGGGGTTATTAGTTGAGCAACAGGGGGGATTGTTCCCTCCAGGGGGGGTTATTAGTTGAGCAAGAGGGGGGATTGATCCCTGGGGGGGGGTTATTAGTTGAGCAAGAGGGGGGATTGTTCCCTCCAGGGGGGGTTATTAGTTGAGCAAGAGGGGGGATTGTTCCCTCCAGGGGGGGTTATTAGTTGAGCAAGAGGGGAGGGTTCTGTGTGAGAATAGGGTTTGGTTGGGTTGCATTTTCTGATACAGATAGGTTAAAGTCAATGGCTAGGTTGCACTTTCTGATAGCTATACGTATAAATAAGTGCAACCGGTTGCAAAATCTGATAAAGTTGCAAAAAATTTCACCACACCGGCCCTGCCCCAAGCTGGCCCCCCAGGGGTCCCTCCAGCTATATAGTTTCCCGAGGCCCCTGCAGATTATTAGCACAGCGGAGCACATTCATGCTCGCCTGTCAGGCCTGCATGCTCCCTCCTGTGTGCTTCCATCCTGCCTGTTTGCTCTTCCTCTCCTCCTGACCACACAGCATGATGCCAGTCTGGTGCTGAGGGCAGCAGCAGGAGTACGGTAATGAGGAGAAAGAGAGAGAGAGCACGGTAGCCAGAAGAGGACCACTGCGTGCCATGACAGGTAAATAAAAACCTGGTGCCAGTGCTTCTCTGCAGACTCTACAATTGGGGCTACTGGGGGAGGGGAAACCTAATTAAAGGCTGTCCAAGGTGAAAAAAGAAATCTATATTTACTCACGAGCAGGGGCATAACTAGACATCACTGGGCCCCCCTGCAAAACTTTGGAAGGGGCCCTCCACTCCCCTCGCTTTCTGCACAGGAAAACTGAGGACCAATGTGTTTTCCCCATGCAGATAAAAACACTTAGACTTAAAGGAAATGTCAGGCAATCTATGCTACCCCCAGATCTACTTACCCGGGGTTTCCTCCAGCCCCTTGCAGCTGACAAGTCCCTCGTTGCAGCTCTGTTCCCAGTACATACATACACACACAGCCTTATTATTTTACTACATGAGAGCACATGCTATATGGAGGAGGGAGCAGGAAAAAATGGCGCCTGGAAAAAATGGCGCATGTTCAAAACGCTATTTTGCGTTTTAATGTTAAAACGTTAAATAGCGTTTTAAAGTTAAAGCGTTAAATAGAGTTTTAATGTAAAAACGCTATTAAATGTATTAACATTAAAACGCAAAAATAGCGGCGGCTCCGTGCACCATTTGTTATTTGTACATAAATAAAAAATAAAATAATATAAATCTAAATAATGTGTAAATATATATTTACACATTATTTATATTTATGAATATTTATTATTTTATTTTTTATTTATGTACAAATAACAAATATATATTAACATGTATATAAATGTTGGGGTTTTTTTTTGCTTATCGTTTGAATTTTTTTTTAAAAAACGATGTGGGGTCCCCCCTCTCGAGCTTCTTTAACCCCTTGTCCCCCATGCAGGCCGGGATATCCAGAATGTGGAGCCCCGGCCGAGGGGGGCTTTGCACCCTGAGCTATACCAGCCCGCATGGTCCATGGTATGGGGGGGCTCCGGGGGGGGAGGGGCGGCCAAGCCTCCCCCTCCCCCCGGAGCCCTTGTCCAATCCATGGACAAGGGGCTCTTCCCCTCCTCCCTTGCCCCCGGTGGAGGCGGGGGCAACGACTCCCTGGGGGGGGGTTCATGGTGGCATCTGGGAGTCCCCTTTAAGAAGGGGACTCCCAGATGCCCGCCCCCCCTCCAAGAAGAAATGAGTATAGGGGTACAAAGTACCCCTTACCCATTTCCACAAAGGGTTAAATGAAATAAAAACACGACAACAAAAAAAGTATTTTATTATTCTTAATTAACCAGAAATACTTGCCTGTACCTTTAAAAAAATGTTCCCACGCCAATATCCTCAGAAATGATCCCACGACAGTATCCCACGACAGTATCCTCTAATGTTGCGACCTTGATTGAAGATCTCCGCTGACATGCGCCCCAGCCACCACACAACGCCGACCGCGTTCCTCCTGATACTCACTGGTCTGTTATTAGACCAATGGGGAGCCTTGGAGCCAAAATGTAAAGATGCTTTGTAGCTCTAGCTATACAGAGTATAGCTAGAGCCGCTCGTCGTCCCTCCTGCACGGCTTTCCGCACTTCTCCCCGCATACTGAATCTATAGCGCTCACCCATGCTGTCACCCTGGAGCACCCATAGCACCCAGGGTGACAGGGTGGGTGGGTGCTATACATACGGTATGCGGGGAGAAGTGCGGAAAGCCACGCAGGAGGGACGATGGAGCGGCTCTGGGGGACTCTTCTTAAAGGGGACTCCCAGATACCACTATGAACCCCCCCAAGGGAGTCATCGCCCCCGCCTCCACCTGGGGCAAGGGAGGCGGGGAAGAGCCTTTTGTCCATGGATTGGACAAGGGCTCCAGGGGGGGGAGGGGCGGCCAAGCCCCTTGCCCCCCCATACCATGGACCATGCGGACTGGTATAGCTCAGGGTGCGAAGCCCCACACGGCCGGGGCTCCGCATTCTGGTTATCCCAGTCTGCATGGGCGACAAGGGGTTAAAGAGGCTCAGGAGGGGGACCCCACCTCATTTAAATAAAAAAAAAATTAAAACAATTAGCAAAAAAAAAAAAAAAACATTTATATACCTGTTAATACATGTATAAATATATATATATATACACACACATTATTTATATTTATGAATATTTATTATTTTATTTTTTTTATGTACAAATAACAAATGGTGCACGGAGCCGCCGCTACAGTGTTCAAAACGCTATTTAACGTTTTAACATTAAAACTCAATTTAACGTTTTAACATTAAAACGCTATTTAACGTTTTAACATTAAAACGCAAAATAGCGTTTTGAACATGCGCCATTATTTACAGGCGCCATTTTTTACTGTATGCATGGAGGAACAATAATGACATGCTGAACGTAAGATATAGTATTCACTGTAACTTTGGCAAAACATTCAGAATGTTATAGATTGATACTGTTATTAAAGGATCTTAGATCTGAGACACAAGCGCTTAATGAGGCAGCAACAGTCAGACATCAATCTTACCCATTCCACTTTGTCCAGTAATTAGACACCATAAGGTCACTAGCCTGTGTGTGTGTGTGATAAGAATCTAGGAATCTCTTCTGAGGGAAGGTCTACAACTTTTTTTCAACTGTGACTCCTTTGTTTGTACAGTTGTACATGAAGTCATCAGAACTCTGCTGCAGTGTGAGACAGATGTTTTTTTACGAACCCTAGGGAGCAGGGACAGTGTACAAATTCCAAAGTGTGTATGATTCCTTATCTGTGTGGTAGACACATGCTGTCAACATAACAATGGTAAAGTAGAATACGTTTTCTCTCCATGCCCTTATGCTGGGTTTACACCATACAATTTTCTGTTAGATTTACCTGCCAGATGGATAAAGTTCAACATGCTGGAAATTTATCTATCTTATGATCTATCTGCCGAGCAATTAGGCATTGTTCTACTCAGCAGGAGATAAACAGAAGACATTGCACCAGAGATAATGACCATTCTCTACAGAAAATAATCTAATTATGCATTCGAACAGAAAATCTAACAGAAAAATCTAATGCTGGGCATACACTGAGCGTTTGCTCCTTATCAATCGAGCCGCTGATGGCTCAATTGATAATATCCGACAAGCCCGATGACTTGCCGGATAGATTCCCCACTCGATCCCCGCGGGCGGACAATAGCGGGGAATCAAGCGGAAGATAAGGAGCGCCCGTGGGGACGATCGGAGATCGATACAGGCGCCCGCGTGGACGAGCGGGGATGCACCGGGATCGAGCCAGCGGCTCGATCCGGCGCATAGTCGAGGCCGTGTATGCCCAGCATTACAGAAGAATCTAACAGAAAATTGTATGGTGTAAACCCAGCATTAGTTGTCATTCTCTCAAACTTTTTCCCCCACAGAGCCCCCTGTGGCTTCTGAGCCCCCCTGCGGAGGCATCCCTTGCAGGGTCTATTGTTACGCCCCTGCTCACGGGTTCAGTACGCTCCCTATGACGTGGGCACATTCTTGCATGGGGTGGGCACAGAAGACACCACCCATCAGGGGTCGCGATCCTTCAGAGGCGACCAGAGAGGGATCCAGGAGACCAGAGCTGAGGCAAGGGACACAAATAACGTCTAGGGGCTGGAAGAAGCCCCAAGTAAGTAAAGATATACCATATTTATTTTTTTCACAACGGAAATCCTTTAAGTATGTACTTGGTTATTGGACTTCCTTACTAATCACACAGACATCCTCCACCCTTACCCTGAGCACTGGCGTGCCACAGGGCTGTGTATTAAGCCCTCTCCTCTATGCACTTTTCACCCATGACTGCCAGCCTATCCATACCTCAAACATAATTGTTAAGTTTGCAGATGATACGACTGTCATTGGGCTTATATCAGACAATGAGGAAGCTGCATACAGAGAAGACGTTAGGAGCCTGTCTGCATGGTGCGACATTAACAACCTGTTATTAAATACAAAGAAGACCAAAGAAATTATTCTGGACTTTAGGACCACCAAAAAGACCACTCACCTACCGCTAATGATCAATGCAGAGGCTGTGGAGAGAGTTTCCAGCTTAAAATTTTTGGGAGTCACCATCGCAGAGAACCTGTCCTGGGCTGACAATGCTTTAGCTCTAACTGGCAAAGCACAACAACGCCTCTACTTTCTGAGAAAACTAAGGAGCGCTAACCTCCCACAGAAGCTGCTGGTTAATTTCTACAGATGCACTATAGAAAGCGTTCTGACCAATTGCATGACGGCCTGGTACAACAGCTGCACGAAGGCTACTAGAGAAGCCCTGCAGCGAGTTGTTAAAACAGCAGAAGCCATTATTGGCACTGAACTACCATCACTGGAACTTTTGTATAATACTCGCAGCGTGAGAAGGGCCAAAAACATTATCAAGGACAACACTCACCCTGGAAATGCCTTGTTTGAGCTTCTTCCATCAGGTAAATGCTTTAGATCAATCAGCCCACACACAAACAGACTGAAAGACAGCTTTTTCCCATCCGCCATAAACTTGATGAACTCTGAATCCTCTCTGAAATAATTAACACTGTGTACAAATTGTTTAAACATCTGTAATACCTGGCATACTTGTATAATTGCTTCTCTTCTTTGTTACTATCACTATGTTCCCTATATGCACCGTGGGGTTGTCATGAAAAGTAATTTTGTTGTGTTACACAATGACAATAAAGTGAATTGAATTGAATTGAAGAGGATGGACACCTCTTATCCTACACTTCTCATACCAAGTGCTTATGTGACTGCATATGTACACTGTATATGCTCATTTGTCATCTATACTCCCCATTTATTGTGCAGCCCTACATAACATTTTAGCACTTTTTTTAAGTTAATGGTCATAATCCGGCCCTAGGTTAATGCCAATATGGACATAGTGCAGCAATCCCATACCCAACTCCAGGGCCGGGCTGAGGCAGAGGCGAGAGGGGCTCCAGCCTCAGGGCGCAGTGTAGGAAGGGGCGCACAACTCACTCAGTTATCATTCCCCTATTGTGTTTGAAACAAAGAGAAATAAGAAAAGGGGATACATAGCAGTGAATGCAAGCCAGATAACCTCTTAGGCTCCCTGCACACTGCAAATCCGTTTTCTGATTCAGATTCCAATTCCGTTTCCGATTTTCAATTCTGATTTTCCCTGAATACATTCAACAGAAAAACGGATCAAAAAACGCAGCATGCAGTAAAGATTAAAAATCTGAATCGGAATCGGAGGTAAAAACCGATTAAAAAGCAGAATCGGAATCGGAAATGCATGCAGTGTGCAAGAGGCCTTAAGGCACGTACACATGCCATATTTACACAAACGTCGGGTCCGCCAGACACTCCCGCTGGGCGGACCTTCTGACGACAGCAGCACGTGTGTATGCGCTGTCGGCAGACTGATATTTCTGAATGATCCACGGATTGTTCAGGATCCGCGGACCCGGGTCTGGCGGACCCGTCGTTTGCGGAAATATGGCGTGTGTATGTGCCTTTAGTGTAATTGCAATCAGTATGTGATAGCTGGGGTGGGAGGGATGGAGGGGCGCACTTTGGTGTCTCAGCCTTGGGTGCTGGAGGACCTCGTCCCAGCTCTGCCCAGCTCATACCCATCTCAAACCTAGCTGTACGGGGAAGCTTGAGAACCAGACACTGGGCAACCAAATGCATTCGTTTAAACAGTGGGTGGGCAAGGAGAAAACATTTTCAGCCTTCCAAGCGGAGATGTGCGTGCATTAGTGTGCATGCTCTTCTCCTAGCCCCATAGAAGGCCTTTCATGCCAATCGGCGTGGAGTGGTCCTGGGGCCGCCACGTTCACACCATTTGGTTGGAGTGGTCAGCAAGCAGTTAATAACTAATATTTAAATAAATATTTAAATGCCCTAACTTGAGGTAATGTGCATGGATAAATGTGTTTTATTACTTGCCACATGCCTATTCAAAGTCCATGATTTATTATATCTTGAAGCAGGAGTATATATCAGACAATAAGGCTCTGTTCACATCTTAAAACGTTTTGCGATTTTGTGTGCAATTTTTTGCCTGCGAACTGCCTTTTTTTAAAAGCGCTTTTCTAAAGCGCTTTTGTAGAGTATTTTTTTTTTATTCACTCCCTGACACAAATCAGGAAGTGAACTCTTTGACCCGGAAAATAATAAATACAATGTATTTATTCTTAAAATTGCAAGTCTTAGTTTATAGATAGATAGCGCTCCACTCCGCACTTATTCGTTGGAAACTTCATCAACATTCAGCAAAAAACGCCAAGACAGGTCCCCCTTAGGGGCTGCACTCACCCAAGTCGTGTGACCACTGTGAGACTGGTCAGCAAACGCCTCTATCTCCTCCTATGACCGACTGCCCGATCTCAGTCCTCACGGTTTCCCCACTCCAGACAGCACTCCTTAGTGTAGGTTCCCCGCTGGATGCTCCTTATGGTATAGTCCTGGTATAGTGCCCACCTCAAACAAATTGAGCCTCATATAGCGTAATTCCGTTATAAAAGGGTTATGCTTTATTCCATAAAATATACTCACAAACATGTGAAGTGTAACAGCGCATTGAGTGTTTATACGGGCTCTCCCCCGTGCCTCTCCGGACAGGCCCGATAGGTGTCCTCCGCAAAACGCTGCTGTAATCGCCACTAGATTCCTCCGCAAAAACGCCACTGCATTAGGTCCAGATCGTCCTGCGGGCGCTAGCTCCTCCCTACGCGTTTCGTCACCGTCGCGTGACTCATCAGGGGCGTGGCTAGCCCCAGGACGTCTGGATATTTAAAAGTACGGGAGCATTGCTCCTCCCAGTCCCGCTCTGGCCAAAGAACAATTTGCGCATGCGCGATAAAACCCTCCTCACGTGATCTCACCGAGGCCTGGATATGTAAAGAATGATCACGTGTGTTAACTCGCCACTACGGACATGCGTATAGCATGCAAAGCTGAGGCAGAAGGGAGGCCCAAGTACATAGTAAAATAATTATTTAAATGCACAGCATTTTATATCTAAAATCTAAAACCAAGGTCATTAAAAGTGCTTTACCACAGTATATAACACTTCACATTTATACATACACAATATGCTTAGAGTGCCAGCTCCTACGCACAAGCGCCATCTTGTAGTCACTTAGTATATAGCACAACATTAATTCCACATTACCAATAGCCATACAGATACTGGCACATTGTGTTTACACATAGTGTGTAACATAACATCCGTTCCACATTACCAATGGCCACATAGATATTGGTGCATGGTATTTGCACAAGGGCCAGTGATCATCCATCAGAATAATTAGCTGAAAGTTACTTAAATTAACATAAAATAAATAAACAATCAGGGGCCCATGTGTGCTATCATAGAAATCACCCCTAATAGATTACACAATACCACTATTTTCTCACCTACAGACCTGTTCTAATAATGGTCTATGCTCCTATTTTTAACTGTTAGCTATATAGCAGTTGAGGTCAATTTCCACATTGTGCCCCCCTGGTTGTAGGGTTCCCATCTGGTAAATCCATTTAGTTTTGGCCTTTGAAATTTCTCGGATCTTGTTGCAACCTCTCCACGAGTAATTCACCTTTTCTATTCCACAGAATTTTAAGGTACTGGGGTCTGATTGATGGTGTGTTCTATAGTGATCTGATACACTGTGTCCTTCCAGTCCCCGTCTTATATTTCCAATATGTTCTCCAATTCTCTTTTTTAATTTCCTGGTTGTTCTACCTATATATTGGATGTTACAGGGGCACCACACCATGTACACCACCCCCTTAGTGTTACATGTTATATTCTGCCTTATTTTATGGGTGGTTCCTTTTGATGTGGACACCACTTCATTGCATCTAATTGGCACCCCCTCTCTGCATCCTACACAGCCTCTGCAAGGAATAAACCCCTTTTGTTGCCAGAATGGGACCACTTCCCTAGGTGGGTTTACGCAGCTTGGTGCCAGGTAGTTCCTCAGATTCTTTGCCTTGCGATAAATGAACTTGGGGCAATCTGGTAATATCTTCTTAAGTTGATGGTCTTCTCTTAGTATGGCCCAGTGTTTTCTTATAATGTGTTCCACTTGTTTATATTGGACATTAAAATCACTTAGAAACGGTATGTTCTCCATCTGCTGTCCCCTTACATTCCTCGGGCCCTTTTTTACTAGTTCTGATCTATCTATTCTGCCCACATCCATTATCTGCCTTTGAATTTCAAGCTCATCATACCCCTTATCTATAAACTGGTCAGCCAGCACCTGTGATTGATCCACATAGTCTCTAATATCGGTGCAGTTCCTCCGGAGCCTTATCATTTGTCCTTTCGGTATTGCGTTTTTCCATTTTGGATGATGGCAACTATCTTTGTCAAGGTATCCATTTCTATCTGTCGGTTTGAAGTAGGTGGTTGTACATATCCTTCCATCCCTTTTGGCAATATTTAAATCCAAGAAGTGTATCATTGTACTACTTTTCTCCATTGTTAACTCAATGTTCATCCTATTCTGGTTCAGCTTTTCAAAGAACCCAGGGAGGTCATCCTCATCTCCCCTCCATATCATGAAAAGATTATCTATAAATCTCTGCCAAATGTAGATTCTCTCATCTCCACCATTCCCCAGTACCATTTCTTCCCATCTTCCCATGAATAGGTTTGCCAGGGAGGGAGCAAACCCCGCCCCCATGGCACACCCCTTGATCTGTAGAAAATAGGCCCCATCATGCCAGAAGTAATTTCGCGTGAGGGCAAACTCCAATAGTTTCATGATGAACCCACACTGTTTCTCATTTAGTTGTTGTTCTTTATCGAGATAATACTTCACCGCCTCCAGACCCGCCTCATGCGGAATGTTCGGATATAACGATGTTACATCAGCGGTTACCAATATATCTCCCTCCTCCAGGTTAAGATTCTCGAGGATTTGTAGCACATGTTTCGTATCCTTTATTACTTGGGGGAGGCCCAGCACAAGCGGTTGCAGGAAGAAGTCCAGATATTGGCCCAACCTGTGTGTGATGGATCCTATACCGCTTATGATGGGCCTCCCCGGTGTTTTTTCCTGATTCTTGTGTATCTTCGGGATCTGATAAATTATCGGCGTTCTTGGTGCCGTAGGTATCAAGAATTCATATTCCTTGTCGTCCAAGATCCCCTCATTTAGTCCCATCTTCAGTATTTCTCTCAGTTCAGTGACGAACTCGTTACATGGGTTACCCTTCAGTTTTTTATATGTTGTCTCATCCTTGACTAATTTATTCAATTCCTCTGCATACTGCCTCTGGCTAAGGACTACAACCCCCCCTCCCTTATCTGCTGGATGCACGACCAGCTTTTTGTCTTCCAGCATTTCCCTGGCTATTTTTGCCACTCCTCTAACTCTTTGTGGTTGGATTTGCTCGAGATCTGTCTCCACCATCTTCTTGAATACCTCAACACAGTTAGGATTAGTTGTATGGTGTGGGTTAAATAGGGACCGATTTTTCATACCTGTATGCTGGTATTGGCTCACAGGGTTATTCCTACTTGTTGGTCCCTCCTTGCTAAGGAAGTACTTTTTAATATTGAGAACTCTGGTGTATTTTTGCAGGTCTATATATGTTGTAAATTTATTCAATGGTTGTTGCGGCGCATGCTTAAGGCCCTTATCGAGTATCTTCAATTCCTGGTTCGTTAGGACTACCCCAGATAAGTTGTATATACCTTTCCCTATCTCTCTCTTATTCTCTTGTATGCGCCTCCCCCCTCGTACCCCCCTTCGGGTCTTCGTTTGTTCCCTCCTGGTGTAGGTTGTTGCATCGGTTCGTAGTCCATCCTCGCTTGTGGGTTCCATGGTGGCTTGTATTTTCCTGGGATGTCCCCCAAAAAATGCTGATAATTTTTCTCCTGTCTCAATGGGTCATATCTATTCTGTATTGGTATATCGTATTGTCTCCTTTCAAACTGGTTCCTTCTTTCATACTGCGGCTTAAATTGATTCCCATATTGCGGCCCATTAAGATTCTGTGCATATTGCCTTGGTTGCCTGTATCCCCTTAGATTAGGGGTGACTGGTAGATCCCTATGGTTAACTTGCGGTATAGCATTTGATGGTCTTTTCGGTATTGCTCCTCCATTAATTGGGGCCTCCCCATTCATCACTATTCCCCCACTCGGTGCCTGTTCTTTAGGCGTCATGTGTATGGGTACATTTGGTTTTCCTTTACTCTGCCACTTATATGCCTTCTTAAGCTTATAAGCATTCCAGTCCAATTGGAACTTTTTCTTTTTCTTCATAATAATTTCTCTTTCTTGCTTAATAAGTGTTTCACACGTGCGTTCCGATAAGGTTTTATACAAGGTCTCCTCCTTATGAATGTTTAGGTCAGTTTTTATCTGGTTAACCTCCCTTCCAAGTCGCTCCAGCCTTGCTGTTTTTCACTTTATCAATAATTCCATCAGGCCTATGCCACATCCATCAAAGTATTCACCCCACTCTTTATCGTTTTGTTCACTCTCTTCGCCATCATCAGGGCACATATCCCACCTTAGCTTCTGCGGCACTACTCCCTTAGATATATATTTATTTAGGGTGGTCACATCCCACCACGTAGCTTGTTCCTTCAGGACCGTATGCTCCAATAATCTAAATTTGTCTTCTATATCTCTTTTAACCTCACCATGATTTTCTTCCTCCCCTGTGTTGAAGATAACCTCTGTATATACATTATGTTTATCCCTATATTCAAATATGTCCATCATGTTTGAGCTGCTGTATAAATATAGCTGAATAGCTTAAACTCTATAGGTGTAATGTACAGCGCTGCAATTAGGTACACAAATATATACAAGATTTATTTCAGTATAACAGTACAGTGAGTGACAGAGTAATTCACTCCTTTCTTCGCTTATAGCCCAAATCTCCCGTGTGTATGCGCTCTATTGAGGTTCAGCAAGTCCCCCTGTACAGTCTTAGTTTATAGATAGATAGCGCTCCACTCCGCACTTATTCGTTGGAAACTTCATCAACATTCAGCAAAAAACGCCAAGACAGGTCCCCCTTAGGGGCTGCACTCACCCAAGTCGTGTGACCACTGTGAGACTGGTCAGCAAACGCCTCTATCTCCTCCTATGGCCGACTGCCCGATCTCAGTCCTCACGGTTTCCCCACTCCAGACAGCACTCCTTAGTGTAGGTTCCCCGCTGGATGCTCCTTATGGTATAGTCCTGGTATAGTGCCCACCTCAAACAAATTGAGCCTCATATAGCGTAATTCCGTTATAAAAGGGTTATGCTTTATTCCATAAAATATACTCACAAACATGTGAAGTGTAACAGCGCATTGAGTGTTTATACGGGCTCTCCCCCGTGCCTCTCCGGATAGGCCCGATAGGTGTCCTCCGCAAAACGCTGCTGTAATCGCCGCTAGATTCCTCCGCAAAAACGCCACTGCGTTAGGTCCAGATCGTCCTGCGGGCGCTAGCTCCTCCCTACGCGTTTCGTCACCGTCGCGTGACTCATCAGGGGCGTGGCTAGCCCCAGGACGTCTGGATATTTAAAAGTACGGGAGCATTGCTCCTCCCAGTCCCGCTCTGGCCAAAGAACAATTTGCGCATGCGCGATAAAACCCTCCTCACGTGATCTCACCGAGGCCTGGATATGTAAAGAATGATCACGTGTGTTAACTCGCCGCTACGGACATGCGTATAGCATGCAAAGCTGAGGCAGAAGGGAGGCCCAAGTACATAGTAAAATAATTATTTAAATGCACAGCATTTTATATCTAAAATCTAAAACCAAGGTCATTAAAAGTGCTTTACCACAGTATATAACACTTCACATTTATACATACACAATATGCTTAGAGTGCCAGCTCCTACGCACAAGCGCCATCTTGTAGTCACTTAGTATATAGCACAACATTAATTCCACATTACCAATAGCCATACAGATACTGGCACATTGTGTTTACACATAGTGTGTAACATAACTGAACTGAGAGAAATACTGAAGATGGGACTAAATGAGGGGATCTTGGACGACAAGGAATATGAATTCTTGATACCTACGGCACCAAGAACGCCGATAATTTATCAGATCCCGAAGATACACAAGAATCAGGAAAAACCACCGGGGAGGCCCATCATAAGCGGTATAGGATCCATCACACACAGGTTGGGCCAATATCTGGACTTCTTCCTGCAACCGCTTGTGCTGGGCCTCCCCCAAGTAATAAAGGATACGAAACATGTGCTACAAATCCTCGAGAATCTTAACCTGGAGGAGGGAGATATATTGGTAACCGCTGATGTAACATCGTTATATACGAACATTCCGCATGAGGCGGGTCTGGAGGCGGTGAAGTATTATCTCGATAAAGAACAACAACTAAATGAGAAACAGTGTGGGTTCATCATGAAACTATTGGAGTTTGCCCTCACGCGAAATTACTTCTGGCATGATGGGGCCTATTTTCTACAGATCAAGGGGTGTGCCATGGGGGCGGGGTTTGCTCCCTCCCTGGCGAACCTATTCATGGGAAGATGGGAAGAAATGGTACTGGGGAATGGTGGAGATGAGAGAATCTACATTTGGCGGAGATTTATAGACGATCTTTTCATGATATGGAGGGGAGATGAGGATGACCTCCCTGGGTTCTTTGAAAAGCTGAACCAGAATAGGATGAACATTGAGTTAATGTCATGATCGCTGCTGCAGCAGGTATTGCTGGAAGTAGTAGTGCTGCAGCTCAGGCAGTTCTGATCTCTTTCCATGCAAGCTGCATAGCTTTGTCTGCCTTTCCCTGCTGTCAGCTTGTGACTGATTATCATTCACCTGTGTGGGAATCTGCATGTCTGCTCCCATTGGATGACCTCAGTATAAAGATCTGCTTCCTGCAGGGTTTCCTTGGGTTTTCATAGCTTCAGTTTAAGCCTGCCTTGCTGTCGCTTCAGCCCCCGATCGTGTTTCTTGTTCTAAAGATACTTTGCTGGTCTTTGCATCATATATTGGTTCATTGCCAATATATATGCATACCAGCACGTTTATTATTTTCCTTGTATTCGTGTTACGTTGATACATCAGTGTCGCTGATGTATACGTACACGAACTGTTTATATCCTGTGTGCAGTTAGTCAGCTTTCCAGCACGTTTTGGTAGGTTGCGCGTATCGCGATCACCCGTGCTGAGATAGTTACCCTGCTCCTGGTTCTGTTTGTGGATTGCGTTCATCTCTGCGAAGAGATAACGAATCCTTCTGAATCCTGTTCTGTTACCGTTTGTGGATTGCGTTCATCTCTGCAAAGAGATAACGAATCCTTCTGAATCCTGTTCTGTTACTGTTTGTGGATTGCGTTCATCTCTGCGAAGAGATAGCGAATCCTTCTGAGTCCTGTTCCCTGTACTGCTCCAGTCCTAGTCAGCGTTCCTGCTTATGTCATATATCGGTTCATTGCCGATATATACATATGTTAGTCAGACGTTACAAATAGTTTCATTGATAGCTGTAATTGTAATACGCTAGGAAAACATACTTATTGTATATTTGTCTGTGTTACGTTCATCTATCTTGATCCTGCTATTTCCTGACTATCCTGCCCTGTCTTTGTGAGGCACGCCATCGCTGCAACGCATTGGCTGCCTCATTCCAGTCTGTCTCGTTGTGGACGCTTGCTGTCGCTAAGTAGCGGCTGGCTAGCAAGCGTTCATTCTGTCTACCTGTCCTGATCTCCTCAGTTCTGGTTTCTGCGCTCAGCGCTACCTTGCGCTGAGACGTTATCGTGAAAGTATTGTTTGTGGCTGTCGGATCTGCACCGGCTCTATGCGCCACAATCTCCTATTGGAGTCAGTCCTCCCCTCCACTACACTAGGGATATCCTGATTCCTTGTGCTAGTGTGTGTACCTCCTCCACGTCAGCTCATGCATTGCATGCTGACTGAGGGGAATACACCACCAAGCCTTACATTATGAAAACCCGAGGAAACCCTGCAGGAAGCAGATCTTTATACTGAGGTCATCCAATGGGAGCAGACATGCAGATTCCCACACAGGTGAATGATAATCAGTCACAAGCTGACAGCAGGGAAAGGCAGACAAAGCTATGCAGCTTGCATGGAAAGAGATCAGAACTGCCTGAGCTGCAGCACTACTACTTCCAGCAATACCTGCTGCAGCAGCGATCATGACAGTTAACAATGGAGAAAAGTAGTACAATGATACACTTCTTGGATTTAAATATTGCCAAAAGGGATGGAAGGATATGTACAACCACCTACTTCAAACCGACAGATAGAAATGGATACCTTGACAAAGATAGTTGCCATCATCCAAAATGGAAAAACGCAATACCGAAAGGACAAATGATAAGGCTCCGGAGGAACTGCACCGATATTAGATACTATGTGGGTCAATCACAGGTGCTGGCTGACCAGTTTATAGATAAGGGGTATGATGAGCTTGAAATTCAAAGGCAGATAATGGATGTGGGCAGAATAGATAGATCAGAACTAGTAAAAAAGGGCCCGAGGAATGTAAGGGGACAGCAGATGGAGAACATACCGTTTCTAAGTGATTTTAATGTCCAATATAAACAAGTGGAACACATTATAAGAAAACACTGGGCCATACTAAGAGAAGACCATCAACTTAAGAAGATATTACCAGATTGCCCCAAGTTCATTTATCGCAAGGCAAAGAATCTGAGGAACTACCTGGCACCAAGCTGCGTAAACCCACCTAGGGAAGTGGTCCCATTCTGGCAACAAAAGGGGTTTATTCCTTGCAGAGGCTGTGTAGGATGCAGAGAGGGGGTGCCAATTAGATGCAATGAAGTGGTGTCCACATCAAAAGGAACCACCCATAAAATAAGGCAGAATATAACATGTAACACTAAGGGGGTGGTGTACATGGTGTGGTGCCCCTGTAACATCCAATATATAGGTAGAACAACCAGGAAATTAAAAAAGAGAATTGGAGAACATATTGGAAATATAAGACGGGGACTGGAAGGACACAGTGTATCAGATCACTATAGAACACACCATCAATCAGACCCCAGTACCTTAAAATTCTGTGGAATAGAAAAGGTGAATTACTCGTGGAGAGGTTGCAACAAGATCCGAGAAATTTCAAAGGCCGAAACTAAATGGATTTACCAGATGGGAACCCTACAACCAGGGGGGCACAATGTGGAAATTGACCTCAACTGCTATATAGCTAACAGTTAAAAATAGGAGCATAGACCATTATTAGAACAGGTCTGTAGGTGAGAAAATAGTGGTATTGTGTAATCTATTAGGGGTGATTTCTATGATAGCACACATGGGCCCCTGATTGTTTATTTATTTTATGTTAATTTAAGTAACTTTCAGCTAATTATTCTGATGGATGATCACTGGCCCTTGTGCAAATACCATGCACCAATATCTATGTGGCCATTGGTAATGTGGAACGGATGTTATGTTACACACTATGTGTAAACACAATGTGCCAGTATCTGTATGGCTATTGGTAATGTGGAATTAATGTTGTGCTATATACTAAGTGACTACAAGATGGCGCTTGTGCGTAGGAGCTGGCACTCTAAGCATATTGTGTATGTATAAATGTGAAGTGTTATATACTGTGGTAAAGCACTTTTAATGACCTTGGTTTTAGATTTTAGATATAAAATGCTGTGCATTTAAATAAATATTTTACTATGTACTTGGGCCTCCCTTCTGCCTCAGCTTTGCATGCTATACGCATGTCCGTAGCGGCGAGTTAACACACGTGATCATTCTTTACATATCCAGGCCTCGGTGAGATCACGTGAGGAGGGTTTTATCGCGCATGCGCAAATTGTTCTTTGGCCAGAGCGGGACTGGGAGGAGCAATGCTCCCGTACTTTTAAATATCCAGACGTCCTGGGGCTAGCCACGCCCCTGATGAGTCACGCGACGGTGACGAAACGCGTAGGGAGGAGCTAGCGCCCGCAGGACGATCTGGACCTAACGCAGTGGCGTTTTTGTGGAGGAATCTAGCGGCGATTACAGCAGCGTTTTGCGGAGGACACCTATCGGGCCTATCCGGAGAGGCACGGGGGAGAGCCCGTATAAACACTCAATGCGCTGTTACACTTCACATGTTTGTGAGTATATTTTATGGAATAAAGCATAACCCTTTTATAACGGAATTACGCTATATGAGGCTCAATTTGTTTGAGGTGGGCACTATACCAGGACTATACCATAAGGAGCATCCAGCGGGGAACCTACACTAAGGAGTGCTGTCTGGAGTGGGGAAACCGTGAGGACTGAGATCGGGCAGTCGGCCATAGGAGGAGATAGAGGCGTTTGCTGACCAGTCTCACAGTGGTCACACGACTTGGGTGAGTGCAGCCCCTAAGGGGGACCTGTCTTGGCGTTTTTTGCTGAATGTTGATGAAGTTTCCAACGAATAAGTGCGGAGTGGAGCGCTATCTATCTATAAACTAAGACTGTACAGGGGGACTTGCTGAACCTCAATGGAGCGCATACACACGGGAGATTTGGGCTATAAGCGAAGAAAGGAGTGAATTACTCTGTCACTCACTGTACTGTTATACTGAATTAAATCTTGTATATATTTGTGTACCTAATTGCAGCGCTGTACATTACACCTATAGAGTTTAAAATTGCAAGTGCAATTGCTACACAAAGCGATTTCCTATACCTTCCATTGTAGCAAAATTGCCCCAAAAATGGTACAGGCAAAGCGGACGAACGAGCTAATGTGAACCTTCTCATAGAGATTCATCGCACCAGAATTTTGTGCGCGATTTTGAAAATTGCCTGCGCTTGAAAAATGGACCGATAACACCCTAGATGTGAACGAGCCCTAAGGGAGAGGTATTGGTAGGAATTTATCAATGGTAGCCTACATATGGAAACTTTCCTCTAGGGCCTCTTTCACAGTAGGACGTTGCAGTTTGAAGCAACGTTAAAGTAGCAACGCAAATTACAACGCAATGCCCCCAAAAAGTCGCACAGCAATACTAAGTCTGTACGACATTCACAGTGCACATGTTGCGTTTGTGTGTATGTGCAGTGTTATTAGAAGGTGCTGCATGCTGTGTTGGACTGTTTGCACATGCTCAGTAATGACTTGGAAGCATACTTTTCATTGCCTGTATGCTCTACTGTATGCGACGATAACGGGGTATTAACCACTTGCCGACCGCCCACAGCCGATGGGCGGCAGCAAGTACTGGGCCTTAACGACCGCAATACGCCCATCGGCGGTGGTGGCGGTGGGCGTGGTTATGCGCCGATAGCGTCACGCGATCAGGCGCCGGTGACAGGCTCCGCCCCCCTTGTGCAGTAACCCGCCAGCCGTTCGGAAGCGCCGGCGGGTTACTAGCGTCCAGATTGCCGCGATGCAATCGTATAATACGCTTTGTAATGTATACAAAGCGTATTATACAGGCTGCCTCCTGCCCTGGTGGTCCCAGTGTCCGAGGGACCACCAGGGCAGGCTGCAGCCACCCTAGTCTGCACCCAAGCACACTGATCTCCCCCCCTTCCCTCTGATCGCCCACAACACCCCTCAGACCCCCGCTGCCCACCCCCCCCCCCCCCCCAGACCACTGTTTGCACCCAAACACCCCCCTAATCACCCATCAATCACTCCCTGTCGCTATCTGTCAACGCTATTTTTTTATATTCCCTAAACTGCCCCTTGGGGGCTCCTGATCACCCCCCACCCCTCAGATTCTCCCCAGACCCCCCCCCAGACACCCCCCCCCCGTGTACTGTATGCATCTATCCCCCCTGTAATAAGCCACTGATCACCTGTCAATCACCTGTCAATCACCCATCAATCACCCCCTGTCGCTGTCACCCATCAATCAGCCCCTAACCTGCCCCTTGCGGGCAATCTGATCACCCACCCACACCATCAGATCGCCCGCAGACCTGCCGTCAGATCACCTCCCAAGTGCATTGTTTACATCTGTTCTCTCCTCTAAACACCCACTAATTACCCATCAATCACCCATCAATCACCCCCTATCACCACCTGTCACTGTTACCCATCAGCTTAGACCCTAATCTGCCCCTTGCTGGCACCCAATCACCCGCCCACACGCTCAGATTGCCCTCAGACCCCCCCCCCCCCCCCCTTATCAATTCGCCAGTGCATTATTTACATCGTTTCTTCCCTGTAATAACCCACTGATCACCTGTCAATCACCTGTCAATTACCTGTCAATCACCCATCAATCACCCCCTGTCACTGCCACCCATCAGATCCCACACCGTCAGAATGACCTCAGACCCCCCCCCCCCCCCCCCAGACCTCCCACCTTGTGTACTGTATATATCTATTCTCCCCTGTAATCATCTCTCAATCATCTGTCAATCACCTGTCATTCACCCCGTCAATCACCCGTCAATCACCACCTGTCACTGCCACTTATCAGATCAGACCCTAACCTGCCTCTTACGGGCATCTGATCACCCTCCCACACCATCAGATTGCCCGCAGACCTACCCTCAGATCACCTCCAAAGTGCATTGTTTACATCTGTTCTGCCATCTAATCACCCACTGATCACCCATCAATCACCCATCAATCACCCCCTGTCACCACCTGTCACTGCTACCCATCAGATTAGACCCCTATCTGCCCCTAGGGCACCCAATCACCCGCCCACACCCTCAGAATGCCCTCAGACCCCAGCCCTGATCACCTCGCCAGTGCATTGCTTGCATCTATTCCCCCATCTAATCACACCTTGAGACACCCATCAATCACCTCCTGTCACCACCTGTCACCCCTAGCACACCTACCCATCAGATCAGGCCCTAATTTGCCCCGTGTGGGCTCCTGATCACTCAGGCAAACCCTCAGATCCCCCTCAGACCCCCTTCCGATCACCTTCCCAGTGCATTGATTGCATCTATTTTCCCCTCTAACCACCCCCCCTGAGACACCCATCAATCACCTCCTGTCACCCCCCTAGCACTCCTATCCATCAGATCAGGCCCAATACAACCTGTCATCTAAGAGGCCACCCTGCTTATGACCGGTTCCACAAAATTCGCCCCCTCATAGACCAGATGTCATCAAAATTTGCAGATGCTTATACCCCTGAACAGTCATTTTGAGACATTTGGTTTCCAGACTACTCACGGTTTTGGGCCTGTAAAATGCCAGGGCAGTATAGGAACCCCACAAGTAACCCCATTTTAGAAAAAAGACACCCCAAGGTATTCTGTTAGGTGTATGACGAGTTCATAGAAGATTTTATTCTTTGTCAAAAGTTAGCGGAAATTGATTTTTATTGTTTTTTTTCACAAAGTGTCATTTTTCACTAACTTGTGACAAAAAAATAAAATCTTCTATGAACTCACCATACACCTAACGGAATACCTTGGGGTGTCTTCTTTCTAAAATGGGGTCACTTGTGGGGTTCCTATACTGCCCTGGCATTTTAGGGGCCATAAACCGTGAGGAGTAGTCTAGAAAACAAATGCCTCAAAATGGCCTGTGAATAGGACGTTGGGCCCCTTAGCGTACCTAGGCTGCAAAAAAGTGTCACACATGTGGTATCGCCGTACTCAGGAGAAGTAGTATAATGTGTTTTGGGGTGTATTTTTACACATACCCATGCTGGGTGGGAGAAATCTCTCTGTAAATGGACAATTGTGTGTAAAAAAAATCAAAAATTTGTCATTTACAGAGATATTTCTCCCACCCAGCATGGGCATATGTAAAAATACACCACAAAACACATTATACTACTTCTTCTGAGCACGGCAGTACCACGTGTGGCACTTTTTTGCAGCCTAACTGCGCTAAGGGACCCAAAGTCCAATGAGTACCTTTAGGATTTCACAGGTCATTTTGAGACATTTGGGTTCAAGACTACTCCTCACGGTTTAGGGCCCCTAAAATGCCAGGGCAGTATAGGAACCCCACAAATTACCCCATTTTAGAAAGAAGACACCCCAAGGTATTCTGTTAGGTGTATGACAAGTTCATAGAAGATTTAATTTTTTGTCACAAGTTAGCGGAAAATGACACTTTGTGGAAAAAAACAATTAAAATCAATTTCCGCTAACTTGTTGTAACGGTGGCGGGGTCGTTTTCGTGGTCAGCGCACAAGACGCGCACTGACACAACGAAAACCCTCCACCAGCGTATAATTTAGGGAAACCCAGACTAGGTGCTATGTACCCGCAGAGGGCAATTCCCACCGGCAGATGGCGCTGTGGAGTGCAGGCGAACACCGCCGCTGCACAGCCACAGATGCCAGATGGGAATTGTACAGAACCCGATAAACGGGGCTGAAGAGCCCTTAAAGAGAAAGAGCACAGGGACAGGATGTATGTGTGTGCACCAAACTAGCCGCCACCCAGCGACAGTGAACACACAACAGCGGAAACAAAGTGGGAACGCAATCGCAAGATTGGCGATTGCCGATAGAGACACAAGACAGAGCAGGACAGCGCACAAGGGTAGCAAAGGCACAGAAAACCATACAAAGAGAAAGATAAGGAAAATAACAAACGCTAGCTGAACACCGCACTCATTCGCAACAGTGCACGCGTTCGTGCGCGGTCTCCGCGTGTTACGCACAACAGAGACAAGCACGCCTAACTAACCAAAGACAGACAAACACGAAACAGAGAACGCGAGCGCTTGCTTAACGGTTACCTCACCGAGCCTACAGCAAGCGTTCGTATCAGACAAGACAGACACACGAAAACAGGGACAAGCGATAGATAGGATCCACAGCACTAGCGAAAGTGGCTAGCGCGATCCAGGTACAGAGTAGCAGAGCAGAAGGATCCACAGCACTAGCGGAAAGTGGCTAGCGCAATCCCAGGAGACAGAACAGAAGGATCCACAGCGCTAGCGAAAAGTGGCTAGCGCGATCCCAGGAGACAGAACAGAAGAATCCACAGCGCTAGCGAAAAGTGGCTAGCGCGATCCCAGGAGACAGAACAGAAGGATCCACAGCACTAGCGAAAAGTGACTAGCGCGATCCCAGGAGAAAGAACAGAAGGATCCACAGCGCTAGCAAAAAGTGGTTAGCGCGATCCCAGGAGACAGAACAGAAGGATCCACAGCACTAGCGAAAAGTGGCTAGCGCGATCCCAGGAGACAGAACAGAAGGATCCACAGCCGCTAACGCTAGGGCTTGTGCGATCCAAACACAAGACAGACGGAACTGGCAAAACAGATAATGCAATCCTAACTGCACTAGGGAAACTGCCTAGTGCATTCCCACGAATTACACTAAGATAACTTCAACAAACGGGAATGGCTGACACTCCAGGAGTGTCCATCAGGAACAGACCATGAAAGGGAAATGTCCAGCAAAGCATTCTGGGAGCAGAATGCTTTTATAGTGCCAGTCATCAAAAGAAGGCAGGTAATGGATTTGCATGACTAATGTATGCAAATTCCTCAGCAACACAAGCTGCAAAACTGACAGAAGATCTCCTTTCCAGAGTCCTGCAGCATGCAAACCTAAACAATGGTCAAAAGGCTGCCTGCCTGCGCAGTCAGCTGAGCGGATTCTCACAGTACCCCCCCCCCCCCCCCTCCTAGGGTCGAATTCCAGACGACCCTCAAAACTGATATCTCCAAACAACTCTAACAAAAGACTTATGAAGGTCGGGCCAGCCCGACAAGGTCCAATTCCAGAGTCAGTCCACCCGAAACCGACCTCATCGGAAACAGAAGCCACCGAAACATGCCCATCAGCACTACAAGTCTCAGCGTAACACCCATCAGGACTGTGGATACCAGAGAAGAAGCCATCGACACCCTCCAGACAATACCCACCACCTTCCAAGGAGCGTCCGAAAATACCAAATCTGCCACAAAACCTGTTCGAAGTGCCTCTTTCAAAACAAAAGCCGCTGTTGATCATATTCAGGGTATCAAGCAAAACTTCTCTCGGAATCTCCCAGATCGCCTTGAAGCTCCGCAGAGATTCCAAGAAGCCAGAACGCTCACCAGGCTCACATGGAGAGCTACCAAGCACCCCCATGGAACCTATGACAGTTCCAGATTCAGAATTAGCAGGACACCCCTCAAGATCAAGACTTTTAGGGACCACTTCTGGGCATGCAAGCAGGCAGGCCATATCAGAGCATGTCTCCACCGAGGAAGCATCTGAGTACGCTGGTAACCGAGGCACACTTGGGCTTTCTGGGTCACAGAGCACACTGGGGTACACCAGCACAGGAGAAACCTCAGGACATGTTGGGGAACTGCCAACCTCAGAGTCCGGCACGACAAGACCAAAACCAGTACCGGGCAGAGAATCATCATGAGTGGAGGTCACAGGCACTGGACTTTCAAAAGAAGACTCGGACTCAAATTCAGAAATTTCTGTGACTGCAATATCATCATTGACTACACAGGCGTGAAGCTCCATCAGAGCTGAAAAGGTAGCCAGCAAGGCAGCAATGCCTACTGAAGTGGGCAACACCTCAGAAGGACTTGGGGGGCAGGAGACGTCTCCTACAAGTTCTGCACCCCTTGGGAGGAACTCGGAGATCTCCAGGACGTCAGACAGGACCTCAGGAACATCCTTTTTCAAGTCTCCTAAGCAGGATTCTGAACTATCCATGTTACAGGGCAAAGCTTGAACTTTATTTTGTGAACCGGGCAGATGTCCCAGGGAAGGTTCCACCATAAACTGAGACTGAATTTCATCATCAGGACAGGGATACACAGAAATATCTAGTGAAACTAACTCTGGCCTTCTGAGTTTCGTTTCACTGCAGGGAAATTCCTCCATAGCAGTCAAACCAGACTGCAATTCCAAAATAGCAGAGAAACAGGTAACAATGGTTGCATTACCTAGACGAGCCTCTAGGGACACTGCAGGAGATTTTAAACAAGGTAATATTGACTCATCCAGATTACTGGGTGGAGAGTCAGTACTTACTTCAGAATCAGACTCGCAAATGTCAATGCGAGTGGACATAATGTCTTTATTCATGATACAGGGCAGGCTCAGAGACATCTTCTCTGGACAGAGCAAAGGTGCTTCAGTATCAGGTTCACAAAACCAAAGTGCTGTCTCATTCTTAGACTCGGCTAACGAGGTCGAATCCGAGGAGACAGAATGCAAAATTTGCGAATCCACAATCGCTTTAGGTTGCGAAACCGAACACTCCAAAGACAGGGATTCTGAGGTCTCCAGGCTGGATTGCTGGATCTCAGAAACGCCAGCTGACAATGTACCTTTACAAACGTCACCTGAATGACGTACACGTAATTCATTCAGAATCATTTTCCACATACAAATCAGCGGACTCACAAAGTCAAATTCACACCCCTTTTTTCTCTTAAGGCGGAAGCATAACTTATACATGCTCTCAAGACAGATTCACTTCTGGCAATGTAGTACTCACAAAACGACTCTGAATCGTTCTTCAATTCATACGACAATGCTTCGAGCTGTTTTTTCTGGAACGGGGGCTCCCATTCACACCTGACTAGGTCTGAGCATTCATACTGAACAATGTTAGGGGAAGTTGTGACAACAACATGAGGAATCATATTAATTTTACTCTTGAAACTGCATAGTTTGGGAATTTTCCCCATAGCAAGATCATAGATGGAGGATCTTAAAGTAGTACTGAGAGAAGAAGATCTGTTTTTACATGACAAGGGATCCCACAAATCATTGACAAAACTGACACACTCACGCCGATCACAATCGGCAGGAAGATCTGAGAAACAGGCATCAGATCGCACAGATTTAACCTCTAAACAAACGGGAGAAACTCCATCAGAATTCACGCAGGTGTCCACAGTCGAGGCACACCCATTCATTTCAGGTCGCACAGTGTCCAAACTCACTTGCTTTACCCCAGAAAGACAGGAATAATCATGTGACAATGGTGTCTCTTTATTGGAAATAATTGGTTGGTGTGTGTGCAATTCGTCCAAAATAGTCTGCCACACATAAATCACCAGATCCACATCACACTCATCACATTCATCAGAATCAATCAAAAGGTACATAGAGTCGAGACAATCATTCAGGTCATCCGCGCTCTTTGCGATATAAAAATCGCAAAAGGCTTTCCAATCGAAATCAAACTCTTCCAACAAGGCCCCAATCTCCCATGAGGCAAATGGCGGTTCAAACAACCCAGTATCTAGGTAATCTCCATATGGGTTGGGGTCAGGAACGAGGACAGACTTTTTAACTGCTTTAATGTAGTGTGCGATCCTACCTATAATAGGATCCACATATGCCTTTGCCTCAGGCAATGACATCTGAAACAAATCGAAGGTTCCCTCTGCCCTTGGAATTTTGGTTTGGGCTGGACATTCTGTAACGGTGGCGGGGTCGTTTTCGTGGTCAGCGCACAAGACGCGCACTGACACAACGAAAACCCTCCACCAGCGTATCATTTAGGGAAACCCAGGCTAGGTGCTATGCACCTGCAGAGGGCAATTCCCACCTGCAGATGGCGCTGTGGAGTGCAGGCGAACACCGCCGCTGCACAGCCACAGATGCCAGATGGGAATTGTACAGAACCCGATAAACGGAGCTGAAGAGCCTTTAAAGAGAAAGAGCACAGGGACAGGATGTATGTGTGTGCACCAAACTAGCCGCCACCCAGCGACAGTGAACACACAACAGCGGAAACAAAGTGGGAACGCAATCGCAAGATTGGCGATTGCCGATAGAGACACAAGACAGAGCAGGACAGCGCACAAGGGTAGCAAAGGCACAGAAAATCATACACAGAGAAAGATAAGGAAAATAACAAACGCTAGCTGAACGCGAACACCGCACTCATTCGCAACAGTGCACGCGTTCGTGCGTGGTCTCCGCGTGTTACGCACAACAGAGACAAGCACGCCTAACTAACCAAAGACAGACAAACACGAAACAGAGAACGCGAGCGCTTTCTTAACGGTTACCTCACCGAGCCTACAGCAAGCGTTTGTATCAGACAAGACAGACACACGAAAACAGGGACAAGCGAGAGATAGGATCCACAGCACTAGCGAAAGTGGCTAGCGCGATCCAGGTACAGAGTAGCAGAACAGAAGGATCCACAGCACTAGCGGAAAGTGGCTAGCGCGATCCCAGGAGACAGAACAGAAGGATCCACAGCGCTAGCGAAAAGTGGCTAGCGCGATCCCAGGAGACAGAACAGAAGGATCCACAGCGCTAGCGAAAAGTGGCTAGCGCGATCCCAGGAGACAGAACAGAAGGATCCACAGCGCTAGCGAAAAGTGGCTAGCACGATCCCAGGAGACAGAACAGAAGGATCCACAGCCGCTAACGCTAGGGCTTGTGCGATCCAAACACAAGACAGACGGAACAGGCAAAACAGATAATGCAATCCTAACTGCACTAGGGAAACTGCCTAGTGCATTCCCATGAATTACACTAAGATAACTTCAACAAACGGGAATGGCTGACACTCCAGGAGTGTCCATCAGGAACAGACCATGAAAGGGAAATGTCCAGCAAAGCATTCTGGGAGCAGAATGCTTTTATAGTGCCAGTCATCAAAAGAAGGCAGGTAAGGGATTTGCATGACTAATGTATGCAAATTCCTCAGCAACACAAGCTGCAAAACTGACAGAAGATCTCCTTTCCAGAGTCCTGCAGCATGCAAACCTAAACAATGGTCAAAAGGCTGCCTGCCTGCGCAGGCAGCTGAGCGGATTCTCACACTTGTGACAAAAAATAAAATCTTCTATGAACTCACCATACTCCTAACGGAATACCTTGTGGTGTCTTCTTTCTAAAATGGGGTCATTTGTGGGGTTCCTATACTGCCCTGGAATTTTAGGGGCCCTAAACCGTGAGGAGTAGTCTTGAAACCAAATGTCGCAAAATGACCTGTGAAATCCTAAAGGTACTCATTGGACTTTGGGCCCCTTAGCGCAGTTAGGGTGCAAAAAAGTGCCACACATGTGGTATCGCCGTACTCAGGAGAAGTAGTATAATGTGTTTTGGGGTGTATTTTTACACATACCCATGCTGAGTGGGAGAAATATCTCTGTAAATGGACAATTGTGTGTAAAAAAAATCAAAAAATTGTCATTTACAGAGATATTTCTCCTACCCAGCATGGGTATGTGTAAAAATACACCCCAAAACACATTATACTATTTCTCTTGAGTACGGCGATACCACATGTGTGGCACTTTTTTGCAGCCTAACTGTGCTAAGGGGCCCAGAGTCCAATGAGCTCCTTTAGGCTTTACAGGGGTGCTTACAATTAGGCACCCCCCCCAAATGCCAGGACAGTAAACACACCCCACAAATGACCCCAAGGTATTCAGAGAGGAGCATAGTGAGTCCGTGGCAGATTTCATTTTTTTTTTGTCGCAAGTTAGAAGAAATGGAAACTTTTTTTTTTGTCACAAAGTGTCATTTTCCGCTAACTTGTGACAAAAAAATAAAATCTTCTATGAACTCACCATGCCTCTCAGTGAATACTTTGGGATGTCTTCTTTCCAAAATGGGGTCATTTGGGGGGTATTTATACTATCCTGGAATTTTAGCACATCATGAAACATGACAGGTGGTCAGAAAAGTCAGAGATGCTTCAAAATGGGAAAATTCACTTTTGGCACCATAGTTTGTAAACGCTATAACTTTTACCCAAACCAATAAATATACACTGAATGGATTTTTTTTTATCAAAGACATGTAGCACAATAAATTTGGACAAAAATGTATACAGAAATTTTACTTTATTTGAAAAATGTCAGCACAGAAAGTAAAAAAAAATCATTTTTTTGACAAAATTAATGTCTTTTTTGATGAATATAATAAAAACTAAAACTCGCAGCAGCAAACAAATAGCACCAAAAGAAAGCTGTATTAGTGACAAGAAAAGGAGGTAAAATTCATTTAGGTGGTAGGTTGTATGACCGAGCAATAAACCGTGAAAGCTGCAGTGGTCTGAATGGAGAAAAAGGCTCTGGTCCTTAAGGGGCGAAAAGACTGTGGTCCTCAAGTGGTTAAGTTGCGTTGCGACTTTTTGGGGGCATTGCGTTGTAATTTGTGTTGCGACTTTAACGTCACATCAAACCTCAACGTCCTACTGTGAAAGAGGCCTTAATGTAGACATGCAGTGTTCATGAAAAAATTATGTAAAAAGGCCCCTCCCTGTGTAGGGATGGTTGTCTCAGTTTGTCATAAATGGCTTCACTCACCCTTCTTAAGGTGCACATCCAACTTTTTCGAACAACTTCTCGTCCGACTTGTTATTTGAACGATTGTAGTGCAGACAACAAGTCGCACAGACGTCATGTACACACTGACCAACAAAGCAGCTGATATGCTAATTTACCTAATTTATATGTCATTTAACCAACTTGATAATGGACAATGGACTGGATAGAACAATAGACTAGATTAAATGACTGATCAAACGACTTGTTGTTTGAACATCTATTATTTGGACAAACGATTTAAAGTTGTTTGCACACATGTGCAGACCTAAAACCCATTACACAGGCAACTTTTGTTGTGAAACAAGTTGAAACAACTAAAAAAAGTATTTTGCTATTGTTCAAACAGCTGATAAAGCAGCCCATACACTCAGCCGATTTTCTGGCCGACCGATCGATCGCGGTCGATCGATCGATCGATCGATCGCAAATCGGTTGGCCAATCGACCGATCGACGGCCGATTTCGATCGATTTCGATGGATTTCCATCGAACTAGCAGGGTGGAAAATTTAGGTCGATCTGATGAGATTGCTTATCAGTTTGCATTGGCCTTAATGGAAATCTGATGGCAAAAAAATGCCATCAGATCGAATTTCAACAGATTTCAAACTGAAATCTATTGGAATTCTATCCTGGTAAAAAATGTTCTAAAAACGCATCAGATAGATCATCAGATGCATTTCTTATCTATCTTCTGCCAATCTGACGAGTGTATGGGCACCTTAAGACTGATAAGAAGTCAATTCAACTGTTATCTTATAGAATAGATCTCATTTAGGACCAAAGGCTCTGGCATTTTTAAGGACCAGAGCCTTTTTTCAATTTAGTACTTCCTGATCACAGTGTTTGGCTCACAGTGTTGAGGAGATCAGGGGCCAATGAAAACGGCTCCTGACCTATGTACAGAGCTCAGCTGTCTTTAATAAAACTATGCCACATCAGGCTCAAAGGAGTCATCAGGCAAACTTAACTACAACCCATTTACTTACCTGGGGCTTCCCCCAGCCCGTTGCAGCTGACTGTCCCAGACAGACAGCTCTGTTCGCAGCCGCCAGCCCGGGTCCCCCAAGCGGTGCAGAGGACAACTTCCTTACTGCTCCTGCATTAAGGTGCAGGTGCAGAACTACACAGGCGCAGTAAGAACGATCTCGAGGTTGTCCCCTGCACCGTGCGGGGGACCCGGGCCAGCAGCTGCGAACGGAGCTGTCTGCGTGGGACAGTCAGCAGCAAGGGGCTGGAGGAAGCCCCAGGTAAGCAAATGGGCTGTAGTTAAGTTTGTCTGATGACTCCTTTAAGCAGCCACAAGTGCAGCATAGTTTTAAAGTTCAGCGGCTATATCACTTGTTTATCCAGATACAACTTTGACTTTATAGAAAATGAAACTCAGTAACAGATGAGTGATAATTTTAATTATTGTTTTACAGTGTCAGATGCCAACCCTTTAACCCCTGCAGAAACAATATATACAGGTAAGTTGCAAGGAAGCTTGTATGCCTAGTGCTGTACACTGATTTGTCTGTAGATGCTGTTCTGTAATCTATACAACATTGACCTCTCTCCAGTCTGTAACCTGGGTCCCTGGTTCAAGTCCCACAAGAGTGTGTATGTCCTCCCTGTGTCTGCATGGATTTCCTCCACACATCCCAAAAACATACAAATAAGTAAATTGGCTTACCCCTAAAAAAAAATTAAAATTTGCCCTAGTCTACAATTGGTAGGCACTATGGTAGGGACTAGATTGTAAGCTCCTCTGAGTGACTAGACTATATATATATATATATATATATCAGCATAATTATAGGGTATGCAAACCCATCAGCCGCAGGGGGGGCCCGGGGCCCCTCTGGGGCCTGCTCACTGTGTGCGGGGGGAGCGCTGCCGCCTGCCCGATTGTGGGACCCCCCCAGCCAGTTGTTGAACTGGCCACGGCGTCTAATAGATGCCGCGCCAGTTCATTCCCCAAAGCCCGCAGTCTCCTGGGAGGCAGAGCAGAGCTACGGAAAGATGGGGTCCGAAGCCCTGTACTGGAGACAATTTGTGTCTCCACTGCAGGGCTTCAGGCACCATCTTTCCGTAGCCCTACTCTCTGCCTGTCAGCACGGGAGATTTGCTTCAGGAGGATCGTCGGGGGAGCTGCGCGCCAGAGGCCAGAAGAGGACACTTCTGCCAGGTGAGTGAATTGTTGTTTTTTACAGGTGCAATTTTTTCTGGTGACTGCTGCCCACATTACGATTTTCTGTTGACTGCTGCCCACTTTATGATTTTCTGGTGACTGCAGCCCACTTTATGATTTTCTGGTGAACGCTGCCCACGTTACGATTTTCTGGTGACTGCTGCCCACATTACGATTTTTTTATGACTGCTGCCCACATTATGATTTTCTGGTGAATGCTGCCCACGTTACGATTTTCTGGTGGCTGCTGCCCACGTTACGATTTTCTGGTGAATGCTGCCCACGTTACGATGTTCTGGTGACTGCTGCCTACATTACGATTATTTTCTGGTGAATGCTGCCCACATTACGATTATTTTCTGGTGACTGCTGCCCACACTACGATTTTCTGGTGGCTGCTGCCCCACTGTATGATTTTCTGGTGACTGCTGCCCACATTACGATTTTTTTGTGACTGCTGCCCACATTATGATTTTCTGGTGAATGCTGCCCACAATACGATTTTCTGGTGACTGCTGCCCATGTTACGATTTTCTGGTGAATGCTGCCCACGTTACAATGTTCTGATTACTGCTGCTTACATTACGATTATTTTCTGGTGAATGCTGCCCACATTACGATTATTTTCTGGTGACTACTGCCCACACTACGATTTTCTGGTGGCTGCTGCCCCACTGTACGATTTTCTGGTGAATGCTGTCCACTTTACGATTTTCTGGTGACTGCTGCCCACTTTACGATTATTTTCTGGTGAATGCTGGCCACATTACGATTTTCTGGTGACTGCTGCCCACTTTACGATTATTTTCTGGTGACTACTGCCCACTTTAGGATTTTCTGGTGAATGCTGCCCACTTTAGGTTTTTCTGGTGACTGCTGCCCACATTACGATTTTCTGGTGACTGCTGCCCACGTTACGATTTTCTGGTGACTGCTGCCTACTTTACGATTATTTTCTGGTGAATGTTGCCCACATTACGATTATTTTCTGGTGACAGCTGCCCACTTTACGATTATTTACTGGTGACTGCTGCCCACTTTACGATTATTTTTTGGTGAATGCTGCCCACTTTACGATTATTTTATGGTGACTGCTGCCCACATGACGATTATTTTCTGGTGACTGCTGACCACTTTACGATTATTTTCTGGTGACTGCTGCCCACTTTACGATTATATTTTGGTGAATGCTGCCCACTTTACGATTATTTTCTGGTGAATGCTGGCCACATTACGATTTTCTGGTGACTGCTGCCCACTTTACGATTATTTTCTGGTGACTACTGCCCACTTTAGGATTTTCTGGTGAATGCTGCCCACTTTAGGTTTTTCTGGTGACTGCTGCCCACATTACGATTTTCTGGTGACTGCTGCCCACGTTACGATTTTCTGGTGACTGCTGCCTACTTTACGATTATTTTCTGGTGAATGTTGCCCACATTACGATTATTTTCTGGTGACAGCTGCCCACTTTACGATTATTTACTGGTGACTGCTGCCCACTTTACGATTATTTTTTGGTGAATGCTGCCCACTTTACGATTATTTTATGGTGACTGCTGCCCACATGACGATTATTTTCTGGTGACTGCTGACCACTTTACGATTATTTTCTGGTGACTGCTGCCCACTTTACGATTATATTTTGGTGAATGCTGCCCACTTTAAGATTATTTTCTGGTGAATGCTGCCCACTTTACGATTAATTTCTGGTGAAATGCTGCTCACTTTATGATTATTTTCTGGTGAATGCTGCCCACTTTACCATTAATTTCAGGTGAAATGCTGCTCACTTTACTATTATTTTCTGGTGAAACGCTGCCCACTTTACGATTATGTTACGGTGAAATGCTGCCCACTTTACTATTATGTTATGGTGAAATGCTGCCCACGTTACAATTATTTTATGGGGAAATGCTACCCATTTTACGATTAATTTCTGGTGAAATGCTGCTCACTTTAATATTATTTTCTGGTGAAATGCTGCCCACTTTACGATTATGTTATAGTGAAATGCTGCCCACTTTACGATTATTTTATGGTGAAATGCTGTCCACTTTACAATTAGTTTATGGGGAAATGCTACCCACTTTACGATTCATTTCTGGTGAAATGCTGCCCACTTTATGATTAATTTATGGTGAAACATTGCTGCATTCCGATTATTTTATGGTGAAACGCTGCCCCATTACAATTATTTTATAGTGAAATGCTACCACATTACGATTATTTGGCACCTATGGGGGGGGCCCCATCCAAATTTTCCCAGTGATTTCTAGTTACGCCCCTGATTGTAAGCAGTCCATATACATCAATAGGGATCGCTTCAATCTAATTCCATTATCCTGAGGGTAATTAACATAGATTCTTCTATTAAAGGGGAACTTCAGCCTAAAGAAATATACTGTCATCAAGTTACATTAGTTATGTTAATTAGAATAGATAGGTAATATAATCTCTTACCCACCCTGTTTTAAAAGAACAGGCAAATGTTTGTGATTCATAGGGTTTGGTTGAAAGGAGGTGACAAGGAGCAGGAGACACAGTTCCAAATGTCCTGTGTCCTGATCACCCCTCCCAGCTGCACACGCTAGGCTTCAAATGTCAAATTCCAAATGTAAAAAAAAACAAAGTTGCACCAAAACAGCAGAACGAGAACAACAAAATCAGAAATCCCATCATGCTTTGCACAGCATCAGGGGAAAAAAGCCCGGGCAGTTTTCTTCTGTGCAGCTAAAAATGAGGCTTGTATAAGAGAAACAAAGTTCTGATGCTGTGAAACTGTTAAAGAAACACCAAGCCTTTTCAGTGCTGCTGAGTGGATTTTTAGTCCGGAGGTTCGCTTTAAACTCTTCTCTCGTTAAATAACAGAAAGGCGCACTCACCAAACTCTCTGACTCTCCCTACAGGAGTCAGATGGGCTCCAAAGGGTGTCATCTCCCTTCCTGGCTGCGTGGCAATCCTCCCTCTCAGTGTCCACTCAGCAAGTCCACAGGATCCCCCACTACAGAGAAGAAGTTGCCCAGTTGGTCCTAGTAGCAAACTGTTTCTCGACTACAGAGGAATAGACTCCGGTTGCAAAGGTTCCGCTCACCTGAAATGAGAATGATTCTTTGCATAGCGTAATAAAGTTTATTAAAAAAATTAAAAAAAGATAACACACGCTCAAGGATGGCGCTTGTAAACACACAGTTTTTCGCCGGGGCTCTCTCCCAAGTGCTGCTCCGGATCAGCCTGCTGCCTGGGATACCGGACCTCTTGCACTGTCATTCGCGTCCCGCCCTGTGGTTCCACCTCTACACACTAATCCCCAGACAATTAGGCATGTATATGGCACCAAGCCACCCCCGATGCCGAATCCATGAGCGGTCTGCCGGACGGATATACCCAAACACAGCAACACCCCCCCACCACCTCCAATCCCAATGCTGACGCCGCATGAAGTCACTTATGCGCCTCTTGTGTCCATCCTCCCCCTCTCCGACATAGCAACACTGCACATTGTCAGCTATATAGTTGACAAGTTTGTGTACAGCCCGGCCTAGCAATGTCGCCCAAGGGGATCAGCTCCTGATGTTCGATCCTCAATAGGTGACATCAGTTGGGCATGTGTGCAAGCTCTTAAAGTTCCCATCCACCTGTAGATGGACATCCTATTTGGCTAAAAGATAGATCCCTCTCAGAAGAGAATCTGAACAGAGAGGCATCTATTCCTGTCAGACGCTACACATAGATTTTGAATAGATTTCATCATGAAATCTATAAAAAAAAATCTATGGATTCACCACTACCACTACAGATAATACTGTCTTCCCGGGCCCCAGAGCCAGTTAATGGACTCCAAGGTCTCCCCCCCCCCCAGCTAATAGTGCTCCCCCAGTGCACCCGCAAAGTACTTGTGGCAGCAACTTTTATTTACTATATTTAAAGGGATACTTAAGTCATGCGGAAAAAATGAGTTTAACTCACCTGGGGCTTCCCTCAGCCCCCTGCAGCTGATCGGTGCCCTCGCAGCCCGGCTCCTATGCTCCTGGACCTTCCGGCGGCGACTTCCGGTTTCGCGTCACAAGCCGACAGGCATGGGAACGCGAGTGACTCTTCGCATTCCCAGCCACAATAGCACCCCATATACTGCTATTGCGGCCTTCTTGCCGCAATAGCAGTATATGGGGTGCTATTGTGGCTGGGAATGCGAAGAATCACTCGCGTTCCCATGCCTGTCGGCCGGTGACGGCGAAACCGGAAGTCGCCGCCAGAAGGTCCAGGAGCATCGGAGGCGGGCTGCGAGGGCACCGATCAGCTGCAGGCGGCTGAGGGAAGCCCCAGGTGAGTTAAACTCATTTTTTCCGCATGACTTAAGGTTTCCTTTAACAATGATTTAAACATCATGAATTTAGCATAATATTGTATTCTCATATCCTATAGGAGCAGATAACTCTGGAGATAACCCTACACTATATAGACAAGATGGAGGATATGATGGTTCCGGAGATAAATCTCCACTGTACGGAAAAGATGAAGGCTATGACGGCTCTGGAGAAAAATCTCCACTCTATGGAAAAGACGAATGCTATGAGGGCTCTGGAGATAAATCTCCACTCTATGGAAAAGACGAATGCTATGAGGGCTCTGGAGATAAATATGCTCTCTACAGACAAGATGAAGGATTATTATTATTTAATCATTATTAATGATGATTTACATAGCGCTAATGGTGACATCCTTGATTCTTTACAGAGTAAGAAACAAACAAGGGTTAATTAAAATAATGACATTCTAATACACAAAAAGTTCAGAATTCAAGACATAATGTAGAAGTGGCAGACAATACAATAGTAAATAGTTAAAATGTATAGTAGGGTAATTCAAGAATGTTCAACAACTTACAAGAGACAAAGGAGCTGACAATGTAAAAGAATGGGGAGGAAACAAGATGTGGAGAAATACATGTGATTCTCATCCAGAGGCTGTTGTGTTTGTAGGCTATATTTGTAGGCTATATTTAGAAAGGAGCACAGCTTGTCTACTAGAGGAGTAGTGTCTTAGGTTAAATTGTATGTGTGTGCATTTTAAGGGTGCGCTTAAAGAGGACCTTGTCACAGGAGCCCTAGTGGCTGACCGCACTTAGCCTTCTAAACGGTGCCAGCGCACAGATCGTGCGAACTCTGGTCGCAGTCAATGCGCAGGAACCGTTAAGAATTAGCCGCAGACAACTCAGAAGGGAGCCTGTGAGACACGGGTGATTACAACTTCACCCACTGGTTCAGAGTAAACTGCCACCACCTCGGTTACCAGGGGACCGTGGAGCCCACTAACCGACTGACTAGTCCTGCGAATAAAACGGTTAAACACACGGTATTCTGTCTACCTAACAACAAACAAACAGTAGCGTATCTTCAGAGACCCGGGATCAGTTCTGTGTGTGCTGATAAGCAGGGTAGCGGACAGTGAATGACTTGGACAAAGTCGTTTATTCACGCAATATAAATAATTAATATATACAGACAATTATTAAAATCACAATTATTAAGACAGTAATAGCCAGTATAAAAAAATAAAAGAAGGGAGAAAAATACTTAGTTCCTGGAAAGATGTCCTTTTTGTGGGAAAATCATAAAGTTCTTGGTTTCAATCAAGGTTCAGAGTTCAGACCAGGTGGATGCCAGCATATCCTCAAGCTGGCACCGATGAGTTCAAGATGTTTTCAGGGTGGAGGACACTGAGTTTGGCTCCTCTGCCATTCTTATGCCCCTGATTCAGTAGGAGGGAGTGAGGGCGGGGCCACACACCCCCTTAGAACATGAGATGAGTCCTCCCCTTGTCCTGGAGACCAGAAATCATGCCTTAACCATATATGGGCTCTATCTACAGAACCGTACAGGTCAGGGCAGATTTACTAATATTTTCAGGTCGGTCTCGATTTACCCAGCGCCCTGATAGCAGACATGAGGGGTGGGACCCCTGTGGTATCATCAGGGCACTTTCAAACTGCCTAACTGGCAGTCCTTACCTCAGAATGTTCTGAAACTTCCTCAGAACCAGCACCGGGGCTCATGCTACACTTCCCCCACGTTTGGCGAAGCTGCCATCTCAGGAACCCCAGAAATATGACAGATCTGGGAAGTTATGGATTATGCTATGAGACTCAGGTTTATTCAGGATGTGTTCTAGCTGCTAACAGCTGACTTCCCTTTGATCTTTCCCAGTGAGCAAGGTGTCAAGACCTCCCGGAGATTCGTAGCCTGCCTTGCTGCACCTAGGCATCCTGATCACCCTTTGGTTAATTAACATCTAAATGAGATCAGCTAGGTTTCACCTGGTTCCCAGACCAGAAAGGGAAATTGTGCCTTCCACAGGGAAGATGTTCAAGCTAATTAACACCTCCCCCCCCCCCCCCCCCCCCCCAGGCTTCCACTCAGCTAAGACAGATCCCCCAGCTGTTCCTAGGCAGAGGGATACTACACATCAAATCTTGGTTCTATTGATCTGAAGCGCAATCGATGCAGGGAATCGAGTGCGATCGCTTTTTCTTCACGGGCGGTTCCAGGACGCGTCTGCGGCCCCGCAACCGTCCGTGACAGCCCTCCCTCTTGTCTGCGGCTCAGACACATATCCGCAAGATGTGTGGCGGCGCCGCTAACCTGGCTGATGGGTCTCGAGCTGCCGGCACGGCGGGAAAACCCCTTGGCGCCTGCGGCTTGGTTCCACTGGACATGTCGCGGTCTGCTACCTTCAGGTTTGGCCCGACATGGACCGTTCTGGACAGGGCGTTGGCGCCACTGCGGTCGGATGTGGTGTCTGCCGGGACTGCTGACAACGGGCAGTGGTTTGGGTAGGTCAACAGCCCGCCCACGCAGGGGTTCCCTGCTAAGTGGCTGTGGACCTAAGGGAACCCCGCGGGAATCCCTGGACCTTCCCGGCTCCTGACAGACTGCACATGCTTTGCAGTGGTTTGCTACATCCCTGTTCATCCTGGGCCAATAAAACTGCCTCTGAATACATGCAAGTGTCTTGCGGACACCAGAGTGTCCTGTCAGGGAATTATCATGTGCGGATTTCAGCACATGTCCCCTGAACGCACTCGGGACCACAAGCCATTTGGTATTCGCATGTGATCTACCGGTAGGGGGCTGTACAGACTCACTGTACAGTCTCCCACCTTCCCAGTACACCTTGAAAGCGGCCCCGTCTGCGAGGGGCTCAGCGGCTTGCTGCCTGAGCACCTCCAGGCTTGGGTCACTTTGTAGTGCGGCTGAGAATACAGCGTTGTCAGTTTCAGCCAACTGGCTCATGTCACACTTCCCCCACGTTTGGCGAAGCTGCCATCTCAGGAACCCCAGAAATATGACAGATCTGGGAAGTTATGGATTATGCTATGAGACTCAGGTTTATTCAGGATGTGTTCTAGCTGCTAACAGCTGACTTCCCTTTGATCTTTACCAGTGAGCAAGGTGTCAAGACCTCCCGGAGATTCGTAGCCTGCCTGGCTGCACCTAGGCATCCTGATCACCCTTTGGTTAATTAACATCTAAATGAGATCAGCTAGGTGTCACCTGGTTCCCAGACCAGAAAGGGAAATTGTGCCTTCCACAGGGAAGATGTTCAAGCTAATTAACACCTCCCCCCCCCCCAGGCTTCCACTCAGCTAAGACAGATCCCCCAGCTGTTCCTAGGCCAGGGGCAAACGCAGGATTTTTAAGGGGGGGGTTCCTGAAAGGTCCAGAAGCACGTATGTCCCCGAGTGCTTCTGAATACAGGTGGCTCCATACTGCCCATGCACAAAAGTGCGCTGGTGTATTACGGAGCTGCCTATCTTTGGAAGTACTCAAGGACACGACTGTTTCTGAGGGCTTCTGGTAGCAGCAAATGTGAACGGGGTACAGCGCTGGAACAATATGGCTGTGTAAAACTTAAAGCTATAGGCTTGCTATAAACCAGCGGTTCTGGATGCTTGCTTGGCTTAACAAGGGCGGAAAGGGATAATTTTCATATTTAGTAGGTGTGCATTGTGGGTAACCACAAATGTTCATTTATAACTGAATTATTGCAAATTTCCTTCTGTTTTAAGAAGGCAATTACACCAAGCTTTGCTTTTTTAGTAGGAGGGCTTTTTGGTTCCTTTCATCCCCCTATACATTCCTAGTAGTTTGGGTCACCCTGAGCTGCTTGGTTACTCTGTCAAGAGAGGAACAGGAGATAGACTTAGTTTGGACAATTCAGTGGAATATGCTACATAGTGTCACATAGCGCAAGCGATACCCATATGATGCAGGGATATATGCATCTGCGGAAGATGGCGGCGCTATATAAATACTAAATAATAATATTTTGCCTCACCAGGATTGCACTTTTATTTAGCTTTCCTGTATGACAAGAACACACAGCCAGCTCTAGGGGAAGAGGGAAACAAAGGTGAATGAAGGAGGGCTGGTGCACACCAAGAGTGCTTCTGGGCGTTTTTCAAATCAACAGTGATTTGAAAAGCGCTTGGCTAATGTTACCCTATGAGGGTGTTCCCACAGCAGCGTTGTGATTTTTTCAAAATCGCAGGTATACTGCATGTAGCATGTTTTTGAGCAATTCATTCAAAAATCGCTCTGAAAATCACTTCACAAAATCACACTCACAAATTGCTAGCGATTGCTATTGTCATTTTGGCGTTGCACTAGCCCAGAGAGAGGAGTGGAGAAATTGAGAATAGCCTGAGATGGAGCAGAGAACTTATCTGTATTGCAGTCCCACATCACACAGGCTACTTGCCTGTAATCGGACTCCTGTCCCTGTCAGTCTCTCACACAAGTCAGAAAGAAGCCCTCCTGGAGTCTAGGGACTGTCAAAAACTTTTCAGCTTGTTAAACACTTTATCCACACATGCAGTCATTATAACAATCGGGAGAGACCAGACAGATGTTTGCACACAGACCCTGAGTCCAGGCAAGGGCTGCATCATGCTGTGCATATTTACCAGCTTGCCTGCACTCTAATTTCATCATGTCTGACACTTCTGTGCTGTGGAGAGTCCAGGACTCAATAATCAACATTCTCTCACTGCAGACTGCATCTTCTTGTGGTGGAAGCTAGGCAGCCTCTCTCATTCTATTAGCTGGAGGGAGGCACCAGAAGTAAGAAGGGAGGGAGAATGAGGCTGTTTATATTATGCGGGCTTCCCTGGCTGAATACACAGCTCAGTGCAGGGGGGAGGTTCCAGACACCCGGAATAGCCCCCTCAGTTCGCCACTGTAGGCAGAGGGATACTACACATCAAATCTTGGTTCTATTGATCTGAAGCGCAATCGATGCAGGGAATCGAGTGCGATCGCTTTTTCTTCACGGGCGGTTCCAGGACCCGTCTGCGGCCCCGCAACCGTCCGTGACAGACCTAAACTCAGAACTTCCTCTCTGCTCTAAAAGATGCGCAACAGCATAATAACCTTTAAACAAAAACATTTCTTTGTTACAGCTGATACAAAATCCTAAAATAAATTTTCCTTTAATTTGGAAACTAATGAGGGGATGTACAGGGGAGAAAGATTGCGGAGAGCTTTGTAGGTTAAGCCTAATACACACATCCAACTTGTACTGGTCAATGATTGGCACATTTTACTACTTCCAAGTAGTATGAGAACTTACCTACACAATCTGTTCATAGTATTCAATTTAATTCATCTGTTAACCCTCATACTACATGGAAGTGATACCATTGGCCAGTCATTGGCCAATCAAAACCATGGGTCCTCCTTTGTGGTGACTCCTGGTTGTATATAACAAGTGCAGCCATCATAACCCACCAGCATTTACACCCTAACAAGCGTGTCCGAGTGTTTCCCTCCCACCCACCACCAACAATTGCAGCTACCATATCCCCTAGAGGTCCCGTCCCCAGATGCAGAGTAGCACAGCAATGTGTTTATTGTTGATGTGATCGCTTTGATTTTCTTATTAATATTGATGTGATTGCCTTAATGTTATTATTAATATATTTATATGCTGTTTCTAAATAAACATTTTCTTTTTCTATAAAACTGTCATTTGTTATCTATAACATAATTAAGGTAGCCATACATCTAAAGATGATGGGCAAATGCGACCAAGAGACAAATCTCTCTCTAAAGGAATCTGATTAGAGAGAGATCTGTCAGCTGCCCATACAACTCAGGCTGATTCCTGATCAGTTTCATGCTGAAATTGATCCAGTATCAGCCTTGTGACACTGTGTCAGCCGTGGTCCCTGCTCCCCGGTGCCCATTGTCCTATACATTCACTGTCCATGGCCGCTAATTGTCCGTCACAGTCTACAAATGCACTTTTTGCTCCATACACGTGCTCCACGTCAGGGGCGTAACTATAGACCCTGCAAGGGATGCAGCAGCAGGGGGTCCAGAAGCCACAGGGGGGCCTGTGCTGAGAGGCTGACAACTAAGGGCAAGGCAAGAAAAAAACGTTCTGCTCTCTGCAAAGTTGTTCTAATGAGTGTATCTGCTCAGCCACTGATAAGGACTAATACAAAGGTTTGCAGACAAAGATTTGTAGACAGTCCCTAGTCAGTATGCAGTAGGCTCTTCTGTACAGCACCCATCCCCCAACCTCTCTACCCCTCCCCAAGGGTACTGTACTGTAGTAATGCTGGAGAAGTCTGCAGAGCCAGTTCTGCTCCATCAGAGATGGACAGAGTGAGTGTGATAAGCTGAGGCTGGGAGCACACTGGTCTGTCAGTTTTCTGTATGCATTTTCTGTACACCATGTGTGTCTGTATGTGTGAAAACATGCATGTTTTATCACAGAAGCCAATGTAATTGATAGGAAAAATTCTCCCATTTCTTCACTGCTGAGGGAGGGGGGGGGGGTAGTGGTGTTTGGTGAGAGGGGGCCCCATCCAAAGTTTCACAGGGGGGCCCAGTGATTTCTAGTTACACTCCTGCTCCACGTGGTTGCTGGTGTACATATGAGTGCGTGTGTGACGTCACCTGCCCCCGTTACTCTAGAAACCACATGGGGCATGTGTATGGAGTAAGGAATGCGTCTGGGGCTGGCGGAGGACCAGCAGTGGCCATGGACAGGTAATGTATAGTGCACTGGGCACCAAGGGGACATTTTACATTAGGGGGGACAGCATCGGGGGTTTCGGCGGGTTCCTCACTCATCATGATATCCCTTGCAGTTATCGCCACGCACCCGATCGAGCAAGTCGGCCTAATATCTTGCAGCATGTCCGATCAATTAATGCGACCAATTTTGGCCCAAAATTAGTCACATTGTCGGTCGGGCATGCACTTGGCGGCACCAATTTTCACCCAATTCTGATTATAATTATTAAATCGAATGATTGATTGGCCTGATGTATGGCCACCTTTAATTTACTTATATATGGCAAGTAACCTGTTCCAAGCAAGCAAGAAAACTCATGGCTGTGGAAGGCTCTCAGATCCCTGCAGCAGACTGACATCAGAGAATGGACAGCGCAGTCATAGCTTGATTGTGATTCCCTCACTGAGAAGCAGCTCCTGGCAGTTCATACTGCCTGACAACTGCTCAGCCTCCTATCCAGCTCCTGGCAGGTCATACTGCCTGCCAACGGCTCAGCCTCCTATCCAGCTCCTGGCAGTTCATACTGCCTGCCAACTGCTCAGCCTCCTATCCAGCTCCTGGCAGTTCATACTGCCTGCCAACTGCTCAGCCTCCTATCCAGCTCCTGGCAATTCATACTGCCTGCCAACTGCTCAGCCTCCTATCCAGCTCCTGGCAGTTCATACTGCCTGCCAACTGCTCAGCCTCCTATCCAGCTCCTGGCAGTTCATACTGCCTGCCAACTGCTCAGCCTCCTATCCAGCTCCTGGCAGTTCATACTGCCTGCCAACTGCTCAGCCTCCTATCCAGCTCCTGGCAATTCATACTGCCTGCCAACTGCTCAGCCTCCTATCCAGCTCCTGGCAGTTCATACTGCCTGCCAACTAATCAGCCTCCTATCCAGCTCCTGGCAGTTCATACTGCCTGCCAACTGCTCAGCCTCCTATCCATCTATAAACAGAGATGGTGAATGATATACAAATAATCCTTGCTTGCATGCAAATTTCATGCCCATTCTATGCTGCCTGGAGTTGCACCAATCAAGAGAACTTCCTTTGTATATTTTGTATTAAATTTGCATGCAAGCCTGTAGCCGCTGATTTCAATGGTTTCAATCAAGAGTGTGACCTCCCTTGTTCTGAACTGGACGTTTGGATGGGACTAATCAGTAGGAATGTATATAGAATGAAAATGGGCCGAGTGATCGAGTGAAGCCAAGGTGGAATTCAATTGGTCCATTTTCAGTGTGTATTCATTTGCATAATTCTGCATCAACTCAGAATTATTTGCATCTCATGGACCATCCCCACTAATTAATTCACAAGGCTAATTATTGATAAATATCAGCTTTCTGTATTCATTCATTTCAGAATCTGAGCCCTGTGCAAAGATCTGGTCTAGCCCATAATTCTGGATGCGTAATCATGATACAAGTTTGCAAACTCATGCATCATATCCAATGCGTACTCTTGAAGCAGCCCCCACAGTCATTGCGACCTTGCGTCTCCTACCCCTCCCTCTAATCCGCTACCCCCCTCCAGTGCTTGCGTGCATCAAAAAAGGGCGCCTGGAAAAAAGGGCGCGGGATGTAGCCGGAATTATAAGTTGTAATGTAAAACAATATTTCTCGTTTATAGCTTAAATTAAAATCTAGTGCTAAATAGGTTGAATAAACAGAAATGAAATGGAAAAATAACGTCTATAACCAAAAATGAATTCGGAAATGAAACGTCAAATAGCGTTTATAACAAAAAACGATATTTACACTTGTATTAAGCATAGTAATACAATGGTAGATTTTACAGGTATTTTACTGCAATTATACCTAACTATAGGCTCACACAGATCTCTTCCTATCCCTATTCCTAACCCCTAGACCCCCCTTTGTGTAAATATACTTAATTTAATTAATTGTATATATTACAAATATTGTACTGTAACTATACATAACCCTATTCTCACACAGAACCCTCTCTGTACATATCCCTAACCCCTAGACCCCCTTGGTGGTGCCTAACCCTAACCACCCCCCTGGTGGTGCCTAACCCTAAAACCCCCCTGGTGGTGCCTAGCCCTAACCACCCCCCTGGTGGTGCCTAACCCTAAGACCCCCCTGGTGGTGCCTAACCCTAACCACCCCCCTAGTGGTACCTAACCCTAACCACCCCCCTGGTGGTACGTAACCCTAACCACCCCCCTGGTGGTGCCTAACCCTAACCACCCCCCTGGTTGTGCCTAATCATATAAGCCCCCTGGTGGTGCCTAACCCCAAGACCTCCCTGGTGGTGCCTAACCCTAAATCTCCCCTGGTGGTACCTAACCATAACCACCCTCCTGGTGGTGCCTAACCCTAAGACCCCCCCTAGTGGTGCCTAACCCTAAGACCTCCCTGGTGGTGCCTAACCCTAAATCTCCCCTGGTGGTGCCTAACCCTAACCATCCACCTGGTGGTGCTTAAACCTAACCATCCCCCTGGTGGTGCCTAACCCTAACCATCCCCACTACACAAACACCCTTACACACATATAAACAATAATTTATTTAATCCTTAAAATACTTCACTATGAATAACATGAATAGAATAATTTATGTATTTGTAATAGAATAAATAGCCTTAAAATCACATACACATTAATATTATAAATAGAAAAAGATATATATATATATATATATATACATATTAGAATAAATAGCCTTACAATCACGTACGCTTTAAAAATCTTAAAATAACGGCACTATTAAAAGGTTATAAATCTGAAAACTATAATCGACGCATTATAAGTCTAAAATACAAAGTTAATACCAAAAACGATGTATTTCTAATAGAATAGGGTTGAAAAAGATATTTAAGGGGGCGTGGCCAAGATGGCGCTGTAGCAGGACGTGTTTTTCGGAGCTCCGCTGCCTGGCTAAACCTTAGCTGCATTATTTAAGAATATCCAGCACAGCTAAAGCTACAAAAACATCTAGAGACTCACCACTAACTTATCCTCTCACGCTGGATTCCTGGTGCGACCCGCCATCTGAGTGTGTGGGGACAGCAAAACCTGCTCGAGCATCTACCTCGCAAAACTGGGACTGTACCAGCGGTCCTGCCCGTCCTGAAATATCTCCCAGGAGATACCAACCCTACCCGGACATGCCACCAAAGTCTTCTAAAAACAAGGATAAAGAGGAGCTTACCGAGGTTCCAGATGAAATCCCTAACATCCCTGCTCAGCAGCGACCAGCTAAACGGGGCAAGCAGAATAATGACGGGGAGTCTCTAGAGCTGAGCACATGGCGGAGGAACCCCCGATGCCTAATACTGCAAAGCTTCTAGACGCCATCAAAATGTGTCAATCGACTCTCACTCAGAAGATAGAGAATATGGAGGTGAATTTGGGTCTACTTAGGAGCGATCTGAGCAAGATTAGAGGAAGAACCACGGAGTTGGAACAACGCACTTCTGATTTGGAGGACACTGTTCAAACACACCGCATCGCCATCCCTGCTATTCAACAACATCTTTCCCAACTTGAAAATAGGGCTGTGGACGCCGAGAACAGAAATAGAAGAAACAACTTAAGAATACTCGGCATTCCAGAGAAAGCTGAAGGCTCCGATATGGTCTCCTTCAAAGAAAACCTGCTTAAGCAACTCCTGCCAGATTCCACCTTCTCTCCTTTCTTCGTCATCGAGAGAGCTCACCGTATGGCTACTAAAAAGAATCCTCCCGGAGCACTCCCAAGACCAGTTATCTTCAAACTGTTGAACTTCAAAGACAGAGAAGCCATCCTATCTGCTGCACGGGAAGCGGGGGAACTATTCTTTCAAAATACCAAGCTGATGATATTCCAGGATTATACACTAGAAACTCAGCGACAACGACAATCCTTCCAGAAGTTGAAGAACAAACTACGAGACAGGCAGATAAAGTATGCCATGCTGTTCCCAGCGAAGCTCCGGGTGCAAGATGGGGAAAAAACTCTCTTTTTTAAAACCCCTGCTGAAGCCCTAAAGTGGATAGAAGCCCTTCCGGCACAGTAATACTATCATCATCCTCACTTCTTTTGCGTGATGCATCACCTCATGCTTTTAGTTCACCTGAACGTTGTTACTTTCAGGGATGAGCAGAAACTACGCCAGTGCGAATTTACTCATCGTAGTTCGCATCTACGCATCGTAGTTCGTAGGCGAAGTTTCAAAACTACGCTTACGAATATACACGTAGCGAAGTACCGATATGCGTAGTTTACGCCCTACGCGTATTCAACATGTGTATTGTGAAGTAAACTACGAATACGTTATTCACGTCCATTTTTCCGCGTACGATTGTATGCTTACGCATTGGAAAGGGGAATGTACGCATAGAAGAGATTCTGGTACAAGCATTTACAGAGGAATTCATGCGTACATTTTTCCGCATAATGGTATAAGCGGCCGCATACACCACGCTTCGCACTACGCATAATTGCGTATTTTAATGCGTAGTCTACTAACTGCATACAAAGCACATATTTGATTTCGAAGCCGTAGTTTGGCGAAGCATAATTGCGTAAAACTACGTGTAGTTCCAGCGTAGCGAAGTTGGCTGACTACGACCATCCCTGGTTACTTTGCTTTTCTAGAAGGTATGGCTCTCCTATATCTAGCTGGGTAAGTGAATCTACCTGCATTCATGCCTGGGACAGCCGTGGGGGGGAGGGAATTTTTTTTTTCTTCACTATTATCCACGTTTATTTTTACTTGAATGGATTTTACTACTGCAAAGACTTATGCCCATAAACATGGTGTAACGATTGGTGTCAGCACACAGAGAGTATCTGATTATTGATGATCTGCAGTATCACCAACAATACAGATGTATACCTGATTATGGATGATCTGCAGAATCACCAATAATACAAGTATGACTAACCTCTGGACACCTAATTAGTGTAAGTGCTTGGTGCAACTGTAAGGCAATCTCCCGTGGAGCGAGCGACACAGATACTACTGCAGCCAGTGACCACCTGAGGGGCAGGTGACCTCTGACTGTGCAGGGACTATCTCTTTAGCAGAGTAAATAGAGATAATCTTGCAGCCAGTGATTCCCTGATGGATTGGGAATCAGACTGTACTGCAGCCAGTGGACTCCTATGGGGTAGAGGCCACTGGCTGGACTGCAGGAAGGACTCCTGAGGAGCAGGAGGTCCTTGCAGCTAACTGACACCTGGTGGATTAGTGTCACGGGTAGTACAGACAGACTGATCACTCGAGGGATGAGTGACAGTCAGAAGGGTCATACAGGCCAGGTTGACTGCTTTGCTGTGCGGAAACCGCCGGTCTGAACGCGGAGACAGCCGCCCCGCCGCCAGACCGCGCGGCGGCATCTCCGCTATTCATTACACGTGGAAGTTGTTGTTTTGAAGGATCCTAAAGGCGTCTCTTTTAACTTTAACCCGCCCTTCTTCATGTATCCTTCAAGCCCAGGAAACTCCTCGCTCTATGTGCTGGAAATTACATCACCAGCCGATCTAAAGGCTTTCCCGTAATAATAAACAGTTCATCGATAAGGCTATCTTCTACAGGGACTGTGTTCTATGATGACTACTGCAGAGGAAGTCATGTCCCAGACAAGTCATCACTCTAAATCCTGGCCATACGAGTGGAGAATATCATGCCACCCTACTAACGTATCTGCTACATACTGTGTTGGTTCAGCACACACTATTGCGGGACTCGTGACCACCTCTTGTGCGCTAGTCTCCATCTATACCGATGCAGTTCCGAAAGGCTGATAATTAGAGCTTTCTATTTCGCTAATCTGTTTGTCCCTATGTATCCTACCTAAGACACTGGCGCTTTTTCAAGGTTAATCTCTGCATATGTCATGTAACAAGATTATACCACTATATTTCTCCCATGTGTTGTGTAGTAGCATATTGTCAGAGATTAGGAATATATATGCTCAGCATACTGGATACCTCTAGAAGGTGAACCAAGCCAGGGCCGGATTACCGACCAGGCAACAAAAGCAGTCAAAGGGGCCCTATCAGCACATAAACCAGCCCTCGCCATCCTGTCAGCGGTGGCTGGATGGTATAATGGTTAAAGGGACTCTGAGCAGTGCAGTAACTATGGAAAGATGCATATAATTTTAAAGCTCTCTTTCTGCTCTTTCCAATGATAAATAAACCGCCGCCCTATGCCTTTTAGTTTTCATTATTTTCGTGATCGCGTCCGCGGAAATTTCGATCGCGAAAATTGCGAAAACTAAAAGGTGTAGGGTGGCAGTTTATCTATCATTTGAAAGAGGAGAAAGAGAGCTTCAAAATGATATGCATCTTTCCATAATTACATTGTATTACACAGGACGACTTTTCTCCAAAGTCGGCAGCTCGATTCAGCACAATGCAATAAAATATAAGGAACCCAGGGGGATATAATTACAAACATCATGCTGGTAGGTGTGAGGATGTAATTAATTAGTTGTGGGTATGCTTAAAGGCATACCCACAGGCACTGCTCGGAGTCCCTTTAAGGGCTCTGCCTCTGACACAGGAGACCAGGGTTCGAATCTCGTCTCTGCCTGTTTAGTAAGCCAGCACCTATTCAGTAGGAGACCTTAGGCAAGTCTCTCTAACACTGCTACTGCCTATAGGGCATCGTCCTAGTGGCTGCAGCTCTGGCGCTTTGAGTCCACCAGGAGAAAAGCGCGATATAAATGTTATTTGTCTTGTCTTGTCTTGTCGAATGATGCCGTGCACTGCTGATTGTCTTCAGAGCCAGGCTCTCCTCCTAGGTCCCACTCCTGCTACTGTGCGCTCTGCCGCTGCCCACTCCTCCCTCCCTTCCCACAGAGAACCACAGCTGCAGCAAGAATGATAGCAGCAGATGGCAAACGCTCACTCACCTATCCATGAGCCAAGCGATAGAGATCCCATCATCTGAAACCCATCTGTCTCTTCTACAGTGCAGCCGCTTGCTCTGAACTTCCTGATTCTCAGATCAGACAGGAAGTAGGAAGTAGTAATAGCAGTAGTAACAGAGCTGCAGCACTCTAGAGGAGACAGATGGGCTCCGGATGACGGGACCTCTATTGCTTGGATCGCAATAGGTGTATGTGAGTCATCTGGTGCTGTCATTCTCCCCCGCTGCGGCTGCCTTCTCTGCTGGACTATCGTATTCACTGAGATGGAGGCTGCATGGTGGCTGTCTAGTTTGGGAGGAAATCGGTTGTTTGGTGGTGGGGGTGGTTATGTAATTCTGTCTGGGGAATGGCTTCCGGTTTGGCGGTGTCCAGAGCTTTCTGCTATTGCCAAGCTGGAGATGCAGGGGGAAAGTGCTGCTGCTGTAATATCTGGCGCCCTCTTCACAGGGGTGCCCCAGCCCCTGAGTGCAAATGTCCCAGCCATTCATTTCTCACTCTGCATTTTGCCGCTGCTATTACCTGCATTGTGCACCCACAGAGGAAAGCGGGCTGTTGCCCATAGCAACCAGTAGCTCGGCTGCCCCGGTGTGTGCGGCATGTTGCTGTGCAGCTGCATCTTCTGATTCTATTACGACATGATGGGGGGGGGCCCAAATCAGTTACTTTGCTTAGGGCCCCATTTAGCCGTAATCCGGCTCTGAACCAAGCTACTAGGTAAAGTGATATATGTGATGCAAAGAAATGGTTATACAGCAGTTTTAATGAGTTGTTGTTATTATTATTATTATTATTGATTTATAAAGCGCCAACATATTCCGTGGCGCTGTACAAAGTAAGAAACAAACATGGGGTACATAATAATACAGACAATGGTGTACACCAATATACAAGATACATAATTAGTGACAAAATACAAAGAATGATACAAAATACAAATTATAGAATTGGTAATGACAGTGATAAAATTAACATGATGAATAAAATGTATAATGGTTACCAAGACACAAAAGGGGGAGAGAGCCCTGCCCTTGCGAGCTTACAATCTAAAGGGAATGGGGGGGGGGGAACAGGAGGAGGGGTAGTATGCAGCAAATATATAGAGGCTTTGTGTTTTAGGATACCTAGTAGGAGTGCAATTTGGTCTTAGTACAAAGGGAAGTGGCCTAAGGTAGAGCATATGCTTGTCGGAACAAGTGTGTTTTTAGAGAGTGTTTAAAGGTAACAAAGGTTGGCGAGTGACGGATGTGTTGTGTGAGGGCATTCCAGAGGAGGAGTGAAGCGCGTGCGAAGTCTTGTAAATGTGAATGTGAGGAGTTGATTCTAGAGGAGGACAACAGAAGATCATGTGCCGATCTGAGATTGCGATTGGGTTTGTATCTGGATTAGTGAGTATATGTACCGGGGAGAGAGATTGTGGAGAGCTTTGTAGGTTAGGGTTAGGAGTTTGAACTGAATCCTCTGGTTAATTTGCAGCCAGTGAAGAGCTTGACAAAGAGGGTCGGCAGAGGAAGATCGAGAAGAAAGATGAATGAGACGAGCAGCTGAGTTCAGTACTGACTGGAGCGGGGCCAGTTTGTTAGACGGTAGTCCACAAAGTAGTACGTTGCAGTAGTCCAGACGAGAAATTATGAGAGCATGTATTAACATTTTAGTTGTGTCTTGAGTGAGAAAGGGACGGATGCGAGATATGTTTTTGAGTTGGAGATGGCAGGAGCTGGTTATGGAGTGAACATGAGGAATAAAAGATAGAGATGAGTCGAATATCACCCCCAAGCACCGAGCTTTGGGAACTGAAGTTATGGGAGTGTTATTAACATTTATTGTTACTTCAGGCAGGGAGGTGGACAGAGACGGTGGAAAAATTATTAGTTCTGTTTTACTCATATTAATTTTAGGAAGCGAGAGGACATGAAGGAGGATATAGCAGACAGAGGCGGGACAAGGTCCTCCAGCACCCAAGGCTTAGACACCAAAGTGCGCCCCTCCATCCCTACCACTCCAGCTGTCACACACTCATTGCTATTACACTAAGAGGTGCCACAGGGCCCACAACCTCCCCAACACCTTAATATCTAGTTATCTGGTTTGTAGTCACTGCTATGTATCCCCTTTTCTTATTTCTTTGTGCTTCAAACACAATTAGGAATGACAGCTGAATAAATTGTGCGCCTCTCCTACACTGCGCCCCGAGGCTGGAGCCTCTCCAGCCTATGCCTCGGCCCGGCCCTGATAGCAGACAAGCAGTCAGGAACACGTTTAAGGAGGGAGTTAAGGTCTGGGGCAGAGAGGTACAGTTGTGTATCGTCTGCATAGAGGTGGTATTGCAACCCGAATGAGTTGATTAAATCACCAAGACCATGCATGTAGATGGAAAAGAGGAGGGGATCAAGGACAGAGCCTTGGGGAACCCCGACAGACAAAGCATGAGGAGAAGAGAGCTGATCTGAGTAGGAGACTGTGAAGGACCTTCCAGAGAGGTAGGAAGGTAACTATGTGAGAGCAAGGCCATTTATTCCGACATTTGAAAGTATTTGTAGGAGTAAGGTGTGGTCGACAGTATCAAATGCTGATGACAGGTCAAGAAGGATGAGTATGGAAAATTGATCTTTGGATTTGGCTGTAAGAAGGTCATTGGCCACTTTGGTAAGGGCTGTTTCCGTGGAGTGGTTAGAGCGAAAGCCAGACTGGAACTGATCAAGTAGGGAGTTAGCAGATAAATAATGGCTTAATTCTGAGTTATGTTTATATGTTATGTTGGTGAGGTATGGGGGAGGGGGCAGGGGTAAAGGGTATACATTACTGAGGCTATCCAGGGTTCTGACGGGCTGGGTGCGGACCCAAAATTACCATTACATGCCTCAGGTAACAAATTTATGCTCTCCCTGAAATTTACCCATTCCACTCTGCTAAGACATGTTGTTAATTCGCTAAGGTAGGGGTCAATGCTCATCCGGCAAGATAGTAATATTAAGACCCGTTCTGGCTTAGCTGTACACCTCAGATCTGTAAGGTACTGTTTCACATTCTGGCCACAGGAGGGCAGTGTTGGATAACAATCGGGAACAATTCCTATGTAGAGACACGGGTTGAGAGATCAACTGTGTTTATGCTATCTTTCATGCAGCGGCAACCTGGTATTTATAACATTGAGGGCCCTTTTCCACTAGCAGTCGCTAGCGTTCACGCTGAACGCTAGCGATTGCTGAATCGCAATTACCGGCGATTCCCCGACGTTTGCGGTGCGATTTTGCTATGCTATGCACTGCATAGCAAAATCGCGGCAAATATCGCTGCGCCGCGCGTTTGCGTTCCCGTCAAAAACGAATCGCGGTAGTGGAAATGACCTACCGCGATTCCTATGTTAAAAAGCAAACCGTAGCGATTGTAAAATCGCTAGCGGTTTGCGTCTTTCCGATTCAGCCAGCGCTGGTGGAAAAGGGCCCTTATACATACATTTTGATGTTTATCTTGAATACCGACCCCTATAATAATATGCTCTTTGCAATACTACTGCATGTGGTGGGGGTTGATTGAAGCTACGTTGCCAGTGTTGCCAACCTTTCACGTTATTTTTTACTGACAAATACCTAAAAATTTAGTGACAAAGATTTTTCTCACTGACAAAATCCCCTGTGCCACACGTAGCGCGGCGCTCCCAAAAATGGGCGTGGTCACGCAACAGAATGTGGGCCTGGTCATGGGTGGGGCCAAATATACATGATTTTATTAGTGCTGTAAAAGGTCTGCCAATCTGGCAGCAGTGATTCCCCCAAAATACACATAATCTGGCAGTAGTTCCCCAAAATACACTTAATCTGACAGCAGTGGTTCCCCAAAAATAGGTAGCCCCAGGTCTATAGGTGTCCCCAGAATAGGTGGCCAGCGGTATAGATGTCCCCAGAACAGGTAGCCAGGGGTAGAGATGTCCCCAGAATAGGTAGCCAGGGGTATATGTGCCCAGTATATGTAGGCAGGGATATATGTCCCCAGTATATGTAGCCAGGGGTATATATGCCCAGTATATGTAGCCAGGGGTATATGTGCCCAGTATATGTAGCCACTAGCCAGAGGTATATGTCCCCAGTATATGTAGGCAGGGGTATATGTGCCCAGTATATGTAGGCAGGGGTATATGTGACCAGTATATGTAGCCAGGGGTATATGTCCCCAGTATATGTAGTCAGAGGTATATGTCCCCAATATATGTAGGCAGGGGTATATGTCCCCAGTATATGTAGGCAGGTGTATATGTCCCCAGTATATGTAGGCAGGGGTATATGTCCCCAGTATATGTAGGCAGGTGTATATGTCCCCAGAATAGGTAGCCAGGTGTGCCCGCAGCAGGAGGGGAACAGCGCAGAGAAGAGGGAGAGCTGTGGGATCAGCGGGGAAGGGGGGGCCATCCCCCCCCCCTCCCTCACCTTAGGGCTCTCCCTCCCTCACTCGCTCTCCCCTCCAGAACGAAGTGTGGTGTGGTGGCTGGCAGCGGGCGAATCTTACCTCCGTCTCGCTGCAGGCGCGGGATGGATTTGCCGCTAGTCTGATCTGGTCCAGACCAGAGCAGCGGCACCAGAACTTCCAGCGCTTGGAGCGAGACGGAGGTAAGTTCCGCCCACTGCCAAGCGCCGCACCACACTTCGTTCTGGAGGGGAGAGCGAGTGAGGGAGAGAGAGCCCTAAGGTAAGGGAAGGGGGGGAGACGTCCGCCCTTCCCCACCGTTGATCCCACAGCTCTCCCTCTTCTCGGCGCTGCTTCCCTCCTGCTCACAGGGCAGCTGATTGGCTCCCCTTACGGACGCTGCTCAATTGTTTACGGAATTCATGGGCAGCTAAAATTGTAACAAAATTTACGGAATGCCCATAAATTTACGGGCGGTTGGCAACACTGTACGCTGCCCTTCTGGACCCACCACTGACCTCTATCTTCATTTCAAATTGGAATTTTTTGATATATATATGCTATGTATATTATTATTTAGCTCTGTGAGTCTATTATGCTTGAGGCTGTGCTAACACATGTAAGGGTGACAGTCCTATACACCAGCTGGAGACTGCCATCAACGTCCTGGGTTCCCCTTTGGGGGGAGGGGTCATGAATCCCTAAACATAGTGTGGCTTGACAACATAATATGCTATGTTTTTAAATAGCTATCCCGCACTTTGGCTTACCCCTCAATCACGAGGTATGTCCTCCTCCTTTTCAGTCCCCTACATTTGCATTGCTTGGGATCCTTTAGGGGCTAAACGCGCCTTGCCCTGCTCAACCAAGTCCCCATGAATAGCCTCAGCTTTCTTGCAATATACTGTAAATAGTCATTGTAGAAACTCTGTTATTGCTCTGACTCTCCTGGTATAATAGCTCCCCCTGCCTGTCACAGTGCTTTAAGCGTGCGTCCTCCTAATTTTAGGTAGCTAGGCAGCGGACTCGTTTTTACCTGTTTCACTGCCACCCCCCAAGTAGGATATCTTCCTACAATTTTCCCATTCTGAGTCCTGGAATTTGATCCAGAACATTAGTTCTGTAGGTTTTCGGGAATAAGCTGTAGGTACTGTTAAATTCAAGTTTACTACCTCAGCAGGGTTTTTGTTTTTTTGTCCCAAGAATGTTGAATGTTGAGTTTTCACCTCCAATTACTTACACGTCACAGTCTAACCTTACCCAAAGCCGTCTATGCCTTTGGATAGTTCATACTTCTCATTCTTTACGGATGATAGAAGTCAGCTCCAACATTACAATCTTCATTCAAGAATGTAGACCCCCTTAAAAATGCTCTCTTGGAATATTAGAGGCTTAAGATCCCCATTCAAGAGGTCACTAATGTTTCAATACCTCTCCAAAAGTAAGCCTCATATATATTGATACTCCAGGAGACACATATGGATGGTACTCTAGCTAAATCTCTAACTAAACCATGGGTACACCGGGCCTTCCACTCCACCTATTCTACCTTTGCCAGAGGAGTCACGATCCTCCTCAATAAATCTCTTACCTACAAATTCTTTGCAGTGTTTCCTGACATTGACGCAGGGCCGGTTCTAGCAACAATTGGGCCCCAGGGCAAAATTAGCCTGGGGCCCCCCAACAGACACCCCCGACCAAAAATCAGCATTAGGTGCCCTTTGTTGCAGCAAAATTTCCCACCTTAGCCCCTCAGCCGGCCGCTGACCATCCCAATCTCCTCCCAACTTAACTGTGCTCCCTGCCCCTGGGGCCCCTGCAGAGTCTTAGGCAGTGTAGTGTCTCAGCTGCTCGCCAGCACAAGTGAGACGCTACTCTGCCAAAGACTCTGCACAGGCCCCCGGGGAGCAACAGCTAAGATGGGGGGAGGCACCTTGGGGGCCCCTACAGGCTCTGATAGCGCCGGCCCTGGAGATAATCATAATCCCCACAATGTAAGTAAATGCAGAGCTAGCGCTGCAGCAGAAACATCACTCATCAATCCAGACGCATGCAGCGCCCTCTTGTTTCCTTTACCCGTGTTGGTCTGCAAGCACTGAGGTTAAAACCCAGTAATTGTGTATTTTATTAAAAAAAAAGCCATAGTTAGTTCAGGTTAATTTAAAAGATACAATGCCACCTAAGCCCACATGCTCAATTCACATCATGGTATGAGTGACTCTGCACAGTCAGCACCTACTTTGTATATGTAGTACATGATGGCAAATAGTGGCAAATGTCAGTCAGGCCATTGTAGATTTTAGCAGAATGTTATGTTTTAGAGCAATGCATTTCACATTATATTTGTTAGCACTAGATAAATGCTACAGAATGACAGGAACCATCTGGAGTGAGAATAAGCCCTAAAGTCTTGAGTTGTAAAATAGCCAATTGATTAATTTGAGACATGAGTTAATAATACCAGCATCTTTTTGTTCTCCTCCTGTCCACTTGGCCCTACTGTCCAGGAATGTCACTGAACAAGTCACTTGATGTCCTGGAGAGTAATGCATGAATGCCAAAAGGCAGCAGACTTGGCACTTTGAAAACATATAAGAGTTACAGATCATGTTATGTAATAAAAAAAACTTCTTCTGTACATTCTTAACCTCTTGAGGACCACAGGTTTATACCCGCCTAGTTACTAGGCCATTTTTTACAATTCAGCACTTCTCAGCTTTAACAGTTTATCGCTCGGCCGTACAACTTAAAGTGTAACTGTCGGGCATAAATCAAAAATCAGTTCTTTATTTTTTACCTGGTAAACAAGTAATAAGGATGCTAACTAGGCAATCCAAAAGTTAAAATCACTATTACTTTTCTTGGTGATAAATGATCATTCCCCAGTTAACCTGACTCTTATTTGGTACACACAGAATTTGGTACACAAAAAGAAAGTTGCAGGGCATACTGGGTTCTCCTTTTTTTGCTTCTCTACTTACCCTCAGACTGATTGGCTAAAGCCTCTTTCCCTCCTGTTTTCCCCTCCCACTCCTCTGTTCCTCTCTGACTGGCCAATATTTCTCATGCTGAGACAGTGCACTTTCTATAGTGAAGGGCGGAAAAATCAGGCAGAGGAGAGTAAGAGAGGAAATGACACCAGGATTGGCTTCAAAATAGCCAGTGCTGCTCATTAGGATTCCTTATATCCGGGTAACCCGGATATCCAAACTTTTTTACGCTGTCCGATTCGATTCGGATTCCGGATTAAAAAAAAAAATCCGGCTAGCTATCTGCGGATATTTGGGTGCATAACTCGGATATCCGTGGATATTGCGGGTATCCGGATATGAAATACTGTAACTAAGGAGATGACGTCCTGGATCCAATCAGAGGGCTCCCAGCAGAAGCCCTAGCAACCAATCACAGAGGGGATCCCTGGCCAGCCCCACCTGACCTCATTGAGCCAATCAGAGGGCTCCCAGCCTAAACCCTGGCACCCAATCACAAAAAGGAACACTGGCCAGCCCCCCTGTATATAAGGAGGGCTGCCATGATGAGACATATCGTCTTAGCTTGCTGAATGCTCACTGAGAGACATGCTCCAGTGCTCGTGGCCTAGCAACTAAGGGCTGTACACAGTTATAAACCTAAAGCTGTTCAGTGATTAACCCCTTCACTACTATCACTACACTCTTGTTAAATCGTTAATTAGCTTGATTGATGTCATTGTATGACAGGCAGAGTGTGTGTTCCAGTGCTGCTGGCCTAGCAGTGATAAACCGAAAGCTGTTCAGTGATTAACCCCTTCACTATCACTACACTATTGGTAAATCATTAACCAGCTGAGCGGTCTGGACGAGCTCAGCTCGTCCAACACCGCCAGAGGCTGCCGCTCAGGCCCTGCTGGGCCGATTTTCACCAAATAAAAAGCAGCACACGCAGCCGGCACTTTGCCAGCCGCGTGTGCTGCCTGATCGCCGCTGCAGCGCGGCGATCCGCCGCGTGCAGCGGCGAAAGAGGGTCCCCCCAGCCGCCCGAGCCCAGCGTAGCCGGAACAAACAGTTCCGGCCAGCGCTAAGGGCTGGATCGGAGGCGGCTGACGTCAGGACGTCGGCTGACGTCCATGACGTCACTCCGCTCGTCGCCATGGCGACGAGGTAAGCGAAACACGGAAGGCCGCTTATTGCGGCCTTCCGTGTTACTTCTGGCCGCCGGAGGCGATCGGAAGAACGCCTCCGGAGCGCCCTCTAGTGGGCTTTCATGCAGCCAACTTTCAGTTGGCTGCATGAAATAGTTTTTTTTTTATTTAAAAAAAACCCTTCCGCAGCCACCCTGGCGATTTAATCAGAACGCCAGGGTGGTTAATTAGCTTGATGTCATTTGTGTGACAGTCAGAGTGTGTGCTGCAGGCAGCTGCTATGTGTCTGTGTGTGTGCTGTGCACAGACCAGGCCAGCTGCTGCCTGCTGGCCAGCTATTAGCCTTATAGGTTAGGTATAGGTTAGGTTAGGGATTAGGGGATAGGATTACTGTGTTATTGTGTAGTTAGTACTGTAGTACTGCTGTCAGTGCTAGTAGTTGTAGAGTAGTAGTACTACTGTGTTAGCTTTCTACAGAACTGCTGTGCTGTGAGCAGTGCCAGTGTGACAGTTAGTGTGCACTAGTGTCTTCTCCTCTGCTGTCTGACTGTCACTCGGCACTTGGCATGTGTCACGTGGCACTTGGCACGTGCCAAGTGCCACATGTGACATGTGACAAGTAGAGTTGGGCCGAACGGTTCGCCTGCGAACGGTTCCATGCGAACTTCAGTGGTTCGCGTTCGCGTCCCGCAGGCAAACTTTTGCGGAAGTTCGGTTCGCCCCATAATGCACCATGAGGGTCAACTTTGACCCTCTACATCACAGTCAGCAGGCCCAGTGTAGCCAATTAGGCTACACTAGCCCCTGGAGCCACTCCCCCCCTAATACAAGGCAGGCAGCGGCGGCCATTACGCTCACTCGTGTGCCTGCGTTAGTGAGAGTAGGGCGAGCTGCTGCAGACTGTCTCTCATAGGGAAAGATTAGTTAGGCTTAGCTTGTTCCTGGCTGCATACCTGTTCTGTTCAGTACCTGCATACCTGTTCAGTGAACCTGTTCAGTGAACCTGCCATTGCATACCTGTTCTGTGAACCCACCACTGCATACCTGTACTGTGAACCCACCACTGCATACCTGTTTGTTCAGTGAACCCACCACTGCATACCTGTTCAGTGAACCCACCACTGCATACCTGTTCAGTGAACCTGCCACTGCATACCTGTTCTGTGAACCCACCACTGCATACCTGTTCAGTGAACCCACCACTGCATACCTGTTCAGTGAACCTGCCACTGCATACCTGTTCTGTGAACCCACCACTGCATACCTGTTCTGTGAACCCACCACTGCATACCTGTTCTGTGAACCCACCACTGCATACCTGTACTGTGAACTCACCACTGCATACCTGTTCAGTGAACCCACCACTGCATACCTGTTCAGTGAACCCACCACTGCATACCTGTTCAGTGAACCTGCCATTGCATACCTGTTCTGTGAACCCACCACTGCATACCTGTACTGTGAACCCACCACTGCATACCTGTTTGTTCAGTGAACCCACCACTGCATACCTGTTCAGTGAACCCACCACTGCATACCTGTTCAGTGAACCTGCCACTGCATACCTGTTCTGTGAACCCACCACTGCATACCTGTTCAGTGAACCCACCACTGCATACCTGTTCAGTGAACCTGCCACTGCATACCTGTTCTGTGAACCCACCACTGCATACCTGTTCTGTGAACCCACCACTGCATACCTGTTCTGTGAACCCACCACTGCATACCTGTACTGTGAACTCACCACTGCATACCTGTTCAGTGAACCCACCACTGCATACCTGTTCAGTGAACCCACCACTGCATACCTGTTCAGTGAACCTGCCACTGCATACCTGTTCTGTGAACCCGCCACTGTATACCTGTTCTGTTCAGTGAACCCGCCACTGCATACCTGTTCTGTTCAATGAACCCGCCACTGCATACCTGTTCTCGCCATGGTGCGCACCAGTCCAGCACAGCCGTCACTACACAAACAGCTGTTTGTGGTGCGTTACACAGTGAGTTTGGTGTGTCAGTGTGAAGCAGTACACTAATTACACTACCTGATTGATGTATACACATGCAAGATGTTTTAAAGCACTTTGGGCCTGTCATTTAGCATTCAATGTGATTTCTGCCCTTAAAACGCTGCTTTGCGTCAAATCCAGATTTTTCCCGGGGACTTTTGGCATGTATCCCACTCCTCCACCTGGGGGTCCAGGTGTTAGCCCCTTTGAAACATCTTTTCCATCACTTTTGTGGCCTGCATAATTTTTTTTTTTCAAAGTTCGCATCCCCATTGAAGTCTATGGCGGTTCGCGAACTTTTACGCGAACCTTATGCGGAAGTTCGCGAACCCGGTTCGCGAACCTAAAATCGGAGGTTTGGCCCCACTCTAGTGCCAAGTGTCACATGTGACAAGTGCCACATGTGACACGTGCCACATGACACGTGCTAATTGCCAATTGCCACTTCCGGCATGCTCCTGGCACACGTTACACCTGCTGCTGCTGCATTGCCCTGCTCCTGCTGCCTGTGCAGCTCCCACCGCCAGGCCAGGGTGCCACAGGCCACTGATACCACCTATATTTAACCCAAAACACAATTGCTGCATAATTTTTTGGAGGTGTCTTGGCTGAAAACTGCCATGTTCCAGTTGTGCGGTTGGACTTTGGACACAATGGGCTCTATTTATAAAACATTCCCGCATGCTTACCGCTGCAAACAGCTGACTTTCCCGACCTATTTAGCAATGTGTTCATTCTTAAAAGCTGTTTCCGCATGAAAAGATACAATTCGTGGGCAGTGCGGGGAAATTACCGCCTTGTGCGGAGATTATCACAACACATGTCACTGAAGGTTAATTCATAAAGATTAGAGCAGGCAGATTGTGTGCCCGGAGAAACCCAGCTGTTTAGATAAGGCGATAAGCCAGTGGTAACAGTCAAGATAACAGCAAGTGAATGAGAAAGACCTCCCAAGCAGCTGCAGTGAGAGGAGAGCAGACAAGGCATTCAGGAATACCAAGGCTGTGTTTTTTTAACCCCTTAGGTACCTGTTTTCAGATAAATTTCACATCAGAAAGCCTGCATGTGTAACATTTATTGAAGTTCTTCTAAGCTGCAGCAATTAAATAGATTGTTTAGGAAGATTAATAGACAGATTCAGTGCAGATTCAGGAGAAGGAGAGGCAGAAAATGCACATGTAAAGAGATGCTGGGGCTGCCTCCTTTATACTAACGCTGTCTCTGCAGGAGAAACTGTATCAACTCAGCCAGCAAATGTAACAACTCAGCCAGCACCGCCAGTTTAGTGCGGGAATTCCCCGACCTATTATCGCAAGTGTAAACATTTACCGGTATATGAATTAGCACACAAAAGTGTAAAATACCGATGCAGTGTTTTCCCTTCATGATTTTTTTTACCACAAATGTTTTATGATTAGAGCCCATTGGCTTCGATTCATAAAGCATTACCGCATGCGCTATCGCCCAAGAGGTAAATTACCGCATGGTATGTTGTTGATAGTGGATTCATAAAATTTAACGCATGTTTTACGCATGTTTTACCGCATGATAGTGCGGTAACAGTGTGGTAATAGTGCGGTAATGAAAACGTTGTTTGTGTCGGTAAACTGAATGAAGTGTATTCCTGAAAAAAAAAGGGGGAGGAAGGAAGCGATAAATAACATGTTGTTATTGCCAGCAAAGACCTGGCGAGTTTGCTCTACACAGCAGCATTTTAGGTGACAAATGGAGCCCTTTCAACTTAATGTTATGGAATTTTTAAGGATACAGAGGAGGAATATCACCCAGGCTTTTAGAAATCGTACAGAGTTAGATAATTTATAAGAATAATTATATATATTATACATTTCTAAAAATATATATAATAATATTTATATATATATATATGTATATATATATATATACATAATTTATAAAAAAAATAAGTCACATGTGTCTGAAACTTCCCACTTCTACCCAGCATGCACCTTGTCATTAGGAAGTCAGCGGCAAACTACTGCACTCAGCAAATTATACCGACAGCTTTCCGCACCTCACCGCACACTTACCGCACACTTACCGACTGCTATCGCACTCACCTCGCACTCAGAATTTTTTTTAGGAATTCACTGCAAAAACCCTCATTTACCGCTAGCGGTGATTTCCCACCCAACTCTGAACTACCGCACTCACTTTTATGAATCGAGGCCAATGTGGGCTGCACAACCGCTGTCTGGAACCTAGGCCTAATGTTAATTGACAGTAGTGTTGGGGGAACAGTGTTTGCCACTGTTCGGGTTCTGCAGAACATCACCCTGTTTGGGTGATGTTCGAGTTCGGCCGAACACCTGATGGTGTTCGGCCTTTTAAGTTCGGGTTCGCCCCGAACTACTAATTGGCCGCCGAACAGGGCCGAACAGGGGCCCTGTTCGGCCGAATACTGCCCACTGGCGAACTCAGGGGGCTATTCCGGGTGTCTGGAACCTCCCCCCTGCACTGAGCTGTGTATTCAGCCAGGGAAGCCCGCATAATATAAACAGCCTCATTCTCCCTCCCTTCTAACTTCTGGTGCCTCCCTCCAGCTAATAGAATGAGAGAGGCAGCCGAGCTTCCCTCACAACCCTCACAAGAAGATGCAGCCTGCAGTGAGAGAATGTTGATTATGGAGTCCTGGACTCTCCACAGCACAGAAGTGTCAGACATGATGAAATTAGAGTGCAGGCAAGCTGGTAAATATGCACAGCATGATGCAGAGCTTGCCTGGACTCAGGGTCTGTGGGCAAACATCTGTCTGGTCTCTCCCCATTGTTATAATGACTGCATGTGTGGATAAGGTGTGGATAACAAGCTGAAAAGTTTTTGACAGTCCCTGGACTCCAGGAGGGCTTCTTTCTGACTTGTGTGAGAGACTGACAGGGACAGGAGTCCGATTACAGGCAAGTAGCCTGTGTGATGTGGGACTGCAATACAGATAAGTTCTCTGCTCCATCTCAGGCTATTCTCAATTTCTCCACTCCTCTCTCTGGGCTAGTGCAACGCCAAAATGACAATAGCAATCGCTAGCAATTTGTGAGTGTGATTTTTTGAAGTGATTTTCAGAGCGATTTTTGAATTAATTGCTCAAAAACATGCTACATGCAGTATACCTGCGATTTTGAAAAAATCACAACGCTGCTGTGGGAACACCCACATAGGGTAACATTAGCCAAGCGCTTTTCAAATCACTGTTGATTTGAAAAACGCTCAGAAGCACTCTTGGTGTGCACCAGCCCTCCCTCATTCACCTTTGTTTCCCTCTTCCCCTAGAGCTGACTGTGTGTTCTTGTCTTACAGGAAAGCTAAATAAAAGTGCAATCCTGGTGAGGCAAAATATTATTATTTAGTATTTATGTAGCGCCGACATATTCCGCAGATGCATATATCCCTGCATCATATGGGTATCGCTTGCGCTATGTGACACTATGTAGCATATTCCACCGAATTGTCCAAACTAAGTCTATCTCCTGTTCCTCTCTTGGGGAGTTGTTCCAGCGCTGTACCCCGTTCACATTTGCTGCTACCAGAAGCCCTCAGAAACACTCGTGTCCTTGAGTACTTCCAAAGATAGGCAGCTCCGTAATACGCCAGCGCACTTTTGTGCATGGGCAGTATGGAGCCACCTGTATTCGGAAGCACTCGGGACATACGTGCTTCTGGACCTTTCAGGAACCCCCCCCTTAAAAATCCTGCGTTTGCCCCTGCTGCCCCCCTATGGGGTCGCAGGCATAAGGGGGGAGCATGCCCCAATCGCGGGGGGGGGGGTCGGAAATTCCCCCCACCCCCTCCGCTAGCGCTCTCCCCTCTGTCCGCTTCCCCATACAAAAGTTTCAGGAAGTACCGGTCCGGTGGTAGTGGGTGGCTGGCAGTGGGCGGCACTGTGAAGTGAGTGACTGAGGAGGAGGAGTCCGGAGAGTGACGCGTTGAGGGAGGCCGGGCAGCGGGCGGTTCAGCAGTAGTACGGTACTACGGTACGGAATTTCCGACCCCCCCCCCCCCCCCGCGATCGGGGCATGCTCCCCCCTTATGCCTGCGACCCCATAGGGCCCCCAAAAGCGGGATGTTCGGGGAGTTCGGGGTTCGGCCCGAACATGCCGAACATTGCGGCCATGTTCGGCGAGCTTTCCCGAACCCGAACATCCAGGTGTTCGCCCAACACTAATTGACAGCCACTTTTTTTTGGAGGGGGGGGGATTTTAAGTCCACACATCATCAATTAGTGTTCCCCTTTACAAAATAATGATGCTACATTCCTCATATACCCTAAACAAACGTTTTTAAAGCAATTTAAAGGCCACTTCCGTTTTTCTATCCGGATATCCGAATTTGCCCGGATATCCCAGATACTAGGGTTGGATATCCGATTCGGATTGGAAAATTTTGAACTCGGATATCCGACCCGGATCAGATAGTAGGGTATCCGATTGGATCCGGATTTTGAAAAGGTGTATCCGAGCAGCACTAAATATAGCCACACTTAACATTAGAAATGCTAAGAAAGATTTTCTCTTTTTTTTCTGTAGAAAAATCACAAAAATTAAAATGTGGACAGTGCAATACATATGCTATGTAAGTAGAACAAGTATTTATCTACTTATATATATATGTGTGGTTTTTTTCTGAGATAGTATGGCTGACAGCTCTTCTTTAATACCCAAATTAATTTTATCTCATTTTCTTCCCACTAATAGAGCTTTCTTTTGGTGGTCTCTGATCGCTGCTGCAATCTTTTTTTTATTATTAACAAAATGTTATTTTTTTTTAAATCCCTATTTCTTTTATTCCCCCCTCCCCCCTAAATTAGCCCTAGACTGCGATACATACACTACACATACACAGGCATCAGCCGTTGGGAGGAACAGTAAAGTGACAAGGCTGTCCACTGTACAGCATTGCGCTAGATCGCAGCGTTATACACATAAATATTTGGGTTTTTATTGTTTCTTTTAGCCTGCCAGCTCCGATCGCGGCTGGCAGGCTGATCCGCCGGCCCCGCTCTGTTTACTGCAGGGAACATATGCTCGAGCGAGCCCTCATTCCCTGCTAATCTCGCGAGGAGCGAGATGACGCCAATCAGCGTTAAGCAGACCTGAGAGCACCACTCTCTCACAGCTGATCAGAGTGAGGCGGTCGGGAGAAGGTGAAAGGGGAACTCCATATGTATATGAAAACTGGTAAAACCACGTCTGTTTCCTGAGTAATTATCAGCCAGTGCCACTTACATTTTATTCAGTGAGACATGGCTTATTTTCAGTATAGACATGGAGACCTAACAATCAGTTAACTGATATTAGCAATTCTAATTTTTGCTTGCCAACTATATATAGATACAATACACACTGCCATTTCCATGGGTGGGAGAGGGGGATTGGCATCTGAGTTGCAGTGGGAGAGCAGCACGGGTGCAGAAGGAGGAGAGGCGATGCCTATGCAGATAGAGTTTAGCAGAGTGAGAGGTAAGTAACTCACCATCCGTGACAGGGAGAGACACACACAATCTGGTTTCCTCTTCTGTGTCCTACTTTCCATAGCTGCATGATGTCATCAGGTGCCCTCTGCAACTAGCAGTTTACATGATGACTGACGCTGCTGCAGCTCTTGGAGTCCAAGAGCCACAAGAGGAAGATGATGTGTGTCCATCCTGTTGCTGGACGGTGAGTCATTTAACTCACGCTCCACTGCACCATGCAGGATGGGGAACTCTGGCTGCCAATACCGTGCTACCTCTGGCTACTTATACTGTGGAAGTCACCTAACTACTGATACTGGTGGGACATCTGGCTTGTTTGGGTGCCGCCATAGGCTGTAATGTGAATTAGGTCTATAACGGCACTCACTGAGTAATTTGGGCACCGACAAAAGCCAGAGCCCAAATTATGATAAAAACTGCACAAATAAGATGCCAGCGATAGCTGGACCCCAAATTACACGGGTGTGGGGCAACTGTTAAGTTATCAGCAGGGGAACAGTTTTTAATTTCAAGAGGATTATAGCTAGAGGCAGGGTGAGTCGTCTTTCACCTTCACAATGCGCCAAATTTGCCTGCGCCATTTTTAAATGTATGCCATCTGCCAACCTATACTTGAGAAGGGTATATCTAGCTACCTATACTAGGGGACATCTGACCAACTATACAGAAATTTGAATGTGTGTGTGTGTGGCACACATCCACTCCTGCCACTTCATGTTTTCCAGCATCCAGTCAAAGTCAGATATTGCTTATTGTTGCCTCCCTGGTTCCCAAGCTAATCATCCTTTCTCCCTTGCCCCTGTGCATGTGGCAAGATCCAGAGGGTGTCTTTTGTCAACTGAACTAATTGAGTGACTGGTAGCAGCATTGACTCACCCATCTGGTTGGTTTTGAAAGCAGTAGAAAAGGTTTTTTGGATTCTTATTGCTTAGAGTGGAGTGAGGAAAAGTTTTATTAATGTCCTTCATTTACCTGTACTGTATATTATTACCACACCTTGTATTAGAGTCCAGGTGGTTAATGGGGCAGATCCACTTCCCTAGAATGGTTGAACCTGACAGGCCTCAGTGTGACTCCCAGATCATAAATATGGAATTTTTGCTTGGCTGCTGAATGGTATAGGCAGAGTAGCGTCCCTTACCATAAATGGCAAAAACCTCATTGCTGGTGTAAGGGTCTAGTACAGAATGCAATTGCATGCAATCCATTTTGGAAGCGAATGCATAATTTTGCAAGCTAGTTGTTTTTAATGCTTCTAGTATCCCAGCTTGATGTGAGTTTGATGAGTGCAGAGGGTTAATAATTGTTTGTGTGTAAATTGATCACTCCACTCAGCACCAGCGTTTCCATTTAAAATCATGGCCCCTAAGCAGGGTGAGCATAGCCCCTCCTTTCTTGTTAATAAAGGGTACAGACTGGATCAGCGGGTATGCACAGCATGGGAAGATCTCTGCAGAAAGATAATGGTGTTACCAAATTTATACTGACACCATGGTACAAGAGCCTGCACAACACCAGGTTGTCTCAGTTGCTATGGCGAAGTTTAAACCCAGGTCTAGTAACCTGACATTTCTGAACGAGGCTGCCTTATTTTAATGGTTAGGCAGTATCCTCCCTACTCAACTACAGATTGTGCTGTACCTACTAAAAGCCCGTACTTACAACACGATTATTGCAGTGATTTTTCTAGTAACACGCAACATTTTCCATGACAAGCGATCTTTCGCAACATGCATCGATTACAACCCTCACAGCGGATCACCTTGTATAGATCCCCGGCGATCCCCAGCGAAAGTAGTGAAGTGCCACAACTGTTTGAACTCTCGTTCGTGCCACCCGTGTGCCGTCGTGTGTACTCTCAGTTGGAAGATAGATCGGCGAACACTCTATTGACAGGATGCGTCGCCGAGGGTTCCCCGATCCATCTCCCGGCTAGTATGTACCTTAAATCTCTGGAGTGAAATCAGGAGAGAGGCTCCACTTCTTCAGTTACCTACTAAGAATAACATAAGAAAATATAAGTAAACTACACTTATAAGAAAGGTCCCCTCAGCCCCCTAACACCCTCAGAGGTTTCTGGTATCTGCTATGCTGGTCACACCTGCAGGCACCGGGGAACAAATGGTCAGAAGAACAGGGGATTTGTTTACTTTTCTTCAAAGCTCTGTTGAGGTACACCAATAGACAGGTTAAAAGCTGTTGATAAAATCCAACAGGTAGCTTAAATAATATGTTACAGGCACGAGCAAACCCCACATTTCTATAAATCCAAGAATCCAAAAAAGAATCACACACCACTGTGGAGGTGCTGGACCAATAAGTGTTGCAGAAAAATTCAGAAGGTCCGCACACTCAAGTGAACCAAATTCCTGGTTTATTTAAACAACGTGACACAAGTCCACTCCATATACCCGTATATGGAGTGGACTTGTGTCACATTGTTTAAATAAACCAGGAATTTGGTTCACTTGAGTGTGCGGACTAGTGTTGGGCGAACACCTAGATGTTCGGGTTCGCGAACGTTCGCCGAACATCGCCGCGATGTTCGGGTGTTCGCGCCGAACTCCGAACATAATGGAAGTCAATGGGGACCCGAACTTTCGTGCTTTGTAAAGCTTCCTTACATGCTACATACCCCAAATTAGCAGGGTATGTGCACCTTGGGAGTGGGTACAAGAGGAAAAAAAATATTTGAAAAAGAGCATATAGTTTTTGAGAAAATTGATTGTAAAGTTTCAAAGGAAAAACTGTCTTTTAAATGTGGAAAATGTCATGTTTCTTTGCACAGGTAACATGCTTTTTGTCGCCATGCAGTCATAAATGTAATACAGAGAAGAGGTTCCAGGAAAAGGGACCGGTAACGCTAACCCAGCAGCAGCAGCACACGTGATGGAACAGGAGCAGGCGCAGGAGGAGAAGGCCATGCTTTTTGAGACACAACAACCCAGGCCTTGCATGAGGACAAGAAGCGTGCGGATAGCATGCTTTTTACCGCCATGCAGTCATAAATGTAATAAAGATAAGAGGTTCAATAAACAGGGACCGGGCGTCAACGCTAACCCAGCAGCAGCAGACGTGATGGAACAGGAGGAGGCGCAGGAGGAGAAGGCCACGCTTTCAGGTGCAACTCAGGCCTTGCATGAGGACAAAAAAACGTGTGCGCAAAGCAATGCAATGAGTAGTTTTCAGGACACGATGGGCTATTCGGAGGAGCTATTCCCACCCCCACAATCTTCTACCTGTGAAAGGTCAATGGAACAGCCACAAATGTTGTGCCCGGATTCACAACCTTTTTCTGTGGAAAATGCACCTCGCACTGAAATGCAAGGCGAGGCCGAGGATGAACATGACGTCAACAACTCAACATGACGCAAAATGGGGGCGGAACAGAAAGCTGCTTTCAATGTTTTAAAGGCCTTAATTGCCTCCGGTGGCCAGTTAGATGCATCATTCATCACACCCAAATCCCAGAGCAATGTGTGCAGGAATTTGAATCTCAGGAGGTGTACCGAGATCATCTGGACAAGTGACCAAGTGACAAGTGACAAAGTGACCAGTGACAAAATGACAAAGTGACAAAATGACAAAGTGACAAGTGACAAGTGACAAAATGACAAAGTGACAAGTGACAAAGTGAGAAGTGACAAGTGACAAAGTGACAAGTGACAAAATGACAAAGTGACAAGTGACAAAGTGAGAAGTGACCAGTGACAAAGTGACAACTGACAAAGTGACAAAATGACAAAGTGACAAAGTGACAAAGTGACCAGTGACAAAGTGACAACTGAGAGGTTGTTCTGGGGAGCTCCACTGCACTCAGTCGCATATGAGGAGAGGTCTCGTCGGGACTGCTGATCCTCCTCAGCTTGCTCAAAGCTGAGAGGGTTCCTGAAGATCCTCTGCTTGGAGTTCGCCGGGGTTCAGCTTGGTGTCGGGGTCGGCGGCGTCCTCCTCACTCCAACGTGGCAGATCTTCTGTTGAAGGAAAAAAAAAAAAACATTGTTAAAAGTCCAGTACCGCTTCTGAAGGACTCACCAAGAGATGCAGGAGCGCTTCAATCTAGCGCACCATCGCTCGCTGGGTGATGTCCCTGCCTACGCGCTGGAAGCCTACGCTGCACATGCTAGCACGCTTTTGCGCAGTGCCGAGGCGCATTCCAGCAGCTAGTAGCTACCAAGCTTCTGTGGATCTGATTGGGCCACCATGTTGGATCTCTGTCAAGTTCTCCAAAATTTTGAGCAATCCACGTTGCTTGTGACTGAGCAGTGACAACTCTACAGTCAGCATTACAATACCACTGCTGTGTTTACTGAAGAAATCAATGTTGAAGATGGAAACCGCTGGCATGATGCAAGTGGGGGATTCTGAAGATGAAAACGATCAGCGTGATGATACCAACATCAGGCAACCTGCCTCAGGAAACGCTGGTCCCAGCTATGACAAAGAACAGGACGAGGAACAGCTGGAGTTGGAGCAGGAATTGGATGCCCCCACTGCCGAGGGACAGAGCGGTGCACGTTGGACTTCCACAATTTAGCGGGAAAGGACAGCAGAAGAGGAAGAAAGTGATGCTGGTGACGAATATGGTGCATCACAACAATCACAACGCTTACAAGAACATGAAGACAGAGGAGTCTGGCAGGACTCTCTGCCACACATGGCTCAATTCATGCTAGACTGCATTGAACGCGGCCCGTGCATTATTCACTATTCATTATTATTCATTATTCTGGAATCTGGACAACACCAATTACTGGGTTTATACCCAGTTTATACAAACACAATGTTAAAAAACTGATTGAAGAAAGTGTCAGACAGGTCAAAAATGGAACAATTCCAGCAGGCCCTTGAGGATGGAGACTTTAGAGAGGAGATTGACATCCTCCTCCTTCTCTAGCCAGTTGTACGCCGACAGACTGACTTCAGCAAACCCAGGAGGACCAGGAGGGCAGCAAAGAACACAAGCTGCTGCTAGTGCCGAAAAGGGAATGGTATTGGCAGTGTCCTTGGAGTGGGAACATTTTCTGACACCCATGCAGCAGCCCACAGAACAGCAATCGGGCAGTTCCACGTCCTCCAACACCAATCGCCTGGAGAAGATGGTCAAGGTCCAGGACTACATGTCAGATGGCGTAGCTGTGTTGAACAATCCATCTGCAGACAGACGGTGAGTGTGACAGGCAGCACAGAAGGACCATGGCAACTCACTCATAGTACCACAGTTTGATAGTGCTGCCCAAAAAATTATATGGATCCGTGGACCCGGGCACTGCGGGCAGTACTGGGAAGTGGGAACGCAGATTTTAGTACCTAAACACACGATACAACATGTTTTCCGGGGTCGGACTCTGAGGCACATACAGATGGTCCCGATCATCATCCTCATCATACAACTCTTCTCCTGAGTCTGACCCACCCACCACCTCTGCCACCCCAACATCCCCAGACACAGACCCCTCATCGTCCTCAACATTAACTTGGGATGCTGGCCTGAGCCAGACCTCCTCCTCCACATCAGGCCCCATCATCTCCTCAATGGCAGCCCTCATTAATCGTTCTGGCGACGGACCGATGGACACAACATTCTCCTCCGGAGAGGGCTGCTGCTGACCACTGGCTGCTGGGGTGGATGTTATAGCTTGCGTGGGGCGTTGGCTGTTGCTGTTGTTGGGAGTGCTGCTCACAGCGGAGGTCTCTGAGGAACTCATGGTGAGCTCATATAGTGGTTGGCGGTGAGTGGAGTATTACTGATCCCAGCAATATACACACTGACTGGCAGAGTACGCAATGCTATATAGTCTGGCTGAGCGGTGTACACAGAGTGGCAGTACACACAATGCTATATAGTCTGGCTGAGCCGTGTACACAAAGTGGCAGTACACACAATGCTATATAGTCTGGCTGAGCAGTGTACACAGAGTGGCAGTACACACAATGCTATATAGTCTGGCTGAGCCGTGTACACAGAGTGGCAGTACACACAATGCTATATAGTCTGGCTGAGCCGTGTACACAGAGTGTCAGTAAACAATGCTATATATAGCGTGGCTGAGCGAGGTACACAGTGGCAGTACACACAATGCTATATAGTCTGGCTGAGCGGTGTACACAGAGTGTCAGTAAACAATGGTATATAGTCTGGCTGAGCGGTGTACACAGAGTGGCAGTAAACACAATGCTATATATAGCGTGGCTGAGCGAGGTGCACAGTGGCAGTACACACAATGCTATATAGTCAGGCTAAGCCGTGTACACAGAGTGTCAGAAAACACAATGCTATATATAGCGTGGCTGAGCGAGGTGCACAGTGGCAGTACACACAATGCTATATAGCCAGGCTAAGCCGTGTACACAGAGTGTCAGAAAACACAATGCTATATATAGCGTGGCTGAGCGAGGTACACAGTGGCAGTAAACAATGCTATATATATAGTGTGGCTGAGCGAGCGGTGTACTACTGTTTCCAGCAGCGACACACAATGACTGGGGGGGACCCTGGCTAGCGTGGCTGGAGAGCGAACTACCCTGCCTGCCTACCCAAAGCTAAACCCACAGAGAAATGGCGGAGATATGACGTGGTTCGGGTATTTATTTACCCGAACCACGTGACCGTTCGGCCAATCAGAGCGCGTTCGGGCCCGAACCACGTGACCCGTTCGGCCAATCACAGCGCTAGCCGAACGTTCGGGGAACGTTCGGCCATGCGCTCTTAGTTCGGCCATGTGGCCGAACGGTTTGGCCGAGCACCGTCAGGTGTTCGGCCGAACTCGAACATCACCCGAACAGGGTGATGTTCTGCAGAACCCGAACAGTGGCGAACACTGTTCGCCCATCACTAGTGCGGACCTTCTGAATTTTTCCACATTTCTATAACTCTAAGGAAAAACAACTGATATATAGCCCCTGGTACAGCCTTATTTAACACATTGGGCCATATACAATTCACTTTTTCACCTGAGTTTTCTCCTAGGTGATATTTTAAACTTGTCAATAAATTGCCCTTTAAACCACCAGAAAGCAAGAAAATACTTAAAATAATTTTGATAATACTATTTCACCATCTTTTTGGTACTTTTTTAGTTGAAAAGTGCTGAAAAGTAATTTTAAATCAGAGATGAAAAATTATCTCCTGGGAGAAAAGTCAGGTGAAAAAGTGAATTGCATATGGCCCATTGTCCTAATGAACCAACTCAATAAAACACTCAAAAGGTAATCTGAGGTTCAGAGTATAGATGGCCCGAACGGTTCGCCGGTGAACTTCCGGTAGTTCGCGATCGCGGAGAACCGCAAACTTTTCCGGAAGTTCGGTTCGCCCCATAGTGCACCATAGTGCATACCTTGGGGCCCCGGCCAGTGAGAGAGGTCTGGGGCCCCTAGCCATCGTGCGAACCAATCGTGTTTTTAAACGTGCACCATTAGGGTCAACTTTGACCCACTACATCACAGTCAGCAGGCACATTGTAGCCAATCAGGCTACACTCCCTCTTGGAACCACTCCCCCCTTATAAAAGGCAGGCCCGCCGGCCATTATACTCACTCGTGTGCCTGCAGTAAATAGAGAAAGGATAGCTGCTGCTGCAGTGCAGACTCTTTCATAGGGAAAGATTAGTTAGGCTCTTGTAGGCTTGTTAGCTTGCTCCTTGCTGATTCTTATTGCTAAAATAGCACCCCACAACAGCTCTTTTGAGAGCTAATCTTGTTCTTGTGATCTATTTTTTTTTTCTGTGTGTTCCACTGACACTTGTGTTGCATAGACTTCCTTGATAATCCATACTGTGTGTGTGCCACTGCCAGGCCCAGCACATTCAGTGACTACCTGTGTGTGTGTGTGACCGGTGCACATTGTAATACCCATTACTGCATATACCTACCTACCTGTTGTTCACAGTGCACCCACCCACCTACCTACGTGAGTTGAGCGCACACAGTGTCACTGTGCCTGTCCGCTACCTGTCTGTGTGTGACAGGTGCACATTGTAATACCCATCTGTACTGCAGCTGCAACAACAAAACAAAAGGCATGTGCACATTCCCCTTCGTGATCATTACCTTGCCGCGGTGAAGGGGCTTGCGTATCACAATGAAGCAATGACCGCCGGCTATATGAGTGTCTCCGGGGGTGGCACACCAAAGATAATGAGGTCGTTGCTTCATTGTGGACAGACTAAATTTGATCAGCTGGACAGTCACTGTTGTTCTATCATTGAGCTACCACAGCCCGGCGACCATATGGGCTTGAAAACCGCCATGGCCTGCACTCCCGCCATGGTGCGCACCAGTCCAGCACGGCCGTCACAACGCAAACAGCTGTTTGCGGTGCGTTACACAGTGAGTTTGGTGTGTCAGTGTGAAGCAGTACTCTAATTACACTCCCTGACTGATGTATACACATGCAAGATGTTTTAAAGCACTTAAGGCCTGCAATTTAGCATTCAATGTGATTTCTGCCCTTAAAACGCTGCTTTGCGTCAAATCCAGATTTTTCCCCAGGACTTTTGGAGTCTATCCCACTCATCCATGCAAAAACTCAGATGTTAGACCCCTTGAAACATCTTTTCCATCACTTTTCTGGCCAGCATAAATGTTTCTAGTTTTCCAAGTTCGCCTCCCCATTGAAGTCTATTGAGGTTCGCGAAAGTTTGCACGAACCGAACTTTCGGGGGAGGTTCCCGAACCCGGTACGCGAACCGAAAATCGGAGGTTCGGGCCATCTCTAGTACAGAGCAGTGTTTAGAGCAGTTGTGGATTCTTGATAGAAAGGTATGAAGAGACAGGTTTTCTGGGCCTTTTTTCAAACAATTAAGCCAGGCGCTAGGTGGTTTGTAGAAAAATTTATTGAGCACAGTATACAGAATTATTGTTACAGTATGTTTTTCAGTACAGAAAGGGTCAGTCAGAAAGTATCCAGAATATGATGTTGATATTTGATAGTAATCATACTTTTTCCCTTGGGATGCCCAGAGCAGGCTCGGACAGAGCCGCCGAACCACCGACGGTCCCATCGGTGGGCCCCGACCCGACTGCCCCTCCTCCTGACCTGGGGGCCCCTAGAAGGCGTGCGCTGCATGGGAGAGCCGGGGAGGGCAGCCCGACTGTTTTTTTTTTTTTTTTATGTCCCTTAAAAAAAACTATTTTCCCCGGGGGGCCCCCTCCTATCCTCCCCCTCCCTCACCTCGGAGGGCCCCCCTCCTGTTCCGAGCGGCGGCGGTTACAGCAAAGTTCCTGCGAGGTATAGCAGAAGATAGAGGTCCAGCTGCCTCCCGGGCTACGCTGTCTCCTCTATGCCGCTCGCACTGCTTCCTGGTTTAGTGCGAGCGGCATAGAGGAGACAGCGACTGGGAGGCAGCTGGACCTCTATCTTCTGCTATACCTCCCCGGAAGTTTGCTGTACCCGCCGGCCGCCGCTCGTAACAGGAGGGGGCCCTCCGAGAGTCCGAGGTGAGGGAGGGGGAGGATAGGAGGGGGCCCCCGGGGAAAATAGTTTTTTTTAAGGGAAAAAAAACAAAAAAAAAAACAGTCGGGCTGCCCTCCCCGCGGCTTGTAAGGAGGGGGGACACCCAGGTGAGGGGGAGCATAGGAGTCGGGGCCCCCACTGGCTACCCACCCGGCTACCTAACTGCCCACCCTCCCACCCGGCTACCTAACTGCCTACCCTCCCACCCGGCTACCTAACTGCCTACCCTCCCACCCTTCTGCCTACCCTCCCACCCGGCTACCTAACTGCCCACCCGGCTACCTAACTGCCTACCCTCCCACCCGGCTACCTATCTACCCACCCGGCTACCTAACTGGCTGCCCACCCGGCTACCTATCTACCCACCCAGCTACCTATCTGCCTACCCTCCCACCCGGCTGCCTAACTGCCCACCCGGCTACCTAACTGCCTACCCTCCCACCCGGCTACCCTTCTGCCTACCCTCCCACCCGGCTACCTAACTGCCCACCCGGCTACCTAACTGCCTACCCTCCCACCCGGCTACCTATCTGCCCACCCGGCTACCTATCTGCCCACCTGGATACCTATCTACCCACCCAGCTACCTATCTGCCCACCCGGCTACCTAACTGCCTACCCTCCCACCTGGCTACCTAACTGCCCACCCGGCTACCTATCTACCCACCCAGCTACCTATCTGCCTACCCTCCCACCCGGCTACCTATCTGCCCACCCGGCTACCTATCTACCCACCCGGCTACCTATCTACCCACCCAGCTACCTATCTGCCTACCCTCCCACCCGGCTACCTATCTGCCCACCCGGCTACCTATCTACCCACCCAGCTACCTATCTGCCTACCCTCCCACCCGGCTACCTAACTGCCTACCCTCCCACCCGGCTACCTATCTACCCACCCGGCTACCTAACTGGCTGCCCACCCGGCTACCTATCTACCCACCCAGCTACCTATCTGCCTACCCTCCCACCCGGCTACCTAACTGCCTACCCTCCCACCCGGCTACCTAACTGCCTACCCTCCCACCCGGCTACCCTTCTGCCTACCCTCCCACCCGGCTACCTAACTGCCCACCCGGCTACCTAACTGCCCACCCGGCTACCTATCTACCCACCCGGCTACCTATCTACCCACCCAGCTACCTATCTGCCTACCCTCCCACCCGGCTACCTATCTGCCCACCCGGCTACCTATCTACCCACCCAGCTACCTATCTGCCTACCCTCCCACCTGGCTACCTAACTGCCCACCCGGCTACCTAACTGCCCACCCAGCTACCTATCTGCCCACCTGGCTACCTAACTGCCTACCCTCCCACCCGGCTACATAACTGCCTACCCGGCTACCTATCTGCCTACCATGCCATGGGCGTCCCTACATAGGGCAAAATGGGGCATGCGCACTCCCCTGGCTAGCTGCTGCCCCCCCCTAGCTACCCGGACGTGGCTGGCCCGCCCGCCCTGGGGTGGCAGCGGAGAGAGAAAAGAAGCGGCAGGCACAGCGGCGCTGCCTGCCGCATCACTTAATTCTAAAGGGGGGAGCGAGAGAGGGGGAGCCCCAAGGTGAGGGAAGGGGGAGGGGGAAACGTCCTCCCTTCCCCACCGCTTCTCTTCTCTCTCCGCTGCCACTGAGGACACCTATAGATCTGGCTATTTAAACTGGGGACACCTATAGACCTGTCTATCTATACTGGGGGGCCCTGTCACTACCTAAACTAGGGGCTCCTGTCACTATATACACTGGGGGGGGGTCCCTGTCACTGCATACACTGGGGGGCTCCTGTCATACCTAAACTGGGGGTACCTGTCACTAACTGAACTGGGGGGGCGCCTGTCAATACCTGAACTGGGGGCACCTGTCACTACCTGAACTGGGGGGCACTGTCACTACCTAAACTGGGGGCTCCTGTCACTACATACCCTGGGGGGCACCTGTCACTACAAACACTGGGGGCTCCTGTCACTACATACCCTGGGGGGCACCTGTTACTACCTTAACTGGGGGGCACCTGTCACTACAAACACTGGGGGCTCCTGTCACTACCTAAACTGGGGGGTATCTGTCACTAACTAAACTGGGGGGCTCCTGTCGCTACCTAAACTTGGGGGTCCAGTCACTACCTAAGCTGGGAGGCTCCTGGTTCTACCTAAACTAGGGTGCACCTGTCACTACCTAAACTATCCAGGCCAGCCCAGCATCACCACCAGCCAACCAGCCCAGAATCACTGTCAAAAAGGCCACAGCATCACCACCAACAGTCAGGCCAACATTTACTTCAACCAGCCAAGTACAGCCCAGCATCACCGCCAGGCCGGCCACAGCATCACCGCCAGGCCTTTCAGCCCACACATCATCCCCAATCCAGCCAAAAACAGTATTGGCTGGCACAGCTGCCAGTAGAGGAGAATTCAGAAGCCAGGTGAGAGGTGTCTACCATATTAAGTGGGCATTCTGCCTATTTATGTGAAATGCTGTTTATTTATGTGCCTCATGACTGCTGAATTTGTCTTGTTGGGGGCCTCATGGTTACTGAATTTGTCTTGTTGGGGGCCTCATGGTTACTGAATGTCTTGTTGGGGGCCTCATGATTGCTGAATTTGTCTTGTTGGGGGCCTCAAGATTGCTGAATTTGTCATGTTGTCATATTTGTCATATCTAACCTATGCTGAGGGAAACTATTCTGGCTACCTATATTAGCCCACTGCCTTACTGTTACAGTTACATTACAATTACCCCCCACCCATGTGATGTCATGTCCACACCCATTTTTTTTGTCGCTGCGCGCTTTGCTTTTTTTTGGGGGGGGGGGGGGGGTGTTGGTAAATTATCCGCACCGGGTGTCAAACACCCTAGCTACGCCACTGGAGGGGGGCACAGCTTAGAAGGGGGGGAATTGGGCACAGAGCGGCGGGGAGGGGGGGAAGCGTCCCCCCCTCCCTCACCTAGGGCCCCCCCCCCTTCCGCGCACCCCCCTCCTCCAGAAGTGCAGCCAGCAGCGAGCGGAGAATAGCTACAGAGATGATGCTATCTCCGCTCCGAGTCCGCATGCCGCTGCCCTGCTGGTCTCTGACTGTAGTGTGTGACGCTGTCCAATCACGTTCTCGCAGTACTTCCTGCTAGAGCGTGATTGGACAGCGTCACTACAGGAGACAGAGACCAGCAGGGCAGCAGCGGCATGCGGAGCGGAGATAGCATCATCTGAAGCTGGTAAGCTATACTCCGCTCGCTGCTGGCTGCACTTCTCGAGGAGGGGGCTGCGCGGAAGGGGGGGCCCTAGGTGAGGGAGGGGGGGGAGGCTTCCCCGCTGATCTGTGCCCTCTGCCCCCCCTTCCAAGCTGGGGGGGACTTGCATTGTGTGGGGGTATCTCTGCCACCAACCTGATTGCATTGTGTGGGGGTATCTGCAGCCAACCTGATTGCATTGTGTGGGGGTATCTGCAGCCAAACTGATTGCATTTTGTGGGGGTATCTGCAGCCAAACTGATTGCATTTTGTGGGGGTATCTGCCGTCATCCTGATTGCATTTTGTGGGGGTATCTGCCGTCAACCTAATTGCATTTTGTGGGGGTATCTGCCGTTAACCTGATTGCATTGTGTGGGGGTATCTGCCGTTAACCTGATTGCATTGTGTGGGGGTATCTGCCGTCAACCTGATTGCATTTTGTGGGGGTATCTGCCACCAACCTGATTGCATTGTGTGGGGGTATCTGCCACCAACCTGATTGCATTGTGTGGGGGTATCTGCCGTCAACCTGATTGCATTTTGTGGGGGTATCTGCTGCAATTTGACTACTTGATGAATTATCATGAGGCATGTAACTACTTGAATATACAATGTATCTGGTCGGACCTAATCTCTGTGAATAACGCCGCTACTTATTTTGTGTTTTGTATTTTTTTTTTTTAAGTCTGCCCATGACTCATCATGACCACGCCGATGTTCCAGTGCGTGGTGACACCCATTTAGTTTCGCATTTAGACATATCCCTATTGGAGACTGTCCTCAGAATTGCTCACAATCTATTCCCTACCATAAAGTCATGCAAAATTTCTAAAGTACATGTGTATGTGAGCCCAAAATGGGGGGGGGGGGGAGGAGGAGGAGGAGAGGGGGGGGAGGGAGGAGGAGGAGGAGAGGGGGGTGGGCCCCAGGCTGAAACTTCCTTGGTGGGCCCTTGGTGTCCCAGTCCGACCCTGGCCCAGAGGTTAAATATAGGACTGCAGATCACTGTCTCAGACTATTGAGACCCAATTGCAATCCTAGATAAGAAGAAATCCCAATATTACCACAGAAAATGTCAAACCCAGTCACAGCCCAAGGCCTAATAGTGGTCCCAGTAATAGGACCAACTGTTTCTAAATGTGAAAAGGATCATTACTTATAGATGCTTTGCCCACGTGGCGTCTAAAGTAGAGTTGGGACAGGATTGATAACTTTTCCACTTGGATGGCCTTAATGGTGTCTGAACATTGCAGAATTATTGGGTAACAATGTACTCTAAATAATGGCCCAGATACTTTTTTTATTCATAAGGTGCCAACATTCCGTGGTGCTGTACAATGTAAGAAACAAGCATGGAGTACGAAAGAATACAAACAATGGTGTACACCAATATACAAAATACAGAATTAGTAATTACTGTGACAAAAGTAATATGATGAATAAAATGTATAACAAATTGCAAAACAAAAGATGAATAACAAATTCCAAGGCACTTGCAAATTTACAATCTAATGGAATAAGGGGGGGGGGGGGGGGGGGTGTCAAGAAGAGGGGTAGTATACAATATTTAGGTGTATATGTCCCAGCATATGTAGGCAGGGGTATATGTGCCCAGCATATGTAGGCAGGGGTATATGTGCCCAGCATATGTAGCCAGGGGGTATATGTGTCCAGCATATGTAGCCAGGGGGTATATGTGCCCAGCATATGTAGCCAGGGGGTATATGTGCCCAGTCTATGTAGTCAGGGGGTATATGTGCCCAGTCTATGTAGCCAGGGGGTATATGTGCCCAGTCTATGTAGCCAGGGGGTATATGTGCCCAGTCTATGTAGCCACGGGGTATATGTGCCCAGTCTATGTAGCCAGGGAGTATATGTGCCCAGTCTATGTAGCCAGGGGGTATATGTGCAAAGTCTATGTAGCCAGGGGGTATATGTGCCCAGTCTATGTAGCCAGGGGTATATGTGCCCAGTCTGTGTAGCCACGGGGTAAATGTGCCCAGTCTATGTAGCCACGGGGTATATGTGCCCAGTCTATGTAGCCACGGGGTATATGTGCTCAGTCTTTGTAGCCAGGGGGTATATGTGCCCAGTTTATGTAGCCAGAGGGTATATGTGCCCAATCTATGTAGCCAGGGGGTATATGTGCCCAGTCTATGTAGCCAGGGGTTAATGTGCCCAGTCTATGTAGCCAGGGGGTATATGTGCCCAGTCTATGTAGCCAGGGGGTATATGTGCCCAGTCTATGTAGCCAGGGGGTATATGTGCCCAGTCTATGTAGCCAGGGGGTATATGTGCCCAGTATATGTAGCCAGGGGGTATATGTGCCCAGTCTGTGTAGCCAGGGGGTATATGTGCCCAGTCTGTGTAGCCACAGGGTATATGTGCCCAGTCTATGTAGCCACGGGGTATATGTGCCCAGTCTATGTAGCCAGGGGGTATATGTGCCCAGTCTATGTAGCCAGGGGGTATATGTGCCCAGTCTATGTAGCCGGGGGGTATATGTGCCCAGTCTATGTAGCCAGGGGGTATATGTGCCCAGTCTATGTAGCCAGGGGGTATATGTGCCCAGTCTATGTAGCCAGGGGGTATATGTGCCCAGTCTATGTAGCCAGGGGGTATATGTGCCCAGTCTATGTAGCCAGGGGGTATATGTGCCCAGTCTATGTAGCCAGGGGGTATAGGGTCCCCGTTTAGGTAGTTAGTGACAGGAGCGCGCGACAGATGTGTTGTGGCAGGGGATTCCATAAGAGGGGTGAAGAACGTGATAAATCTTTTATCCGTGAATGCGAGGAGGTGATTCTAGAGAAGGACAAAAGAAGGTCGGGTACAGATCTGTGATTGTGGTATTTTCACATCTTGTCAATTAAACTCCTTTTATACTTCAAGCAAGCAAGAAAATACTAAAAATACATTTTTACAGTACTTTTTGACCTACTTTTTGAAACTTTTCAATTATAGAATACTGAAAATGTATTTTAAACAAATGATCTCCTTGGAGAAAACTTAAGGTGCTCATACATCTATCGACCAACAAACCATCCAATTCAATAAATATTATCGAATCGGGTGAAAATTCTATGCCAACAATTGCATGCCCGATCAAGGATGCAACCAATTTCAGGCCGAGCATGTTGATCGAACATGCTGCAAGATGTCTGGCCATCGTGGTCGGTCGGGTGCATGATGGTAATGAAGAAAAATATTGACATGAGCGATGAATGGGAAGAAATCCCAGCTTCTTTCCCCCCTAATGTCTAATGTGCCCCTCCCCCCCATATGGTACCCAGTGGAGTATATATTAGCTGTCTGTGTCATCCGCTGGCTCCGGACTCCGTGCTCTGTCCATACAGCCAGGAGCCAGCAGTGGACCCAGACAAGTAATGTAGACTGTACTGGGCACCGGGAGGGCACATTGGATATTGGGGGGACAGCGTCGGGCTGGGGGATAGGGCATCACAAGGCCGATTCCGGATCGATCTCAGCATGAAATTGATCAGGAATCGGCATGCAGTGTATGGGCATCTGTCAGATCTCTCTTTACCAGATTTGATCAGAGAGAGATTTGTCTCTTGGTCAAATCTGCCCATTATCCCTAGATGTATGGCTAGCTTTACAAAGAAAAAGTGAATTGAATAATGCCCTCATTCTCTTGCCTGAAGTGAAAACTCACCATGATCAGCTCTCAACACCATCTGCCGTGAGCAGCCTGCCCCAGAGACAGAAACTGACACCATCCAGTATCAGTATCCTCCCTAGGGGATCCAACTCACAGCAACAATGGCCAGAGAAGGAGCAACACATTACAATCCCTTGGCTTCCACAACGGGAGAACGTAATAATGGCGCCTATTAACCACTTCAGGACTCAGCCTTTACCCCCCTTAAGGACCAGCGCTGATTTCGAAGATCTGTGCTGGGTGGGCTCTACAGCCCCCAGAACAGATCAAATAACAGGCAGAGCGACCAGATCGCCCCCCTTTTTTCCCCACTAGCGGGGTGATGTACTGGGGGGGTCTGATCGCTCCTGCCTGCGTGTGGCTGGCGTAGGGGGGCACCTCAAAGCCCCCTCCACGGCAGGATTCCTCCTCTCCCTCTTCTCCCTCCCTTCCACGGAGATCGGAGGCTGCACAGGAACGGATCTGTCCTGTGCAGCCTCTAACAGGCTCCTGCCTGTCATGTGACAGCGATCCCCTGCCGCTGATTGGCCGGGGATTGCTGATCTAGTACAACGCTGCTACTGTTAGCAGCGTTGTAAAAATGTAAACAAAGCGGATTATTTCCGCTTGTGTTTACATTTAGCCTGCGAGCCGCAATCGGCAGCCCGCAGGCTATTCACAGAGCCCCCCGCCGTGAATTGACAGGAAGCAGCCGCTCGCGCGAGCGGCTGTTTCCTGATTAATTAGCCTGCAGCCGGCGACGCAGATGTGTGTCGCTGGTCCTGCAGCTACCACTTTGCCGACGCGCGTTATGAGTGGGCGGTCGGCAAGTGGTTAAAAAATCGCCCGATTCACATCAATGCAAATCTTTTCTCTATTGGCGCCACATAAATATATTGTTTGTAAAAGGGTGCCGTGTAAATATAAAACAGCTATATCACTTGTAATCTTTAACTTTCATTTCCATACCAAATTTATTGATTACATTAACCCATCATTTAACAAATAATCATTTCTAAAACTGTATAATTGTTTGTAAAACTGTTCCCTATCATTTTTCAGTAAAAAATCATTTACATTTCAGGCTTTTTGCACCATGAGCAGTGTCTCAATTCTCACCCATGTTACAAATTATCAATTTTCAACAAACTTACTTAAACTTATATACAAAAAATGGTTATTTTTACGTTTTGACTCCTCAATTATCATTTTTTTTTATACAATGGTAAATAAAACCATGGACATTCATATACTAACTTATGTTACACAAACAAAATGGGGTATTAAGGTTAGGTGCCCTTAAAGAGACACTGAAGCTAAAAAAAAATATGATATAGTGAATTGGTTGTGTACTATGAATAATTACTAGAAGATTAGCAGCAAAGAAAATATTCTCATACTTTTATTTTCAGGTATATAGTGTTTTTTCTAACATTGCATCATTCTATAATATGTGCAGATTACACAACACTCAGCATTCAAAATGATTCTTTCAGAGCAGTCTGTGAAGTAATGACCTCTCCTCTAGCAGAGAAAAAGTAAATAGTTCACTTACAGTTGAGATAATAAAAGTCAGATAACAGCCCTCTCCACGACTAACTTAGTCCGAGAGCTTAATGGCTTGTTTGCATAGAGATAACAACTGGAGTTTCTCAACTCTTCCTGTACTGGAAACAATTAGACTGATGTATCTGATCTTAATGTTTTATTTCTTAGCTGTACTACACATACAAATCATAATATCATAATTTTTGTTCCGCTTCAGTGTCTCTTTAAGGGGGGGTTAAGGTTAAGCACCACCTGGGAGGGTAACCAATGGTGCTCACCGCCAGGTCGTGATCACGCTTACGCGTGGATTCACGACCATTTTGATGCATTCCGCCTCGGACACGCTAAGCCGTAAATAGATTTTCAACCACGAAAATCTGCTTCGGCTACGCGTGAATGCGGACAGAAATCCGCATTCACGCTCGTGAAACCCGGTGCTGAAGTCGTGGTTTGCGGAAATGCGTCAAACTATGCGGAAGTGACACATTGCAGGCCAATCAGAGTGCCCCAGCCAGGCCCTAGCAACCAATCACAGGAGGGGAGCTATGCCCTCCCCTCCTGAATATAAAGCGGCGGCCATGATGGAAAAGCTCTGTCCTTGCTAGACTGTGGTGCTGAGAGGATTATCTCCAGGCCATTGTTGTTTGAGCAAGTGCATTTATTGTGTTAAAAACAAAGCGTTTTTTTTTGCTAACACTGCTCTTATACTGTACACAGTTAGCTAGTCAGTGAGTGATTGCTGTAGTTAGTTGTAGTCAGTGTAGTGTAGTGGGAGTGTGGGAGTCTAGTGATTATTTAACTGTGTGTAGTGCTGTGCAGGCAGGTTCAGTGCTGCAGTGTAGTGGGAGTGGGGATTATCTGTGTGTAGAGTGCAGGCAGGCAGGTTAGTGCAGCTGCAGTGTTCACTTGTATATTCCAGTGACAGTTATACACTTGTACTATTTGCAGGCAGCCAGTCACACCGCCGGCGCCGCCACTCTCTGCCAGCGCTGTTCATTCATTCTGTCAGTGACCTTGTGCCGTGCCCAGTGCCCACTGCTCGCTCGCTCGCTGGCATATGAGCATCTCATTACACAGTGTGACATCCTTGTGTGCCCACTGCATCCTTCAGTGACCTAGTTGTATATCCAGTGCCCACTGCTGTGCCCACTGCATCCTTCAGTGACCTTGTACTGTGGCCACTGCATCCTTCAGTGACCTAGTTGTATATCCAGTGGCCACTGCTGTGCCCACTGCATCCTTCAGTGACCTTGTACTGTGCCCACTGCATCCTTTAGTGACCTTGTACTGTGCCCACTGCATCCTTCAGTGACCTAGTTGTATATCCAGTGCCCACTGCTGTGCCCACTGCATCCTTCAGTGACCTTGTACTGTGGCCACTGCATCCTTCAGTGACCTAGTTGTATATCCAGTGCCCACTGCTGTGCCCACTGCATCCTTCAGTGACCTTGTACTGTGGCCACTGCATCCTTCAGTGACCTAGTTGTATATCCAGTGGCCACTGCTGTGCCCACTGCATCCTTCAGTGACCTTGTACTGTGCCCACTGCATCCTTCAGTGACCTTGTACTGTGCCCACTGCATCCTTCAGTGACCTAGTTGTATATCCAGTGCCCACTGCTGTGCCCACTGCATCCTTCAGTGACCTTGTACTGTGGCCACTGCATCCTTCAGTGACCTAGTTGTATATCCAGTGCCCACTGCTGTGCCCACTGCATCCTTCAGTGACCTTGTACTGTGGCCACTGCATCCTTCAGTGACCTAGTTGTATATCCAGTGCCCACTGCTGTGCCCACTGCATCCTTCAGTGACCTTGTACTGTGGCCACTGCATCCTTCAGTGACCTAGTTGTATATCCAGTGCCCACTGCTGTGCCCACTGCATCCTTCAGTGACCTTGTACTGTGCCCACTGCATCCTTCAGTGACCTTGTACTGTGCCCACTGCATCCTTCAGTGACCTAGTTGTATATCCAGTGCCCACTGCTGTGCCCACTGCATCCTTTAGTGACCTTGTACTGTGGCCACTGCATCCTTCAGTGACCTAGTTGTATATCCAGTGCCCACTGCTGTGCCCACTGCATCCTTCAGTAACCTTGTACTGTGGCCACTGCATCCTTCAGTGACCTAGTTGTATATCCAGTGCCCACTGCTGTGCCCACTGCATCCTTCAGTGACCTTGTACTGTGGCCACTGCATCCTTCAGTGACCTAGTTGTATATCCAGTGCCCACTGCTGTGCCCACTGCATCCTTCAGTGACCTTGTACTGTGCCCACTGCATCCTTCAGTGACTTTGTACTGTGGCCACTGCATCATTCAGTGACCTAGTTGTATATCCAGTGCCCACTGTTGTGCCCACTGCATCCTTCAGTGACCTTGTACTGTGGCCACTGCATCCTTCAGTGACCTAGTTGTATATCCAGTGCCCACTGCTGTGCCCACTGCATCCTTCAGTGACCTTGTACTGTGCCCACTGCATCCAGTGATTCATTACTAGCAACATGTCTGGCAGGGTTTCGCGGGGTGAGAGGAAAGGGAGTTCAATTGCCTCAGCCACTTCTGGGACTGCTCCACGTCCAGGGAGAGGACGCCCAGCTGTACGTGGTCGTGATGCAGCAGAAAGGGGGGCAGCAAAGCCTGGGCCGAGTCAGCGGACGCCATTGTCTAAATATTTTAAAGTTTCTGGTCCCCGTGTGGTGGTTGAGCAAATGGAACCTGACGTACTCATGGACATCATGACTTCCTCCCAGACCTCTACTGTGAGCACCACTCCAAGCAGTAGCAGCAGCAGCCAACATCCCACGCTTGTTGTGACATCCACCCCAGCACCCACTGGTCAGCAGCCCTCCCAGGATGACAGCGTTCTGTCCCTCAGTCCGGCATCTGGGAACCTGCTGATGCAAGAAGCTCAGGACTTACTGGGGACTGATGTGGCAGAGATTGAGATCGGGCCACAATCACAAGCGTTGTTGAGTTCTGGTGATGAAGAAGAGGGGTCTGTGTCTGGGGATGTAGGGACAGAAGAGGAGGCGGGGGAGTCAGAGGAAGAGCTGGATTATGATGATGCTGCTGATGATGACGACGTTGTGGACCCTAACTATGTGCAGCCTGCTGAGTCCGTGGAAGAATGGTCAGAGCAGGATGACGAGTCACCTCGGCCTAGGCAAGGATATCGCCATATGTCAGGCAGGGGCAGGGGTATCGGCAGCAGTGGGCGTGGAGGAAGTAGACAGGACACTGCTTCAGCCGGCACCACCACCATGCAACCCCCGGCAACTACTACCACACATTGCTCCTCTGCACCCTCTGCTAGTGGAGGCCGCAGTAAATTAAAGTCACCAGTGTGGGATTGCTTTGAGGAATGTACTGATGACAAAAGGTATGCGGTGTGCAGGTTATGCAGCAAAAGATTGAGCCGTGGGAAAAGTCTGAGCAAGATGGGTACATCATCCCTCCAGGGCCACCTGAGAAGCCGCCACTGCCGCGAGTATGCGGACTTTAAGAGGAAGCAGGCACTGCTGGCAGGGGTTCCTGAGAGCAGAAGGCCCACCAGCGCAGCAGCATCCTCCCTTCCTCAGGGTCGTAAATCCCCCACAGCAGCAGCAGTAGTAGCACGCAAGCGCTCTTCCACCTCGGCTGCTCAGGACACAGACATTGAGGCTGGCAGCCAGTGTTCGTCTCTCTCCTCTGTCTCCCCTGCATCCCAGCGTCGTCAGACCCTGCTGAGCGACACCTTTCAGGGTCTGACCAAGCCTCTGCCTCCAAGCCACAGGCGGATCCGCAAACTAAATGGCTTGCTGGCCCGGGCCATGGCATCACAGCTGCTTCCCTACTCCCTGGTGCAGGAGGGGAGCGCCATGCGGACGCTGCTCCAATTTGGCATCCCCGAGTGGCAAGTCCCCAGTCGCCACTATTTCAGCAGGAGCGCGATCCCAGCACTCCACAAGTTTGCGGTGGAAAACGTGGCCCGTTCCCTGGACTACTCTGTGGGCAAGCGGGTCCACGTGACCATGGACTCGTGGAGTAGCAGATTTGGGACAGGTCGCTACCTGTCCTTTACGGCCCACTGGGTGACACTGATGGAAGGGAGGGAGGACAAGAGCGCATCAGCCCAGCTAGTGGTGCCACCACGCGGGATCAGGGGGGATGCACGTCACGACACTCCCTCTGCACCCGGAAAGCAAGCCCGCCTCGGCAGCAGCAGCGCCAAGCCTTGGCACTGCCAAGCCCTTTTAAAATTGGTGACCCTGGGGAAGGAGAGGCTTCTGGCCACCAACGTCCTGGCTGCCCTCAGGAAGCAGGAGCGGAGGTGGCTGACCCCCAGAGGCCTGGAAGTGGGGTATGTGGCAGCCGATAACGGGGCCAACCTGGTGGCAGCAGTGCAGCAGGGAAACCTCCAGCACATCCCCTGCTTGGCCCACGTGCTCAATCTTGTGGTGCAGCGCTTCTTGCGCACCTACCAGGGGATGAGCGAGCTGCTGCAGGATGCCCGGGCGGTGGTACGCTTTTTCCGCTTGTCAGCCACTGCCTCTGCACTCTTGTCCACCTTACAGCAGCAGTATGGAAGGCCACAACACCGGCTGATCATCGTCATGCCAGTTCGCTGGAATTCGACTCTGGCCATGTTGGAGCGGCTGTGTCAGCACAGGCTGGCTGTTAGGGCCTACATGCTAGACCCAAGTGTCCCCAGCAACCAGCAAGTCCCCATGATTACTGCCACTCAGTGGACACTGATGCAGCAAGTATGCCTGGTGCTGAGTCCCTTCCTGGAGGCAACCAAGATGGTCAGTGAGGAGCGGGCCTCTGTGTGCCAGTGGGTGCCCTTGGTTTGTCTACTGGAGCAGGCAATGAACAATTTAATTGAGCGTGGGGATGAAGCCCTGAGGCAGTTGGAAGAACAGGAGCAGATGACAGCACAGTCCAGCTCAGAGGAGGGCTCAGAGCAGGTAGTGGAAGAGTTGGAGGTCCCTAACCTGAATGAGGAGGAGGAGCAGAGTGCAGCAGGCGTTGTACGTGGATGGCGGTTTGAGGAGGACAACGACATGGCACAGGAAGAGGACAGGCATGCGTTATGGGACAATGGCGAGGACGAGGAAGATCTTGCTGGCAGGGCCCACTTGTTTCCCATGGCTGTGCACATGTTGCGCTGCCTTCGCAGGGACCCCCGGGTGATCCAGATGCATTCAAGGGAGGACATCTGGATTACCTTGATGCTTGATCCCCGTCTGAAGGGGAAGCTGGGAGACTTAATGACGCCATCCACCACCGAGCAACGCACAAGGGAGTTGAAGGAGGCCCTTGTGCGCAGACTACTGGAAGCATTCCCCCAGCCTTCCACCCTCACTGTAACTGCTCTGCCAAGCCAGCAAGAGGTGCCTGCCATTGCCACTAGCAGCACAACAACAACCACCAGCAGCAGCAGCAGCAACTGGCGCCCCGGAGACCTGAAGAGCCTAAGCAAGAGCCTGTATGCAGTGCAGCAGCCCAGAACAGAGGTGCCCGCCACAGCATCCACCACCAACCAGCACAAGCAACGACTGACCACCATGGTGTCTGACTATATGGGGGTCATCCAGCGGGCTCAATGACACCGACAGCCCCGTGGACCCCTTGGAGTACTGGGTCAAGAGACTGGACATCTGGAGCGAGCTTTCCCAGTACGCCCTGGAACTCCTATCCTGCCCTCCTTCCAGTGTCCTCTCAGAGAGATGCTTTAGTGCGGCCGGTGGCGTGGTCACAGAGAAGCGCTCTCGGCTCTCCCACGCCTCTGTGGACAAACTCACCTTCCTGAAAATCAACCAGGCTTGGGTGGAAGGTGAGTTCCTGGCCCCTATTGTCGGACACAGGGGGACATGAAGTGGCTGCTGCATGTGCTGTTGTTAACTATGCCTGCCTTTATAAAGACATTTACTACCTGCCTAGTGCCTACCTTGGTTAATTTTTTGGTGTTATGGTACTACTACCAGTAAGTTGCCATGGTCCTCCTTCTGAGCTGCTGAACTGACCGCCCGCTTTGTCCTCCTGACTCAGTCGCTTCTACACTCTGCGTTCACACTGCCCGGGTCACCGGGTGCATTTAATTTTTTGGCCAGCACTATGATGCTGTGCTACTACTACTGTGCTGCTGCTGCTGAACTGACCGCCCGCTTTGTCCTCCTGACTCAGTCGCTACTACACTCTGCGTTCACACTGCCCGGGTCACCGGGTGCATTTAATTTTTTGGCCAGCACTATGACGCTGTGCTACTACTACTGTGCTGCTGCTGCTGAACTGACCGCCCGCTTTGTCCTCCTGACTCAGTCGCTACTACACTCTGCATTCACACTGCCCGGGTCGCCGGGTGCATTTAATTTTTTGGCCAGCACTATGACGCTGTGCTACTACTACTGTGCTGCTGCTGCTGAACTGACCACCCGCTTTGTCCTCCTGACTCAGTCGCTACTACACTCTGCGTTCACACTGCCTGGGTCGCCGGGTGCATTTAATTTTTTGGCCAGCACTATGACGCTGTGCTACTACTACTGTGCTGCTGCTGCTGAACTGACCGCCCGCTTTGTCCTCCTGACTCAGTCGCTACTACACTCTGCGTTCACACTGCCCGGGTCACCGGGTGCATTTAATTTTTTGGCCAGCACTATGACGCTGTGCTGCTACTACTACCACCAGTATGTTGCCGTGGTCCTTCTGTGCTGCTGAACTGACCGCCCGCATAGTCCTTCTCCTGACTCAGTCGCTACCACCACTGCACTCTGCGTTCACACTGCCCGTGTCCACTGACAACTCTGCTGCGATGTCATTGCTAATTGCTGCAAAAAAAAAAAAAAAAAATTTACAAAAACCTCTCTGGAGCCTTTTTGCCGTCAGCCACTCATCCTCCTCCAGCGGTACCTTCGCCGCCAAGTGCCATTGGAACTCGCCTTCACCTCTTTGACTGCTTAACGCGTATATCCCTTTTTAAAACCACTTATTACCAATTAATAGCCCCATTTAAAGTGTTGATTTCACTTTAAAATCCATTTTCTCTAGAAAAAAAAAAATTTTTGGAATTTTTTATGTTGAAGTTATGTTGCCCCTTATCACCTCGATAATCCATGCTATTTGGGGGACTGTAGCATGTATGGGGGCTTTGTTATTAAGGTTAAAAGAAAATCCGCCTCCGGGCGTGATTCCACGCGTGATTACGCCATTCACGGGAAAAAATCCGCGTGGTTGCGTGGACGCGGACGAAAATCCGCATGCGGCGGGGCCGAATGCGGATTTTTTTTTGCAACCACGCGGATTGCCGAATTCGTGGATGAGGCACATCCCTGCATACCATAAAGATTGCATAAGAAAAATATGTTGTTTTATAATTCAAACCACACTGCTCCTTTCTATCCTGGTTCATTTTCCTTCATAGTAACATTTTAAAATTAGTAATATATCAAATTAAAGGTTGGGAATAAAGTTTAGAGTCAATCAAACACATTTTTAGTATAGAAATATATATATTTACATAGAAAGAGGGACAAAGTCCTGAAAGAGGGACAAATGAGGAGGAAAGAGGGACAGAGGGACAGGGCTCCCGAAAAAGGGACTGTCGCTCCGAAAAAGGGACAGTTGGGAGCTATGCAGTAGTGTAGTGAAGGTGTTTCCACTCAAAAATGCTGGGTTTCAGAGTGTGATAATGCACTTGCTTAGCTAAACAGCACTGGAGTGTCTCTCAGTGTGCAGTCACAAGCAAGGACGATTTTTCAACATGGCCCCCTCCTTATATACAGGAGGGACTGGCCAAGGTTCCCCTCTGTGATTGTTTGCTTGGGCTTAGGCTGGGAGCCCTCTGATGACATCATGGACGTCATCTCCATGGTTACAGTATCTCAAGATTCGGATATCCGCATTGCCTGCCAACTATCCGCAGTTTGCTATCCAGATTTGGGCCCAGGTATCCGGAATCCGAATCCAGTCGGATAGTTGAAAAAAGTTTGGATATCTGAGTTGCCTGGATATCCAGAATGTGGATGAGCAGCACTGCCATGGATCATGTGGTGCTGATGTATCTCAGGCTGGCGATCTGGCTATCCCAGCCTGCATGGGTGACAAGTGGTTAGAGGCTCAGGAGACGGCACCCAACAGCATATTTTTTTTTTACCGTTTTAATAGCCAAATCACAGCTACATTTGCCAGGGATCTTATACAGCAACATTGCGGCTGTATAGCAATCCCTGGCCAAAGCAATGCCAGTTTCACCGGGTCTCCAGGTGGTCATTACGTACTGTGTACTGACAGCCTGGAATTTACAATACGGTACAATACCCTACTGCTACTACTATGCTTGAAGATACCGCAATGTACCGCACTTTCCTGGAACTAAAGAAAGACCTGAAGAAACTTGCACAACTGGACAGCGACATCTTTTTCTTGACTACATGCAAAAAGGAAAAAGTTGCATGTATATAAGCTGTCTATGCCACCAGTTTGCAAACTAACAGGATATAAGCCAGATGAAGGCTGCAAGGCCGAAAGCTTGCTTATTTTTATTCATTTTTAGTTAGCCAATAAATGGTATCATCCTGGTTTAAAACTTCTCTCTCCTGGAATTTAAATTCTGTCATGAAATTCACTGCTCTTTCTTTTGATACATGTAAATTTACACTACTAATAGGATGATACACTAGCTGTCATTTAACTGCATTTAAAAAAAAACGTTTTTTTAAACTACAATTTCTTTTTGGAAAAAATCTAATTTTCCCACTGTTCCTCACTTAATATACCCTAGAAATTTGTCGATTCTAGCATTTGCAGTTAACCTCTATAGTCAGCAGCCATTGACAGTTCTTAAAAAAACAAACGAAGGAAACCTAGTGTTGCTTTAGGTTCCCTTTAAGCCCAGTGCACGTGGCATCCAAGATTCCCTCCCAAAAAACAGATCAAATTCAAACTTTTATTCCACAGACCACAGGACAGTTTTCCACATCAGCTGAGTCATCTTAAGTGAGAAGTTAATTTTGTAGAGATTTTGTCTGGATATTTTTACTTTTCAGTAATTAAGCGCACAGCGTTTAGATTAAGATCTGATCCTAAATTACAGGTATTATTATATTTATGAATTTATTGTTATTCCTTATTTATATGACTGATGTTTTGCCAAAATTCTAGAGTACGAACTATAATTACTCACAAGACATGATCTATTTTTCTCTAGTCACTCCAGATCAAAGTACCGCCTGTACAACCAACTGTGAAACCCAACCTGCAGGTAAGTCAAATGCTGTGAAATGACCTTCATTTACCATCTTTAATTAGCAAGCTCTGAGCATTGTTTAGTAGTGTTGGTGTTCAAATTCAGCACACAGAACAAGCGGACGGGGTCAGAGGGAGTTCACTTACTTGCACTTCACAGCGTGTTTCATGGAAGTAGGAAGCATCGGAGTCACGTGAAACGCGTTGTGAGGTGCAAAGAAGTGAACTCCCCCTAAACTCCTTATGATTCAATGGTTCAGTCTTAAAGGACAACCATCAATGCTTACATTCATACTGCTAGTTGGTGTCTTGCAAAAGATCACATACATTCATATATAAGCTTTTATTTCTCCCCTTTATCACTTTAAAATTAACCTTTAAACAGTTTCACTTGCTCACTGAGGATCAGGATTATCACACAATAAAAGGGGTTGATTTGGGTCTGCATAGTTCACTGGAGTCATGGGCAAGGCCAGACTTATACTTTTTTTTGCTGCAGGCCAAGTTTCCTTTTCCATTAACCTATTTGTAGCCTCCTCTTCCATGTGTAGCCATCCCCTTGGGTAGCAGCCCCCCAAGACCCCGGCCTTTGTGGCCTTTCCAGAAATCTGGCCCTGTTCATGACATTTCTATATGTCTTTTCACTGAAGTTCTTTTGCAGTATTACACTGAAGTCTCTCCACATCACATTAGCTAAATTATGAAAGAGTACAAAAAGTGCAGTGATGTGTGATTTATGATCCTTCTCCTGGAGATTTCATTTTAACCCTTTGTGGAAATGGATAAGGTGTATATCAGTACCCCTAAACTCATTTCATCTTGGGAGGGGGCAGGAATCTGGGGGTCCTCTTCTTAAAGGGAACTCTCAGATGCCACCTTGATCCCCACCTCTTCCTTGGCACTGGAGTTGGGAAAGAGCTCCTTGCCCATGAAGTGGACAAGGGCTCTGGGAGAGAGGGGGAGGCTTGGCCACCCTTTTTGTCCAGTGTCCCCCTCCCCCCCATACCTTGGATCATGTGGTGCTGGTGTAGCTCAGGCTGGCGCTCTGGCTATCCCAGCCTGCAGGGGTGACAAGTGGTTAAAGAGGCTCAGGAGAGGGGACCCCACAGCATATTTTTTTATTTAACTTTTCAATGGCCAAATCACAGCAATTTGCCAGGGATCCTCATACAGCAACACTGTGGCTGTATAGCAATCCCTGGCCAAAGCAATGCCAGTTTCACCGGGTCTCCTAGTGGTCAATATACACTGTGTACTGACAACTTGGAAACTCTGTCATGAAATTCACTGCTCTTTCTTTTGATACATGTAACTGATATGATGATACACTAACTGCATATAAAAAAAAAACGTTTTTTCTATCGTAACTTTAAATTTTCTCAAAAACTACTATGTCTTTTTGGAAAGAAAACAAATTTTCCCACTGCTCCAGTCCCCACTTAACATACCCTACAAATTTGGCGATTCTAGCATGTATGGGTGCTTTGTAGTTAACCACTGTAGTCAGCAGCCATTGACAGTTCTTAAAAAAAAAAAAAAAAACATTAAAAAGCATTTGTGTTAAATACATATTTGTTGCTTACTATTTTGCTATTGACTCCCCTCCACCATGCCACTGTCTGGGTATTGGACACTTTGCAGCCACAATTTCTTTTAAAAAGGTGATGCCCTGAAAGTTTGACTGCTATTTAAGTAAATGGGTCTCGCCGCAAACATGTGAATCGCACATTTTTGTGTCTCTTTTGTGATGTTCGTCCTTCAATAGCTGTTAGGTCCTGCTTGCTGCAGTCTACACCCACTCCCTGCATCTATATGTCCTCTATTCTGGAGTTTTAGTAAATTTGTTTTTGAGTATTCAATGCACAAGCTTCATCCTCCCCCAAAATCTATTTTGTGGTTATCTACACTGTGAGTACGGATTATACCCTAGTTTGGGAAAAGCAATGTAGTTTGTCAACCAAACTTTGTAACCATCTTTAAAGAAAAGAACATACAGTTAAAATGCAGTCTGTAAATCAAACAGTATATTCTATAACAGTATGTCAAGAGATCATTATGTAGTTATTTAACTGGTTTTACTGCTAGTTACCTGCTGTTAGAATGAGCCTAAAGTCAAAGCAGCGATTAGCAAGACCTCGGAGCCATTTATAGCTTATATATTAGTAAGATAATAAATCTAAAAACTATAATCGGCACATTATAAGTCTGAAAAAAACAAAGTTAATACCAAAAGTGATGTATTTCTAATAGAATAAGGTTGAAACCGATATTTAGGCACTATACGTATGAAAACGAATTTTAAAATGATAAAATAGGTGTAAACAAAAATTTACTTGTTACAGTGCTGAAAACAAAATTTTTAAACGAAAAAATAAGTAAAACCTCCTGAAAGCGAAATTTAAAAATGAAAAAATAGGTAAAACACAAAGTCAAAACGAATTTGTAAACGATATTTTTAATAAACCTTATTCTGTAAACGAAAACTTTTGTTAACACAATCCCTGCAACCGCTATTTCTCGGGCGCCTAAATTTCCTGTCGGGCGCCCAATAGCCGATATTTTGCATTGCAGTCTATGACGGTGTCCTTTTTGTCCATTAGCCATAAGCGCCCTTTTTCACTGCTTCCATCAGGTTCACCAGTCACCACCTAATTAACATTGCATAACCTGTACAACCAGCTGACAGTCCTCTAACCTGGGAGCTTCTGGAGATCTCTTTTGACCTATGTAAAATTACAGTTTAAAGGGAGTCTGAAGCCATAAAACAAAAAAACACATACCAAAAAAACGCATACCTAAGGAGAGGGAAGGCTCTGGGTCCTATAGCAGAGTTCCCCAACCCTGTCCTCAAGGCCCACCAACAGTGCATGTTTTTCAGAAAACAACAAACATGCACAGATGAGGTAATTACTGTCTCAGCAGAGCTGATTAACTACCTGTGTGGATTTCCACAAAACATGCACTGTTGGTGGTCCTTGAGGACAGGGTTGGGGAACTCTGCAGCAGCTCTATAGTATAGAGCCTTCCCACTCCTCTCGCGGCCCTCAAGTTTCAGGGCAGGCTCCCCCTTTAACAGTCTCCGATGGAGACTGCTCTCTGCTGCTGCGGGAGGCTTTGGCAGTCTTCAGGAGCCCCAGTGCTCCCGAAGATGGGCCGCTCCATACAGCGCATGCTCACGAAGACTGCCAAAGCCTCCCATAGCGGGAATTTGAACAGGGGATCCTGCGTTGGAAGGAACGGAGGAACAGGAAGGCTCTATAGGACCCAGAGCCTTCTCATTTCTTAGGTGAGTGTCTATTTGTTTTGGGGGGGGGGGGGGGGGGGTTGGGGGTCCCATGGCTTCAGAATCACTTTAAACCCTTCTGTACAACAATGTATACTGACCTTTAAGCCTAAGCAATTAATATCCCACTGAAACTGTAGTGTTTTCTTTTTTTCTGTTTCATACGAAAAGCGCGCCTCAACTAATTAGAATATGGAGGCTGACATATGTATTTCCTATTAAACATTGCAAATTGCCTGACTATTTTGTCTATCCTCTGCCTCCAATTCCTTTAGCCACAGACTCTGAACAAGCATGCCAATCAGTTATTTCTGACTGAAGTTTGACATAGTTAGCTGCATTTTTGTTTAAAGAGACTCCGTAACAAAAATTACATCCTGTTTTTTATCATCCTACAAGTTTCAAAAGCAATTCTAATGTGTTCTGGCTTACTGCTGCACTTTCTACCATCACAGTCTCTGTAATAAATCAATGTATCTTTCCCCTGTCAGACTTGTCAGCCTGTGTCTGGAAGGCTGCCAAGTTCGTCAGTGTTGTGGTTCTTCTATGAACTCCCCCTTCCAGGCCCCTCTGTGCACACTGCCTGTGTATTACTTAGATTAGGGCAGCTTCTCTCTTTTCTCTTATCTATTACAAGCTGGATAAATCGTCCTCTGAGCTGGCTGGGCTTTCACATACTGAGGAATTACAAACAAGGGCAAAGCTGTTTGCAGGAAGAAAAGAGCAGCCTGAAACTTCAGTGCATGGGGGAAAGAAACACACAAATGATCTCTTGAGATTCAAAAGGAATGCTGTATACAGCCTGCTTATGTATGGATGTATTTTCTATGTGTGGACATACTATACATCAACCTACTACCTGTTTTGGTGGCCATTTTGTTTGTTTATAAACAAACTTTTTAAAACTGTTTTTAACCACTTTTAATGCGGCGGGGAGCGGCAAAATTGTGACAGAGGGTAATAGGAGATGTCCCCTAACGCACTGGTATGTTTACTTTTGTGCGATTTTAACAATACAGATTCTCTTTAAGCCAAAGAAATCAGCAGCACTGCCAGGCAACTGGTATTGTTTAAAAGGATATAAATGTGGCAGCCTCCAAATCCTTCTCAGTTCAGGTGTAAGTTTTCTATTACTGTAGGTGATATTTTCACACCTTATCAATAAAATGCCAATGAGCTACCAGTAAGCAAGAAAATGTTATGAATAATTATGACAGCATTTTTTCACCTACTTTTTGGTACTATAACAATTGCAGAGTGCTGAAAAGTTATTTTACACAGAAGATGAAAAATGATCTCCTCAGAGGAAACTAAGCAGAAAAAGTGAATGGAATAAGGGCCATAATGTGCCAAATGTTTTTTTAATGGTTGACAGGTCTGGACTTAGCCATGTTGTTGTAACTCATGCAGAATGCGGTTTGACATTGTTTTGATGGAAAAAGAAGCAAGGTGTTTCCTAAAAAGTAGAAATCTGAATGGAAATCTGAATCTGTCACCTACCGCCAACCCCCACCTTCCCCACCACCAGCAAAAAGCATTCTGTCCAACACTCTGACTAGCAATCATTGGTTTGAATGGGCTTATTTCAGTTATGTTGCTCTGATTCCCATTCAGCCAAGAATCAGAGGATGCTCTGTCTGCTCAATAATTCTTGCAATTTACGCACCTGCCCGAATGTGCACAGCAGCGGATAGTGTTCTGGGCATGCATACTTGAGAAATGATGCTGATGTATGTACTTGTCAAGAATGCATAACCCTATACTGGCCTTGGTTGCTGTGTACATCTGGGCAGGAGCGGAAAATTACAGGGAGCGCAAGTCGCAAGTGGCCAGAGCATGCGCTGCTTCTTTGTCCTCTGTGCGACTGGCTTCAGAGAAACCCATCCAAAACAGAGAACAGGTATGTAGCAAACATCCTGTCAAGACCCACTTTGGATGTTTGGGTGTAATTAGAGCAGACCTGAACTCAGAACTTCCTCTCTGCTCTAAAAGATACACAACAACACAATAACCTTCAAAGAAAAACATTTCTTTGTTACAGCTGATACAAATCCTGCAATAAATCGGCAGTGTCTACTTCCTGCTTTCATGGAAGAAGACATACTGTTAACATCCTGTGCTTTCAAATGAGCTTAGATGTTGTGGCAGTCAGGTGACACAGGGGAGAGATCAAATTACATCATATTAATCAATTACTTCAGATTAGACACAGAGGAGGGGAATTAGACAGGCTCTCTAAAAACATACAAGGTGGATTTTTCTGTTTTCCTTCTGTCCTGTGCAAGAGTTCAGCTCCACTTTAAAGCATCTGAATGACATTTATTTATATCTGATGAAAAATCTATGTATCTCTTTTGAATGTTGAATGTACATATGGTTGTGTGCTCTAACATATTGACAGTATACAAGAACAAAGTCTGAAGAAGGTTTATAAGCAGAAAGATTACATTTTTCTTTTTAAGCCAATAAATGGTATCATTCTGATTCAAAACTCTCTGCTTTTGCTGATGGCTAAGATGGTACAATGCTCTACTGCTACAGGAAAGCAGGATGCCAAACCATACACACTAGCATAGAGGTAGTAACAGCTCAGGTGACAGTTTAGCAATGAAAGGGTAGCAAACAGCATTTTTATTCCTGCAGTTCTCATAGATGGTAGAAACTGAAGGACAGAAAATGGCTGCTGGCTAGGAAGAAAAAACCTAAAGCCATAAATTTAGGTAGAGATAAGAAAGTGTAATTTACAGCTGCTGGGGTCAGTCTGACAGCAGTAAAGGAGAAGGTGAAGAAACTAGCAGAGCTCACTGATGTTTGTGAATGCCTGCATTAAAACTCAGCGGAACTTAGTTCTATCTGCTTTGTAATGTAAATATGTAAATCCCTGATATTTCTCACATCCCACCAGGAATTGTGAGAGAGAAGCAGGGATTGGGGAACTCTGGAATTCAGCTATTAGTGCAGAGCAGGGCGCTGGCTGGCTGCGCTGCAGGACCAGAAGAGATGATTTACTTTGACATATGACCTCTTCTCTCTTTAAGTCCTGCCGCCCTTCTTATCTTATCAGATTTAACGCCCTAGGCCATGGCCTTTGTGGCTTTCCCAGAAATCCGGCCCTGACGGTATTCCAACAGCTTGATTCCCTAACCGGCACTAAGCTGGTTAGTGAGCCTTAAGAGGTAGTGTGCCAAACCACATCGCGCACAGCCCAGCACGCAGTGCGCGCAGCGCAGTGTGCCGGTAATAGTGTGCCGTTGCACCTGCTGCACTGTAAATGGCGCGCTAAAAACGGCGCTTTGGATGCGCCCAAAACATTGCATCAATGCACTGCTTCAGGCGCACCCGATGCTCTATTTTCGGCGCACCATTTACAGTGCAGCGGGTGCGACGTAATCGTCGCACCGCGCACTATTACCAGCGCACCACGCTGTGCGCACTGTGCGCGGGGCTGTGCGTGATGTAGCTTTGTGCGACTTTTAGTGCGTGTATTTAAGTGGCTTTTCACTCCGGCGCTAACACTTAGCGCCGGTCAGTGAATCAAGCCCCATGTCAGCTGAGTCATCTTAAACTGAGAAGGATATGGCTTTTTCCCTTTAAAATAATACCAGTTAGCTGACTCTCCTGCTGATCCTGTGTCTCTAATACTTTCATCCACAGCCCCTGAACAAGCATGCAGATCAGGTGCGCTGACTGAAGTCAGACTGGATTAGCTGCATGCTTGTTTCAGGTCTGTGATTCAGCCACTACTGCAGCAAAAGAGTTCAACGGGAGTGCCAGGCAACTGGTATTGTTTACAAGAAAACTTTCATATCCATCTCAGTTAAGGTTCCCTTTAAGTGAGAAGTTCATTTTGTGAAGATTTTGTCTGGATATTTTTACTTTTCAGTAATTAAGCGCACAGCATTTAAATTAAGATCTGATTCTAAACTACAGGTGTTATTATATGTATGAATTTATTGTTATCTCTTATTTTTATGACTGATGTTTTGCCAAACTTCTAGAGTACGAACTATAATTACTCACAAGACATGATCTATTTTTCTCTAGTCACTCCAGATCAAAGTACCGCCTGTACAACCAACTGTGAAACCCAACCTGCAGGTAAGTCAAATGCTGTGAAATGACCTTTATTTACCATCTTTAATTAGCAAGCCAAGCTCCGAGCATTGTTTAGTAGGGTTGGTGTGCAAATTCAGCACACAGAACAAGCGGATGGGGTCAGAGGGAGTTTACTTACTTGCACTTCACAGCGCGTTTCATGGAAGGAGGAAGCATCGGAGTCACGTAAAACGCGTTGTGAGGTGCAAAGAAGTGAACTCTCCCTGAACTCCGTATGATTCAATGGTCCAGTCCTAAAGAGACTCTGTAATGAAAAAAAGTTTCCCTGGGCGGTACTCACCTTGGTAGGGGGAAACCTCTGGATCCTATCGAGGCTTCTCCCGTCCTCCTGTGTCCCACGGCGGTCTCGCTGCAGCCCATGGAAAGCACATCCGACAATTTGTCAGGCTGTGTAATATTCACCTTTTCTGGCTGTTGCGGCTCCCCGCTCTGAAATAGGCAGAAATAGCCGATCTCTGTTGGGTCCACTCTACTACGCAGGCACAGGAGACTTGGGCTTGTGCAGTAGAGCGGACCGACAGAGATTGGTTATTTCCGCCTATCTCCAAGCGGAGAGATGATACTGTGCCTCCGCTGTAGCCGGGAAGGTAAATATTTACATCCCCGCCGTTCGGAGAGCTTTATTGCTGCCGCCGTGGGTCACAGGAGGATGGGGGAAGCCTCGATAGGACCTGGAGGCTTCCCCCACCTGAAGTGAGTACCCCCGGAGGAACGTTTTTTGGTTACAGATTTTCTTTAAAGGACAACCATCAATGCTTACATTCTTATTGTTAGTTGGTGTCTTGAAAAAGATTACATACATTCATATAAAATCTTTTATTTCTCCCCTTTATAACTTTAATATTAACCTTTGAACAGTTACATTTGTTCACTGAGGATCAGGACTATTCCACAATGAAAGGGGTAGATTTGGATCTGCATAGTTTACTGGAGTCATGGGCAAGGCTAGACTTATACTTTATACTAAATCTTTTTTTTTATCGTAACTTTACATTTTCTCAAAAAGTTTGATTTCTTTTTGGAAAAAAATCTAATTTTCCCGCTGTTCCCCACTTAACATACCCTACACATTTGTTGATTCTAGCATGTATGGGAGCTTTGCAGTCAGGGGCGTAGCAATAGGGGTTGCAGAGGTAGCGACTGCATCGGGGCCCTTGGGCCAGAGAGGCCCCGAAGGGCCCTTCTCCCCCAACTACAGTATTAGCTCTCTATTGGTCCTGTGCTCATAATAATCACTTCTATAGATACTTTGAATAGTGGTAATCATTAACAAACTGTTTCCCATCCCCTTCTTGCACCTCTGACACTGTAGTTGCCCTTGGCAGGTTTTGGTGCGCCGTATCAATTGTTACGTATAGAGTGCTTGGGGGGGCCCCATTGTAAAACTTGCATCGGGGCCCACCGCTCCTTAGCTACGCCACTGTTTGCAGTTAACCGCTATAGTCACCAGCCATTCACAGTTCTTTAACAAAAAAAAACTGTGTTAAATACGTATTTTTTGCTTACTATTTTGTCATTGATTCCCCTCCGCCGTGCCACTGTCTGGGTTTTGGACACTCTGTACAACTTCCTTTACAAAGGTGATGCCCTGAAAGTTTGCCTGCTATTTAAATAAATGGAGCGTGCCGCAAACGTGTGAATCATACATTTTTGTGGTTCTTTTGTGATGTTCGTCCTTCAATAGCTGTTAGGTCCTGCTTGCTGCAGTCTGCACCCACTCCCTACATCTATATGTCCTCTATTCTGGAGTTTTAGTACATTTATTTTTGAGTATTCAGTGCACAAGCTTCATCCTATATTGTGAGCACGGATCATACCCTAGTTTGAGAAAAGCAATGTATTTTTTTGTTTTGTTGTAAAGATTTAAAAGTGCTTTCAATACACCTATGAAGTAACTTGACAGCTTAAAGTCGATTGGACATTATTTTTAGGTGAACATTTCAAATATTACATAACAATATTTCAGTAACAGATCTCATGAATAGTAATACCAACAGAAGTTGCTATATTAGAGTGATGAAATGTCTAAAATGGAAAAATGGGACCAGTTTATGCTACCTTGTATTTTGTTGGAAATTATAAATTATACATTTTTTCTCTGAACAGCATAAATGGCAAAAAAATCCTTTGTTTGTTTACAGATACTCTACATAGCAATGAAAAGAATGACTCTAAGTCATCTGAAGAAATCCACACTTCACGTGAAGCAATTGAAGCCATGATTTCAGGCAGGGAATCAGAAAAAGATGGTCAGAGTCAAGGCAATAGCACAAGCGCAGAAAACATTGATGAAGGCAAAAGTTCTGATATTGGAGAAGGTTTCAATGAAACACACGTTTTTACGATCAATTCCAAATTAAATAGTATGAATGAAGGCCGTAATACCAGTATGGGATCAAAAGCTGACCACAATGTGACCCTTGCTCAAGAAGAGGACCTGGGTTCCGGTATGGGCATAGAAGTAAAGGGTCGGGATGAAGGCTTGGGATCTGGTTACGAATCAAAAGCTGACCACAATGTGACCCTTGCTCAAGAAGAGGACCTGGGTTCCGGTATGGGTGAAGAATTCAAGGTACGAGATGAAGGCTTGAGTTCTGGTGAGGGAGCAAAGGCTGACCACAATGTGACATCTGCTGATCTAAAAGGACTGGGCTCTGCTATGGAACATAAAAAGAACACTAAACCCACTCTGCCTCTATCAATAATGAATGCCATAGCTTTGCGTTCACGGGGATATTAAAAAGTCACTACCTCTGTAATTGTTTAAAATAAACCACTGGAAGATGAACTCCAGGGCAATATAAAATACATTCCAGTTCCATAATCATTTTAAACAATTACATTTTTTAACATTTAAAATCTATTCTTTAGAAAAAAAAACATGCACAAATTGTAGCTCCTCTTTTTAGCCAGCTGCTCAACTTATTCTGCTTCCCTAGTTATCTCCCAGCCATTAAATATTTGCTTGAAGGACAACTATCCATAAACATGTTTTGTATACTGGAATGGGAATATATATTTTAAGGTGGCCATAGATCAGGTGACTTGGCTGATCAACAGGGGCGACGCCAGGGGGGTGCTTTGGGTTGCTGAAGCACCCCCTAAAATTCCCCAAGCACCCTATTAGCACTCCCTGGTGTGAACTGACTTTCGGCATCTAATAGACGCCGTGGTCAGTTCACCGGCAGCAGCCTGCAGCTCTGGCAGCGGCAGAGCAGGGCTACGGGAAAATGGCGTCCGAAGCCCTGCTCTGGAGACTTCGAGTCTGCAGTGCAGGGCTTCGGGCGCCATTTTTTCACTTTTTGTGGCAGGTCATCTGCTACCCCGGAAATTGGTCCAGCACCTGCATAGCACCCCTAAAAAAAATCCTCGAGCCGCCACTGCTGATCAACCATCCGATTCAATGATTATAAGCGAATGAGATGAAAATCGGTGCCACCAAGAGCATGCCCGATCGACCAACATCGGGCTGAATTTGGTCGCATCTATCAATTGGACATGCTGCAAGATGTCAGGGCGATGTGCTCGATTGGGTGCATGGTGGTAACGGTGTGAGCTATCAGGATGAGCGACGAACGCAACGGAATCCCTGGCGCTATCCCTCATTGTGCATAAAATGTGCCTCTCCTGCTTATCCCTTCCTTCCATGTTATAATAGAGTAGTTAGAGAACCTACTTTAATTCACTGATGGAGAGGAGATCAGCCCATTTGCATTGCTTGACTAGGATGTGCTCTATAGCAGTAGGAGTGATAGGGAGTCTTGCCCAAGGTCTCCTACTGAATAAATGCTAGCTTACTAAACAGGAATAGCCAAGATTTGAATCCTGGTTGCCTGTGTCAGAGGCTGAGCCCTTAACCATTACACTATCTAGCCACTATCCACCCACTATCCAGCCAGATTGGACCTAATCAGAAAAAATCAATTTGACCCATCTATCTGACCAGAAATTGCATGGTGTGTACCTGGCATAAGGCTGCTAATATGGGCACCCATGCAATTTCAGCATGTGGAGAGATTTCCATCTCCACTTGGGTTTCCCAGATAAACCGACTCGCTCTCTTATAGCGGACCTGAACTCAGAATGTCCTCTAAGAGATACGCAACAGCATAATAACCTTTATGCAAAAAAAAACAACATTTCTTTTTTTTGCAGCTGAGACACATCCTAAAATAAATCTGCACTGTTTCTACTTCCAGATTCATGGAAGCAGACATATTGTTAACATCCTGTGCTTTCAAATGAGCTTATCTGCTATCTCTGCCATGGCAGTTAGGTGACACAGGGGATAGATCAAATTACAACTTGTGATTAGACACCAATGAGAGGGAATTAGACAGGTTAAACTCACTAAATACATACAGGGTACGTATCTCTATGTTTTAAACTCACTAAATACATACAGGGTACCATATCTCTATGTTTTCCTTCTGTCCTGTGCAATAGTTCAGGTCCACTTTAAAAAAAGTTGGGCATAGCAACCTTGCACTAAAGACCCTAGTGGAAGGGTATACAATGTAGTAAGGGGTAAAGAGGCACCCAGGAATAAAACAAACATCAAAGAAAACATAACCTAATGATCTGCAAACCTTTTATTGGTAAACAGCTGGTGACACGTTTCGTGAGACTGACTGCTCACTTCCTCAGGCCAGTACCAATGCCTCTCATAAAACATATAGCATAAGCCATTTGCATAAGTGTTTGTAATATCCTCCTCCCTGAAACTATTAACCTCTTGTGTCTACTTTAGCCAGTCATAGTAAAAGTAATAAAACTTCTTTCTATGAATGAGCTGTCCAGATCGGATGGCGGCTCCCAGTGAAGGCTGAATTTTTTGAGGAGAATGCATTAAAACCCTTGTGCTGCGCTAAACAGAAGGAACATTATGTATCTCTCAGCTGCTAAATGAGTAAACATTGGATGATTGTGAGTGAATCCTGACACCAAGGCAGGCTAAACATCTTTCACTGTACCCTTCTGAAAAGTGCAGAGACCAGCACTGGTGTCAAATTTTGCATAGAACACACAAATCTTTGCTAATAGGTCATTCCAATGCAGCTAAAACTGACACAAAGTAATACAGAGATTTTAGCTCAGATTTTAACATGAAAAGTGAGAAGATGGATAAACAGTATATGTGGCGCTATGAGCATGCCTATGCAACAGGTGAAAGAAGCAGTGATTGACACTGGCATACAAAAGAACATATAGTCACAAATATTCAGATTCAACTAAATGAGTAACCACTTAAAGAGACTCTGTAACAAAATTTTGAGCCTTATTTCTTCTATCCTATAAGTTCCTATACCTGTTCTAATGTGGTCTGTCTTACTGCAACCTTTTCTAGTTGCACTGTCTTTGTAATAAATCTTATCTTCTTTCCTCTGTCGGCTCTGTCGGCTGAGGCTGGAATGGGTGGAATGTGCAGCACTGCTTGTCATTGGCAGAAGCTTTACACACCCTCTCCAAGCTCTGCATGAGTCACAAAGTAAGCTAGTTCTCAGCCTATGATACTCTGGTTAGAAGCCAGTCTTTTGTTTGTAAACACTGCCTAAAACTGTTAATTACAAGCCAGGATTGCAGCACGGAGTGGCAGAAACAGCACAGAGGGGCCCAGGAGAACATAATGAAGAGAATGGTATGCTTTTTATTGTAAGAATTTTAGTGTACAGATTCTCTTTAAGGACCCCAGTCTTTTCACCCCTTAAGGACCAGAGCTTTTTTTTCTATTCAGACCACTGCAGCTTTAACGGTATATTGCTCGGTCATACAACGTACTATCTAAATGAATTTTACCTCCTTTTCCTGTCACTAATACAGCTTTCTTTTGGTGCTATTTGATTGCTGCTGCGATTTCTAGTTTTTATTGTATTCATCAAAAAAGACATGACTTGAAGTATGGTGCCAAAAGTGAATTTTCCCATTTTGGTGCATCTCTAACTTTTCTGAGCACCTGTCATGTTTCATGAGGTGCTACAATTCCAGGATAGTATAAACCCCCCAAATGACCCCATTTTGGAAAGAAGACATCCCAAAGTATTCACTAAGATCCATGGTGAGTTCATAGAAGATTTTATTTTTTGTCACAAATTAGCAGAAAATGACACTTTGTGACAAAAAAAAGTTTCCATTTCTGCTAACTTGTGACAAAAAAAAATTAAATCTGCCACGGACTCACCATGCCCCTCTCTGAATACTTTGGGATGTCTACTTTCCAAAGTGGGGTGTGTTTACTGTCCTGGCATTTTGGGGGGTGCTAAATTGTAAGCACCCCTGTAAAGCCTAAAGATGCTCATAGGACGTTGGACCCCTTAGCGCACCTAGGCTGCAAAAAGGGGTCACACATGTGGTATCACCGTACTCAGGAGAAATGATATAATGTGTTTTGGGGTGTATTTTTACACATACCCATGCTGAGTGGGAGAAATCTTAAAGGTACTCATTGGACTTTGGGCCCCTTAGCGCAGTTAGGCTGCAAAAAAGTGCCACACATGTGGTACCGCCGTACTCAGGAGAAGTAGTATAATGTGTTTTGTGGTGTATTTTTACACATACCCATGCTGGGTGGGAGAAATATCTCTGTAAATGACAATTTTTTGATTTTTTTTTACACACAATTGTCTATTTACAGAGAGATTTCTCCCACCCAGCATGGGTATGTATAAAAATACACCCCAAAACACATTATACTACTTCTTCTGAGTACGGCGATACCACATGTGTGACACTTTTTTGCAACCTAGGTGCGCTAAGGGGCCTAATGTCCTATTCACAGGTCATTTTGAGACATTTGGATTCTAGACTACTCATCACGGTTTAGAGCCCCTAAAATTCCAGGGCAGTATAGAAACCCCACAAGTGACCCCATTTTAGAAAGAAGACACCCCAAGGTATTCTGTTAGGAGTATGGTGAGTTAATAGAAGATTTTTTTTTGTCATAAGTTAGCGGAAATTGACACTTTGTGAAAAAAAAAAAAAAAACAATACAAATCAATTTCCGCTAACTTGTGACAAAAATTAAAATCTTCTATGAACTCATCATACACCTAACAGAATACCATGGGGTGTCTTCTTTCTAAAATGGGGTCACTTGTGGGGTTCCTATATGATCTCATCATACACCTAACGGAATACCTTGGGGTGTCTTCTTTCTAAAATGGGGTCACTTGTGGGGTTCCTATACTGCCCTGGCATTTTAGGGGCCCAAAACCGTGAGGAGTAATCTGGAAACCAAATGCCTCAAAATGCCTGTTCAGGGGCATAAGCATCTGCAAATTTTGATGACAGGTGGTCTATGAGGGGCCGAATTTTGTGGAACCGGTCATAAGCACGGTGGCTTCTTAGATGACAGGTTGTATTGGAACTGAAGTGCAGGAAGCGCAGGATGTTCTCAAATCATGACCTGGACATGGCAGCAGAGAACATGGGCGTGTGATGTATTGGGTGTGTAGACCAATAAGACCGCAATACATTATTTTTGACTAGACCCATGTTAAGGAGAAGGCCCCAAAAAATGTTACGTTCGGAAACTTGGAGTGGTTTCCACCGAAAAGGCTGGGCATGGTATCTCCTTGGATTGGCGGTTGCGTATTGCGTGGCATAATGGTTGGTCTCAGTGACAATTAGGTCGTAAAGACCAGCAGTGATCAGAAAAAAAAAATTCTGTCACTGCGGTGGGGCGGGTGAGGGTTTGGCCGGGTGATCAGAAGCCCGCAGGGGGCATATTAGGGCCTGATCTGATGGATAAGAGTGCTGGGGGTGACAGGAGGTGATTGATGGGTGTCTCAGGGGGTGATTAGAGGGGAGAATAGATGCCACTGGGGAGGTGATCGGAAGGGGGTCTGAGGGGATCTGAAGGTTTGGCCAAGTGATCAGGAGCCCACATGGGGCAAATTAGGGCCTGATCTGATGGGTAGGTGTGCTAGGGGGTGACAGGTGGTGACAGGAGGTGATTGATGGGTGTCTCAAGGTGTGATTAGAGGGGGAAATAGATGCAAGCAATGCACTTGGGAGGTGATCGGGGGGGGGGGGGCTGAGGGCGATCCGAGGGTGTGGGCGGGCGATTGGGTACCCGCAAAGGGGCATATGAGGGTCTGATCTGATGGGTATGATGGGTAGCAGTGACAGGGGGTTATTATTGGGTGATTGATGGGTGATTAGAGGGGAGAACAGATGTAAATAATGTACTGGAGAGGTGTTCAGGCGGGGTCTAAGGGTGATCTGATAGTGTGGGCGGGTGTTTGGGTGCCTGCAGGGGGCAGTTTAGGGTCTGATCTGATGGGTAGCAGTGACAGGTGGTGACAGGGGGTGACAGGGTGATTGATAGGTGATTAGGGTGTGATTAGAGGGGAGAATAGATCTGAAGGTTTGGGGGGTGATCAGGAGCCTCCAGGGGGCAGTTTAGGATCTAACCTAATAAATAGCGCTGACAGATAGTGACAGGGAGTGATTGATGGGTGATTAGGGGGGTGATTGGGTGCAAACATGGGTCTGGGGGGTGGGCAGGGGGGGGGTCTGAGGAGTGCTGTGGGCGATCAGAGGGCAGGGGGGGCAGGATCAGTGTGTTTGGGTGCAGGCAGGGAGGGCTGCAGCCTGCCCTGGTGGTCCCTCACTGGGACCACCAGGGCAGGAGGCAGCCTGTATAATACGCTTTGTATACAATATTATTATTATTATTATTTAATGTATTTATATAGCGCCAACATATTACGCAGCACTGCACAATAGATAAAAGGGGTAACATACAAGGTAGAACATACAGGAAACTCACAACAAAACAAGATCATGCAAATGATTTGATAATACAGTGTCATAGGTGAAAATAGAGATTGTTCTAGTCCACAAAAGGGGTGATTGTCAGTAATGCTTTGTATGCGGCAGATCGGGGGTTAACAACCCGCCGGCGCTTCTGAACGGCCGGCAGGTTGACGTCGCGGGTGGGCGGAGCCTAATGCCGGCGGATGCGCGCACAACGAGCGTGCGATCCCCAGCCACAGAGCGCCAATGGGCGTATTGTGGTCGTTCTGCGCACCACTTTGCCGCTGCAAATTGGCTATGCTCGGTCGGCAAGTGGTTAAAGGTAGCCTTAAGTCAGAAAAAAAAATGAGTTTTACTCACCTGGGGCTTTCCTCGGCCCCCTGCAGCTGATCGGTGCCCTTGCCGTGTCCCTCCGATCCTCCTGTCCCCGCCGGCGGCCACTTCCGGTTTCGCCGTCACCGTCCGTCAGGCTGGGAACGCGAGTGATTCTTCGCGTTCCCAGCCACAATATCTCCTCCTATGCTGCTATTCCGGGTACTGTAACCATGGAGATGACGTCCATGACGTCATTGAGCCAATCAGAGGGCTTCCAGCCTAAGCCCTAGCACCCAATCACAGAAAGGAACCCTGGCCAGGCCCCCCTGTATAATAAGGAGGGGGTAATTTTTTGGAGGTGTCTCGGCTGAAAACTGTCATGTCCCAGATGTGAGGTTGGACTTTGGACACAATGTGGGCTGCACGACCGCTGACTGGAACCTAGTCCTGATCTTAATTGACAGCCATTTTTTTGGGGGGGGGGGCGAATCCGGGCGGATATCTCGGATACTGGGTTCGGTTATCCGATTCTATTCGGATACCAAACAGTTCGGATCCGAATACCCGATCGGATCCAGATTTTGTAGCTATCCGGATCCGAATTCAATTCGGATTTTGAAAAGGGGTATCCGAGCAGCACTGAGGATGTTTCCTTTTCTGTTTACAGCCAGCTTTGAATGTCTAAAAGCTTTAGCTCAAACAGCATATTTTTTCCAGTACATTTTGGTACACAATCTAAAATACATCCTTCACAGTAGCACCCCAGTCTCTTCCTTCTTCCTGCAGTTATTACATGCAGAGAGTGGGAAGCAAGGCAACTCTCTAGTAATCACCTGCAGTAATAAGGTAACTGACACACTGACAGTCAGGCAGCTTTCACACTTATCCATGCAAATTCTGCATGCAATTTTACCGTGTTTTTCCGCACGTCGAATTCTGTATTTTGTTTTCCATATGCCTCCATGGCAGCATACATATGGGTTAAGCCCCACCCCTACCAATTAACAGGACCTTAGCTATAAAAGAAAGTGACCCCTAGCGAGCAGCATTCTCATTTTTGTCCTCACCTCCATACAGGTTCCTTAGTGTTTCATCGCTATTTATTTTTATTTTACTCTTACCTTAGCCGACATTCCTGCGGCGTTCCGGCCAGGTTCAGCCTCTCCTGGTCGCAGTCCTGTTGTCATGACTAAATGTCAAATTATTCAGGGGCCTTATGTCTGGGGTGATGGTGGGAGCTTGATCTAAATGATCTTTTCCCATCTTTAAGGCTGCTCTGCATGACTTAAATACGATTACAAAGCACAGTGTGATCCTTCTCACCTTTTTTTCTTCCTGTCCGCTGTCTGCAGTTGCACAGGTTTGTGGTGCATAGTTCAGCCTCTCCTGCTGTGTTCAGTGTGATCCCTCTCACCTGTTTCTCTTCCTCTGTCTGCTGACTGCTCAGGCTCCATTATGTGAGGCATAGTTCAGCCTCTCCTGCTGGGTATTCAGTGCTGCTGAGTGTTCAGTGTGAACCTTCTCACCTGTAACTTTTGCTCTGTCTGCTGACTGCTCAGGCTCCATTATGTGAGGCATAGTTCAGCCTCTCCTGCTGGGTATTCAGTGCTGCTGAGTGTTCAGTGTGAACCTTCTCACCTGTAACTTTTGCTCTGTCTGCTGACTGCTCAGGCTCCATTATGTGAGGCATAGTTCAGCCTCTCCAGGTCCTGCAGTGTCTCCCTGCTTCCCCTGTCTCACAGTGAAAAACTCTGAAGCACATGGCTAATGGTGGGGATACATGGGTCGACCGGCGGCTCGATTAGGTGCCGGATCGACCCGAGCTGCGTCCCCGCTCATCCACGCGCACGCGGATTGATACACGCATGTCCCCGCCGGCGGTCCTTATCAGCCGCTCGATTCCTTGCCATTGTCCGCCGGTGGGAATCGAGCGGCTGCGGGTCAAGCGGCATGATCGGGCCAGCTAAATATTATCAGCTGGCCGGATCAGCGGGTCGATACACGGTACAGAAACGTACTGTGTATCCCCAGCATCAGCGTGCATTCCAGCTTGGAACGCACAGCCATCAGACCAGGAAGTGTTTGCAGTGACTGCTCTCCAATCCCTGCTTTGGACACAGCAGAGATCAGGCTAGCCTATTATCAGGGTTTTTGACCTTGTCCCTCTGGGTGGCATCACAGTGCACTCTTCTCAGAGCACAGCTGTCCCTTGTGCCACCGTCGTTATCCAGGCAAAGATTTACCAGGCAGCCAATGGGTCCTCTGTCCATACTTTCATTGCCCATTTCATAGTCAATCCAGCAGCCTCCGCTTCAGTTTAATTTAGAAAGAAAGTTATTTCTGAATCTGTTAAAAGGAACCAGAGAGGAACGAGGGGTGAAAAAAGGCAAAAGATTTTATACATACCTGGGGCTTCTTCCTGCCCCATAAGCCTGAATCGCTCCCACGCCACCGTCCTCAGCTTCCTGAATCCGCCGGTACCTGGCCCGTCACTTCCGACGGACGCGGCCAATTGTCCGGATCACAGGGGCTCCCTCCATACATGTACGCATGCGGCTGCGCAGTAGGCAGCCACATGCGTATCTGTATGGAGAGAGCCCCCTGTGATGCGGAGAATTGGCCGCAGCCGCCGGCCGACTGGCCGACTCGCTGCAATGACGGGACCCGGTGGCGGCTGATCCAGGCAGCGGAGGATGGCGGCGTGGGAGCGATCCGTGCGTATAGGGCTGGAGGAAGCCCCAGGTATGTATAGTTCATCCTCTCTGGTTCCCTTTAAAGCCTTAATTGAAATTATTTTTGGTCAGCAAGTCTTGTCCTACCCTTACTTTTTTTCTGCTAGTTAAATCCCATATGTATGCTGCCATGGAGGCATATGGAAAACGGAAAATTGTATACTCACCTAACGGTAATTTTCCTTTCCATGTGCATCCATGGCAGCATAGGGATTTCCCTCCCTTTCCTTTTGTTGACTTTTTACTGTTCTCCGGTTCGGCTAGTCAATGAGAATGCTGCTCGCTAGGGGTCACTTTAATTGGTAGGGGTGGGGCTTAACCCATATGTATGCTGCCACAGATGCACATGGAAAGGAAAATTACCGTTAGGTGAGTATACAATTTTCCGGTATTGTTCAGTTTTGTTCTTTGATGTTTTCCATGAGCACTTTTTCGTGTGTTTTGTGTGTGATTTTTAAGATTGCGATTTTTCTGTGCCTACCAATTCAGTTAATTTACATGAAAATGTAGCCAATTAACTTCAAACGTGGAGGCAGTTTTTGTATAACAAATGTGGTTATCTTGCATACCTATTGACTTGCTACATGCTAATTGCAAATTGCGAAAAAAAAAGCATTTAGAGAGTGCGTTCAATCGCTAGCGATTTCCCTAAACGCTCTGCCAATGTAAATGTATGATGATATTGTATATGGGAGAACAGACAATTACAAGAATCCCTTTAGGTGAACCACAATCACCACCACAAATACTATTATATAATCAGGGATCTAACAGAAAAAAATCAGGAAACCAAAAAATTGCAAAATATACTTTTTTCTTTTAATAATCCAAAAAGGTGCAGAAATTTGTATACAAAATCTTCAATCACGTGGTAAAGTGCATAAATGGTAGAAAAGGCAACAACATCGATTTGTAAATGTAAATGAATGGGACAGATTCCACTAGAGCAATTGCGATTAAGTAAATCGCAATTGCAGGACATGCAGCATTTTGGGAGCATTTCCATTCGAATGAATAGTATAGGAGCCGGGAAATTGCTCCCAAAATCGCTTCAAAACACTATAACAAATTACTAGCAATTGCGATAGCGCTTGCTTTGCGCTTTCTAGTGGGTTCCAGGCCTCACACTATTTTAAAATACTTCAAAAACACAAAACGGACTATAAATATTTAAAAAAGTGGGTCAAATATGAGGCTGTTGAAATACACATTTCAAGAAGTGGGAACAGCAGCGAAAAATCTCATTACAAATAAAAATTGTATCCATGTTTAGTATGCCATCTGCTGTTTCACCTGGGAAGAGCTTTTTCCCTGCAGTGTAGAACAGATTATTGAAAAACTACAAGAATTGCCTTGAAAGTTACGGTAGTTCCATGGATTAAAAAAAAAATGTAGTGATCGTTTGCCACCTGCTACATATAATCTATGTGGTTTGCATACACATGGTTTATATAACACTATGTATAGGGTATACATAGTTCAGTGTCTTGTTAGGAATATACACACACCAGCTAAAATGGCGCTGGCAAAAAAATGGCGCCCCCTTCTGCCCGATATATGTTTAAAACGATATTTATCGTTTTAAAGGTTAAAATAGTGCAGACATTTTGAACGAAATTTATCGTTTTAAAACTTTTTTTTTTTCGTGCCTGAACGATATTTATCGTTTTAACCCTTGCTTTGCTGCCGTTTGGAAAATATCTGCCCGCCGGCTTTAATGTTTAATAGCAAAGCCCCCTTAAAAGCTACAAACACCAAATTTGCAGGGAATGTTAAGAAGAAAATTGTGAACAAAAGAAATTTTTTTTTTCAAAAAGACCTTATAGTTTTTGAGAAAATCGATGTTGAATATTCTTCTTCTGACCGTGGGAAAATTAAACGCCCGCCGACTTTAGCGGTTAATAGCAAAGCCCCTTTAAATGCCAGAAACACCAAATGTGTATGGGAATGTTAAGAAGAATAGTGGGAACACGAAGAAAAAAAAATTGTTCAAAAAGACCTTATAGTTTTTGAGAAAATCGAGTTTAAATCTTCAAAGAGGAAATGTATCTATTTAAATCGCGTACTGACATTTCCGTGGAAACTTTTTCCGCCGACTTTAGCAGTTAATAGCAAAGTCCCCTTAAATCCTAGCAACACCAAATTTGCAGGATATGTTAAAAAGATACTGGGAAACAATATTTAAAAAAAAAATTGAAAAATTGTATTTTTTTTTTTTTTTAATTAAAATTTGTGGGTTATGTTCAGAGTGTGGGAAATGTTTTGAAAAAAAATGACGTGGGGTCCCCCCTCCCGAGCCTCTGTAACCCCTTGTCTCCCATGCAGGCTGGGATAGCCAGAATACGGAGCCCCGGCCGACTGGGGCTTCGCACCCTGAGCTATACCAGCCCGCATGGTCCATGGTATGGGGGGGCTTCGGGGGGGAGGGGCGGCCAAGCCTTCCCCTCCCCCCCGGAGCCCTTGTCCAATCCATGGACAAGGGGCTCATTCCCACCTCCGGTGCCCCAGAAGGAGGTGGGGGCGACGACTCCCTGGAGGGGGGTTCATGGTGGCATCTGGGAGTCCCCTTTAAGAAGGGGACCCCAAGATGCCCACCCCCCTCCCAGGAGAAATGAGTATAGGGCTACTTTGTACCCCTTACCCATTTCCACAAAGGGTTAAATGAAATAAAAACACAACAACGAGAAAAGTCCTTTAATGTTCTAAATTAACCAGAAATACTTACCTGTACCTTTAAGAAAAAAAATCCCACGTCAATTAGGTCCCACGACAGTATCCTCTGTCTTGCGACCTTCTGTTACATCTTGATTGAAGATCTCCGCCGCCCCGACGCCACACACGCCGCCCCCGCCGCACTGCTCTTAGCTATACTTAGTATAGCTAAGAGCAAAAAGCATCTTTAAATTTTAGCTCCAATGGTCCCCATTGGTTCCTTAACAGACCAATGGGGATCAGGAGGATCCCCATTGGTCGATAAGGAACCAATGGGGAGCCTTGGAGCCAAAATTTAAAGATGCTTTTTGTTCTCAGCTATACTTAGTATAGCTGAGAGTTGCGTCTATGCATCTATATAGACGCATTAGCGCTAGCTGCCGCTGCCCTCCCTGCCTCCCCCCACCTGTCACCCTCACCCATGCTGGCACCCATGGGTGCATTGGGTGTCAGCATGGGTGAGGGTGACAGGTGGGGGGAGGCAGGGAGGGCAGCGGCAGCTAGCGCTAATGCGTCTATATAGACGCATAGACGCAACTCTCAGCTATACTTAGTATAGCTGAGAGCAGTGCGGCGGAGGCGGCGTGTGTGGCGTCGGGGCGGCGGAGATCTTCAATCAAGATGTATCAGAAGATCGCAAGATGGAGGATACTGTCGTGGGACCTAATTGACGTGGGATTTTTTTCTTAAAGGTACAGGTAAGTATTTGTGGTTAATTTAGAACATTAAAGGACTTTTCTCGTGGTTGTGTTTTTATTTCATTTAACCCTTTGTGGAAATGGGTAAGGGGCACTTTGTACCTCTATACTCATTTCTCCTGGGAGGGGGGTGGGCATCTGGGGGTCCTCTTCTTAAAGGGGACTCCCAGATGCCACCATGAACCCCCCCCAGGGAGTCGTCGCCCCCCGCCTCCACCTGGGGCAAGGGAGGCGGGGAAGAGGATTGGACAAGGGGCTCCGGGGGGGAGGGGGAGGCTTAGCCGCCCCTCCCCCCCGGAGCCCCTGTACACCATGGACCATGCGGGCTGGTATAGCTCAGGGTGCAAAGCCCCAGTCGGCCGGGGCTCCGCATTCTGGCTATCCCAGCCTGCATGGGGGACAAGGGGTTACAGAGGCTTGGGAGGGGGGACCCCACGTCGTTTTTTTTTAAAATTTATTTCCCACACTCAAAACATTAAAAAAATAAAAATTGATACCAAATTTTAAAAAAAAAACGACGTGGGGTCCCCCCTCCCGAGCCTCTGTAACCCCTTGTCCCCCATGCAGGCTGGGATAGCCAGAATGCGGAGCCCCGGCCGACTGGGGCTTCGCACCCTGAGCTATACCAGCCCGCATGGTCCATGGTCCTTCTTAAAGGGGACTCCCAGATGCCACCATGAACCCCCCCCCCCCCAGGGAGTCGTCGCCCCCACCTCCTGGGGCACCGGAGGTGGGGAAGAGCCCCTTGTCCATAGGTTGGACTAGGGCTCTGGGGGGGAGGGGAAGGCTTGGCCGCCCCTCCCCCCCGAAGCCCCCCCATACCATGGACCATGCGGGCTGGTATAGCTCAGGGTGCGAAGCCCCAGTCGGCAGGGGCTTCGCATTCTGGCTATCCCAGCCTGCATGGGGGACAAGGGGTTACAGAGGCTCGGGAGGGGGGACCCCACGTCATTTTTTTCAAAACATTTCCCACACTCTAAACATAACCCACAAATTTTAATTAAAAAAAAATAAATAAATACAATTTTTCAATTTTTTTTTTTAATATTGTTTCCCAGTATCTTTTTAACATATCCTGCAAATTTGGTGTTGCTAGGATTTAAGGGGACTTTGCTATTAACTGCTAAAGTCGGCGGAAAAAGTTTCCACGGAAATGTCAGTACGCGATTTAAATAGATACATTTCCTCTTTGAAGATTTAAACTCGATTTTCTCAAAAACTATAAGGTCTTTTTGAACATTTTTTTTTCTTCGTGTTCCCACTATTCTTCTTAACATTCCCTACACATTTGGTGTTTCTGGCATTTAAAGGGGCTTTGCTATTAACCGCTAAAGTCGGCGGGCGTTTAATTTTCCCACGGTCAGAAGAAGAATATTCAAAATCGATTTTCTCAAAAACTATAAGGTCTTTTTGAAAAAAAAAAATTTCCTCTTGTTCACAATTTTCTTCCTAACATTCCCTGCAAATTTGGTGTTTGTAGCTTTTAAGGGGGCTTTGCTATTAAACATTAAAGCCGGCGGGCAGATATTTTCCAAACGGCAGCAAAGCAAGGGTTAAAACGATAAATATCGTTTGGGAGCAATACAAATATAAATATAAACGATAAATATCGTTTTTAAAGCCGGCACCATTTTTTAGCTGTCAAAAACGAAAAATAACTAGCGTAGTGGTTCTCTATGGGGCGCCGTTTTTTAACTACGATAACTGGCGCCATTTTTAACGGACCCCGTACAGACAATAAAACAGGCAAATGAATTTACCCTGGGCTTCCTTCAGCCCCTCGTAGTTGATGAAGTCCTTCTGCGTCCTCCGGGCTCCCTCCATTCTGCCCCCGGCAGCTCCGTTACAGCGGTGACTTTGGCCGAAGTCATGGATCAATGCACATGCACGGCACCTCCGCACGCCTGTCACTGTAAGCGTTCTGCGCATGCGCAATTGTTGTAAGAATGAAGTTGGCTGAAGTCGCTACGCTACTCTAATGAAGCCACCAGGGGAGCCCAGAGGACGCCGAGGGAAACCATCTACTCTTCGCCTACGAAGGGCTGGAGGAAGCCTCGGGTAGGTTAATTTGCCCATTTGAATGTGCTGCTCAGGGTCCCTTTAATAATTCCAAACTTATATTTGAAAAGATCAAGAATGCAGAAAAAATATACAGGGAGGTAGAGTAGGCAGCACTATAGGCTCCACTTGTGCATTTTTTTTTGGGGGGGGAGGGGGGGTTGGGCTGCTCAATCTAGGAGGCTGCTCTATAATGGGGCTGACCTGGCTCTCTAAACTGGGAAGGGGGGCTACTTAATATTGGGGGCATGGGCGTAACAATCACCCCTGCAACCTCTGCCATCACATGGGGGCCCAGCGGCCTTGGGGGCCCCTCCTTTTCCTTCTCCCCATCCGCAAGTGCAGCCTATTATCAAAAAAAACTCCCTGTTTGCTCACAAAAACTGTCCCTGCAACTTCCTCCCACCATGCAGAGTAGGGAGTATCAGGAGCATGTGTCATTGTTTCTGCTTCCAGACCTGCATCACAGCAGAACACTCTCTGCTGCTATTTACTGGCTCCTGATATTGTGACCCGCATGGGGTTTGGGGAGCAAGGGGGCCCTAAGCTATCATTTTTGCAGATGTGAACTATTAAAGTGGATCCGAGATAAACTTTTACTCATTACATAATTATGTTCCTTTCATATAGTTTATAGGGCATTCCTCAAGCCAAATACTTTTTTTGTTTTGTTTTAATACTCTAATTCCCTATAAACTAAACAAGCCTCGCCCACAGCTTTTCAGAGAGCCTTGGCACTCAGTACCAGGTAGCAAGGGCTTATGGGATCTCAGTCTGGGCAGGAGGAGGAGGAGGTTACTAGTCATTGATTTCAGAGGCAGAGGGTAGGAGGGAGGAGGAGAGGGGACTGAATTTACACACAGGCAAGCTGATAGCATCTCCAGCCCTCAGGCCTGTGACCATGTGACAAACAGATCATGGCTGCCCTCATCGTATCACAACAATAAATAATCATACACTTTAAAGCTGTTTGCAGCTAGATATGCTTTAGATAAGATTAGAGATGTGGCGAACGGTTCCCGAACCGTTCGCCGGCGAACATCTCTAAATCCATGGGCCTCTTACTACTTCCGGGTCGCAATGACCCGGAGTAGTACGCCTGCGCTGCCTGGCGGAGCGCGTCCTAGATCGCGCTCCCGTTGCCGGGCACTCTCTGCGCATGTGCGTGACGTCATGAGTGACGTCATGCTCATGCGCAGAGAGTGCCCGGCAACAGGAGCGCGATCTAGGACATGCCCGGCCGGGCAGCGCAGGCGTACTACTCCGGGTCATTGCGACCCGGAAGTAGTAAGAGGCCCAGAGAGGTTCGCCAGGCGAACTGTTCGGCCCAACACTAGATAAGATATATAGACAAGTTACAAGTTATTTGTTATAGTTACTTTTTCATCTCGGATCCGCTTTAAGTTTAGTTACGTCTATGATGGGGGGGGGGGCTAACTTATTAAGGGGCTGCATAATACTGGGGAGGGGGGGATCATCTTGTTATCTAAATTGGGGAGGGGGCTGCCTCATACTGGGACCACTTCTGTTTATCTAACTTGGGGACGTGGCTGCCTAATACCAGTGGCGTAGCTAAGATGCTCTGGGCCCCAGTGCAAGCTTTATATTGGGGCCAGGGTAGTTTCTAGGCTAAATTGGACCCAGGGCAAGGGTGTAAAAATTGCACCCCCTTCCGAATCCCCCCAGCCCATGGACTCGCAAACCCTTACACTTTAGGGGGGGTCACACAGCCACAGGTCACAAGTAGATCTGCCTACTTACTAGTGATCAGCCGCTCATCCAGGAGGAAGCAGGGACCAGGAAAACACACAGGCGAAGAGAGCCCAGAAAGCCGACTCCTCCATTGGCGCCGCGCATTAACAGCCTGCAGTACCGCCACAGGACATCAGGTGTCATCACGCGATGGTGACGTGATGATGGCTTGACGTCTGAGGCAGCCCAGGAAGAGTCAAGGTAGGTGAACGCGCTAGTAATCCTTTTTCTTCTTCCATTTATCTGCCCCATGCTTCACCAGCTCCCTAGTGGTTATGTCCTTCTGCCTACTCCCACCTTCTTCTTCTTGCCGGTCTGCACCCAGGGCGGTCGCCCTGTCCGCACTGCCCAAGAAACAGCCCTGATTGGGTCCCCCCATGCACTCTATACATAACAATTGATATGGTGCGCCAAAACCTGCCAAGGACAACACAGTGTCAGAGGTGTAAGCAGGGGATGGGGAACAGCTTGTTAATGATTATTATCATTCAATGCATTTATAGGAGTGATCATTACAAGCACAGGACTAATAAAGAGCTAATACTACAATTGAGGGAGGGCCCTCTGGCAGAGTGTGGTCGCTACCTCTGCACCCCCTATTGCTACGCCACTGCCTAATACTTTGGGCTCATCTGGATTTATAAACTGGTGAGGAAGCTACCTAATACTGGACACATCTGGCTACCTTTACTGGAAGGAGCCTGCCTAATACTGGGGGAACATTTGACTACCTATATTATGTGGGTAACCTACCTAATACTCGGGCACATCTGGCTACCTATTCTGGGCCTGACCTTAACACTGGGGCCATATCTGCTACCTACGATCGGTCAGGCGCAATTATTGGGGGTGGGGGGGATTGTACTTTGGAATCTCTGCCTCTAATGCTGGAGAACCTTATCCCTGGGCCCCAAGATGAGGTTTTCACAGGGGGGTCTCATGGTTTGTAGTTCACCACTGTGTCTGTAATCATTGTTTTCCACAATGCACTCAAACAGGTTAATACGAACTGACCTACGGAATAGCACTGCAGTTTTTGACCAGTCCATTAGTGAGAAGGATATGGAGGCTGACATATTTATCTCTTTTTCAAAAATACACATTGACTGGCTTTCCTGCTGATCTCAACATATACACAGGAAAAAGTGGGGGTGCCCCACCCGGTAAAACACAAGACCACCCAAACAGGTAGGAGCAGTTATGCAAAAAAAAAAAAAAAACCTTGAATGCTAATAAGACTATAAATGAATTGCAAGCGCTCAAATCACGTCCACAATGCCAAACTTTATTTGGGTCACAACTTCACGTCTGTATAAATACAAAAACTCCTACAAACACCCACCCTGCTATTCCACCCTACTAAAAACAATCCCACATGCACAGGGCCACCAGTCTCTACGAATGAGCGCTAAGAGCCTACTTCCCCTATGCCTGAATCCAGGCCGAGAAATGCTGCCTATCTAACTAATGGCTTGTCATCCAGATCGCACTGCAGTGCCAATCAAGACGGCATGCCGCAGATTTCCGCATCCAAATCCCTATAGCCGTGCATGCTACGGCTTAGCAATTCGAGCTGGGGCTGCACATCAAAATGGGAATTGGAAACATCCACAAGTCCCAGGGAAAACCCTAAAGCCTTGGACTGGTCCCGCATTCACCTTACACACCTCACTGCCACACACATTGCAGATACACTTGGTTGGCAAGCTGATATTATTGCAGTATTTTTGGAACACGGACAGAGAGAAAAGTCAGTATGTGTAGTAAGGCAGCTGAGGCTGGACACCAATGTGGAGCAAGCTCTCCTCTATGTGGATCTCACCACTCCTGCAGTGTTGACAAAAGTCGATTCAGATTTCGGATACAATCTTCGGGTACCCACTCTTTGGCCACTGCTCCTTTTTGAGCATTAGCATTCGAGAATTTGAGAATTAGCATTCTGGGACAAAGCTACATAGCTACACACTGGCTTCGGAGTTTGCGCGCTCACAGCCTCGCCTACACATGCTTCACAGGCATGTGACAGCAGTGCTTGCTGACCCTGTACCTCGAATACGTTCAGTCATAAAACCTGATCAAGCATGAAAATCTGATGTTTCACTGGACTTGCCGCATGCTTGGTTCAGGTGTGTGATTCGGGAACTACTAAGGCCAAAAGATCAACATACACGACTACCAGGCAACTGGCATTGTTTAAAAGAAAAGAATTCTGGTAACCTGCATATCCCTCACTAGTGATGGCCATGTCTAAAAGAACTCATGGAGAAGCATGTGATCAGTTTGGTCAGGTGATAGATATGTACTGTACATCTCTGATTTGCTGGTCGTGAACATGTGCTAAATCAGGATGTGATCACAGCAAATATATCAGCTGATCAAATAAATCATATGCTTCTCCATGAGTTCTCCTAGACGTGACCATCAAAATCCCCCTCACTTCAGGTGTCCTTTTAGTGTAACCCCTGGTCCACCAAACTGCAGGGAAGTGGACATGGAGTGAACCAAGCTGGATCATCTTCAACAATCCTAAAGTGTATAACAACTATCTGTACCATGCTAAGTTTTGGAATGTGCAGCAGTGCTGGAAGAGCAGTGGAAGATTGTTACTAATAATTCATAAGTTGTCCATACATATGACGATTTTGTGGCCGATCGACCATTCGATTTAATCATCATTATCGAATCAGATGACAATCGGTGCAACAACAAGCTTTCCCAATCAACAATTTGACCAGTTACAGACCAAAATTGGTTGAATGTATCGTTCCGACATGTTGGAAAATCTCAAGCTGACGTGGTCGATCGGTAACGGCATGCAATATCACAACTGACGAACACAATGGAATCCTCGGCAGCTGTCTCCCTCAAATGTTAAATGTCTGCCCCCCCCCCCCCCCCCCCCGGTGCCTGTACATTAAAACTCTTTACCTGTAAGCTGCCACTGAGTGCCTGCTGTACTGCATTCACATCCAACACAGGACTACCAGCATATAGCACGTGGGTCGTGTGCGTGACCCCCCCACACACGCCACTGTGTGTTGTAACACCGAATGCCATGTGAGGCACTAATGTGGAACTACAGCGGACACTCTGCGGATTTATAGTATTTTAAAGCATGGGCAATGGAGGGCACATTTGGGGGATGGGGGCGGCATCATGAGGCCTATTCCCAAAAGATATCATTCTGAATCTGTCTGTGGTGTATGAGCAGCCAACAGATCTCTCTCTGATCAGGTTTGATGAAAGAGAGATCTGTCTCTTGGTCGATCTGCCCATCATCGATAGACGTATGGGCACCTATAGGGTTTCAGAGGAAAGACTGCTTGCCCTCTACCTCCATTGTGACATCCTATTTAGCAATGGCCCTTTCTAGGCAACAAGTGCCCCTTTACTACCCTCTTATGCCCCAGAGTTTCTGCTTTTTTTCACAAGAATACCAGAGTTTGATGTTTCTGTATGTCTGAAGGTACATACACACATCAGATTTTTCCAAACAACCGTTGGTTTGGACGTCTGAACGACCAGTCGTTTGGACGTTGAATCGGGCGTGTGTACAAACGGTCATTCAGCTGATAACACTGGATTTGACCGATCCGACAAGCGGATTAGTCAAAACTAGTCTTATCAGCTGAACGACCGTTTGTACACATGCCCGATTTGATGTCCAAATTATCGGTCGTTCAGACGTCACAAGCGACTGGTTGTTTAGATGTCCAAACAACAGGTCGTTTGGAAACATCCGACATGTGTACGCACCTTTACCGTAATGTCAGTAAATAAAGTAGATCAATAAAACAGATTGTTTTCATTGAAAAAGGGCTTGAGAAAAAGAAAATTATTTTACAAAAGCATGTGTTACTTTGAGAAACAAATCTGAATGCTGCACCTGCACATTATGTACATGTTTATCTATAGTCTTTTCAAAGGCAGGATAATCACACACAAAAAGACGAAGTACACTCCTCAGAGCACTGCTATGTTTCTGCTGAAGTCTCTGTCTTTTGAAGGTCATCTCTTAGAATTTCATGTAGGGCATAAAAACCAAAAAAAAAAAATAGAAAGAAAAAGGAAACTTTGAACTTGGTAAGCTGAGAACTAATGTTACTCAATAGGCTAGTGCACACTTGAATGTGTTTTCCCCATACAGATAAAAACTAAGGCAAATTTAGAAAAATATGGGGTCTCCCTCCGTCCCCACCCCTCACACACAATATAGTGCAGCCAGAGCCCCCTTCCTCCCACCCCCCAGAGCCCCCCATGCAGAGCGCAGCAAAGCGAAGCACCACCCTGGCTGGAGGAACGAGGCACCATGCAATTCTTCCATCTTCCTCATTGGGTCCTGGACTCCAATAGAGAGGGTCCGTAGCTGGAGCCCAGCAGAATGCGGAGGGCCCGGGCATGATGGGGTAGCCGTCTCCCCGGCAGTGCAGGGGTTAGCGTGGGTTGGGGGCGGTGCAGGCTAGGAGGCAGCACAGCAAGGAGGAGGGGGCGGGTGTTGGTGGAGAGAGGAGTGACAGCTTTTCCCGGGCAAGGCGGCGGAAGTGATGGGGCGGGCACTTCCGGTTTGAGCAGCAATGGAAGAAGCTGCTTGCCGGTCACCCGCTGCTCCTGCTGACATGGAAGGACTGGAGTTACTGGTTGCCCGGATCCGGGCAGAGGCAGGATCAAGGGGCCCCTCATGGGTCACTGTGCAACTGGCGGCCACGGGAGCGGGCACTTCGGCGGAGGCTGCGGCAGACAGCGCGCCGGTGGCTGCGGCAGAGCCCAGTGCTTCCCCAGCAGACGCAGGTGAGCGGAGAGGGGAAGAGAGGAGACAGTCCAGGCCTCCGGAGAGGCTAAGCCCAGACCCCCATGCAGGAGCGCGGCGTCGCTCAGGGAGCCCCATCAGGGACCCTCCGCCCCCCCCAGCAAAGCGCACTCAAAAAACCCGGGGGTCCGGCGGGAGGAATCCCAGCCAACACCGGGATTCGCCAGGAGCAGGGCCATCCAGCGCGGCCGGTTCCTCCCACCAGCAGGCAGCAAGAGAGGATGCGGCCATTAGTCCCCGCGCGGCGCGGCAGACTAAGAGGGCCCAGCACAAGGATTCCCATCACACGGGTGCCGCCCCTCCTTCCGCGGCGGCAGCCCACCGGACTCAGGACGGGAATAGGAGCTCCGCAGCCAAGGGCAAGTCGAGGGGATCCGCCAAGAAGAAGCGCAAGCCAGACAGTGGCTCGCAGCAGCAGCAGACGAGGCAAGAACAGCACAGTAGGAGCCTTGCACATGGGGACGGCTCTGCTTCCGAGGTCGATTCTGCAGCAGAGGACGAGGACAGCACAGCGGGTGGATCCGGCATGACGGCTGGCAGGGACTTGCGTCCGGGGCAGCCAGGTGAGACCAATTTAGCAGCAGTAAATGCATTAGCCACGTTATTGTTGGGGATTTGTGGGGGTCGTCAGGGGGGGGCTGGGGGCTTGTCAGTAGCGCCAGGGTCGCAGCCAGGGCAGGCGCAGCCTTCACCTCCTACGGCGCTAGTAGTGCCGCCAATCGGGTCACCTTTGTCACCGGTGGGAGCTTGGGCGCCCGCACCCCCAGTAGTGGCGTCACACGCAGGGTTAGTACCCTTGGGGGCTCCCTTACCCCTGGCAGCAGGTGCGGGCGCGCAGGGGGTGGTTCAGGTGGCGCAGCCTGTTACGCCGGGATTGTATAGTGTGCAGTCGGAGGTGGCGGTGCAGACGGAGGGGGCAGGGTGCGATTCTACTTTGTCTAGTGGGGGGGGCCAGGTGCGTTTAGCAGATGCATCGCACGCGGAGCTTTATATTTGTTTTAATGGCCTTCTTGGTTCCCACCTGAAACAAGAAGTGAAGGAACGGATCTGGAAGGGCGAGTATATCGAGATATTTTCGCTCCTTCAGCTGGAAAAGTTTAATTTAGATAAGGGTAAGCCGGATGAGAAAAAGAGGGAGGAGGAAAGGCGTTATAGACTGATTCCCCGCACATTCCAGAACTGGTTTCAGGCCTTTTCAATCATGGCTAGCGTGATTGGGGAAAAACAGCCCGAGCATTGCTCGGCGTTGTTTGGTTATATGGACTCGATCGGGGAGGCTCATCGGTCGTACGGCGGGAACGCTTGGCTGCGGTACGACGAGCAGTTCAGGCAGGAGAAGGCGGTAAGGCCTGTGATCCGCTGGGATCACAAGGATATTACCTTGTGGATGCGGCTGATGATCCCGGCCAGAACCACTCAGTCCTTTCCCGCGGTTGCCGGCGGGTCGGCCTCTACTGGCCAGCTGGCTAACCGAGGAAAGGGCATCTGCTGGCAGTACAACGACGGATCCTGTCGTTTCGGTCAGTCCTGCCGCTTTAAGCACGAGTGCTCCAATTGCGGAGGCTCACACGCGGCTTCCAGGTGCTACAAGCAGCGAAGGGCAAAGCCTGGGGATTCTGCACGTAAGAGGGACGACTCCGGTGAAGGGGGTAGAGATGGCGCGCTTCCTAAACAGGTATCCTGAGCGGGAGGTGGCCGAATTCTTGAGGGCAGGCTTTAAGAAGGGTTTCCGGATCAAAAGCAGTTGTTTGTTGCGGTCGGAGCCCCCTTTTCGGAATTTGAAGTCTGCCTATGAGTTCCCAGAGGTAGTGGATACGAAGATTGCGAAGGAAGTGGCGGCGGGTCGTTTGGCTGGTCCGTTCACTTCTCGGCCCTTAGCTGATTTAATTGTGTCCCCGTTGGGCGTGGTTCCCAAAAAAGAACCGGGGTCTTTTCGGTTAATACATCATTTGTCGTTTCCTCGTGGTTCGTCGGTTAACGATGGTTTGTTAGGCGATGATACGTCAGTGGTGTACACTTCATTCGACGCGGCTCTATGCTGGGTCAGGCGCTTGGGACAAGGGTCGTGGTTGGCAAAAACCGATATCGAATCGGCTTTTCGGCTGCTGCCAGTTCATCCTTCCAGTTTTCGTTTGTTGGGTTGTTTTTGGAAAGGTGAGTATTTCGTGGACCGGTGCCTACCCATGGGGTGCTCAATTTCCTGCGCGTATTTTGAGCGGTTTAGCACGTTTTTGGAGTGGGTCGTAAAGGATATGTCGAGCGTGCCATCAGTTATACATTATCTCGACGATTTTTTGTTTATGGGAGCAGCAGGTTCCCCTGATTGTGCCTATGCGTTGGCTAACATGCGGCACGTCTGCGAACGATTCGGGGTCCCACTCGCGGAAGATAAGACGGAGGGCCCGGTCACGTCGTTAAAATTCTTAGGCATTACCATAGACACTGTTGCTATGGAATGTAGTTTGCCGACCGACAAGGTGGAGAACCTAAGGGAGACCATTTTGGCCGCGATTCATAGCAAGAAAATAACTTTGCGGGAGATGCAGTCTATGCTAGGTAAGTTAAATTTCGCCTGTAGAATAATGCCCATGGGGCGGATCTTCTGCAGGCGCCTGGCTATGGCTACTGCTGGGATAGCGGCGCCACACCACCGGATTCGGTAACGGCGGATCTCAAGTCGGACCTGCAGGTGTGGTTGATTTTCTTGGCAGACTTCAATTGTAAGTCCCTGTGGATGCAGGAAACGGTGAGTAACTCGGAATTAGAGCTTTTCACGGATGCGTCGGGCGCCCATGGTTTTGGAGCTTTTTTCGCGGGTCGATGGTGTGCGGTTCCTTGGGACAGGTCCTGGGTGGAGGCGGGTTATACTTCCAATCTGGTGTTGTTGGAGCTTTTCCCCATAGTGGTGGCAGTTCAGATTTGGGGGCAGCAGCTGGCCAATAGGCGAGTCAAGCTCAACTGCGACAACATGGGGGTGGTATTGGCGATCAACAGGTGTTCGGCATCCTCTCCCCCGGTGATAAGTCTGATGCAGCAATTGGTCTTGGACTGTTTGCGTTTTAATATTTATTTGTTTGCGGTACATCTGCCAGGGGTTGATAACGTTGTCGCTGATGCACTTTCTCGATTTCAGTGGGACAGATTCCGGGCGGCGGTTCCCACGGCGGAAGAACGTGGGGTTCCTTGCCCGTCCACGGCGTGGAGGATTCCTTTCGAGCGGTATCCTTCATGATTGGGAGATCCTTGTCGGAGTCGTCGGCAGCAGCGTACACGTTGGTATGGAACGCGTGGGATGCTTTGCTGATACAAGTGGGCGGCTGTGCTTTAGACGAGCAGCGGCTGTGTTTGCTACTATATTTCCTGGGTACTAATTTTGTGGAAGGCATTTCGGTGTCGGCAGTGCTCAAAAAGTTAGCAGCTCTGGCCTTTTGGTTTAAAGTTAGGGGGTTCTCGGACGTTACTAAAGATTTTCGGGTGAGACAGGCTCTAAAGGGGTACCGGGTGGGAGCTATTCGCAGGGAAGCAAGACGCCCGGTGACGTTTGAATTGTTGGGTAGGCTGGCGGAGGCGCTGCCAGGTTTGTGTTCTTCAAGCTATGAGTGCGGACTTTTTCAGACCGCATTTGTGCTAGCCTTTTTTGGGGCATTTAGAATCGGGGAATTAGTGAGTAGGAATAAGTCAGGAGTGGGAGGCATCCTCGCGGAACATGTCACCGTCCTCGCGGATTCGGTGGTCATTTATTTACCACGCTTGAAGACCGACCAACGGGGCAGGGGCCGGTCCATTACTCTTTTCCAGATCGGTGGACCATTATGCCCTCTTTTAAACGTGCAGAGCTTGATGACGGTTCGCCCTGCTCAATCGCTAGTGTTTCTGGTCCATTCGGATGGCACAGCTATGTCCCGCTTTCAGTTTGTCGCGATATTTAGAAAATGCTTGGCCCATCTCGGCCTCCCTTTCCTGGAGTTTGCCTCCCACTCTTTTCGCATTGGGGCGGCCACTGAGGCGTCACGGTGGGGATTGAGCGAGGGGGTCATAAAGCAGATAGGGCGCTGGGAGTCAGCCCGTTACAGGACATATATTAGACCCCATTTAGTGTAGGGGGGGGGGTTTGTCTTGGGGGATCTGGGCAAAAAATTCTGTCAGTTTTTGTTTCTTTTGTTGCAGGTCCGCAGGTTGTGGTCTGGATCGTAGGGCACTCCTACGTCAGCAGGGGGGCGAGAAGGGCCGATGTTAGGCCTGAGGGCCGGCAGCTCGGCTTTCCCAGGGATCAGGTACGTATCCGGTGGATAGGTTTCCCTGGGATGGTGTGGCCCAGCCTTTTGCCGGAGCTGCATACTTTAGCACGCATAGATGGGGCCCCCGATATCCTGGTATTGCATGTAGGGGGGAACGATCTGGCCGCTAGGTCCACCAGGGTGGTCATCAAGGAGGTCAAGTTTGACTTCTTGAGGATCCGGTCCCTGTTTCCAGAGACCGTTGTGGTGTGGTCAGACATCGTGGCCCGGGGTTACTGGAGGTTGGCTAATTCTGTCCCGAAAGTTAACAAGGCTAGAATTAAGTTAAACAAAGAGGTTGCGAGGTTCTTCATAAGGAATGGAGGGTTGGCCATACGGCATTTCGAGTTGGAAGAGGAGATTGGACTGTTCCTAAAGAAAGATGGGGTGCATCTTAATGACATTGGGATGGACTTATGGGCCCTGGGCATCGAAGACGGGATTCAGCGAGCTCTGAGGTTGGGGGCCTCAAGGGCATAAGGGGTCACGCCCTTGTCGTGGTGGAGGGGTAAAAAGGGGCTCCGGAGGTTAGTGCCTTGGGAAGGAGATTTGTCGTGGGACGAATCCGCTGTTTTGAAAAAGGGAAGCAAGAGAGAGACGACTTTGGGGCATGCAGCTGTCCCGAGCCGAGCTACGCGGCTGGGGGCCGGTACAAGGCTGCATGTCACACGGGTGTTTTGGAGTACGAGTTTCGGTGCCTCCGGACCCTTTTACCCCAGTTCTTGATGGAGATCGTTTAGTTACGTTGTGGTTTCTATTTTGTTTGGAACATTGTTAATTGGCTGAATAAAGAAGGGGCTGCTATGGCCTTAAATTAATCCAATGCCAGGTAGTCCGTGTCTATTATTTTAGGTGGTTTTAAGTTGAGGGGGAATGTGGGGTCTTTGGGGGGTAAGGGGAAGTAGGCTCTACCATTATCAAGAGAGGGTCCGTAGCTGGAGCCCAGCAGAATGCGGAGGGCCCGGGCATGATGGGGTAGCCGTCTCCCCGGCAGTGCAGGGGTTAGCGTGGGTTGGGGGCGGTGCAGGCTAGGAGGCAGCACAGCAAGGAGGAGGGGGCGGGTGTTGGTGGAGAGAGGAGTGACAGCTTTTCCCGGGCAAGGCGGCGGAAGTGATGGGGCGGGCACTTCCGGTTTGAGCAGCAATGGAAGAAGCTCCCTCCCTCCCTCCCTTTATGTTTTATGTTGTGTGTCTTGTTCTTGTTTGTCATTGCAGCCGGAGGGGGTAAAAAGGGGCTCCGGAGGTTAGTGCCTTGGGAAGGAGATTTGTCGTGGGACGAATCCGCTGTTTTGAAAAAGGGAAGCAAGAGAGAGACGACTTTGGGGCATGCAGCTGTCCCCGAGCCGAGCTACGCGGCTGGGGGCCGGTACAAGGCTGCATGTCACACGGGTGTTTTGGAGTACGAGTTTCGGTGCCTCCGGACCCTTTTACCCCAGTTCTTGATGGAGATCGTTTAGTTACGTTGTGGTTTCTATTTTGTTTGGAACATTGTTAATTGGCTGAATAAAGAAGGGGCTGCTATGGCCTTAAATTAATCCAATGCCAGGTAGTCCGTGTCTATTATTTTAGGTGGTTTTAAGTTGAGGGGGAATGTGGGGTCTTTGGGGGGTAAGGGAAAGTAGGCTCTACCATTATCAAGCTTCAGGACGTCAGTCATCACATAAAAAGCTGTTGCGGTAGTCACGTAATTACTGGTATCCTTCAGCTATGGAAACAGGACGCCGAAGAGGAAGAATGGCGTGGTCCCTCGTTCAGCAGGCCAGAAATGTGCGTTCGTTCTGCTGTGCCTTCTGCATTCTCTTCCCTCGGCGCCCACTGCTCCCACTTCTGGCTCTGTGCCCCAAGTGGAGGCCTAGCTCGCCCGCTTCAAGAAACGAGCCTGGCACAAGGGAGCGGGAGGGGTAAGGAAGGAGATCAGCATTGTCAGACAGCGTTCAGCCAGAATGATCCAACAGGCTAGATCTTACACCAACGTATCAAGGTGGGTCAGGGGCTGCCGTAAACACACTAGAGCCTCATAAGAAGCAGTCTTTAGCGGCCACCAGTGCCAGCACTAAAGGGAGCAATTGCCCGGGGCCCCAGGGTCTGTAGGGGTCCGCCAGGCATCCCCCTTTGCCTCTTTAAAAATGTGATTAGTCCTGCTGCTGCCTTCCTTTTGCCCCATTCAGACCTCCAGATCAGTGCGGCAACTCACAAACCTGCAAATCCGCATGGGGTCCAAGACAGAGAGAGCAGCGCACCACAGACTTCATATGCAGAAGTGACTCACGGGGGAAAGAGGCACCTTACTTCCTATACTGGGGCATCATACTACTTATACTGGGGGCACCACTCTACCTCTACTGGGAGGCACCTTACTTCCTATACTAGGGATATTACTGCCTATACTGGGGGCACCACTCTGCCTATACTGGGGACACCACACTACCTATACTGGGGGCACCACTTTGCCTATACTGGAGGCACTTTACTTCCTATACTGGGGATATTATTGCCTATACTGGGGGCACCACTCTGCCTATACTGGGGACACCACATTATCTATACTGGGGGCACCACTCTGCCTATTCTGGAGGCACTTTACATCCTATACTGGGTATATTACTGCCTATACTGGGGACACCACACTACCTATACTGGTGGCACATTAATACATATACTGGAGGCACCACTCTGCCTATATTGGGGACACCTTAATGCCTATACTGGGGGCAGTTTAATACCTATACTGAGGGCACCTTAATACCTATACTGAGGGCACCTTAATACCTATACTGGAAGGCAACTTACTACCTATACTGGGGGTACCACACCTCTCATACTGGGGACACCACACTACCTATGCTGGGGACATCCAGATAGATATATCTAGTATTCACCTGGGAGTGTGCACTACAGCAGGATTCCTTAAAGTGTGGGCAGCTACAGCAGTTATGTTGACCAACACAGGAACTACACGAGCAGCCTCCCTGTAGGTAGGCAATGGGGCTCTCCCTAACCATGCCCCAACCCAACCCCCCGACTTCCATAGCAGACTGTGTTACAAATCTCCCTTATGGGAAGGTTCATTTTTTTACTGGTGCTTAGAGATGGCCCGAATGGTTTGCCGGCGAACGGTTCCCGGCGAACTTCCGTGGTTCGCGTTCGCTGAGAACCGCGAACTTTTCCGGAAGTTTGGTTCGTCCCCATAGTGCATCATGAGGGTCAACTTTGACCCTCTACATCACAGTCAGCAGGCACATTGTAGCCAATTAGGCTACACTCCCTCCTGGAGCCCCTCCCCCCTTATAAAAGGCAGGCAACGTCAGGCTTTTCACTCACTCGTGTGCCTGCAGTAATTAGTGAAGGGATAGCTATTGCAGACTCTCATAGTGAAAGCTTAGTTAGGCTCTTGTAGGCTCGTTAGCTTGCTCCTTGCTGATTCTTATTGCTAAAATAGCACCCCACAACAGCTAATCTTGTTCTTGTGATCTATTTTTTCTTTCTGTGTGTCCCACTGACACTTGTGTTGCATAGACAGTCTTGCTAATTCCTACTGTGTGTGCCACTGCCAGGCCCAGCACATTCTGTGACTACTACCTGTGTGTGTGACAGGTGCACATTGTAACACCCATCACTGCATATACCTACCTGTTGTTCACTGTGCACCCACCCACCTACGTGAGCGCACGCAGTGTCACTGTGCCTGTCCGCTACCTGTCTGTGTGTGACAGGTGCAGGGCCGGGCCGAGGCATAGGCTGGAGAGGCTCCAGCCTCAGGGCGCAGTGTAGGAGGGGGCGCACAATTCATTCAGCTGTCATTCCTAATTGTGTATGAAGCAGAAAGAAATAACAAAAGGGGATACATAGCAGTGACTGCAAGCCAGATAACTAGATATTATGGTGTTGGGGAGGTTGTGGGCCCTGTGGCCCTTTTAGTCTAATAGCAATCAGTGTGTGACAGCTGGGGTGGGAGGGATGGAGGGGCGCACTTTGGTGTCTCAGCCTTGGGTGCTGGAGGACCTTGTCCCTGCTCTGGACAGGTGCACACTGTAATACCCATCACTGCATATACCTACCTGACAGTCACTGTTGTTCTATCATTGAGCTACCACAGCCCGGCGACCATATGGGGCTTCAAAACTGCCATGGCCTGCACTCTGGCCATGGTGTGCACCAGTCCAGCAAGGCCGTCACTACACAAACAGCTGTTTGTGGTGCGTTACACAGTGAGTTTGGTGTGTCAGTGTGAAGCAGTACTCTAATTACACTCCCTGATTGATGTATACACATGCAAGATGTTTTAAAGCACTGGGCTTGAAAACCACCACGGCCTACACTCTGGCCATGGTGCGCACCAGTCCAGCACGGCCGTCACTACACAAACAGCTGTTTGCGGTGCGTTACACAGTGTGTTTGATGTGTCAGTGTGAAGCAGTACTCCAATTGCACTCCCTGATTGATGTATACACATGCAAGATGTTTTAAAGCACTTTAGGCCTGCAATTTAGCATGCAATGTTATTTCTGCCCTTAAAACGCTGCTTTGCGTCAAATCCAGATTTACCCCGGAACTTTTGGCGTCTATCCCACTCATCCATGCCCCCCTTCAGGTGTTAGACCCCTTGAAACATCTTTTCCATCATTTTTCTGGCCAGCATAAATGTTTCTAGTTTTTAAAGTTCGCCTCCCCATTGAAGTCTACTGCAGTTCGCAGAAGTTTGCGCGTACCAAACTTTTTGCGGAAGTTCCTGAACCTGGTTCGCGAACCGAAAATCGGGGGTTCGGGCCATCTCTACTGGTGCTCAGTTCCGTGCCTTGTATGCACATATGAGGACTGTCACCTGCTGGAATCATGGCTCGATCCCTCGCGTGGAGCGGGGAGGAGGATGATGTGAGGCGCACGACAGAGTTGCTTCCCATTGGCAGGGTGAGTAGGAGAACAATGCACTCGGGCATCAGACATTGATAAATGTTCAAAATACTGGATCTTTAGGTGAGGTGGTGGGGGTTCCCATATACATGCTAGATTATCATCTGAGGTGGTCTTTATCGGCTGCCCTGGCCAAGTTAATCAAGGGTCAGCTTGTGTACTGAGCTGCAGAAAAAAAATCTGCTGACATCTGGCCATTGTCTGTCTTTGTATACATTTGTATTGATGTCATTCACTGGCTGAGGTCAAGGGAATTCTAGTCATACAAAGGTGCCTTTCTCAATCTGGACACAGACATTAGCATAACCAGTCTGTAAAAAGCACAATCTCAAGGTTATCTTTACAATGCCCCATGATCCATTGTGTGCAAGTCCATACGGTAGCCATAGAGCTAGTGATTTTGCATCAAGTGATTAAGTGAACGTCTTTATTCAGCGATCAACTACAGTGTGGTTGATCTAAAGTTAATCAAGTAGCGATATCTTATGTCTTTCACCTTTACTAGTCGGTCTGAACAATGTGCCTCCATGCTCTGAATCCGAAAATCTATTCTTTGTCAATCGAAATCATGTCAACAGTAGCCGATTGCTTTACGATCAGCCAATGTCTTCCATCCTGCTCAACCAACACAATTCACCCAGATCTCAGTCAATTATTGTTGATCGTGCTCACTGGAACACATTCAATTCTCTCTCAATTCAATAAAATTATCAAACAGGTTGGTCAATTATGCCGCCAAATCGCTAGACATATGGCCACCTTAACACATGTAATCACAGGGAGTCAACCAGTTCAAATCCAAGATCCCAGATGGGCTGTGATTTACTTGCCAGAAGCAGTCTGGGACTCAACCAAGCTTGAGATAGACCTTATATTATTGGTGAATGTGTATTACTGCATAAAATGGGTATGGTGCATCCCAGATTGTTTCTTGGGTCATGGTGGTTCAGCTGTGCCAGGCAGGCTGTTGTGGGGGACGGAAATGAGGGCTCAGGCAGTGGCTGCTGGGGTGGCACTGGGAGCAGTGATGTGAGGGCAGGCATGGTGCCCATGGCACTAGCCATGCCTGTACCCCTCTAAATACGCATCTGGTAAAGGGTTCAGCTATAATATAGCCAAGCTCTGAGGGTTAGATAATGTCCGCAGCACTTGGCAATATAATTAGTCGAGCGTGCAAGGGCCCAAACAATGAAACATGCAATTAGGAAGAAAGAAGGCCCATATAGACTGCACCACTCAAAAGTATAACAATATTTATTAATACATGATTTCAGATTATACATATATGACATTCAATGAATATTCAACTAATTTAAAATCACTTAAAACAGACCACATAATCCTGTAAACTTCAGCTGCAATCAATCCTGCCCTATAATGAAAAAGGCCTATGCAAATGTACATAGTCTTAAACAATATAAAGAGGAAAGAGTATATCCCAGGGGCCTAATGGCCCATACTCACGGGCTACAATTGTCGCCCGTGAGTATGCGCCGTTGCACGGGCGTGCCCTTAACTGTCGCTCGTCGCTGATGTCGCCAGGCGATTGAACTGCTCAATCGCCTGGCGACAGTTGCTGCCGCAACTCCGTCGCAACTGTCGCTAGTCCGCGTGAGTACGCGGACTAGCGACAGCAACCTCCATTGAGGAATACGGAGCTTCCGGCGGGGTGAGGAGGAACGTCGGCGACAGCTTCCTTCGCGCCGCTGGTCCCTCTTCCGCGTGTGTACGCGGAGGAACCTGGCGAGGAGCTGTCGCCGGCCTGTCGCCCACACGCTCACGTGTGCTGGCGACAGGCCCAAAAAGTTGCCCGTGAGTATGGGCCATAAGAGTCCAGATTTTTCCTGCTTGGGAGGTGGTGGATGACTATAGGAACGTTTTGAGAGGACCCTTCTCCTGTCTTCAGCTGCGCTGCCCGGTCTCTCCTCGGTGCTTTCTGGGCTAAGTATCTTCCTTTGCACACTCTCATCCTCTTATGCACTTTAGATATAGGCTGCTCCTATGTGCTATTTGTTTAGCAGTCTCCTATTTTGATTTGCATCATTTACTTGTTCATGAATTGCTTTATTGTGAGATATACAGTTTCGTTTATTTTTATATTTATTTTTCTATGAAATATACACTATTGCACTTTACTGAACCCGTGTTCAACCATTGATGGGCTCTTTCTGATGCCCACCAAGGTGATTGATTTGTATTCATATTTATATTTGGCCTATATATAGATGTATTAAAGTGTTATACACGCATATGTATAGTGGCATGTTACTACTATTTGCATAGGCCTTTTTCATTATAGGGCAGGATTGATTGCAGCTGAAGTTTACAGGATTATGTGCATACCTCCCAACTTTTTGAGATGAGAAAAAGGGACACTTAAGCCACGCCCCTGCCACACGCCTGGCCACACCCTCACCACGTCTCTAGTCACGCATACCATAAAGATTTTATAAGAAACATATGTTGTTTTATAATTCAAACCACACTGGTCCTTTCTATCCTGGTTCAGGAGGGTAAGGGTGCCCGTGGGTGGGGAGGGTGCCCGTGGGTGGGGAGGAGGGTAAGGGTGCCTGTGGGTGGGGAGGAGGGTGAGGATGGCCGTGGGTGGGGAGGAGGATGAGGATGGCCGTGGCTGGAGAGGAGGATGAGGGTGCCCGTGGCTGGGGAGGAGGATGAGGGTGCCCATGGCTAGCCTAGGGGGGAGGGTAAGGGTGCCCGTGGGTGGGGAGGAGGGTGAGGATGAATGACCGTAAGTGGGGAGGAGGGTGAGGATGAATGACCGTGGGTGGGGAGGAGGATGAGGATGGCCGTGGGTGGGGAGGAGGGTAAGTGTGCCTGTGGGTGGTGAGGATGGCCGTGGGTGGGGAGGAGGGTAAGGGTGCCTGTGGGTGGTGAGGAGGGTGAGGATGGCCGTGGGTGGGGAGGAGGGTAAGGGTGCCCGTGGGTGGTGAGGAGGGTGAGGATGGCCGTGGGTGGGGAGGAGGGTAAGGGTGCCCGTGGGTGGTGAGGAGGGTGAGGATGGCCGTGGGTGGGGAGGAGGATAAGGGTGCCCGTGGGTGGTGAGGAGGGTGAGGATGGCCGTGGGTGGGGAGAAGGGTGAGGATGCCCGTGGGTGGTGAGGAGGGTGAGGGTGCCTGTGGGTGGTGAGGCTGGGTGCCACTGTAAAAAAAAAATGATGTTGCTTTAAAAACACAATAATTCGGCCTCCAGCAATCGCTGGAAGCCAAATTATTTCATTACCCCACTATCCATGGCGGCCTGGAGGGGGAATAGTAATTAAAACGGCCCGGACTTGTGCAGAAGCAGGATCAGCCATATACCTCTGTATCCTGCGCCCAAGTCTATCGGCGCCGATTTCAAATGTACTCCCTGGGGCACCTCTTAGTCTAATAGCAATCAGTGTATGAAGGCGGGGTGGGACAGATGGAGGGGCGCACTTTAGTGTCTTAGCCTTAGGTGGTGGAGAACCTTTTCCCTGCTCAGCCTGGATCTGCTGTAACTGGCCCCCGAAAAGTCATACAGTTGGGGCCCAGGCCAGTCAGCGCAGGTGCAGTCTGGCTGTGCACGCTCCCCTGTCACTCTGCACCTGCAGTAATACTTCGAAGGTGCAGAATGCTCCTGGCGACTGGAGCGCGACATGCGCAGTATGCACTGAACCGGAGGACTTTCTGGGGCATATTGCAGAAGATCCAGGAGGCGGAGTAGGACAGCGAGGGAGCGATCGGCCTTGAGGGGGCTGGAGGAAGCCCCAGGTATGTATACTTTTGCTCTCCCTCACTGTCTCAGGTTCTGTTTAACCACTTCAGGACTCAGCCTTTACCCCCCCTTAAGGACCAGCGCTGATTACTAAGATCTGTGCTGGGTGGGCTCTACAGCCCCCAGCACAGATCAAATACCAGGCAGAGCGACCAGATCGCCCTCCTTTTTTCCCCACTAGGGGGATGATGTGCTGGGGGGGTCTGATCGCTCCTGTATGCGTGTGGGTGGCGGGAGGGGGGCACCTCAAAGCCCCCTCCACCGCAGGATTCCCCCTCTCCCTCTTCTCCCTCCCTGTCCCGGAGATCGGAGGCTGCACAGGAATGGATCTGTCCTGTGCAGCCTCTAACAGGCTCCTGCCTGTCATGTGACAGCGATCCCCGGCCGCTGATTGGCCGAGGATCGCTGATCTAGTACAACGCTGCTACTGTTAGCAGCGTTGTAAAAATGTAAACAAAGCGGATTATTTCCGCTTGTGTTTACATTTAGCATGCGAGCTGCGATCGGCAGCCCGCAGGCTATTCACGGAGCCCCCCGCCGTGAATTGACAGGAAGCAGCCGCTCGCTCGAGGGGCTGTTTCCTGATTAATTAGCCTGCAGCCGGCGACGCAGATGTGCGTCGCTGGTCCTGCAGCTGCCACTTTGCCGACGCACGTTATGAGTGCGCGGTCAGCAAGTGATTAAAGGATACCACAACTGAAAAAATTAAAGGTGCGGTGGCTAGGGAGGGAAAATTAGATACTTACCGCCTCTCTTGTTCCCCGCCGTCAGCCGCCGGTCATCTCCAATAGATGCCGGTGTCCGGGCGACTCTCCTGACCCCTAACCTGGACATCCTGCATCGCGCATGTGCAGTGTCCGTACTTCACCGCTTCTGCCGGAGCATAATTTCGGCAGAAGCAAGTTCATTCCCCTGGCTTTTCCTTCCGTGGAGCGCAAGACGCTATGAAGGAGGACCCAGGGGAGTGAACTTGCTTCTGCCGAAATTATGAACCGGCAGAAGCAGTGAAGAACGCATGCGCGGCGCAGTATGTCCGGGTTAGGGGTCAGGAGAGTCGCCCGGACACCGGCATCTATTGGAGAAGACAGGTGGCTGACGGTGGGGAACAAGAGAGGTGGTAAGTATCTAATCTTCCCTCCCTAGCCACCGCACCTTTCATTTTTTCAGTTGTGGTATCCTTTAAGTCAGGCATGTGTACAAAGCTTTAGGCATGTAGATAGTGGTTAGTGTTTAGGAGCGAATGCGAGTGTGAGTTTAAGTTTTAAGTCAAGGAGAGAATACTAAGATTATTGTCCAAACTGATATTGCCAGAGCTTTTCTTGACTCGTCACTTTATCCTGTGTGCTCATTGTAAACAATAGATGTATTAAAGGGAACCTAAAGCGAGACTTATTTTAAGCAATACAAGTTGCCTGGCTATCCTGCTGATCTTTTTGGCTGCAATAGTGTTGGAATTACACACCTGAAACAAGAATGCAGCTAATCCAGGCAGACTTCAGTCAGAGCTGATCTGTATGCTTGTTCAGTGGCTATAGCTAAAGGTATTAAAGGGACCCTGAGCAGATTGTGTTGGTATGTATTTAAGCATACCCACAAATACTTGGTAATAATCTGTCACTTACTGGCCCATTTTCTAAATCTTTCTCCCTCCCGGTCCGGCCAGTGTAAATAGCATTGGTCTGGTGACTCTCAGCAAAGTTGTGCTGTGACCCCAGAAGCGGAAGCCGGATCATGTGGTCTGTGCATGCTCTGGCTTCCTCCTCTTCTCCCGTCATCCTTCTCTCAGCCACACGTCTTGATGAGCGAGCATGTCATTGTGCCCGGTGCACGAGAACATCAGACTTCCGCTTCCGGGATCACAGCGCGACTTTGCTGAGAGTCACCGGCCCAATGCAATTTACACTGTCCGAACCAGGGGGAGAAAGATTTAGAAAACGGGCTGGTGACAGATTATTACCAAGTATTCGTGGGTATGCTTAAAAGAGTTATCAGGCAATCAAAAGAAAATAAGTGCCACTAACCCGGGGCTTCCTCCAGCCCCAAGCTCCCAGCATGTCTCTCGACGCAGCTCTCCCTTCAGCTGTTCGCTGCAGCTCGCTCCCGGTCCCCGGCGATGATGTCAGGCTGACCTCCAGGTCGGCCTGTTCTGCGCCTGCGCGAGCGGTGCAGTCAATCACCGCCACGTGGGCCGGAGCGGACTGCGCAGGCGCAGTACAGGCCGACCTAGATGTCGGCCTGACCTCATCGCCGGGGACCGGGAGCGAGCTGCAGCGAACGGCTGAAGGGAGAGCTGCGGCGAGGGACATGCTGGGAGCTTAGGGCTGGAGGAAGCCCCGGGTAAGTAGCACTTATTTTCCTGATTGTCTGATATCTCCTTTAAATGCATACCCACACGCTCTGCTCAGGTTCCCTTTGAAGGCAGAGGATCAGCAGGACAGCCAGGCTGGCATTATATATTGTTTAAAATGAAATAAATACAGAAGCCTCTATATTCCTCTCGTTTTAGGTTCCCTTTAAAGCTAATGTTAAGCTGAAAAACAAAACAAAACACAGATACTCGCCTATGGAGAGGGAAGGCTCTGGGTCCTATAGAACCTTCCAGCTCCTCTCACTGTCCCAGCAATCTCACCATGGTTTGAATACCCTACCGCGGAAAGCTTCGGAAGTCTAAAGGAGCCTGAGTGCTTTCAAAGACAGGTAGCTCTGTACTGCGCATGCGTACATTTTTGGTCAAATACTGCTAACGGGTATGACAGCACTGGACCAAGAGAGGAGCGCCAAGGAACTATAGGACCCAGAGCCTTCCCTTTCCAAAGACAAAAAGAAAGAACAACCGAGAGCCCCCAATAGTGTTTTATTGTTGATATAAGGTAATTTTCAATTTGTACAGCAGATATGGATATACTCACAAGTCTGGGGTTGCCGACCTCAGGCAACCACTCCAATCGCATAAGGGGATATTAAGCCAGTCACCCACTCAGGCTAAGAAGTCGCTCTTCGTAGAAGAAAAATAAGGGTGTACACACCCATCCACCAGGTGGATAATGATATTTGTAGTAGTTACAGAGGCGCCAGCAGAATAAAAATTAGTAGTCTATTAAAACCAAATAAAAAAATCGGGGGACCGGGGTGGATCCGTCTCCCCAATATATACGACACAACCACCATGTATGGTATCCAGAAAAATATATATTTAATCAGTACTCCACATAAAAATTATGCAACGCGTTTCGCGGGTCCCAAGCCCGCTTCCTCAGGCAAATACAAGAGTAGGAGCAACTTCGAGGTTGTGCAGATAGGTGCAGCGCTTTTGTTCTGTACTTCCCTCTCCAAAGGTGAGTATATGGTTTGTTTGTTTTTTTTACCTTAACATTCACTTTAGGCCTCTTGCACACTGTGAATCGCAAATCCAATGTCCGCTTCCGATTTGGGATTCCGATTTTCACTGGATGCTATCCTCACACAACGAAAAAATGCCTTGACACAATGCAAATGCCTTGACACAATATAAAGCTACTTGAGGCCTCTTGCACACTACATGCGATTCCGATTTGCAATTCCGATTTTCACTGGATGCTATCAACACAAGAATGCAGTACCGATTAGAAATCACAAATCGGAATTGCATATAAAATCGCATCAAAATCGCTAATCGGAATCGCATGTAGTGTGCAAGAGGCTCATACACACATCCAAATAATCTGCCTAAATATCTTCTAAACTTGCTCTGGCAAAGAACAAGACGGCCATCTGATGTTTGCTAGATCCAACCAGTGGATCAACCTGCCCAACTATCTTGCAGATTGGCCACATGTTTACAAGTCTTTTGAATAACGTTGTTGTTTTTGAATGCAGACGGGTTGTGCAGTTAGTTGTTTAGCTTGCACGCATAGTATTTAACTACCTGCGGACCGCCGCGGTATAAATCTACGGCGGGCGGGGGGCGCTGCAGTTCTGACCTGACGTAAACTCTACGTCCCATTGACCGCGCGCCCCCGCCTGTCTCCGCCGCTGTCGCCGCTCGATCTCCGCCGCAATATGCTGCCCTGCCGCCTCTATTACAGCAGAGCACTGTGAGCCGGGCAGGAGCCGTTTTCATTGGCTCCTGGCCCTGTCATTCATGTAAGCCGTTCCCATTGGCTTACATGGAGTGACAGGGTCAGGAGCCAATGAAAGCGGCTCCTGACCGGCGCACAGCGATCTGCCGTCATACCGACGGCAGAAAGAGCAGCCTGCGGCGGGGACAGAGCAGCGTGACCATCGGGAGCGGCGGATTTTAGCAGCGATTCGTCGGGAAGCGGCGGTTTACTTGACCAGCACCCTCTGGTCCTTAAGGGGGCAGAGGGTGCTGGTCCCGAATTGGTTAGGTGAGTTAGTTATTTAGTTGGTATGTGTATGTGTATGAGCCTTAAGCCAGTCTGTGGAGTGTGGACCCCTATTGGTAAGAATACTGATAAGGCCTATCAAACCTGTTTGTCACACACAAACATTAAGGTCCGTACACACGCCGGACTGGAGGTAACGACGGGTCCGTCGTCACCTCCCGCTGGGTGGGCGTTCCAGCGACAGTCCGGCGTGTGTACAGTCTGTCAGCGGACTTAGGCCCCGTTTACACGTAATCAGTTAGTGTGCGTTAGTACGCGTCAGTATGCGTTAGTGCGCGTTGGTATAAGTTTTTCCATAGCAGTGCATTGGGATGAAGATTTCAGTTAAAACGCGTGAAAGGTGCCATAGGAAAACATGGGACTTACTTTGAAAATCAGTTTTCTTTCCGTTTTAACTGAGAGCAACTGATTAAGTGTAAAAGGACCCTAATACGACTGTTTCTGAGCGATCCGCCGGGCGGATCGTTCAGAAACAGCCGTATCAGTCTGCGGACAGACTGTACACACGCCGGACTGTCGCTGGAACGCCCACCCAGCGGGAGGTGACGACGGACCCGTCGTTGCCTCCAGTCCGGCGTGTGTATGGACCTTTATTGTGTCCAAGCTGTACTTTAAAAGTATCTCAGTAAATGACAGTATTTGATATGTACATTTGCCATGGCTAATTTTGGGTTCATTTAAGGTCTGTTGTTCACATTTTTTCACTATTGTCTTTCAAATGTTTGTCTCCTGATAAATAGTAGAAAGAAAACAAACTACCCAGCCTGTTAATTGGCCACTGGCAATGAACACAGAACAATACATGAAAAGGAATCACTGATTACATTCTGTCTAGTCTAGAGTATACATGATGGAACACAAGTAATGTCTACTTTAAATACGTAACATAAACAACAAAGTTCAGATCTTTCTATTTTGGAGTGGTAAGGCCCATACACACGTCGGATTTTAGCGAACGACCCGTCGTTTGAACGTTCCGTCGTTCGGACGTTTTCGCGTCAAATCCGACGTGTGTACAGACTATCGTTCGGGTGATAAGACTGGTTACCAACGATCCGCCGGGCGGATCGCTGGTAACCAGTCTTATCACCCGAACGATAGTCTGTACACACGTTGGATTTGACGCGAAAACGTCCGAACGACGGAACGTTCAAACGACGGGTCGTTCGCTAAAATCCGACGTGTGTATGGGCCTGTAGTCACTGTGAATTTGGCATGCCTCACATGTGTTCCATGCAGACTCAAGACAGAATGTACTTAATTTCCAGCGCAAGATAAGGGGGGGTTTACATTTCTTATTGTACCTCTTATGTACTGCATTTATTTATATAAGCACCAGTGATGCCTAGTACACACAATGCAATTTTCCATCAGATTGACAGTCGAATCAATGATTTCTGACAGGTCCAATCTGATTTCCAGTACTTTTTTCTGATCAATTTTTCAAAGAAGTGATGAGAAAATCAATCAGAAAAAACATTTACCAATCGGTAATCAGATCAGACCTGCTGGAAAGAATACATTTGACCATTAATCTGAACGAAAAGTGCATTGTGTGCTGGGGCGTTTCTAGCCTTTTTGTCACTCCAGACAAGAAGTCCTGTGTCAGACAACCCCCCCCCCCCCCCCCACCCCCAGGAAAAAAAATACCACACACTAGAGAATATAAACCATGTGCTGTGTAGGGTGGATGCATAATACAGGATGCACTAAATGGTTTAAAGAGGCGCCCTGGTGGTATATAAAAGCGTTTAAAAGCAGTTTAAAACCGAGAAAAGGTTTGAGGTTGTTTACCTCAAGGACGACAAATCTTTGTAGGGACAAAAGATTTTATTGGTAGCACAGGAAACGCGTTTTACGGGTCTGAGCCCGCTTCCTCAGGCCAATAGCAGTGCCTATATTAGTAAACATGAGACTCCTAAGCATACTAGTATTAAAGATATACATACATTTCCAGCATCAGATTGTAATCAGCGATAGCATTGAATCCAGTGTTTCATTTCATATATATTATTACAGATTATATATTATAAATAAATAATGTACATATTATATTAGGAGTATTTACCCTTCATTAAGGTGGAAAACTAAAGTTTTTTTTTTTTTTCCCCTCCCAACCCCCCTCCCCCCCACCTATTTTAAACAATGTTTCATAATTTTCCATATGTTTGAAAAAACATGTTTTGATTATCTATATACCTCTGGCTGATAAATGCCAGCAGCTCCGTAAGACAAGGGTAAATACTCCTAATATAATATGTACATTATTTATTTATAATATATAATCTGTAATAATATATATGAAATGAAACACTGGATTCAATGCTATCGCTGATTACAATCTGATGCTGGAAATGTATGTATATCTTTAATACTAGTATGCTTAGGAGTCTCATGTTTACTAATAAAGGCACTGCTATTGGCCTGAGGAAGCGGGCTCAGACCCGTGAAACGCGTTGCCTGTGCTACCAATAAAATCTTTTGTCCCTACAAAGATTTGTCGTCCTTGAGGTAAGCAACCTCAAACCTTTTCTCGGTTTTTAACTGCTTTTAAACGCTTTTATATACCACCAGGGCGCCTCTTTAAACCATTGAGTGCATCCCTAACCCCCATACGATACCCGTGTGAGGGGTGGAGGCAGAACATATGTGGTTTACACCACGGTGGACATCTGCCTCCCTTCTTTTTTCTAAGGAGAGCGACTGCATCCAGGTCCTTAGTGACCTCCCCGAGTGGAGTCGGGTTAATTGTCTCCACCTGCTTCCTGTGGTCGGTTGCCCCTCTGCAACCCACTCTTGTGAGTAGATTCTTATCTTCTATATTGACAATTTTGACTAAACATATTACACTATTGGGCTCCCGTGTTTTTTGTTCCCTGTGCCTTTTCCCCAGAAGGTGTCCTGACACCAATCATCCACTATAGCATAATACAGGAAGTCACTGAGATACAACACAACACGACAATACTGTCACATTTTGTTCCACACCCTCTTCCTGCACTACCCCAGCTTATTGTGTAAAGGCAGAGTATAGTGCAGCAGAAGCTGTGCTCTCACTCTCTTTTCTCACCGCTTTTGCTGCGCAATACTCTGCCTTTACACACTGGACTGGGGGAGCGCAGGAGGAGGACGGGAACAAATAGTGGGACAAGGGGAAAAAGGGAGACACAAAGGGGGAAAATAGGAGGAATAGTGGGACAGAGTGAGGGACACAGAGCCAGATCATCCGCAAGGCAACTTAGACAGGTGTCTAGGGCCTGGAGTGGTCTAGGGGCCTGGTTTATGCTAACCCCAACAAATCTTGTCAAAAAAGCTAGGTGGTCATGAAGTGTGGGCCCAAAGTCGTTGCTTGCCTAGGGCACCATTTCACTTTAATCCATCTCTGCACGCACATGGGGCAGAGGTGGTACAGGGGGACTGAAGGTGACACAAGGAGATACAGAGGGATACACAGGGTGGTGCAGGTGGAACAGGGAGACTAAAGGTGGCACAAACACATGTGGGGGCGTGGCTTCATTTGGGAGGTGGGTCTTAGTTCAGGAGTGGGGCTTAACCAGGGGCATGGCGCCCCCCAGGATCAATGGCACTTCAGGCAGTGGCCGATAATGCCTATGCCTAAAAAAGCCCCTAAAATGCAACAAAAAATAAACACTAGGGGGCAGCCCTCCCCTTGTGAGCTCACAATAGAGGATATAAATGTGTAAATGTGTAAAAGGGTTGTTTAGAGAATATTTCCTGTTAATGGGGGTACATGGCAAGCCCAGACAAAAATAATGTGTTAAAGCGGGAGTGTCACCATAAAAATCAAATTTCAACAGCAACTGATCTGAGTGTATTAAGTGATAAAGATGCTAATCCTGCATTCAAAACTTTCAAAACTTTTCCTGCTGTTATGATTTGGAGTTATCACATACTTAAGAAGCACTGGTCCTTTAGTAGTCAGTGCCAAATAGTTGCATGCTGGGGGTTCTTTTTATCTATAATATATTCCTCCTCTTCCATGTATTTCTCTGCCAGCTGCTTATCTGAAACACAATCCCCTGCTCACTTGTGTTTACAAGCAAGCCAGAGGTGACTCAGTGATTGGAGGAGAAAAGAAAAAAGTAAAGGGCAGAAATGACATCAGGATTTAGCCTAAACTGTGGGCAAAAGACATGGCCCCCACCAGGAACAGAATTCTCTTCATTTACTATATAAAATTCACTGAACTCAAAATGTGGACAGTATAATACATGTGTTATGTAAGTAGATCAAGTATTTATCTACTTATATATGTGTTTTTTTTCCATGACATAGTATGGCTAATCCTACTCTGTCCTAAACGGATATGGACTTAGCTGGCTTGTGCTGTCAATCAGCTGTACAGGAAGCATGACATAATCTGAATGCACAGAAATTGACTGAACTTCTGTTTTGAACAATCAACTGAAATTTCAGGACGTAAAACAGTATAGGGATCTCCAAAGTGCTACATGCATTTAACATAAACAGTTTTTCAATATGAGCAAGTAAAGTCCATGTTTCGTTATCCCGAATGTTAGCTTCAGGTAGACCATGCTTGCTTCACTTGCATTTAGCCCAGCAGTCCCACCCCCCACCCCTGTTGTGGGTAGACTCATCAGGTCCGATGGCCTACAGTGGGCCTGTAATCGCCTCTGGGGTATTGGCCACCCCACAGTCTCCCTGGCAGGTCTGGTTACTTGGTGCTTGTCCTCAAGAGGGTAGAGCACATCAAGCTTTAAAACATAATAGACCGAATCACCATCATAGCCTAAAAGTATACTTTAATAAAAAAAAAAAAAAGCAATAAAAAACCAGCAGAGTTCATACAAATAAAGGCCAATATTGTGTGCTTACACTTAGGCTACTTGCACACTAAGACGTTGCGTTAGGTGCCACGTTAAGGTCGCATAACGTGCACCTAATGCGACGCCTGGTGCTCTTCGTTGTGGACGTCAGAGTGAGCCGCGTTGTTCAGCTCACTCTGGCGTCCGTGATGCCGAGATGCGTACTCTTGTGCGCATGCGGCATCACGTGGTCCTGCCGGCCAATCACCGCACAGAGCGGCCGCTCCAGGAAGTAAACACTGCACGTCACAACGTGCAGTAAATATTAACTAGCCATGTGCCTGGCCGCTCTCCGCTCCTCCCCAACATGACTGCGCATGTGCAGACAGTCTAACGCGGCTTAAGCCGCTCTAACGCCGTAGCATGCTGCACTTTCTTAAGAACGTGCAGCATTACATGTAACGCAACGTGGGCTGTGTGAACAGCCCATTTGTGTTACATTGCTGTGCGTTGGGGAGCGTTACAGGCTGCACTAACGTGCGCCTGTAACGTCTTAGTGTGTAAGCAGCCTTAGTGTGTTATGCCATAAATACATATCATGCTAGTGGAGCCAGAGGCTAATGTTTGGCAGCCCACTATATATAAAAACAACCGCTCGCTTCCTCCAATAACAGCATGTGACAGCGCATGTAAAAAATAGTAAAATAGCGGGTAAAGCGGTCTAAAAAGCCGGCAACCAAATAATAAGCAGAGTCCACGCGTATGATCGTTAACCACGTCAGGTGACATCATACACCTAGTACTTCGCTCCGTAGCGGTGCCTACCCTCTTGAGGACAAGCACCAACTAACCGGACCTGCCAGGGAGGCTGCGGAGTGGCCAATACCCCAGAGGCGATTACGGGCCCACTCTAGGCCGTCGGATCCGGTGAGTCTACCTACAACGGGGGTGCCTGCTGGGATAAATGCAAGTGACGCGAGCGTTGTCTACCTGAAGCTAACATTCGGCATAACATAACCTGGACTTGCTCATGTTGAAAGACTGTTTATATTAAGGCCTCGTTCACACTGCACGCGTTTCCAGCCGCATTTCGGGAACGCATGCAGGACGCCGACACGCATGACATCAGACAGTGCTTAGACTGTACTGTCTGATGTTCACACTGCATGCGTTCCGGACCTGTGCGGTCCGGGAACGCATGCTGCACACATTTTTTCCAAAAACGCGCGGCTGTCCCATTCACTTTCAGTGAATGGTATCAGCCACACAACGCATACAAATGCGGATGGCGTGCATTTGTACGCGTTGCATTCCGAACGCACGGATGTCCGCGTTTGTAATGTGAACGGGGCCTGAATCCATGTAGCACTTTGGAGATCCCTATACTGTTTTACTTTTTGCGTATCTAGTGACACGACTAGCGGGGAAGCGCTCCGTGCAAAGCTTACTCTGGAATATTGTATTTAAAGCACAGAATCTAGGATTGTGTAACAACTGTGGGAGCGCTTAACTAATTATTGTTCAACTAAAATTTCAGGACACGGCCAATTGATCAATCTCTCAGTCAATGTATAAATTGTTTTTCCTTTGATTCAATATTTAAATTGCGTTGTCAATCACATAGAAAAATCGATAAGGGCTGATTTCCCCTGGGAGCCGCGGCAGTTTTCAATTCAGTCATGGCTCCCATTTTACTGCGAAGCCGCATGCCATCCAAAATTGCACCGAAGTGCGATCTGGGCAGCAAGCCATGGTACAGACAGGCGGCGTTTTCCCATAAACTCACATAATCTGTATATAGTGGAAACGGGCCCTTACACCTGGTACACACCATGCAATTTCCCATCAGATTGACGGTTAAATAGATTATTTCTGTCAGGTCTGATCTGATTTTCGATTTTCTAATTTTAGAAGTGATAGGAAAATCGATCAGAAATCAGATCAGCCCTGTTGGAAATAATCGACTCTACCCGTCTATCTGATGGGAAATTGCATGGTGTGTACCAGGTATAAGTATATGGCTATCTTAACACTGTACTTTTCAATTTAGCTGTTGATGTGTCTATAAGCATTATGTGGAACTGACATTTTTTGAGTCCATTCAACAACAATGAAGAGATTTGCATTGTAAACTGATGACTGTGTTTATAAGGGATTTGGTATTGTTGTTGCTGTGGTATCAGTGGAGGTTGCCTGCTTATAAGTAGCCAGCAGCCCTCAGCATCTTTCAGTGTAACCTGGAGAAACAGAAGCATCACCATGCAACTCAAGCTCATACTCCTCTTTTGCTCCTTGTGTTTTTTCAGCAATATCCTCCCTCTACCGGGTAAGTCAATATGCTTTTAATATCTTTAATAGCAAGCTTGAATCTCACAGATGAGATGAGAATATTTCATCCCATATCACTTGTACAGTATTGCCAGCTATACTGATAGGTTACCCATTGTCCATCATTTCATAATCAGGTCACAGAAACAGCTTCTTCCCATCCAGGATACTGTAGTGTAAACCCGCAGTATAGTGGATTTAGTGATATTCGGAAACAAACTTTAGACTGGGAGCACACTAGAGTGTGCAAAGTCACAGTCATTTTTCTTTTTTTGCGTCACACTGTGATTGCATGTTCGTTCGCGGTTTCCACCTGCGACTTTTCATTTTGGAAACGTGTTTTTCGTATTAACAGCAGCAAGAAATTGTATTGCAAGTGTGTTGCTCTGCGTTCAACTCTACCAGTAATCCACCAGCAATTATCTCAGGTGTACGCACACCCTAAAGTTGCATTTTCAGTTCATCAGATCTTGTGCTGTCAGTATCCCACCAGCAAACTTTAACACACTAAACGCACGTACACACCTCCAACTTTTCCGACCAACTTGTCGTCTGAACAACAAGTTGGATGTGTGTATGCCTAGTCAAGTGACTGTTAAAAGCGGTTTTGCCCAATCCACTTGGCGGATCAGTTGGACCATAGAATAAAGAATGTACATAAGCGCTCACAGACCAATAAAAGTACAATCATTCCTATACAATAATAGAGACCAAAAAACACCAGTCCCAGTACGATTGAGTGCTCACTAATTGTGAATAGCTTCAAAGATAGATGTACTGTAATGAGTAAGCGCTCAAGTTCAGTCTCTACTGCAGGTAAACTTGATAGCTCTGCAATTCATCCTAAAGGCATGCACCAGGGCGACAGTATCCCTCCTCCAATGTGAAAGGACTCACCAGATTGTGCGGCCAAACCAGGTCCGATATCGCATCAGGGATATGGGCCACCCCTCGGCCTCACTGACACCTCCGCTGCTGGGTAACCTCCTCTGCTGGGCTCCTTTTTCCAAGGCCTGTTGATATCACCTGGTGTCTGGCTGTCCTGTCCTCTGTCCTCTTCTCACGAGGAGGAGAGGACAGCCAGACAGCGGGTGATATAAACAGGCTTTGGAAAAAGGAGCCCAGTAGAGGAGGTTGCCCAGCAGCCGAGGTGCCAGTGAGGCCGAGGGGTGGCCCATGCGCCTGATGCGATTACGGGCCCGGTTTAGCCGCACAATCTGGTGAGTCCTTTCACATTGGAGGAGGGATACTGTTGCCCTGGTGCATGCCTTTAGGATGAAATGCTATCAAGTTTACCTGCAGTAGGATCAGTTGGACCAACTGTTGCTCAAATAACTGTCAGGTCCGTATGTGTATACAAATGGCCAGCGGTTGTTTGACCAACTAATCAGTCGGCGCATGCGTGTAGTGGTGCAAAATACCAGGATTTCTATGAACGTGATGAGGCACGTCTTTTATGACTGAAAGTTCCAGTCTGTCAGACGACATGTAAATTAGTTCGTCGGCAGCTTTATTTGACGTGTGTACGTGACATTTAAATGACATGTTGTTTGCCTGACAAGTCGTTCAAATAACCGATCCAAACGACAATCAGGCACAAAGTTGGATGTGTCTACGCACCTAGGGTTAGTTGCAGAAGTGTTGCCAGCAGCAGGTCAGTTTCTAGGCTAAAATTTTACACCCAGGGCGAGGGTGTAAAAATTGCACCCCCCCACCCCCCACGGAGCCAGGTACCGGTTAGCCAGGTCTAGTTGCACTCAGTATAGGTATCCAGCTATAGGTCCCCCCAGTATAGGTAGCCAGGCATAGGTCCCCCCAGTATAGGTAGCCAGGCATAGGTGCCCCAGTATATTTGCCCCCAGTATAGGTTAGCCAGGTAGGTGCCTCCAGTATAGGTAGCCAGTATAGTTGCCCTCAGTATAGGTTAGATAGGCAGATGCCCCCGGTATAGGTTAGATAGGTAGGTGCCCCCAGTACAGGTTAGCTAGGTGGGTGCCCCTGAAATAGGTAGCCAGAATAGTTGCCCCCAGCATAGGTTAGATAGGTAGGTGCCCCCAGTATAGGTTAATTAGGTAGGTGCCTCCATTATAGGTAGCCACTATAGTTGCCACCAGTATAGGCTAGCTAGGTAGGTAGGTGCCCCCAATACAGGTTAGATAAGTAGGTGCCCCCAGTATAGGTTAGATAGGTAGGTGCCCCCACTATAGATTAAATAGGTAGCGCCCCCCCTGTATAGGTCAGATAGGTTGCTGCCCACCAGTATAGGTTAGATTGGTAGCTGCCCCCCAGTATAGGTTAGATTAGGTAGATGCCCCCCAGTATAGGTTAGATTGGTAGCTGCCCCCCAGTATAGGTTAGATTAGCTAGGTGCCCCCAGTATAGGTTAGATTAGATAGGTGCCCCCCAGTATAGGTTAGATTAGGTAGATGCCCCCCAGTATAGGTTAGATTAGGTAGGTGCCCCCCAGTATAGGTTAGATTAGGTAGGTGCCCCCCAGTATAGGTTAGATAGGTAGCTCCCCCCCAGTGTAGGTACAGGGCCGGCGCTACCATAGAGGCAAAGGAGGCAATTGCCCCAGGGCCCCATAGCTTGTAAGGGCCCCCAGAGGCTACAACAGGAAAAAAAAAATTTTAAAACGACCTTATCATTTTTGAGAAAATCGATTTGAAAGTTTCAAAGGAAAAAAAATACACATTTAAAAACACACTGAGCTTAACGGTTAATAGCAAATCCACCTTAAATGCTAGAAACCCTAAATTTGCAGGATATGTTAAGGAGATCATTGGGAATAAGAGGATTTTTTTAAAAAGACTTTTTAGTTTTTGAGAAAATCGATTTTAAAGTTTCAAAGGAAAAAACTATACTTTTAAATGTGGTAAATGTCACTTTTAGTAGCAAACCTAACGGTAGTGTAATTTTACATGTATCAAAAGAAAGAGCAATACATTTCCTGACAGGGTTTCCAGGGGGTCCATTCGCAGCTGCAGCGCTTTGGCCAGGGATCGCTATACAGCCGCAATATGGCTGTATGAAGATCCCTGGCATTTTTTCCTATTTTCCCCCCAAAAATGTTATGTTTAGAGTGTGGGAATTTTTTTTTTTTTTAATTATGTGAGGCCCCCCCTCCTGAACATTTTTAACCCCTTGTCTCCTATGAAGGCTGGGATAGCCAGAATGTGGAGCTCCGACCGATTGGGGCTTCACACCCTTTCTATACCAGCTGCAAAAAAGGTCCCGTAAAGGGAACCTTAACTGAACGGGGAGTAAAGAGTTTCAATTACCTGGGGCTATTACCAGCCCCCTGCAGCAGTCCTGTGCCCTCGGAGCCGCTCTGGAATCCTCCAGTCCCCCGCTGTCACTTAGTTTCGTTTTTGACGACTCACTAGTCGGCCAGCCGCCATGCGTATTATTGGACGCATTCCTTACTGCAATTAGCGCTGTTGTGGACCGCAACGCATACAAAAATACGCGTTGCCACATTCCGCATGTGTAGATATGTGGCAACGCGTATCTGTGTACGCGTTGCGGTCCGCAACAGCGCTAATTGCAGTAGGGAATGCGTCCAATAATACGCATGGCGGCTGGCCGACTAGTGAGTCGTCAAAAACGAAACTAAGTGACAGCGGGGGACTGGAGGATTCCAGAGCGGCTCCGAGGGCACAGGACTGCTGCAGGGGGCTGGTAATAGCCCCAGGTAAGTGAAACTCTTTACACCCCTTTCAGTTAAGGTCCCCTTTAATGCCGATTTTTGTGACTGGGTATCTGTTGGGGGGGCCCCCCAGGTTTATTTTTCCCTGGGGCCCCATTGTTGCTTAAACCGGCCCTGTGTAGGTAGGTAGGTAGGTAGGTGCCCCTCCCCATAATGGAGGGGTGAGTCAGCCGCGCGGAGGGCAGCCGGACCTCTCCCTCCCTTCCTCTCTCCGGGCCGCCCTCCGTGCTCCCCCCTCCGACTGCAGAGTTAGCGCAGGGAAGCACTGTAAATAGTAACTCACCTCCCAGGCTCCAATCGCCGCCGGTCTCCTCCTCGGCATAGACGCTTATACACATGCAGCTTCCTATTTAGCATGAGCACGGCCCTAGAAACAGGCCTGGCCGGCAGTATTGTATGCAGAGTGATGCACGCTCAAGTTTGTACTCAGCCGGAGGCCAGAAACCCACTAGGAGCGATTTTCTGAGCATTTTGCGATTTGAAAACTCTTGATAATGTAATTCTATCGGTGTGATCCCACTTGAGGGATTTGATTTTATAAAAATCCCCCATAGCATTTCATTATTAAGAGCTTTTTCAAATCACTGGTGCTTAGAAATTGCTCCTAGTGGGTTTCTGGCCTAAGGTCTGGAACCAACTAGCAGCGCTTTTCTAAGCCTTTTGTGAGTTCTTGTGATTTAAAAGCTCTTGCTAATGCAATGCTACGGTCCCTCCCATTGTCCTGCGCTGCAAAAGCTGACCTGGCAAGGTCGGCTTCCTGGTCGGCTTTATCTGCGCTCCACGGCGCGGGTCACGTGGTCCGGCCGACGTCATCAGCATTGTACTGCGCATGATTTTGCGCAGGATTTTGTTTATTTTGCAAGCTTGGATGTTTCATTTAAAGAGAAACTCCGACCAAAAATTGAACTTAATCTTAATCAGTAGCTGAGACCCCCTATACATGATATATCTATTCCTTTTCACAAACAGACCATCAGGGGGCGCTGTATGACTGATATTGTGGTGAAACCCCTCCCACAAGAAACCCCTCCCACAAGAAAAGTTCGAACTTTTGGCAGTTTCCTGTCTGTGAACCTTGTTGCATTGTGGAAAATAGCTGTTTACAGCTGTTTCCAACTGCCAAAAACCATGCAGCAGCTACATCACATGCCAACAGTAAAATGTTCACTGGAGTTCCTCTTTAACCACTTGAGGACTACAGTGCTAAACCCCCTAAAGACCTGGCCTTTTTAGTAAAATGGCCACTGCAGCTTTAAGGCCAAGCTGCAGGGCCACACAGCACACTAGTGATTCCCCCCCCCCTTTCTCCCCACCAACAGAGCTCTCTGTTGGTGGGGTCTGATCCCCCCCAGGCCCCCCCCCCCATGTTTTTATATTTTTTAATACATATTTATTTATTTTATTATTTTTTACCAATTATTTCTTTATTATTTTTCCAAACCCCTCCCTCCCCCCAGCCGGTCAATCCTGGCGATCGGCTGTCATAGGCTTCTGCCTATGAGAGCCGATCGCTCTCAAGTGCCCCAGGGGGACAGCCGTGTCACACGGCTGTCCCCAGTACAGATAGGTAGCTGCCCCCCAGTACAGGTTACATGTACAGTGCTGCAGATCGCAGTGCTGTTCATGTAAATAGACGGCGTTTATGCCGTCTGTCTCCTGAGCAGATCGCCACTCGGAGACTGAAGGCGGGGTGGAGTTCCGCCCCCTAAGCAGGAGATGCGCGCGCAGCCTGCGTATGATTTCCTGCAAACTGCAGCCCCAGGACTTGAAGCCAATTGGCTATAGGCGGTCCTGGGGCTGACGCCACGACCACGCCCATGGGCGTGGAGCAGTCGTCTAGTAGTTAAAGGTTATTGTGCTTTTGCGTATCTTTTAGAGCAGAGAGGAAGTTCTGAGTTCAGGTCTGCTTTGAAAGGAAATAAATATGGCAGCCACCATAATCCTCTCAGTTCAGGGGTACTAATGCTATTCTCATTTTTTTCTTTACCTTACAGTTTCAACACCCAGTCCCTGCACCCCTTCCTGTCAGTGGACGCAGTGGTTTAACGTCTACCATCCCTCCAATCAACCAGACGATGGGGACTTTGAGACACTGAGTAATATCAGGGCTCAAGGATATAAAATATGTGTCTCCCCTAAAAACATCACCTGCCGCTCTGTCCGTTTCCCATACATCCCTTACAAGGAACTTGACTACACAACCAAGTGTGACCCAAGCATAGGACTCACCTGTTGTAACAAGGATAATTCAGAGACGTGCATAGACTTCGAGGTGCAGCTGCTTTGCTGCGATTGTGAGGAAGAGACGCGTTCATCTCCACTCAGTACCACACTGCTTCCTGCTGTGACCACAGGTAATTATTATTCTAAAAATGTTCAATGTCCTCCACTTTCTCCAAGAAAGTACCCGATCTATATGGAATTGATGGCATATTTGAATTTTAAATAGTACCAGATATGATGTCTAGAAGGATGAAATAAACATGTATATGGGGTGAAAGAAAAGAAATGGGTTTTTCAGTAGAATGTCTATTTACCTAGTTCTGGTTTATAGGTAACGGTCTACAACATCCCTAAACAATAGACAGAGAAACATCAAATAGGCGGGACTTGAAGCACAACTTAAAGGGGTTCTGTGGAGTCCTCCAATAAACAAAGAACAGACACTTACCTGGGGCTTCTATCAGCCCCCTGTAGCTGTAATGTCCCGCGCCGTCCTCCTCCGATCACTCGGCATTCCCCACGCGCTGCTCCCGGTCTAATGACGCGTATCCACGTCTGCACATGCGCACTCCTGCTTGCGTCTCCGGGAGCTTACTGCGCAGTACAAGAAACCTTGTACTGCTCCTGCGCAGTAAGCCCCCTTGGAGACGCGAGCGGGAGCATGCATTATTTGTCTTGTTAGACGAATAATTGGCCAGTGCTAGCGGCGGTAAACGGGTGATCGGAGGAGGAAGGCATGGGACATAACAGCTACAGGGGACTGATAGAAGCCCCAGGTAAGTGTCTGTTTATTGGAGGACTCCACAGAACCTCTTTAAGTGAGAGGGATATGGATGGAGGCTGACATATTTATTTCCTTTTAAACAATACAGATTGCCTGGCTCTCCTGCTGAGCCTGTGTCTCTAACCCACAGACCCTGAACAAGCATGCAGATCAGGTGTTTCTGACTGTGTTTATGACTAAATTAACCACATGCTTGTGTGATTCAGATATCACTGCCGCCAAAGAGATCAGCAGGACTGCCAGGAAACTGGTATTGTTTAACCATGTCAGCCGCTCGGACGTGATCATCACGTCCAGGTGGCTGCTCTGCTGCAGTGCCGCGCTCGATCGTGGGCGCGCCCCCGTGCCGTTCCCCAGTAGCCCTGAGATCAGTGAACGGGAACATGGTTCCCATTCACCGATCTAAGTCCCCAGCAGAAAAAACGATGGTCTCTTATCAGAGGCCACAGTTTTTCTGGAAAAAAAAAAAAAGTTCCCTTCCTCCTTGTTCTTCCGGGAAGTGAGAAGCACAAAGGGAAAAAAAAAAACCTCAATGTGGCCATCTTGTGGCCAAAGAGTAAAACTACATCTCCATACATTTTTGACGGCAATTTACACACATAACATTAAAAATTAACTGTTTATTTCCCAACACTAAAAAATTACCCAAATAAAATTTTTAATGGAAAAAAAAAATTACAATTAACAAAAAAACCCAAAACATAAATAGTTACCTAAGGGTCTGAACTTTTTAAATATGCATGTGAAGGGGGTATACTACAAACATTTTTTAAATTATAAGCTTGTAAATAGTGATGGACGCAAAACTGAAAAAATGCACCTTTATTTCCAAATAAAATATTGGCGCCATACATTGTGATAGGGACAAAATTTAAATAACCGAGACAAACGGGCAAATAAAATACATATGTTTTAATCATGGTAGCATGTATTACTTTAAAGCTATAATGGCCGAAAACTGAGAAATAAGGAATTTTTTCCATTTTTTTTCTTAATATTCCTGTTAAAATGCATTTATAGAAAAATTATTCTTAGCAAAATGTTCCACCCAAAGAAAGCCTAATTAGTGGCGGAAAAAACAAGATATAGATCAATAAATTGTGATAAGTAGTGATAAAGTTATTAGCGAATGAATAGGTGAAAAATCCCCGTGGGCTGAAATGGTTAAATATGGCAGCCACTATATGCCTCTCAGTTCAAGTGTAGTATAACCAGGGATAACCATTACACTAATGGCTTTGTTTCTGACACAGGCCACCTGGGTTCAAATCTCGGCTCGTCCTATGTAGTAAGTTAGTGCCTATTTAGCAAGGAGTTCTAGGGCAAGACTCCCCTACACTGCTACTGTCTACTGAGTGTGCTCTAGTGGCTGCCTTTGAGTCTGACAAGAGAAAAGTTCTATACTAATATTGGTGTTATTATTACAACCATATAAACACAGAATAAGCTGAATAAAACTAAAGAAAAATCCCCATTCTCATTTAATCAGTGGCACAGGCAGCCCAAATGCGCCTACATAATATTCATATTAGGAGGCGCTGCATGGTGCCTGGGGCCGATGGGGATCGGAGTGTCAGATTTAAGGTAGCCATACATATGGCGATTCTGCATAGAGCGATTGACTTAGGCTGCCGACCTGAAATATTTGCATCTCACTGATCATCTCTAGTGCTAAATCACAAACTCAGCAAGTGTTTTTGTCTTTCACAGAGAAACCAGTGCCCCAATGTGAAAATCCCCTCTGTTCCTGGACTCAGTGGTTCAATGTCTACCACCCTTCTGAAGACATTAGTGATGGAGATTTTGAGAACATTACTGCAATCAGGAAGATGGGCTTCTCTGTTTGTGATGTTCCTCAGGAAATCAGTTGTAGACTAGGAAGGTTCCCTTATATGAAACTGGAAGACTTGGATTATATACAAGAATGTAGCACATCCCATGGTCTAGTCTGCTTTAATGAGAACCAGCCGAATGGGCTTTGTTTGGATTATGAGGTCCAGTTTTTGTGTTGTGCATGTGATACCTCAACACCGACTACAGAAGTTTCCACAACTGAAACAGATGGATCTGGTACTGGTGAAAATTATATTTAAGTTACTAAAACCACCAAAAATCTGATTATACACCATTAATTTGATTAATTAGATTTACACTATAATCACATTGCGTTAGAAATCCAATTACATTGTAATGCCGCTGTTCACATTGGCTTGTCAGCAGTGCAGTGCGACTGATCGGTTGGCAATAACGCAATGCATGCTGTGTGTTACCGCATAACACACACGTAAACCGGTGCAGACTGAAGCATACTTTCTGTTCTCCAAGCATTGTTGTATGTGTCGCAACTCAGGCATTACTTGCAATGTGACTGTCCCCTCTACTGCATTGCGACCCTGTTTTCCTGGGAACGCAACACAACTCTGCAGTGTGAACGTTGGCTTATGCTGGGAATACACCATACAATTTTCTATTAGATTCTTCTGTTAGATTTTTCTGTTATGCTGGGCATACACGAGTTGACCCAGCGGCTCGATTAGTCGCCGGATCGACTTCCACCGCGTCCCCGCGGGCGGCCGGATTGATTCCCGCTCGTCCCCGTGGGCACTCCTTATCCACTATTGTCCGCTGTCCGCCCGCGGGGATCAAGAGGGGAATCGACCGGCGGGTCATCGGACCTGTCGGAAATTATCAATCGCCCATCAGTGGCTCGATTGATAAGGAAGTATCCTACCGTGTATGCCCAGCATTAGAATGCATAAGTAGATTATTTTCTGTAGAGAATGGTCATTATCTCTGGTGCATTGTCTTCTGTTTATCTCCTGCTGAGTAGAACAATGCCTAATTGCTCAGCAGATAGTTGGTAAGATAGATACATTTCCAACATGTTGAACTTTATCTATCTGGCAGGTAAATCTAACAGGAAATTGCATGGTGTATTCCCAGCATTAGGCTAATGCTGGGCATACACGGCTCGTTTTATATTATCAATCGAGCCGCTGATGGCTCGATTGATAATATCCGATGTGTCCGATCACCGCGCCGGACCAATACCGCGCTCGATCCCCGCTGGCAGACAATGGAAGAAACTAAGCGCAAATAAGGAAGTGCCTGCGGGGGAATCGATCTGCGCGGACGAGCGGGGACGTGCCGGCATCGAGCCGCCGTGCATTACTCTTCCTATAGTTGGGCAATATCTGAGCCTGTGGCTCCTCCCTCTGCATGCATAGTCTGTGTATTATTGATGATCTCACTCTCCCTCAATGCAGGCCTTCCTCTTACCTGGGAATGCCAAAATGATGGAAGCTCCAGAGCTATTTGTTAACTCACTGCATGTTCTGTTTCATGACAAAAGAGTATTGTTAGCATATTGTATATTGTGATTTGATTTTGTACATGACATTTGTAATGTAAATGACAGTGCTGTTTCTAATAAACTTTAAATATTTTACAAGTGTAGTAACTTCTGTCATATCCATTCCCTTCCGTATCATCAAGCCTCACGCATTTTTGAGATAAGAGGGACACTTAAGCCATGCCCTTCCCCCAGCACAACCCTAGTCACGCATACCATTAAGATTTCATAGGAAAAATATTTTGTTTTATAATTCAAACCACACTGGTATTTTGTATCCTGGTTCATTTTCCTTCATATTAACATTTGAAGATAAGAAATATATCAATGTAAAGAATGGGAATAAAGTTTGGAGTCAAACGCATTTTACAGACTACAAGGCACCTCTGGACTATAAGATTCCACTAAGTTTAGAGGGCAAAAAACAGGGGGAAAAAAAGATATACAGGGAGTGCAGAATTATTAGGCAAGTTGTATTTTTGAGGAATAATTTTATTATTGAACAACAACCATGTTCTCAATGAACCCAAAAAACTCATTAATATCAAAGCTGAATATTTTTGAAAGTATTTTTTTAGTTTGTTTTTAGTTTTAGCTATTTTAGGGGGATATCTGGAAGCAGGAGATTTGGGCGCATGAGACAAGTGGACAAAAAGGGCGCCCCATTCACTCCCATTATAAATATCGTTTAATGGGCGCCGAACAGGGAAAAAAAGGCGCCGGAGATTATTAACGTTTTACAAACGGCGCCCGGAGATTTTTAAGGTTTTATAACAGTGATTGTGATGATTTAACTTTACAAAATGAGCCCGTGACGAATATCGTTTATAAAGATACTAAATCACTATTTCTAAAACATTTCTAAAACATTATTATCCACCCAAAAAAATTATTTACATTTTTTATTTACATTTTTTATTTATTAATGTTTGTAAAACATTATTATCCATAGGGGGTCTTAGGTTTAGGCACCACCAGGGGGGTCTTAGGTTTAGGCACCACCAGGGGGGTCTTAGGTTTAGGCACCAACAGGGGGGTCTTAGGTTTAGGCACCACCAGGGGGGTCTTAGGTTTAGGCACCAACAGGGGAGTCTTAGGTTTAGGCACCAACAGGGGGGTCTTAGGTTTAGGCACCACCAGGGGGGTCTTAGGTTTAGGCACCACCAGGGGGGTCTTAGGTTTAGGCACCACCAGGGGGGTCTTAGGTTTAGGCACCACCAGGGGGGGTCTTAGGTTTAGGCACCACCAGGGGGGTCTTAGGTTTAGGCACCACCAGGGGGGTCTTAGGTTTAGGCACCAACAGGGGGGTCTTAGGTTTAGGCACCACCAGGGGGTCTAGGGGTTAGGGATAGGTACAGGGAGGGTTTTTAACAAACGTAAATATAAGTTTCAGTTTAGAAACAGGGAAGATTAACGTTTTAAGAATTGCCGATCTCATACACATTATTTAATGATTTATAAATTCTTAAAACACTATTTGTAAACGAAATTCTACACAATATTTCTATAAACGATAATACTGCTTATCGTTTACACCACGCGCCCTTTTTTCCCGACGCCATTTTTTGATGTACGCAGATATCTGTGTGTGCAGGTGACTATTACTGTGCATAATTATTAGGCAACTTAACAAAAAACAAATATACAGGTAGTCCTCGGTTAACGAACGAGATAGGGACTGTCATTTCATTCTTAACCTGAATCTGTCCTTAAGTCGGGACAGCTCCGGATTTCTGTGATTTAAAAGTTTTTAAGTACTTTAACATTGACCTAAAGATGCCATGTGTGTGGGGAGGTGAGCAGCTACATACCGCACACCTTCCATGCCCTGGCGTCACCCTCTGCCTCTACAAAACACCTCTGTATCATTACAGAGATCCGTGTCCTCTGACCCGGATACTGTCACTGCTCTGCGCATGTGCAGTATGCCGGGTCACCTCCCGGCCTGCGTCAGAGGACGCGGATCTCTGACGCAGGCCGATACGGAGGTGTTTAGTAGAGGCAGAGGGTGACACCAGGGCACGGGAGGTGTGCGGTATGTAGCTGCTCACCTCCCTACACACACATGGCGTTTTTAGGTCAATTTTAAACTACTTAAAAACTACTTAAAAACGTGTAAATCATAGAAATCCGACGCTCGTGGTGACGTCATCGATGGGGCGGAGCTATCGGCGGGTCGTTCGTATCAGCGGGGCGTTCGTAAAGCGGGCGTATGTAACCCGAGGACTACCTGTATACCCATTTCAATTATTTATGGTTACCAGTGAAACCAATATAACAGCTCAACATTCACAAATATACATTTCTGACATTCAAAAACAAAACAAAAACAAATCAGTGACCAATATAGCCACCTTTCTTTGCAAGGACACTCAAAAGCCTGCCATCCATGGATTCTGTCAGTGTTTTGATCTGTTCACCTTCAACATTGCGTGCAGCAGCAACCACAGCCTCTCAGACACTGTTCAGAGAGGTGTACCGTTTTCCCTCCTTGTAAATCTCACATTTTATGATGGACCACAGGTTCTCAATGGGGTTCAGATCAGGTGAACAAGGAGGCCATGTCATTAGTGTTTCTTCTTTTATACCCTTTCTTGCCAGCCACGCTGTAGAGTACTTGGACGCGTGTGATGGAGCATTGTCCTGCATGAAAATCATGTTTTTCTTGAAGGATGCAGACTTCTTCCTGTACCACTGCTTGAAGAAGTTGTCTTCCAGAAACTAGCAGTAGGACTGGGAGTTGAGCTTGACCCATCCTCAACCCGAAAAGGCCTCACAATCTCATCTTTGATGATACCAACCCACACCAGTACTCCACCTCCACCTTGCTGGCATCTGAGTCGCACTGAAGCTCTCTGCCCTTTACCAATCCAGCCACAGGCCCATCCATCTGGCCCATCAAGACTCACTCTCATTTCATCAGTCCATAAAACCTTAGAAAAATCAGTCTTGAGATATTTCTTGGCCCAGTCTTGACGTTTCAGCTTGTGTGTCTTGTTCAGTGGTGGTCGTCTTTCAGCCTTTCTTACCTTGGCCATGTTTCTTGAGTATTGCACACCATGTGCTTTTGGGCACTCCAGTGATGTTGCAGCTCTGAAATATGGCCAAACTGGTGGCAAGTGGCATCTTGGCAGCTGCACGCTTGACTTTTCTCAGTTCATGGGCAGTTATTTTGCGCCTTGGTTTTTCCACACGCTTTTTGCGACCCTGTTGACTATTTTGAATGAAACGCTTGATTGTTCGATGATCACGCTTCAGAAGCTTTGCAATTTTAAGAGTGCTGCATCCCTCTGCAAGATAGCTCACTATTTTTGACTTTTCTGAGCCTGTCAATTCCTTCTTTTGACCCATTTTGCCAAAGGAAAGGAAGTTGCATAATAATTATGCACACCTGATATAGGGTGTTGATGTCATTAGACCACACCCCTTCTCATTACAGAGATGCACATCACCTACTATGCTTAATTGGTAGTAGGCTTTCGAGCCTATACAGCTTGGAGTAAGACAACATGCATAAAGAGGATGATGTGGTCAAAATATTCATTTGCCTAATAATTCTGCACTCCCTGTATAGTAAACCTGTTGCAACCATGGTGCGCGGTTGTTTTGTAAATGTTTTTACCCCAATTATTGTCCCCTCCTCCTGCCCCCTTGGTATCCTACTCCACTTCCCTGTGTAAGTACCATTAGCAGCGGCAGCCGCGTGTATCACTCACCTGACCCGAGGGTGCCCAGCAGCGATCAGCAGCTTCTCCTCACTCACTCTTACCCCTAATGCCAGTCGCATGCGTAATGATGAGACCAGGAAGTGCCGGCACTAGGGGGCAGGAGTGAGTGAGAGAAGCATTTGATCGCCGCGGGTGAGTGGTACATGTGGCTGCCGTTGCCAATTGTGGACACACAAGGGGAGCTGAGCAGGACACTGTAGAAAGCAGGAAGTATCGGCAGGCGATCATAAGTATTTGCTCTAAGATGCAGGGACTTTTTTTTTTACCTTTGGGGGAGAAAATGTGCATCTTATGCAAAATATGGTATATTTACGCAGATCTGTACATCAGTCCTGAGAGGAAGAAAGAGGGACAGAGGGATTTGGTACCCAAATGGGGGCAGTTGAGAGCTATGTTGTAATTTTGACAAACAGGCAATTCCCTGCTAAGTGACTTTTTCAATACTGGAGAATCACTCACAATTTGTTACATTTTTATTAAAGACAGCAGCAATCTTGCTAGCAATTATAAGCATTGTTGTTTCTGTAAAGATTTCAGCAGGGCTGCCATCAGAAATTTTGGGGCCCCTCACACATCATCAGACCTGGGCCCCCCTCCCTGGGCCCACCCACTGGTTGCTGTGTCTGCCCACTATCCACCCCAGCCCTGTGTCCGTGCACAAAGTGCGCTGCGGTGAAAAATGTGCATGGCTCAGACACTGAAGAAAGCGGCATGCACAGCATGATGCAGCAAACGGTGGGCGGGACCATGTCATGTTGTGAGTGGAGCCAAATACTAGCAAAATACAGGTAGCCCCCAGTTAACAAATCAGAGAGGTACTTGTAGGTCTGTTCTTATCCTTTATCCGTTCTCTTTTGTCCCCCTCTTTTCTTCCTGCGCCTTTTTTGTTCCCCCTCTGTCTCACCTCAGTTTGTGCCTCTTTTGTGTCCCTCTGTGTGACCTCATGTTCCCGTCTCATCTCTTTTCTCCCTGTGCCTCTTTTGTCCGCCTCTGTTCCCCCTGTGCCTTTTTTATCCCCCTGTGTTACCTCTTATCCCCTTCTGTCTCAGCTCGTCCCCCTGCCCTAGCTAGCTACAGGTGTCCCCAGTATAGGTAGCAAGCTATAAGCGCCCCAGTATAAGTAGCCAAGTATAGGTGGTGCCTCAGTATAGGTAGCCAGGTATAGGTGGTGGCCCAGTATAGGTAGCCTGTAGCCAGATATAGGTGGTGCTGCAGCCTCAGTATAGAAAGTCCGCTGTAGTGGGCTCACTCATCTGCTCCCCACATTCAAGCGCTGATGTCACTCTTCTCTCAGTGCTGGAACGCGGTGTGCTGGTTAGTGAGCCACAGGCCCGCAGCTAGCACATGTGGCCCTTCCAGTGCTTTGGGGGGGGCCCAGAGCCCCCAGAAGCCCTGGGTCCCTCACTGCAGTGTCAGTTATCGCCCCCCCCTCGATGGCTGCCCTGGATTTCAGCTAGAAGGGGGGGGGAAACATTACTCCCATCGCTAATTAAAAGTGCGCACACACGTCCAACTTTATGCCTGATTTTGTCTTTTAAACTGGTCGTTTGAACAACTTGAAGTGCAAACAACAAGTCGTTCAAACGTCTTGTACACACTGACCAACAAAGCAGCCAGTATCCTAATTTACATGTCGTTTAACCAACTTGATAATGGACAATGGACTGGATAGAACAATGGACTAGATCAAACGACTGAATGTTTGAACATCTATTAGTTGAACAAACGATTAGAAGTCGTTATCAGTCTCTCGACTACACGTACAACTTATCATAAACAAGATAAAAAGTTTGTGGTGTGTTTCACCCCTAACAAATTGTAACAATATCAAACATGCAAAACAATGGGGTTTTTTTTGAACCAGAGTTCTTGTAGTTTTATTCTTTCTTAACAATCTCTCCAAATCGTGGGCAAAAATACATGGGCACAAAGACCAGACTTCCACTTCACATACAAAAACTGCCTGACACGTGTTTCGCGACCAAAAGCCGCTTCCTCAGAGGCACATTGTTTACAAACATCTGTTAAGAAACATATAAATCAAGAGTACATACCATACCCATGCGCAAGTCAGGATAAAAAGGCAAAAGAACTCTGGTTCAAAAAAACCCCACATTGTTTTGCATGTTTGATATTGTTACACGTACAACTTGTCATTCAAACAACAAGTCGGACGAAAAGTTGGGAGGAAAATCAGGACGTTTGTACGTACTTGACACCATATATAGTGGGTTGCAAAAGTATTCGGCCCCCTTGAAGTTTTCCACATTTTGTCACATTACTGCCACAAACATGAATCGACTTTTTTGGAATTCCACATGAAAGACCAACACAAAGTGGTGTACACATGAGAAGTGGAACGAAAATCAGCCCCGTTTCTATGGGCGTGCGATACGTGCAATCGCCCGGGGCGCTGGATTGTTGCGGCAGGAGGGGAGCGCAGAGGTAGTGGGAGGCGGAGCGGGTATAATAATAACTCACCTTCGTTCAGCAGAATAGCCGATCCCACGCTGCTTCAATGTATTTCCTTTCCCGGCATCTGTCTCAGTAACAGCGCCCCGTGTGATGATGTTCCGCATGTCAACACAGGGGGCGCTGTTACTGAGACAGATGCCGGGAAAGGAAGTACATTAAAGCAGCTATTCTGCTGAAGAAAAAGGTGAGTTATTACTTGTCACGGAATAGCCGTGAGAAACGCAGGTGAATCTAGAGAATTCACAGTCGCTTTCCTGATCGCTCCCTGTCGGATTTGTGCAGCCGTGCAAGCGATCAGAAAACGACACTTTTGTGTTTTAATCCAGAGACCTGTTCCCCTGTGAGCAAAGCATTCCCCTCAGGAATGTCGCACGTGGCTGGATTCCCTGCAGGGACCAGCTCCTTTTCCCCCACAGCCAGATGGCCCCATGAAAAGAGAAAGGAAACTGGCTCTCCAGGGGGCCATGACAAAGCAGCCAGAACGGCACCGACCAGGCAGATAGGAAAACCTGGAGAATAGGGTTTCTTACCTATTAAATGGAGACCGTATATCGCACAGCTATAAAATTCATATCGTCTTGTTCGGTAAAACCTGGTCATCGTGCTGATATGAAATTCATTGTGATGGCCCGGTCGGTTAAGGAGTTATGGACCCCTCGGTAACCATACGCCCTAACACCCGCATCCAAGGTATCATATTAATTGATAGGTTCTGGGGATCGAGAATATGTAATTATTATTTGTGTGCTGGCCGCGTAGGTCGGTCTAGAGAAATGTCAGGATTATGGGGCTTGTGGAAGCTCCTGCCCAGATGTGATTACCATAGTCCGGCCCCGGGGGCCGACTCTGGAAGCCCGCCTCTGAAAGCAGCTCCATTAAAAGTACATGAGCTGCCCGGGCTATTCAGTCCTCCAATTCCATCTATATGAGAACATTCTGCTGCCAGCCAGAGGACACATGGCTGGCGGCCATCTTGCTGAACTTTGAATTGAGCTCTGAAACAAAGGGCACATGGCTAGCGGCCATCTTGTCGGAACTGAACAAAGGGCATCATCCATATTGCTTGGATTTTAAGCTTTGCTGAACTGAACAAAAAGGAACTCTACAAGTTTTCCCACTAAAGGACATCTTTCCAGGAACTAAGTATTTTTTTCTCCCTTCTTTTATTTTTCATACTGGCTATTACTGTTTTAATAATTGTTGATTTTAATAATTGTCTGTATATATTAATTATTTACATTGCTTTCAATAAACCGACGCTATCGTCAGTTGTTGTTCTAGATACCCTATTATTCAGCACACACAGAACCGATCCCAGGTCTCTAAAGAGACGCTACTATTGTTTGTTGTTGGCTAGACAGAATACAGCGTGTTTTAACCGTTTTTATTCGCAGGATCAGTCAGGCAGTCGGGTCCACTGGCCCATATCAGTGGTGGTGGCAGTTATACCCTGGAATCGTGTGTAAGTTGTAATTACCGTACCTCACAGGCTCCCTTCTGGTTTGTCTGCGGCAAATTCCCAACGGTTCCTGCGCATTGACTGCGACCAGAGTTCGCACTATCCGTGCGCTGGCACTGATTGGAAGGCCATTTGCGGTCTGACCATTGAGGGTTCCTGTGACATTACTATTATGCCCGCTCCCACCACGCCGCAGCACCTACCTACCTAATCTATACTGCAGCACCCACCTACCCTATACTGCAGCACCTACCTACCTACCTAATCTATACTGCAACACCTACCTACCTAAATAAACTATACTGCAGCACCTATCTACCTACCTAATCTATACTGCAGCACCTACCTACCTACCTACCTAATCTATACTGCAGCACCTACCTACCTACCTACCTACCTACCCTATACTGCAGCACCTACCTACATACCTACCCTATACTGCAGCACCTACCTACCTAATGTATACTGCAGCACCTACCTACCTACCTAATCTATAATGCAGGCACCTACCTATCTAATCTATACTGCAGCGCCTACCTACCTACCTAACCTGTACTGCAGCACCTACCTACCTACCTACCTAACCTATACTGCAGCACCTACCTACCTAATCTATACTGCAGCACCTACCTACCTACCTAATCTATACTGCAGCACCTACCTACCTACCTACCTAATCTATACTGCAGCACCTACCTACCTACCTATACTGCAGCACCTGCCTACCTAACCTATACTGCAGCACCTACCTACCTTATCTATACTGCAGCACCTACCTACCTAATCTATACTGCAGCACCTACCTCCCTAATCTATACTGCAGCACCTACCTCCCTACCTAATCTATACTGCAGCACCTACCTAACCTATACTGCAGCACCTACCTACCTAATCTATACTGCAGCACCTAGCTACCTACCTAATCTATACTGCAGCACCTACCTACCTACCTAATCTATATTGCAGCACCTACCTACCTACCTACCTAATCTATATTGCAGCACCTACCTACCTACTTAATCTATACTGCAGCACCTACCTACCTACCTAATCTATACTGCAGCACCTACCTACCTACCGAATCTATACTGCAGCACCTACCTACCTACCCTGTACTGCAGCACCTACCTACATACCTACCCTATACTGCAGCACCTACCTACCTAATCTATACTGCAGCACCTACCTACCTACCTACCTAATCTATACTGCAACACCTACCTACCTACCTACCTACCTACCTACCCTATACAGCAGCACCTACCTACATACCTACCCTATACTGCCGCACCTACCTACCTAATGTATACTGCAGCACCTACCTACCTAATCTATAATGCAGGCACCTACCTATCTAATATATACTGCAGCACCTACCTACCTAACCTATACTGCAGCACCTACCTACCTAACCTGTACTGCAGCACCTACCTACCTACCTACCTAACCTATACTGCAGCACCTACCTACCTAATCTATACTGCAGCACCTACCTACCTACCTAACCTATACTGCAGCACCTGCCTACCTAACCTATACTGCAGCACCTACCTACCTAATCTATACTGCAGCACCTACCTACCTAATCTATACTGCAGTACCTACCTACCTAACCTATACTGCAGTACCTACCTAATCTATACTGCAGCACCTACCTAACCTATACTGCAGCACCTACCTACCTAATCTATACTGCAGCACATAGCTACCTACCTAATCTATACTGCAGCACATAGCTACCTACCTAATCTATACTGCAGCACCTACCTACCTACTTAATCTATACTGCAGCACCTACCTACCTACCTAATCTATATTGCAGCACCTACCTACCTAATCTATACTGCAGCACCTACCTACCTACCTAATCTATACTGCAGCACATACCTACCTACCTAATCTATACTGCAGCACCTACCTAACCTATACTGCAGTCACTTACCTACCTAACCTATACTGCAGCACCTACTTACCTAACCTATACTGCAATCACTTACCTACCTAACCTATACAGCAGTCACTTACCTACCTAACCTATACTGCAGTCACCTACCTACCTAACCTATACTGCAGTCACCTACCTATCTAAGCTATACTGCAGGCACCTACCTTTCTAACCAATACTGGCACCTACCTATCTAAGCTATACTGCAGTCACCTTCCTAATAAGCTATACTGCAATCACTTACCTACCTAACCTATACAGCAGTCACTTACCTACCTAACCTATACTGCAGTCACTTACCTACATAACCTATACAGCAGGCACCTACTTATCTAAGCTATACTGCAATCACTTACCTACCTAACCTATACTGCAGTCACCTACCTAGCTAAGCTATACTGCAATTACTTACCTACCTTACCTATACCGCAGTCACTTATCTATCTAACCTATACTGCAGTCACCTACCTAGCTAAGCTATACTGCAATTACTTACCTACCTAACCTATACAGCAGTCACTTACCTACCTAACCTATACTGCAGTCACCTACCTACCTAACCTATACTGCAGTCACCTACCTACCTAACCTATACTGCAGTCACCTACCTACCTAACCTATACTGCAGTCACCTACCTATCTAAGCTATACTGCAGGCACCTACCTTTCTAACCAATACTGGCACCTACCTATCTAAGCTATACTGCAGTCACCTTCCTAATAAGCTATACTGCAATCACTTACCTACCTAACCTATACAGCAGTCACTTACCTACCTAACCTATACTGCAGTCACTTACCTACCTAACCTGTACTGCAGCACCAACCTACCTACCTACCTAACCTATACTGCAGCACCTACCTACCTAATCTATACTGCAGCACCTACCTACCTACCTAATCTATACTGCAGCACCTACCTACCTAATCTATACTGCAGCACCTACCTACCTACCTACCTACCTAACCTATACTGCAGCACCTGCCTACCTAACCTATACTGCAGCACCTACCTACCTTATCTATACTGCAGCACCTACCTACCTAATCTATACTGCAGCACCTACCTCCCTAATCTATACTGCAGCACCTACCTCCCTACCTAATCTATACTGCAGCACCTACCTAACCTATACTGCAGCACCTACCTACCTAATCTATACTGCAGCACCTAGCTACCTACCTAATCTATACTGCAGCACCTACCTACCTACCTAATCTATATTGCAGCACCTACCTACCTACCTACCTAATCTATATTGCAGCACCTACCTACCTACTTAATCTATACTGCAGCACCTACCTACCTACCTAATCTATACTGCAGCACCTACCTACCTACCGAATCTATACTGCAGCACCTACCTACCTACCCTGTACTGCAGCACCTACCTACATACCTACCCTATACTGCAGCACCTACCTACCTAATCTATACTGCAGCACCTACCTACCTACCTAATCTATACTGCAACACCTACCTACCTACCTACCTACCCTATACAGCAGCACCTACCTACATACCTACCCTATACTGCCGCACCTACCTACCTAATGTATACTGCAGCACCTACCTACCTAATCTATAATGCAGGCACCTACCTATCTAATATATACTGCAGCACCTACCTACCTAACCTATACTGCAGCACCTACCTACCTAACCTGTACTGCAGCACCTACCTACCTACCTACCTAACCTATACTGCAGCACCTACCTACCTAATCTATACTGCAGCACCTACCTACCTACCTAACCTATACTGCAGCACCTGCCTACCTAACCTATACTGCAGCACTTACCTACCTAACCTATACTGCAGCACCTACCTACCTAATCTATACTGCAGCACCTACCTACCTAATCTATACTGCAGTACCTACCTACCTAACCTATACTGCAGTACCTACCTAATCTATACTGCAGCACCTACCTAACCTATACTGCAGCACCTACCTACCTAATCTATACTGCAGCACATAGCTACCTACCTAATCTATACTGCAGCACATAGCTACCTACCTAATCTATACTGCAGCACCTACCTACCTACTTAATCTATACTGCAGCACCTACCTACCTACCTAATCTATATTGCAGCACCTACCTACCTAATCTATACTGCAGCACCTACCTACCTACCTAATCTATACTGCAGCACCTACCTACCTACCTAATCTATACTGCAGCACCTACCTAACCTATACTGCAGTCACTTACCTACCTAACCTATACTGCAGCACCTACTTACCTAACCTATACTGCAATCACTTACCTACCTAACCTATACAGCAGTCACTTACCTACCTAACCTATACTGCAGTCACCTACCTACCTAACCTATACTGCAGTCACCTACCTACCTACCTAATCTATACTGCAGCACCTACCTACCTACCTAATCTATACTGCAGCACCTACCTACCTACCTAATCTATACTGCAGCACCTACCTAACCTATACTGCAGTCACTTACCTACCTAACCTATACTGCAGCACCTACTTACCTAACCTATACTGCAATCACTTACCTTCCTAACCTATACAGCAGTCACTTACCTACCTAACCTATACTGCAGTCACCTACCTACCTAACCTATACTGCAGTCACCTACCTATCTAAGCTATACTGCAGGCACCTACCTTTCTAACCAATACTGGCACCTACCTATCTAAGCTATACTGCAGTCACCTTCCTAATAAGCTATACTGCAATCACTTACCTACCTAACCTATACAGCAGTCACTTACCTACCTAACCTATACTGCAGTCACTTACCTACATAACCTATACAGCAGGCACCTACTTATCTAAGCTATACTGCAATCACTTACCTACCTAACCTATACTGCAGTCACCTACCTAGCTAAGCTATACTGCAATTACTTACCTACCTTACCTATACCGCAGTCACTTATCTACCTAACCTATACTGCAGTCACCTACCTAACCTATACTGGCAGCTACCTAACTAAGCTGTACTGCAATCACCTACCTATCTAACTTGTACAGCAGTCACTTACCTACCTAACCTATACTGCAGTCACCTACCTACCTAACCTATACTGCAGTCACCTACCTATCTAACCTATACAGCAGTCACTTACCTATCTAACCTATACTGCAGTCACTTACCTACCTAACCTATGCAGCAGACACCTACCTATCTAACCTATACTGGGGGCATCTACCTATCTAACCTATACTGCAGGCACCTAGCTAATTAACACATGCTGGTGGCACCTACGTAGCTAACCTATACTGTGGGCACCTATACCTGGCTCCACTGTGTGGGGGGGCAATTTTTACACCCTCGGCCTGGATGAAATTCAGCCTAGAAACTGACGAAAATCATACATGATTCCAAACATTTTTTACAAATAAATAACTGCAAAGTGGTGTGTGCATAATTATTCGGCCTCCTTTGATCTGAGTGCAGTCAGTTGCCTATAGACATTGCCTGATGAGTGCTAATGACTAAATAGAGTGCACCTGTGTGTAATCTAATGTCAGTACAAATACAGGGAGTGCAGAATTATTAGGCAAATAAGTATTTTGACCACATCATCCTCTTTATGCATGTTGTCTTACTCCGAACTGTATAGGCTCGAAATCCTACTACCAATTAAGCATATTAGGTGATGTGCATCTCTGTAATGAGAAGGGGTGTGGTCTAATGACATCAACACCCTATATCAGGTGTGCATAATTATTAGGCAACTTCCTTTCCTTTGGCAAAATGGGTCAAAAGAAGGACTTGACAGGCTCAGAAAAGTCAAAAATAGTGAGATATCTTGCAAAGGGATGCAGCACTCTTAAAATTGCAAAGCTTCTGAAGCGTGATCATCGAACAATCAAGCGTTTCATTCAAAATAGTCAACAGGGTCGCGAGAAGTGTGTCGAAAAGCCAAGACGCAAAATAACTGCCCATGAACTGAGAAAAGTCAAGCGTGCAGCTGCCAAGATGCCACTTGCCACCAGTTTGGCCATATTTCAGAGCTGCAACATCACTGGAGTGCCCAAAAGCACAAGGTGTGCAATACTCAGAAACATGGCCAAGGTAAGAAAGGCTGAAAGACGACCACCACTGAACAAGACACACAAGCTGAAACGTCAAGACTGGGCCAAGAAATATCTCAAGACTGATTTTTCTAAGGTTTTATGGACTGATAAAATGAGAATGAGTCTTGATGGGCCAGATGGATGGGCCCGTGGCTGGATTGGTAAAGGGCAGAGAGCTCCAGTCTGACTCAGACGCCAGCAAGGTGGAGGTGGAGTACTGGTTTGGGCTGGTATCATCAAAGATGAGCTTGTGGGGCCTTTTCGGGTTGAGGATAGAGTCAAGTTCAACTCACAGTCCTACTGCCAGTTTCTGGAAGACACCTTCTTCAAGCGGTGGTACAGGAAGAAGTCTGCATCCTTCAAGAAAAACATGATTTTCATGCAGGACAATGCTCCATCACACGTGTCCAAGTACTTCACAGCGTGGCTGGCAAGAAAGGGTATAAAAGAAGAAAAACTAATGACATGGCCTCCTTGTTCACCTGATCTGAACCCCATTGAGAACCTGTGGTCCATCATAAAATGTGAGATTTACAAGGAGGGAAAACAGCACACCTCTCTAAACAGTGTCTGGGAGGCTGTGGTTGCTGCTGCTCGCAATGTTGATGGTGAACAGATCAAAACACTGACAGAATCCATGGATGGCAGGCTTTTGAGTGTCCTTGCAAAGAAAGGTGGCTATATTGGTCACTGATTTGTTTTTGTTTTGTTTTTGAATGTCAGAAATGTGTATTTGTGAATGTTGAGATGTTATATTGGTTTCACTGGTAAAAATAAATAATTGAAATGGGTATATATTTGTTTTTTTTGTTAAGTTGCCTAATAATTATGCACAGTAATAGTCACCTGCACACACAGATATCCCCTAAAATAGCTAAAACTAAAAATAAATTAAAAACTACTTTCAAAAATATTCAGCTTTGATATTAATTCGTTTTTTGGGTTCATTGAGAACATGGTTGTTGTTCAATAATAAAATTATTCCTCAAAAATACAACTTGCCTAATAATTCTGCACTCCCTGTACAGCTGCTCTGTGAGGGCCTCAGAGGTTGTCTAAGAGAATATTGGGAGCAACAACACCGTGAAGTCCAAAGAACACACAAGACAGGTCCAAGACAGGTCAGGGATCAAGTTATTGAGAAATTTAAAGCAGGCTTAGGCTACAAAAAGATTTCCAAAGCCTTGAACATCCCAAGGAGCACTGTTCAAGCGATCATTCAGAAATGGAAGGAGTATGGCACAACTGTAAACCTAGCAAGACAAGGCCATACACCTAAAATCACAGGCCGAACAAGGAGAGCGCTGATCAGAAATGCAGTCAAGAGGCCCATGGTGACTCTGGACGCGCTGCAGATATCTACAGCTTAGGTGGGAGACTCTGTCCATAGGACAACTATTAGTCATGCACTGTACAAAGTTGGCCTTTATGGAAGAGTGGCAAGAAGAAAGGCATTGTTAACAAAAAGCATAAGAAGTCCCGTTTGCAGTTTGCCACAAGCCATATGGGGGACACAGCAGCCATGTGGAAGAAGGTGCTCTGGTCAGATGAGACCAAAATGGAACTTTTTGGCCAAAATGCAAAACGCTATGTGTGGCGGAAAACGAACACTGCACATCACTCTGAACACACCACCCCCCCTGTCAAATATGGTGGTGGCAGCATCATGCTCGAGGGGTGCATCTCTTCAGCAGGGACAGGGAAGCTGGTCAGAGTTGATGGGAAGATGGATGGAGCCATATACAGGGCAAACTTGGAAGAAAACCTCTTGGAGACTGCAAAAGACTTGAGACTGGGACGGAGGTTCACCTTCCAGCAGGACAACAACCCTAAACATAAAGCCAGGGCAACAATGGAATGGGTTAAAACAAAACATATCTATGTATTAGAATGGCCCAGTCAAAGTCCAGATCTAAATCCAATCGAGAATCTGTGGCAAGATCTGAAAACTGCTGTTCACAAACGCGGTCCATCTAATCTGACTGAGCTGGAGCTGTTTTGCAAAGAAGAATGGGCAAGGATTTCAGTCTCTAGATGTGCAAAGCTGGTAGAGACATACCCTAAAAGACTGGCAGCTGTAATTGCAGCAAAAGGTGGTTCTACAAAGTATTGACTCAGGGGGCCGAATAATTACACACACCCCACTTTGCAGTTATTTATTTGTAAAAAATGTTTGGAATGATGTGTGATTTTCGATCCACTTCTCACATGTACACCACTTTGTATTGGTCTTTCATGTGGAATTCCAATAAAATTGATGCATGTTTGTGGCAGTAATGTGACAAAATGTGGAAAACTTCAAGGGGGCCGAATACTTTTGCAAACCACTGTATGTAGGTGTGGAGAAAGCTCCTTCTTATCAATCAGGACAATACCTAGAAAATAGACCACATCATCTAATAGCTTAGGATTTCTCAGAATGTACCTTACAGTGGGAAATGAGGATTCTGCAGGTAAAAATCTTGTCTTTAAATCTTTAAGGTGGCCATACATCAGGCGACTTGGCAGCCGATCGACCATCCAATTCGATTATTATAATTGGATGAAAATCTGTGCCATGAAGTACATCAAGATGGCGCCGGAGTCGGACGCCTCGGCCACAGGGCTCCGGCCTTTTTCTCCCTTTTGAGGAGGTCTCTCCCTCCACTCACCTCTTGCTTCGTCTTGTGTTGGGGTAAGAGGCGGAGGGCATCAGTGGAACCAGTCTGGCCCCGCAAACAGCCACGGACCGCGGGTGGGAAGGCAAGGAAGCGGTGAGCTGCTCGGAGAGGAACAGCTGTTCGGGAGCCCACGTGCAGCATGGAACTTAGCTGCACGGAGCTCCGCTGATCTGCCGCCGCTGCCCCCGGACCATCAGGACACCATCCGCGCCGCAGAGAGGATCAGCTGTTCGGGAGCCCATGTGCAGCATGGAACTTAGCTGCACGGAGCTCCGCTGATCTGCCGCCGCTGCCCACGGAACACCAGGGACACCATCCGCGCCGGAGCCACCGACCCCCACGCAGCATTTGAGGCCCGACGACCAGGTTTGGCTCCTAGGGAGAGGCCACCATACTCCGCACACTCAGGGGACAAATGTCATGCAGGCCTCCGTGCAGGCCTCCAGCGGTGCGCCCGGCCACACAAACCGCCTGAGGGCCAACAGCTGACCAGCTGTTCGAGCCACCGCCACTCCATGTGTGCAGGAGGCCTTACCTTCCGGGTCTCCCACGTAGTAGGGGGGTCCTTTCCAGACGCAGCCCCCAGCCTTCATCAGGGTCATCCGCCACCGCCGAAGCTCGTATCACCCACCACTCAGCCGGAAGGACCAGCGGTGTGCCTGCTCCATCACTCAGCCAGGCACCTGGCGACTTTTCATGGGTACAGACTCTGTTTCGGACTGTTTTTTTTATCCTGCAGCCCTGAGGGGGACTCTGCCTCTGTCTCTCTCCTCTTGCCCTGGCTCCTTCTCTTCTCTCTTCCTTCCTTAGTCTTTTTAGCTATTCCTTCTCTTTTCTCTCTTTTCGCTGTCCACTTTTCTCTCTTTCGCTCCTTTCGCTGTCCACTTTTCTCCAGGACACACGGCGGGGCGTCTGGAGCTGCTGCGGAGCTGAGCGAGCGCCACCGGCAGATGGCCACCGGCTGCTCCCCTCACACAGCTCTCCAGACTTCCCCACACGTCCGTCAGTATAGCTAGTGTGCTGTATATATAAGTGCTGTGTATATAAGTATATGCTTTCTTGTACTACTGTACCTGACTGTATATGTTGGACTGCATGCACGTGTTTGTACCATCTCTGACCCTGTCTGTGCCAAAAATAATTCCGGGTACAACCCCCGTTGTACTTGGCGAAATAAACGTGATTCTGATTCTGACATGCTCAACCGACAAAGCAAACAATTTCGGGATGAAAATTGGTTGCATGGTCAATCGCGCATGCCGCAAGATGTCGGGCCGAAGTTGGTTGGTGGGGTGTGCGGTGGTACAGCGGCCGATTTTGGAATGAGCAACAAAACAACGAAATCCCTACCGCAATGTATACATGTGCCCCACTGTGTGTGCATTTATACATTACCTGTCCTGTAGCAGCCTCAGCACAGTGTCCGTCCATCTCTCTGGGTTCTAACAGCCACATACACTTTTACACGTTAGCGGCGCATAGCGCCTGTCAGTGATATGCGCCGCTAGCATGTACACGTGTATGTGGCTGTGTGAACCTGCCAAGATGGACGGACGCTGTGTGGAAGCTGCTAAATGCACAAACAGGGGGACACGTTTATACATTGGCGGGCAGGGGCAGCGGGGGTGCAGAAGCAGCGGGCTCAGACGATTACCTGAAGATTTCATGCTGAAATTGGACGGGAATCGGGATTTAGTATATGGGCAGCTTTGACAAAGTGAAATTTATCTCTACTCAGATTCCATTAGAGATAAATTTGTCTCTTTGTCAAATCTGCTCATAATCATCAGGTCTATGGCTACCTTTAATCCCATGAATGAAAACACTGAACTGGTGGGTGCTTGGAGGTCGGGGGGGTTGGGGGTGAACAGCACTACTTAACTACGAGGTGCTTCTCCTCTGATCCCCAGCACATGCAGGATGTGCGATCTTCTACACCCGACCGGCCGCATCTGACAGATTTTGAAGTTTTCAGTAGTGTCTAGCGCTGTCGCAGTGCATGCTGGGGATGTAGTCCATGGATTTGAGTGCAGCTTTGTACTCCACGGACTACATCAACAGACATGCATTGTGGTACGTTAGACACTGCTGGGAACTACAAAATCCAGTAGATGCGGCCATTCAAGTGGAGACGATTGTGCATCCCGAGTGAGTCAGAGGACAGAGGAACAGTGCCCCATAGGTAAGTAGTGAGAGACTTACCCCAACCATCACAAAAAAAAATCTGGTGCTCAGGTCACTTTACGGAGTCAAGTTTCAGGACCCACAGGTGTGGCTACTGTTCATGCCTGGATTGCATCAACCCCACTGTTAACCACTTTCCCCACTGCTACAGTATATCTACGTCAGCTGTGGCACCCTCCAAGCCACAGCGACGTAGATATACTAACCTGGCTGCAGCCCTGCTGTGCACGGTCGGGGCGCTGCAGAGTGCACCCTCCGGCACTGTCAGCTGCATTACTAATTGATGGAAGGGAACATGTTCCCTTTTGGCCAATTAGTCCACCCCCCTCCCATGAACGATCGCTGCAGTAGTGAACTGCAGCGATCCTTCATCTGTCCCTCTCGGCGCACAAATAGTTAATAAAAATGCACAAGCAAGCAGCCACACTCACCTACCTCGGACCTGCGACGATCCTGAAGCCTGATCCTCCGATCACCGCTCTGAAGTCAGCCGCATATTGCCGGAAACCCGGGTCCCGGCTTGATGATGTCATCAAGCCGGGACCCGGGTTACCGGCAATATGCGGCTGGCTGCAGAGCGGTGATCGGAGGATCAGGCTTCAGGATCGTCGCAGGACCGAGGTAGGTGAGTGTGGCTGCTTGCTTGTGCATTTTTTTTTAAATTTTTCTGCACGGAGGGGGCTGCCTGGTGGTGGGGATCTGGCTATGGTTTCTTGGGGGGGAGGGGGGGATATGCAAAGGGGGGTATACAAAGTTACTGGGGGACATCTTATTAACAAAGGGGAGGGGAGTTACAAATTTTGCACATCTGGGCACCTGGAGGGGCCCATAACGTAATACTGGGGGCACATTTGGCTATAATGGCGGGCAGCACTAATCCTGGGGGTACATCTGGCTATAATGGGGTAATCCTGATCCCGAGGACACATCTGGCTATAAAGAAGGGCACTATTCCTGGGGGTACATCTGTCAATCTATTCTAGGGGTGGCAAACACAGGGGACTCATCTGGCTATGCTGGGGGGGCTGATATTAGGGACACATCTGGCTGTACAGGGGGGGGTTGATACTGGGGACACATCTGGATATCTATACTGGGGCGACTTTAACTGGTGGCACCGTTTTTATGTCAATCGCAATTTTTATTTTTAAACAGAAATTGATCAAAATTGAGAAATAATGAATTTTTTTATTTTTCCCCCCTTTTTCCCATTAAAATGCATAGAGGGGAACATTTTATTTGGACCAAATACCCCCCAATGAAAGCTTAGTTTGTCTTGAAAAAAACGATATATAGATCATTTAAGTGGCACGAGTACAGGTGAAGTTATTGGTGATTAAACAGGGACACCGCTAAAGCGTAAGAACTGCTCTGGTCAATAAGGGGAAAACAAGGTCTGGATGCGAAGTGGTTAATACTGCAAGGCAGAGCACAGAATGGACCTATTTGAAAAGAGGCTCTGTTTTTATAATTTTTTTTTCCATGTGTTTATAGACAGGTAAGAAGTTTTGAATCAGGATGATACCATTTATAGACAGGTGTTGGGGACTGTATTTCATGTCATGAAGGGGACTATGAATTTGTTCTATAGTGCTAAGCTTGTTTCCTATAGAGAAATGTTTAGTTTTGGTTATATGATGGTCCCTCCATCATGATGTAGTTAAGCTAATAAATCTTTTATAATTCTCAGGATTTCCATCCAATTCTGCCATTGGAGACACTTTATATTGGAAGCCAACGTTCATTCTGATCTGTTTGCATAGGTATTCTAGAGCAGAGTCCCCCAACCCTGTCCTCAAGGCCCACCAACAGTACATGTTTTGCAGAAAACCACAAACATGCACAGGTGAGGTAATTCTCAGCAGAGCTGATTAACTACCTCTGTGGATTTTCACAAAACATGCACTGTTGGTGGGCCTTGAGGTTGGGGAACACTGTTCTAGAGCCTGCAGCATAGTTAGGGTTGCCACCCAGCCGGTATCTGTCCGGCACTGGCGGAAAAATAGTTTATTGAAAAAGGAGCCAGAATTATATTTGTACCGGCATGTCATTTGCCAGTAAATCTGTCACTCAGCTCTCTCTCTCCTTGGATTGGCTGGCCGCCGGGCACTGCCGGCCAATCATCAATAAGTGCTGCAAGCTGTTTTTCTCCCCACACGCTGGCTAGTGAGGACTTCGTGGAGAGGGAGGAGCCGACAGGAGAGTAGAGATGAGAAGTCCGGATCTTTTAAAGGATTCAGATCATTCGAATTGGATCATTGAAAAAGATTTGGATCTTTGAACCAAATCTTTGAATAATTTTATGAGGGAAGCAGACTGCCCTCAGTGTAGGTAGTAATACCCCCAGTGTAAGTAGTAATGCCCACAGCGTAGGTAGTATTGCCCCCAGCGTAGGTAGTAATGCCCCCAGCGTAGGTAGTAATGCCCCTAGCGTAGGTAGTATGCCCACAGCGTAGGTATGCCCACAGCGTAGGTAGTATTGCCCCCAGTGTAGGTAGTAATGCCCACAGCGTAGGTAGTAATGCCCAGAGCGTAGGTAGTATGCCCATAGCGTAGGTCATATGCCCATAGCGTAGGTAGTATTGCCCCCAGCGTAGGTAGAATGCCCCCAGCGTAGGTAATATGCCCCCAGCGTAGGTAATATGCCCCCAGCGTAGGTAGCAATGCCCCCAGCATAGGTAATATGCCCCCAGCGTAGGTAGTAAGCCCCCAGCGTAGGTAGTATGCCCCCAGCGTAGGTAGTAAGCCCCCAGCGTAGGTAGTATGCCCCCAGCGTAGGTAGTATGCCCCCAGCGTAGGTAGTATGCCCCCAGCGTAGGTAGTATGCTCCCAGCGTAGGTAGTATGCTCCCAGCGTAGGCAGTATGCCCCCAGCGTAGGCAGTATGCCCCCAGCGTAGGCAGTATGCCCCCAGCGTAGGTAGCAATGCCCCCAGCGTAGGTAGTAATGCCCCCAGCGTAGGTAGTAATGCCCCAGCTTAGGTAGTAATGCCCCCAGCTTAGGTAGTAATGCCCCCAGCGTAGGTAGTAATGCCCCCATCGTAGTTAGTAATGCCCCCAGCGTAGGTAGTAATGCCCACAGCGTAGGTAGTATGCCCACAGCGTAGGTAGTATGCCCACAGCGTAGGTAGTATTGCCCCCAGTGTAGGTAGTAATGCCCACAGCGTAGGTAGTAATGCCCACAGCGTAGGTAGTAATGCCCCCAGCGTAGGTAGTAATGCCCCCAGCGTAGGTAGTATGCCCATAGCGTAGGTAGTATTGCCCCCAGCGTAGGTAGCAATGCCCCCAGCATAGATAATATGCCCCCAGTGTAGGTAGCAATGCCCCCAGCGTAGGTAGTAAGCCCCCAGCGTAGGTAGTATGCCCCCAGCGTAGGTAGCAATGCCCCAAGCGTAGGTAGCAATGCCCCAAGCGTAGGTAGCAATGCCCCAGCTTAGGTAGTAATGCCCCCAGCGTAGGTAGTAATGCCCCCAGCGTAGGTAGTAATGCCCCCAGCGTAGGTAGTAATGCCCCAAGCGTAGGTAGTAATGCCCCAAGCGTAGGTAGTAATGCCCCAGCTTAGGTAGTAATGCCCCCATCGTAGTTAGTAATGCCCCCAGCGTAGTTAGTAATGCCCCCAGCGTAGGCAGTATGCCCCCAGCGTAGGCAGTATGCCCCCAGCGTAGGTAGCAATGCCCCCAGCGTAGGTAGCAATGCCCCCAGCGTAGGTAGCAACGCCCCCAGCGTAGGTAGCAACGCCCCCAGCGTAGGTAGTATGCCCCCAGCGTAGGTTGCAATGCCCCCAGCGTAGGTAGTAATGCCCCAGCGTAGTTAGTAATGCCCCCAGCGTAGTTAGTAAAGCCCCCAGCGTAGTTAGTAATGCCCCCAGCGTAGGTAGTAATGCCCCAGCTTAGGTAGTAATGCCCCCAGCGTAGTTAGTAATGCCCCCAGCGTAGTTAGTAATGCCCCCAGCGTAGGTAGTATTGTCCCCAGTCAATCCCCCCCCCCCCTTCTGCGGCAGCGGGCAGGCCAGAGACTGACTCACCTGACTTCCAGCTCCAGCGCCGAAATCACTCTTCTCTCCCGGCCTCCGCTCCATCTGTAGTTAGAGCAGGGCTACAAGAAAATGGCTGCCGATTGTCCGCATTTGTGGACATCGGCGACCATGTCCTTGTAGTCCTGCTCTAATTACAGACGGAGACGCAGAGAAGGACAACGGGGCGGCAAGGGGCGACAGGGCACATGCGCCCTTGACAGCTAGCCTGTGAACCGAATCGTTCATTGTGATGAGACGGATGATTCAACTCACAAAGAAGATCTGGATCAAAGATCCGAATTGTTCATGATCCGAACATCACTACAGGAGAGTGAGAGTCTCTGTGCTGTGGCAGCTGCTTCTGTGCTGCTGAGCAGAGTGTGCTTTCCTCATTGAGAGAAAGGTAACTCACTTTTTGAAAAGAAAACGTATCTTCCTACCATCGCAGGGCATAACAAAATTAATTAATCACTGGCATTTGTGATTGCGATTGCTAGTGGAAAAGGGCCCTCACTGAGGCCAGCGTTTTGCGATTTTGTGAGTGATTTTTTTTCCCTCCCAGCGCTCACCTTCACGCAATGATTTTTTCTAAAGTGCTTTTCAAAGCGCTTTTGCAGAGCGATTTCTTTTTTCACTGCCTGGCGATTTTGCAATTCTTCTATACATACCATTGAGCACAAACATACTCAAAATGCTGCATGTCCTGTGATTGCTATTAACCCTCATTGCATTCGTACTAGTAGGTTCCACACCATATAAATATATTGGAAAATCACTGGCGATTGATGGTGATCCAAAAACACTGCCAAAATCCCCCTAGTGGGTCCCAGCCTTATGAACATGCTGTACAGATCACCAGGCAGAATTAAAGATGTCACCACCAGTGATAAATAGCAGAATGTAAATCAGGGAGAGGAAAGATTTTACAATTGGTAAACATTGACTTTATCCATAAAGGAATATTGTAAACAATAAGCAATTGTATTCATTACCGGTATGTTAATTTCTCTACAGTTCCTCTCAGGCTAGGTTCACAATAGGACGTTGTATTGTGATGCAACGTTAAAGTTGCAACACAACAAAAACTTAGTAACGCACATTAACGTTGCATTATGGTCACATTAAGAAGGTACAGTAAAGCATACAGGCAATTGAAAAGTATGCTTTCCTGTACCTGGTAACGTGTGTGTGTGTTTATAGGTAATGCAATGCAGCAGTGCACTATCACAACGCAACACGTTACAATGGAACGCTAATGTTGCACTATGAACGTCGCTTAGATTTCAATGGAGATGCAGAAGCAATAAGTTTTACTCCATTTTGACATGCATTTTTGATGCCTTTTTAACCACTTGCCGACCGCCCGCTCATAACGCGCGTCGGCAAAGTGGTAGCTGCAGGACCAGCGACGCAGATGTGCGTCGCCGGCTGCAGGCTAATTAATCAGGAAACAGCTGCTCGCGCTAGCAGCTGCTTCCTGTCAATTCACGGCGGGGGGGCTCTGTGAATAGCCTGCAGCAGCACCTAACAGCAGCAGCGTTGTACTAGATCAGCGATCCCCGGCCAATCAGCGGCTGGGGATCGCTGTCACATAACAGGCAGGAGCCTGTTAGAGGCTGCACAGGACAGATCCGTTCCTGTGCAACCTCCGATATCCGGGGCAGGGAGGGAGAAGAGGGAGAGGGAGAATCCTACGGTGGAGGGGGCTTTGAGGTGCCCCCCCCCCGCCACCTACACGCATGCAGGAGGGATCAGACCCCCCCAGCACATCATCCCCCTAGTGGGGAAAAAAAGAGGGGCGATCTGGTCGCTCTACCTGTTATTTGATCTGTGCTGGGGGCTGTAGAGCCCACCCAGCACAGATCTTAGAAATCAGCGCTGGTCCTTAAGGGGGGGGGGGGGTAAAGGCTGAGTCCTGAAGTGGTTAATAAAAGAAATAGGATACTGTATTTTTCGCCATGGAAAAAGGGAAAAAGGGGAAAAAAAAAACACCAAATGCAAACAAACCAAACAGAAAAACCGCACAGAAAAGTGCAGAAATGCACGATGCAGAAAACTCATGATTTTCTGCACAGCCAAGTGTGCTCCGAGGCAGAGGCTTCCTTACTATAGCAATAAAGCGAAACACTTTTCTTTTCACAAAACTTACCAGCCAAAACAGCAGGTGGCGCTCCAAATAAACATGAATTTTTCACATTTAAAAAAATGGTAAAAAGTAATTGTTTTAGCAAAAAAAAAAAAATAGAAAACAGAACAAAAATCTCCACTTCATCACATCTGGAATTTCAAATAGATTTATATTTTAATGGAGCTGGAAGGGTGAGAACATCTACACTGGTTTTAGAACTGGTTTTGTCCCTGTTGGTGAGATTTTCCCACTTTCTGAATCTGTGGTGGAAAACAATTACCGTACTTATAGTGAACTAACTATATAAAAAAAAAATAAAAAAATCAATGAAACCTTTTTGACTAGCATGTCATGTAAAACCAGTTCCATTTAGTTTGCTAACGTCAGCAGAGACAGAGAGAGCTTAGAAATGTAGCCAAACAGGTAGCAGTAAGTAGGAAAACTAAATAATCCTAACATTTGTATAGCGCTTTTCTCCTGTTGGACTCAAAGCGCTTAGGAGCTGCAGCCACTAAGAGGGCACTCAAGGGACCAAGCTGCAGTGTGAGGAAGTCTTGCCCAGGGACTTCTTACTGAATAGGTAGTGACCCTAGTCAGGATTGTAAACCTGGTCTCCCATGTCAAAAGCGGTGTCCTTAAAGGGAACCTAAACTGAGAAGGATATGAATGTTTCCTTTTAAACAATACCAGTTGCCTGGCAGTCCTGCTGATCTCTTTGGCCACAGTAGTGGCTGAATCACAGACCTGAAACAAGCATGCAGCTAATCCATTCACTTCAATCCAATTGACTTCAGTCAGAGCATCTGATCTGCATGCTTGTTCAGGGGCTGTGGCTGAAAGTATTAGAGACGCCGTATCAGCAAGAGAGTCAGGCAACTGGTATTATTTTAAAAGGAAAAATCCATATCCTCAGTTTAGGTTCCCTTTAACCTCCCTGGCGGTAAGCTATGCGGCGCAGGAGGATTTCTCAGGCTCTGTTGGGGCGATTTGCCCCATTCAAAGTGCTGTGCGCGCAGCCAACACTTTGCTAGCCGCGCGCACAGCTCGATCGCCGCCGCTCTGCGGCGATCGCCCGCACGCAGCGGCGGAAGAGGGCCCCCCCGCCAGAGCCCTGCGCTGCCCGGACCAATGAGTTCCGGGCAGCGCTATGGGCTGGATCAAGTGCGCCTGACGTCATGCCGATCGTCGCCATGGCGACAGGAAAAGCCAAACAGGGGAACGCGTTATATACGCGCTCCCGTTTGCTATTGATGCCGGCGACAATCGCACTAGAGGGCCACATGCACCCTCTAGTGGTGTTTCATGTAGCTACTACTCTGGTAGCTTTACATGAAACAAAAAAAATAAATAAAAAAAAAATAAAAAAAAGGATTTTTGCCCATTTGGCAAAATAAATTAACCGCCAGGGAGGTTAAAGGAGTTATCAAGGCCAATTTTAAGAAAATAAGTGCTTCTTACCCAGGGCAGTAGTTCTGCGCCTGCGCATTACGCTCCGGTCCACGTGGCGGTGATTGACAGCGCCGCTCGCGCAGGAGCAGTACAGGTCGACCTACAGGTCGGCCTGACGTCATCGCCGGGGACCGGGAGGCAGCGGCGGCGAACGGCTGACAGCAGAGCTGCGACGAGGGACATGCTGGGAGATTGGGGCTGGAGGAAGCACCAGGTAAGCAGCACTTATTTTCTTCAAATTAGCCTAACCCCTTAACCAGTACACTAGTATTTGAAACTTTGCTCTGAAGCATGAAACTCAGTTACCCATAATCAGCAGATGTTTGGGCACCACACAGGCACCCATACAAAAAACATTGTCTATAGTGATGACGCGGGGGTAGCCCTTGTGAAATCTACGGCTACAGATTTGGCGCCCATTATAAACAATTTATATAGGCACCTACGGCGTTGCAGATAATTATTCATTTTGCTGGGCGGGTTTTGAAAGATACTTTAGCCCACAACAAAATGAGCAATTAACGCTGTGTGTGTGGGAAGGTGCGGATAGGCTTACCCCACCTCCTTTGGCCCAGTGTCTAGCTCCATTCATTTCAAATCCTTCCGTACCATCCAGTGGTCAGAAGTGTCGGCACTGCTGCAGTAAGTCCACGGGAGTATGTGCGCACTCCTGTGGGAAGATGTAGAGGGCACCCAGCTAGGTCTTCCCGTGGGAGTACGTGAGCAATCCCGTGACTTACTGTGGGTCCGCTGACCCCTCCGACCACAAGATGGCACCGGGGAGGATTTAAAATGAACGAAGCAAACCGCCGGGCCATGGGAGTTGGTGTACGCCTATCCGCACCCCCAGACACACAGGGCATTAATTGGTAAGGGCTAAGGTATCCTTTAAGTTTAGGCATCGGTAGGGAGGGTGGATACGCACTGATAAAGGAGGGTTCTGAGTGGCTAAGGTTATGAAGGTAAACAGGAATCCACTCAAAGTCTGCAGCAGTCTGCGCAATGAATTTGTTTTTTGTTTCTGTTTATTTGACCTTTGGATGACAACCTCTTGCTAATTCTGGGAGATTGTGAAGCAGAGTTTGTGGTGTATGATTGCGCTGGTGGTGCGGTCTGTGGGTCTGGGCAGATACCATAAAAGGTAAGCAAGGTCCTAGAAGTGGAAGGTTCATGAGTGGCTGGGTGAACCCTTTTGAAGCATCAGGGTGTCGTTTTTACTTACCCAGATGGTGATTGGATTTAATGTCTTATTTGATCTATGTGATGGTTTTATGACTAGTATTTTTGAGGTTCACCGGATGCTTAAGGAAGTGAATTTCAAGGGATTTACCACTCTGGCTTGATGAACTGAACAGTTTAAGGTGTTCTCTAACTGGGTTTGATAACATCTACTACCATTTATTTTTAATTTGAGAAGTAGCGCACCCTTTTTGAATATTGTACAAAGTAAATTTACTATACTAAGGCACCCAAATGTTGCTGCTCCTCTATTTCAAGCACACATTTGCTTCACATGGTTATATAACTTTAAAGGGCAACTAATCATATAACAGACAAAACTCTAATAAACACAACTATTTATTTATTTATTTATTTTTAAGTATAATACAGTTTCACTTTTTTCACAAGCTAACTGTGCCACTTCTTTAAAGAAGTGCTTAAAGAGAACCCGAAGTGGTATAATATAATCCTAATAGGACCCAGAGGCATGTCGTGTGTACAATGACATGCCTCTGGGTTATTGTATCGCCGCTGCCAGCCCCCCTGCGCCACACTGCACACCCTTAAAGAGAATCTGTATGTACTCTAAAATTCTTACAATAAAAAGCATACCATTCTATTCATTATGTTCTCCTGGGCCCCTCTTTGCTGTTTCTGCCACTTCTTGCTGCAATCCTGGCTTGTAATTGCCAGTTTTAGGCAGTGTTTACAAACAAAAAACATGGCTGCTAACCAACATGTGATAGGCTTAGAGAAGCTCAGTCTATGACTCATACAGAGCCTGGAGGGGGCGTGGAGAGGGTGTGTAACTTCTACCTATCACAGCAGAGCAGCACATTCCTGCCTGAGCCGACAAAGGAAAGAAGATTAGATTATAAAACAGAGATAATACAGCCACTGTGCAACTAGGAAAGGCTGCAGTAAAACAGACCACATTAGAACAGGTAAAGGAAGTTATAGAAGAAATAAGGCTGAACATTTTGTTAGAGTCTCTTTAAAAGATCGCCAGCCTAGTGACAATCTGCTTGTCACTAGCTGCCTTTGTTTATGTGAGGCTGTCAGTCAGCCTCGTAGCATGGCCCCCTCGATAACGTGCTCCCCCCGCCTCGGTTTGCATAAATAAAGCCAGCTAGCGATAAGCATATTGTCGCTAGGCTGGCAATCCTTTAACGGAGTGCAGCGCGGCGCAGGGGGGGCTGGCAAAGGCGATACAATGACCCAGAGTCATGTAATTGTGCACATGACATGCCTCTGGGTCCTATTACGATTATAATGTCACCTCAGTGTCTCAAAATTAAACCATTGAAACAGTCTACACTTAAAATCTTTTCACTCTTACGCCACGCTGGGAGTTCTATACCTGCAAGTTGTGCAGATCAGAGTGATATAGGAGCAAAGGAGGAAAAGATGAAGACAGAGAAAGTCCCTGTGGAGTGACATGTTATCTCAGACCTTCTAATCTGGGCCACTGACCAACTGTTGAGCTTAAAGTGTACCTGAGATGAAAGACCTTACCTGGGGCTACCTTGAAGGATACCAGAGCAGTGTTCTCTCCAGGCACTTTTAGCCGTGTGCTCCACCCGGCTAGTTTTGGTGAGCATCCGGCATTCATTGGCCCACCTCCTCCTATGATATAAGCAGAGTTTTGCACAGAAGCACCGGCAATACAGTCTCTCATATTCCCCCACCCGGCTACTATTTCATGCCACCCAGCTGGAAAAAAAACTCTGGGGAGAACACTGCAGAGTCCAAATGAATATGAGAAATTAAGGGGAGCAGGCATGTATGGTGAGCTGTCCTGATGTTCAGCGCCCCCCCCCCCCCGTTATCCATTATGCCCCTCCGATCCTCCTAAATGCCCTCCGGCATCCTCCTCCTGGTCGGCTGGGTATCATTGCGCCTGCACTGGGCTGGCTGCACGCGTCCTACAACGTGCGATTGTATGCATGCGTAGAGCGCTCCCGGCTGCTATTGTGTGCTGTAAGACGCCCACAGCCTGTCATACGCATGCGGAGAGCACGCCCAGCTGTGATCGCGCACTGTAGGACACGTGCAGCCAGGGCAACGCAGGTGCAGTGGTGCCCGACCTGAACAACCGGGAAGAGGGTGCTGGAGGAAGATCGGAGGGGCAGAATGGAGAACGAGGGGAGAGGTATCAGGACAGCTCACCATACATGCCTGCTCCCCTGGTTTCTCAATTTGGGCTCTGGGATCCTTTGAGGCCACTCAGTCCCTCCCCATCCCCACAAGTGGCTCAGTCAATATCCTGAAAGGCATGCAAAATGGTTGTAACGGTCTAAATTTTACAGTAAAACTTTTTTTGATGTATAGGAATGGGCCATAAGCATATCTAAAGGCCTGATTGATGTAACAAACGGGGTTAAGGACCCGATCCCTTGGGCATAATCTCTGGGCCGAGGCTGTATAGATGCATAGTTAGTGTGCAGCGTGTGTGTGTGTGTGTGTGTGTGTGTGTGTGTGTGGCAACAAAGCAGATGTGATGCCACATGGTGGGTGGGGCAAGTAGGGAGAACAATGCTCTATAACTGGTGGGCAGGATGTGAAATCATTCTTGCACAATTTCCTTCTATGTGGAGGAAATCTAGAATCATACCAGATGGCACAAGACAGTAACTTATACTTGGAAGTGGCTTCAGGGGGCCTTAAAACAGCTCCATTTTAGTTTACCCCTATATGCCATGCCAATCTAGTCTCAAAACTGCTGGGGGCTTTAGTAGATCCCAAATGGAAGGAAACTTTCTACCTAGAAATCCTTTTCTATTGCAGTTCTATCCATCATAGCGTCAATGGGCTCTATTCACAATGCTTCTCATAAATGTCTTATCACCTCTGATAAAAAATAACCTTTCAGCACATTTACAAACAAAATAAACACTCAAAGAAAGTTGTTGTTGATTAACAATATTACTTTTGTTACCTTAAAGTGGATCCGAGGTGAACTTTTACTCATTGCATAATTGTGTTCCTTTCCTATTGTTTATAGGGCATTCCTCAAGCCAAATACTTTGTTTTTGTTTTAATACTCTAATTCCCTATAAACTAAATAAACCATGCCCACAGGTTTTCAGAGAGCCTTGGCAGTAGCAAGGGCTCATGGGAGCTCAGTCTGGGCAGGAGGAGGAGGTGTTACTAGCTATTGATTTCAGAGGAATAGGGGAGGAGGGGGGGGGGATTAGGTTTTTTTCACAGGCTGAGTGCTCAAGATACAGATAAGCCTGCCTCTGTGTAATGTTTACAAACAACATGGCTGCTGTCATTGTGTCACAGGAAGACAATCATTTTCTATTAAAGCTGTTTGCAGCTAGATTTGCAGTACAAACTAAACTTTATTATTATTATTTAGTATTTATATAGCGCCGACATATTACGCAGCGCTGTACAGTGTGTGTGTGTGTATATATATATATATATATATTGTCACTAACTGTCCCTCAAAGGAGCTCACAATCTAATCCTTACCATTGCCATATGTCTATATTATGTAGTGCAAGTACTGTAGCCTAGGGCTAATTTTTTAGGGGAGCCAATTAACTTATCCGTATGTTTTTGGAATGTGGGAGGAAACCGGAGTGCCCGGAGGAAACCCACGCAGACACGGAGAGAACATACAAACTCTTTGCAGATAGTGCCCTGGCTGGGATTCGAACCAGGGACCCAGCACTGCAAGGCGAGAGAGCTAACCACTACGCCACCGTGCTGCCCATAAACTTTAGATAAGATAGACAAGTTACTTGTTATAGTTAGTTTTTCATCTCGGCTCCGCTTTAATTCTACTATATTCTTGCTCTTGCTATGTATTGGGTCCACAATAAACACAAAAATGCATGCAGCAATGCATTGTGAAAAAGTTTTCAGCTATAAGGCATGGATGTAAACTAACCCATATGGAAACACAGAACATTTCTTCATGCACTGTGCATCAGTTGTAGCGTTATAACTGATGGATACGGATTCAGTGTAAACCAGTGCAAAATAGGATAATCCCAAACCATCAGATAACCAATAAGGTATACTGCTTTGCTGGTGTGACAGTCACCACCATAACCAATAGTATTAAACACAAGATAGCCATATAACAAGTGTACAGAGTATTATACATTTATTAATTTATTTAATTAAAATGACAGCATATTAAGAGGCAATGTACAGTTCAGGAACAGCAGGTGCTTTACGTTGGCAATCAAGGCATTATAACAGCATATATATATTCTTTTATATTACATTTATATATATAGTCAACCCAACACAAAACACCTCCTAGTACACAGTAGACTGCTGGCACCTTCTTACAAGGAGAAAGAGTGAGGCTTTAGTTAAAAGTACAGAACTTGTTGTGAAGTGCAAAGAATTATGGAGACAGCCGCTCGCTTATCCACATAATATACAGCCATAGCTATGGTAAGACATTACATAGATTGCTTGTAAAACTAGCCAAACAGAAAAAACCTGGAGCCTTATGCACAAGGCTGCAGTAAGGACGCTCTGCCAGCATTTAACCCCACCGGCGTCACTCGTCACTAAGCAAGCTGTTCAGTCAGGACAACACCGGTACCACTGATTGCGCACATGCCATGTTTCGATCCAAATGTTTTATGTCTTTTTCTGGGAAAGCTTCGCTGTACACTTCCGTTTCCCCCTGCAGGGTCCAAAAATGTGATGTAGATTACGAGACATGGGAAGCACTGCAATCAGCTGGCAAATGCTTCTCAGCACGCTAGCAGAAAAGCATTCAAGCAAGATGCCATGGGATGCCCATGTGAACCGGCCCTAAAACTGCCATGCACGGGAAATGTAGCCCCCTCCCCCCCCAACACCCCTTTACCAGTAAAATTGCGGTGTGCTTCCTGTGCAGGGCAATTTTACTGCTGCTTTGTGGTGCATCAAGCCCCTGGACCCTTAGGGATGAATTTATTGGTAAATAAGGAGTATTGGTGAATGGTACATTTTGGGATTTGCCATTGTGAATGCATAAAGCTTTATCCAGGATGCTGGTAAGTCCATGAAGCCAGATTGCCTGCATTACTGAATAGCATGATTATCTCCAGATGTGGATGCAGGTATTGAAGGGAAAAAAAATGTGAAAAGTTGCCGGTTCTCGTGGTTTAGTTGTCACTCGGTCTATTTTCGTTTCAGAAGACATCTCTGCAGTGTTTCTTATGGTATGAAAATCACAGTACTATTTAGGGAGAAGAAAGGTCTGCAAACCCAATAGCTTGCCAGATATTTTATATCGGTTGACATTTGTAGTCCACTGATTAACTCCGCATTAAGTGCTGATGTAAACCAAACATCTATATAGAATGTGCTAAAAACCCATTTACACTGGTTAATGATAACTATCTGCAGCTTTGTTTCTCTAAAGAACATAATATACACACATTTTGAAATAGCGCTCGAAGGTCATGCCGCTCTACAAATATGTAGTGACAGAATATAGATCCCTGTCTGGAGTGGCTGCTACGGTATATACTGTATTCCTAATGAAGTCAGGATAATAACTGGTAGGCAGCAATCTGTATTTAGTCAGGACAATTTTGGCGTCCTCCTTGCAGCAAATGCGGGGTTACAGAACTTCTCACCTCACCATATTCTGCCAAATGTGACTGGACAATGTGGGACTGCCACTTTGACAAAGAGAACACAAAAGAATGAAAAGGAAAGTTTGTGCTCAGAAAACATTAGATGCCTACTCACAGGACACATCCTAAAGCCTCCTGGGAAGCTATGAGTTAGCAGGAAGGCATGGCTCCTGCAGACAGAGCAACAATCTCCATTTGAATGCCCATGTGACTGAAGGAGTATTTCAGCTGATGGGATATAAGTAGGCAGCTAGAACTGAGCATATAAAACCAGCAGGTCCTCTTTATTTATGTAAAAACTTTGTGTGCAAAATCTTTATTTAAAATGTTCTATTGATTACATGTAAAACAGCTGTGCATGAAATGAGCATTTAACACCACTATTATAGATTACTGGTAGAACAGATGTTTGCGCTGCTTCAGTTTGCACTCCTGCAGATGCAGGTCATAAAGGTGAGACATTAAAGCACGTATGGATCTCCAGGCCTCGAGGACGATAGCCATGCCAGTGTTCAGAATGGACTGAAATAGAGAAATGTGTTCTAATTGATTTACCACACCTTTCCTGATTCAGTCCCATCAATTAATTGGAGTTGTGCCAAAATGTGTGAGGACCTCAGCCCTCGAGATCTGGAGTGCGCCATCCATGCCGCAGCCTTTCTGCTTTAGTCTGACAGTTTATTGTGCCTCCAGAGATTTTGAATCTTGGAAAAGTTGAAAGTGCTAATATAGCCAACAAGAGGCCTCGTCTTAATTTACTGTAAACAATTAGCACTCAGCAATCTAGCCAGATTTAATCATGCCTACAGTTCCAATATGGGAATAGAAACATGAAACCTGTAGAAGTAACAGGAGACAATCACTGGCACATTCAACATGTGTTTTAGCACAACAGTGGCTGAAACACTAGAAAAATATTAATCACAGCCTGGTAAAAGGGGGTAACTAGTAAGCAATTCTTTAATACTGTTAGGTTAAAAGTCTAAATATTGGAAAACCAAATATTTACACGAGAAGGATAGAAATGAGGCATAGTCATCAAGACCAGTGCAAGGGGAATTAAAGCAAATCCGATGGCAGAAAAGTGCAGCAGCCAATCAGAATGCTTTACTTCTGCTCCAGTTTTCCTTTCACTAGTGTTGATAAAGCCAGCCAATAATCCTTTGGTCTTGTCAATTCAGTTTCATTCAAGCATATGGCCACTTTCCCAGTTTTTATTTCTACCTCTGGCCCAAAAAGAGGCTAAACAAACAGAATCAGGGTCAGGCAGAATAGGGAGGAGGGCTGCAGGATATAATGAAAATAATTTCTAAAATAGGCAGCTGGATTCCACAAAAGATCTGTTCTATTTTTTGTGACTTGAGATAAATTTGGGGGTTGTTATAGAATTATAAAACAGGCAGACAACAACTAACCTACCCACCTTCTTCTATAACATGGACCTTCAGAAGCTATGGGAGTATCCAACCTCAAGGCATCTGTATCCAACCTGCATTTACTTAAAAGGTTTAATTTTAAGTAGAACAAACCTTTAACAAGGTGCTTTCGCAAATCCAACCAAGTGTCTGTCCCTGTTATGTCACAAATAAGTCAAGGTGAGGGCATTCACCATTCCTCCGATATGGACATTTAAGCCTCTTTTTCACAGACGGCTTAACTGCTCATTTGCCAAGTAGTTCAGTTGCCCGGCTGCTGGCCGCAAGTGTTATTCAACTGTAATTATATGCAGCTGGATGGTAGCATTTGGTAATACCACACATATCACATCGGACATGCCATGGCGTTGCCCGGAAGTTATGTCTGAACATGACAACCGCTGTGCTCAGATGCAAGTCCATGCGGGGGGACATAGGTTAGTGGCTTCCATTCACCCTGTCGGTGGACGGAATCAGCTGACAGGTAGTGAACTTACCGACTTCAGCTGCTTGTGAAAAAGAGACCTTAGAGTGATCTGGCCTTTATAACATGCACAACAAAAGTAAACTTGGCAAAGACACATCTGAGTGCAAAACATATTCAGTATATACACATATACAGAGATCCAGCACTGCATCTTATCCACAGACTTTATCTAGGAAAATGATGGTGAAGTATCTGCTATAACTTCCCAGCATCACCACCTAAACAAGAAAATAGATGAACAATTGTAGCACGATACAAAATCCGTTTGTCGGTGCAGGCACGGCTAGGCAGCAAGCCACAACATATTTAAGCTATGCATTCTATGGAGTTTTAAGTGGTATCAACAAAACATTTTTTGTTCCCACTAAAAAAATAAACAGGAAAAAAAGAATATCAAACACTAGGAGACTGTGCTGATGCTTTTTGAATGCATATTTGCACCTCTCTGAAGCTGACCGATAGGATTGCCGGCTGCCGGACACATTTTCAGTTGTACTACTAGTTTCTGCCTTGGTTACACTGGATACACTTCCAGCACAATCTGATAATTCTGTCTGCCAAAGCCAAGCATATCATTTAGCAGTTAAATGAAGTGTAATGCCTGGTACACACTATGCAATTTCCCATAGACTGGTTGAATCAATTATTTTCAACAGGTCTGTTCTGATTTCAGATTGTCTTTCTGATAGATTTTCCAATCACTCTTTCTGATCAATTTTCCAATCACTTCAATACAAAATCGATCAAAAAAACGATCGGAAATCAGTTCGGACCTGTCAGAAATAATCTATTCAACCCATCTCACTGACGGGAAATTGCATGGTGTAACAAGCCTAATGCATGACTTTTAACCCTTGAAAACCAATCAGATGGTTTTAGCAGTTAATTTTATGCTATTTTAAAGCTTTAGTCTATAGATAAAATTTGATGACAGTATCACTTTAAAAAACTATGAACAGTAAGCCACAGAAACCAATCAGTCATCGCCATTCTCTGAAGGCAATTAAAGAGACAATAGCTGGATGTAATGAGCTAATATGCTCTTCCACTTCCATTAAATCAGCTTCATAAATTTTTAATGGAAAGTGAAAACCAATAGCATGCAGTACCCCCAAAGTGAGCAGACATCAGCCTTCATCAACCAGAACAATGAAAACTGCAATCTGACTAGTTCCCAGGGGCTACTGTTCACGGTGCATTGCTCGTTGGCATATTTAATAAAGATCTACAAACACAGGCCTCAGAAAATCCAACAGCTATACTGTCCCCTGCGGTGAGGCTGTTTAAAGGTTTGGTTTTACTCCCGCCTGCAGCTCATACTACACTGACAGTTCACAGATCTGCCGTCTGCATTTATCACAGATCACAGAGTTACGACTTCCGTGTGAAAGTGGAGGCAGGCTAAAGCCTTGTAACACTTTGCTAAATGTCAGACGACATAAAAAATTAGATCAATCTGGCAAGCCTGTTTGGTACCAAGACGATGAGGGTCAAATGGATTGTTAACAAATGCACGCTGTATTCTGTTATAGCCAACAAAAGCTTTGGATCTCATTTATTACAATCTCCAAATATTGCACATACGTTAAAAAGCTGTACTGCCCCACTAGACAAAAAACACAATTAAAAATGATGCATGAATATACAAATGAGAATTACAACACTGCTTTGATACAGAAATTAAATAGTGCTTCGCTGCATTTTGGTATTACAGCCAGCAAAAAAAAAAAGAGATTTTAAGAGGTAAATTGGTATTCGGTTATCCCTTTTGCCAGATTTTTCTCAGGTACAATTTGAGTGTTACATTTACTTGCTCTGTTTTGTATGAATTACCATCAATGACTCAATGAGACCAGCATCCTTGCATGTGGGGAAAGTGAAAAAAGTGGAGCAGTGCCTGGAAAAGTGCTGCCCTTCAGGGACACTAGTGCAGTGTTTTTGGATCTGGGTCTCTGTATTCCGAAACCTGGCTAATGCCATCCAAAGAAGTTCAGCGAGTCACAGATTTGTATTCCACGTTGCCCTTCACATGACTCTTACCAAGCTGGAAGGAGAAGTATCGGAGTCATGTTAAAGGCGACGTAGAACACAACTCTGACTCTCGGAGCATAAAGGTGCTGAACTGCTTTGGACGGCATTAGCCAGGTTTCAGAATACGGAAACCTGGATTCGAACACCACAACTACCACTAGGACAGTAAGAGCAAATGGAAGTCCAGAATCCCAGTCAGCACCTCCTGGGAAAAGAAGATAGCTCTTTCAATAAAACATTGCTCTTTAATGAAAAAAATGTTAAAAACAGCATAAAAGAGAGCTGCATATCAAGACAGCCTGCTGAAATTCCGACTAGAATTCTGGACTTCTGTATGTATTATGCATGCAGAACATGGAAAGGAATACAGGTAAACAGACACTACTAGATGAATGAGGACTTGCCCAGAACAGAAATGCATGCATTCCAGTTTGCTTCACTGCTGGCATGTGTTGTGTTTTTTTTTAACCACTGTATACAAAGCTAATTAGTGTACTAGATTGCAGCACAGAGGGTGAATGAGCATTAATGGAGATTACTTTGTTCATGCATGTTTGCTACACTGCAAAATCCAGTTCGCCACAGATCATGTGGATGTGCCTCAAAACCTAAACCTGTGCAGCGAATACCACAGTGATAAGTTCATGCTGACATTTAAAACTGGACCACGGCGATCCAAATAGCAATAAAATCTATAGCCAAGAAGCCAGTATAAATGAATATTTATGCCTAATCTGGCCAATGTCTATAAAAAAATATTACATTTGGCCCTGACTATAATTTGGGTTTCTGACCTTTGCAGCACCATCCTATCATCGTGGTGAGCATCTCTGATCTAGATGAGGAGTTCAGACTATATTTGGATTTGTGCAACTGGGGTACAGGTAACCCTATTACTGTCAGGGAGTACCCTAAAAGACACAGACCTAATATGGCACAGTAAGACAGTGCAGTGACCTTGCAAACAAGTTCAAAGATCGTGCAGCTAATAAACCACTGTGTGTCCTACACTCTTACTAGCCACGAAAATAGTGGAAGGGTCTGGTGAGACTCAGAGGAAATCCCAGTCAAGGTTTAGTGCTAGAAACGCTAGTAGCAGTGAAGGTGTCGCCAGCAGTTGGATCTGGACACACTGCTCCCACATGCCATGTTGCACAGTTGGCTGTACAGTGCATTACAAAACACACAAAGCACTGGTAGGAGGGGCTATGGTCGACCTCCATGCATGAGAAGCAGTACTCACACTAAAAACTGTTTATATTTAATATCTCCTCAGATTTGGATGGAATCATTGCTTGAACTTTGATCAGAAATGCTATTCTTCATCAGACTGACATGTGCCAGAGCACCAGGGGCCTTCTAAAGCTAAGATCCTGCAATAATGAGCTAGCAGTGGCAGCAGTCAGTGACATGGCACCAGTTCCCTCCTGCCTTCTGATGTAACACGGAGTGTGCATGGCAGTACCCAGGTACATATTCAATATCAGTCCGACATTGTTTACCCGATGAAAGACCACATCTAATGTATGAAAACCAATACCTGACAATCAGGTGTTTACAATGGGTATGTAGGCATGCAGTCGACACACAGGCCACTCTAGAGAGGGCCGTTTGCCGGCCGCAATGTCTTCAGGCAACCACCTGTCAATTGCAGTCTGTGTAAGGTTTTGTAAACACGCTTAACATTTTGAAACAAATCTTTTCACAGATTATATCCTCTTTAGCACTGTAAAAATTCTACGCAGCAACAGATTGTCAGCAGTAGTCTACAGGTCACTGTAATTCCTTATATACATCAAGTGCTGCTTGCCGAATACCAAGCACAGCTAAATTTAGCCACACCAAAACCTGAGCACAGCCCTAAGCGTGAGCAAGATAAGCAATACCCAACTCTTTCTTAAAGTGTACTCGAGGTGGAAAAAAAAAAAAAAAAAAGAAAAGATAAAAAGATACCCAAAAAGAGGGAAACCTCTGGATCCTGGAGAGGCTTCTCACGTCCTCCTGGCCCTCGCTGTTGCCACGCGAGTCTCCTCATACATATCTGAAAATCTTGTCAGATAGGTTATCGTGGCAACACTCTTCATGTATGAGCGTGGCTGTACTACACCTGAGCGAGTAAGGCTGCGACTGCGCAGTAAACAGTAGCGGTTCAACTACGAGTGGCTCTGTGCTACTGTGCAGGCACTGCCATGCTCATGCACAAAGAGGAATGCGGATGCAAACTTACAGAGGGCCCCGAAAAGCAGCGGTGCTCTGCAGGAGGATGTGGGAAGCCTATGGAGGATCCCTCTTAGACAAAGTATCTCTATTTTTATCTGCCTCGGGTTCTCTTTAAGCATAACGTGCATTTGGACAAATTCAGATTTCACCAGATGCGGCTTCTTATAAATAAGCTTAAAAACTAGTACAGGTGGTCTTTTTTCCATTTACAGCACTGTAGGCAAAAGAGCATGTAGGAAAGCTTCCAACTTCAGTAACTGTAGAATAAGCCAAATACACAAAACACAAATGAGAAGCCACAATTGAAAATTTCGTGGGTTGGAAAAAAGTCAAGGGAAATTCCATTTTGGCAAGTCAAAAAGGACACCGGCAGGGGGAAAAGAAATCCACAGCAAGGAATAAGGAAGTTGATGCCACTAAGAGTCATCTGACATTTTTAGAAGGGAATTGATTGTAGCTTCCCTGTTCCCTCTGTATTCCTCCAGGACTGACTTGATGACCTCAGAGTCCATTGTAGGAAACATATCTTGGAGAGCTTTAAGGTCTTCTTCCCAAGTTTGGTGCTGAGGGTTTACTGCTGGTTGGGGTACAGCCATCGGTACTCCAGGATTGTACATGCCTGGCATTCCTAAAAGAGAAAAAGGAATGATTATTATTTCATACATCTGCCCCCAAACCCCTACAACTTTATTATGCTTTATTTTAATAACAAGATAGTGTTCAAAAACTAGTGTTCTGCAGACCAGGTGGCAATATGTTGGGCTGACCCACAGCAAGAAGAATGGTTTGGGATCCCAGATGCTCCATTAAGTCAAGGTAGCCATACATCTAGCAATTTTGGCGGTGATTGATCAAGAAACAGATCTCTCTCCGATTGAAGAGAGATCTGTTGGCCGCAATAAACCACAGGCCGATTCCCATTAACTTTCAGCATGAAATCTTGCGGTTGCGCACCAGATTGAGCATGCCGGCCCAAGATTATCCAGCATGGTCGATCGACACGTGACCAATTTCGGACTGAAATTGGCAAATTTTCGGACTGAAATTGATCAAATTGTCAATGGCGGCACCTATTTTCATCAGATTTGATAATTATTGAATCTGATAGTCGATCGGCCGCCAAAGTCTACAGTATGACCACCTTAACACAAAGAATTGGTAAGAAGAGTAAACAGTCATGTATAAGATCATTAAATTCCTCTGCCTACTGCATAATAAAGGAAATCATGATTAGTTTAGGAGTCTTAGCTTCTTGAATACGTGGTGTCTCGGTGCCAGTCAGTTCAGAGTAGGGAGAGCTGAATGACGGCTCTCCCTGCTGCCGCTAAACTTGGAGGTTGAATAGTATTCAAGTACACAACTTGGAGGTTGAATAGTATTCAAGTATCCAAGTTGTAGCAACTCGGAGGGAGATGTAATTCTGGGTCTGGCAGCCACCAGAGCCCCGAATAACTGATACACAGGGCGCCCAGCTTCACTGCACGGCACTCAGCGTCGCAAGCCAAAATAACCCGATTCGTAGCTTCTTATCACCACTGGGTGACCACTGGAAGATTTTCAACTGTGAACAATGTTGGCGGCTGTCTGCTGGGTCCGGGGCTGCCGTACACGCACTTGGATTATCGGATGAGGTGGTTGTTAAGTGCCGCCTCATCCAACTTTAGTCAAGCGTGCATGAACATTTAGTATTCTCACGACTATCAGAGCTGGGCAGAAAATCTAGTAAACTCACAATAGAAACAAAAGGGCACAAAAATCACAGCTAAAGCCAGAAACTTCAGGGTGTGTCTTACAAAACATGCCCATAGCATTATCAGTTTTGCGACTGTTCTATGCAACTGAATTTTTTTTTCCAAAAACAAGACTTCAAACTCTGTAAACAGACTTCAGCTCCTTTGTACATCATGGCTCGAATTTAAGTGCACTCTATGAAAGTGTGTCATGCCTAATATTGATTAACAAAAAGTACTTTAGGGGTACCCAGCCTTTCTAATGGTCTTCAAAGAGGATACTTTTAGTGGAGCCATTAATCAAGCGGTCAGTTTTTCCACTCATCTCAGATTAATTGAAATCGCATGAGAGAGTTTCTGATTTAAGCCTGTGACCCACTAGCAGTGCTTTTCTAAGCGCCATCCAGCCTTTGGCTGGATGGTGTAATGGTTAAGGGCTCTGCCTCTGACACAGGAGACCAGGGTTCGAATCTCGGCTCTGCCTGTTCAGTAAGCCAGCACCTATTCAGTAGGAGACCTTAGGCAAGTTTCCCTAACACTGCTACTGCCTATAGAGCGCGCCCTAGCGGCTGCAGCTCTGGCGCTTTGAGTCCGCCAGGAGAAAAGCGCGATATAAATGTTATTTGTCTTGTCTTGTTAATGTAACGCTATGGTGGATTTTTTTCTTTTCATTAAACAAACTACATCCCTCAAGTGGGATCGCACAAATAACATTCCATTAGCAAGAGCTTATCAAATCACAGGTGCTCACAAAAGACTTAGAAAAGCGCTGCTAGTGGGTTCCCGGCCTCACACATTTCTATATTACAGTCCTTGAAGTATTTGCAGCAACACTTCATAACATTCTACTTAAAGGATGACAAGAGGGGTATAGAGGCTGCCATATAAATTTCCTTTTAAACAGACCATGAACAAGCATAGGCAGAGCAGGCGTTTCTGACATTCTCAGATCTGACACGATTAGCCGCATGCTTGTTTCTGGTGTTAGACACCAATTCAGCCAAATACACCAGCAGGATGCCAGGCAACTGGTATTGCGTAAAAGGAAAGAAATATGGCAGCCTCCATACCACCATCACTTCAGTCATTCTTTAAATTTGATCAGCTGATGGTGAAAAGAGAGACAAAGTAAATTACACATTGTATTCTACATGAATAATGAGCAAGTAAGAAAATGTGGAAGTAAAGGATACCATTTATTGGCGAAGTATAAATCAGAATAGTACATTACAATTACAAGCTTTTAAACAGTTCTGGTCTCTTCAGCAGGTATGAGGTGACCATTGCCATCTCAAAACTTTTTCTTCCTCTATTTTTTTTCACTTGATTTACGGTTTATTCTCAAACATTTATTTGTATTGTTGGATGTCATTAAAGGACCACGTATTAACCTATATACAGTGGCTTGCAAAAGTATTTGGCCCCCTTGAAGTTTTCCACATTTTGTCACATTACTGCAACAAACATGCATCAATTTTATTGGAATTCCACATGAAAGACCAATACAAAGTGGTGTACACGTGAGAAGTGGAACGAAAACCATACATGATTCCAAACATTTTTTACAAATCAATAACTGCAAAGTGGGGTGTGCGTAATTATTCAGCCCCCGAGTCAATCCTTTGTAGAACCACCTTTTGCTGCAATCACAGCTGCCAGTCTTTTAGGGTATGTCTCTACCACCTTTGCACATCTAGAGACTGAAATCCTTGCCCATTCTTCTTTGCAAAACAGCTCCAGCTCAGTCAGTTTAGATGGACAGCATTTGTGAACAGCAGTTTTCAGATCTTGCCACAGATTTTCGATTGGATTTAGATCTGGACTTTGACTGGGCCATTCTAACACATGGATATGTTTTGTTTTAAATCATTGCATTGCTGCCTTGGCTTTATGTTTAGGGTCGTTGTCCTGCTGGAAGGTGAACCTCCGCCCCAGTCTCAAGTCTTTTGCAGACTCCAAGAGGTTTTCTTCCAATATTGCCCTGTATTTGGCTCCATCCATCTTCCCATCAACTCTGACCAGCTTCCGTGTCTTTGCTGAAGAGATGCACCAACCCCCCCCCCCCCCCCGAGCATGATGCTGCCACCACCATATTTGACAGTGGGGATGGTGTGTTCAGAGTGATGTGCAGTGTTAGTTTTCTGCCACACATAGCGTTTTGCATTTTGTCCAAAAAGTTCCGTTTCGGTCTCATCTGAACAGAGCACCTTCTTCCACGTTTGCTGTGTCCCCCACATGGCTTGGGGCAAACTGCAAACGGGGCTTCTTATGCTTTCTGTTAACAATGGCTTGCTTCTTGCCACTCTTCCATAAAGGCCAACTTTGTTCAGTGCATGACTAAAAGTTGTCCTATGGACAGATTCCCCCACCTGAGCTGTAGATCTCTGCAGTTCGTCCAGAGTCACCATGGGCCTCTTGACTGCATTTCTGATCAGCGCTCTCCTTGTTCGGCCTGTGAGTTTAGGGGGACTGTCTTGTCTTGGTAGGTTTACAGTTGTGCCATACTCCTTCCATTTCTGAATGATCGATTGAACAGTGCTCCGTGGGATGTTCAAGACTTTGGAAATCTTTTGTAGCCCAAGCCTGATTTAAATTTCTCAACAGCTTTATCCCTAACCTGTCTGGTGTGTTCTTTGGACTTCATGGTGTTGTTGCTCCCAATATTCTCTTAGACAACCTCTGAGGTCGTCACAGAGCAGCTGTATTTGTACTGACATTAGATTACACACAGGTGCACTCTATTTAGCCATTAGCACTCATCAGGCAAGGTCTATGGGCAACTGACTGCACTCAGACCAAAGGGGGCTGAATAATTACGCACACCCCGCTTTGCAGTTATTGATTTGTAAAAAATGTTTGGGATCATGTATGATTTTCGTTCCACTTCTCACGTGTGCACCACTTTGTGTTGGTCTTTCATGTGGAATTCCTATAAAATTGATTCATGTTTGTGGCAGTAATGTGTCAAAATGTGGAAAACTTCAAGGGGGCCAAATACTTTTGCAAGCCACTGTATGTATTCATTCAGGCACTTGTTTGATATTCCTATTGAACTATGCATACATTATGTACATGTGTTACCTACCACTGCCTCCATCATACTCTGTACAGAGCAAGATAGATAATTGTATTGTATACAGTTAGCCAATACACAGTTACTGCGGTGAGTTGAATTGCTATACCCCCCACACTGCAGTGGCCATTAAAGTCAGACACACGTCTTGTTCCAAATTGAACCACTACTGCAGTGCACCATTGTAAAATGACCCTAAAAAGGTTTGCTTTAACCACATTTTCTTGCATTTGTTAAGAAAAAAAGAATAAAAAAAATAAAAATAAGACATAACTGCTGACTATTCCGCACTGGCCAGGATGGCAGGAGTGGTAGAGTTGATAGTTAATATGGTTCACATAAGTGCATGCATTCATGCCTGTAGTGATCACACAAGTGGACACAAGTCAATGTTGACCACCCCAAAATTTGTCAATATGAGGCAGAGCAGAAAGATTACAGCTAGACAGATAGAACTCTGTAGCACTCATCTACAAATGAGTATACCCATTATGATAATGAAAATATAGAACACTATGCATGTAACAATATTAATGTCAGATTACGTTCAAAGCGCATTTTAATTATAGATTTTCACAAAGTGCATGTGCCGCCACGAGCATACTGCAGGGAGGGTGGGTGACTACAGCAGTGGCAACTATGCTTTGTGCTGTAAACATCAGAAGATGAGGCTGCAGGCTGTGTTTTTGAACATAATGCATAACTTCAGTTAACTCTACCTACTTTCAGCTATACCTTGTAGCAGTTTTATTTTTACTTCCACTATAAATAAACTATACATGTCTTTAGACTCCAGTAAGTACAGAAAGTAGCCATGTATATTGCTTGAACTTATTGTTGATTACAGTTATGCTCACTTCAAAGTGTGTCTACTTTAAAGCGGAATATAACCCTGCATTTCAACTTTGCTTTAAAACATTATTTACAGTATATTATATGCAACCAGCATTTTTTTTTTTTTACTAGACCAGCATTGGAAGGGTTACACAGGGCTTTAAAGTCCATAGAGATTTCTGCAGACGCATCCGAACTTCAGTTAGATACTTTTTGTTTACAAATATGTATCTTTTAAGTGTTTATTGTGACTCATCTCTCTCACTGAGAAGGAGCTTGGAGGACAGCCAAAGAGTGTGTAACGGTTTATCAATAGATACATCTAACTAAATAGAATGTAACTATCTGAACGTCTGCACTGAACTTAAAACCTCCGTGTTTAACCCTTCCAATGCTGGTCTAGTAAAAAAAAAATGCTTTTTGCATATAATATGCTGTAAATAATGTTTTAGAGCAAAGTTGAAATGCAGGGTTATATTCCGCTTTAAGGCTAGACAATTTTTTTTATTTTAACATTTTCCCCATCTTAGAAAAATTGATTATGGGATAAGATTTGAAGGTTGCCAACCATGGCTTGTTAATGAAGTGGTTTGTACCCTGGCTTGTTCTTGTGCAGGATTCTATGGGCCTGGTTTAGTAACACTCTACAGCTGAAGATCACAGCACAATACAAGTACTTTTAAAAACTGTCCATTAAGTGGCTACCTGGGGCACATCAAATCACAGCAAGCCAAACACTGATGAAAGGTTAGTGAATTAGTGACTTTAATTCTAAAATCTAAGGTGGTGATGAACTAGAATTTTAACCTCCACAATTTTTTGTATAAAGGCATGTATATTTTTAGTATAAGGGGGAAAAATTGGAGATAAGAATGTACCGATCATCAATTCTACTGCTTTCTTACAAAAGTTATTCAATAAGAGCCTGTAGTCACATAACTATGGCCTGGTCTGTTCTGTTCCTAACCTCTTCTCCATTGGAGGCGATATAATCATATACTGTCTCCTTCAGCACCATATGATACAGGAAGCATGGTCTGGACTGCCACTTCCTCTTCTCCTGCAAGGACCTGTGGGATGTGTATTGTAGTCCAGACTGCCATGCTCCTGAAAAGTGCATAAGTGTGTGACAATCCAGCCCCGCGATCCCGTCAAGATCTGCTCCCGTTAGCGTACGCAGGAAGTACGGGCGCAGACGGACAACGAGATCGGTTGCTGGATTGTCAGAGGGAAGAAAGAAAAGGCAACAGAGCGTGCCAATCCCGTCTAATCTGCTCCCGTTAGCATACGCAGGAAGTACGGTGAACAGACTGACAAAGATTGGTCGCGCAGCTGCCGACAATATGTAATGGAACAAACATCCACCAATCCCGTATTACTAGGCCACTGTTGCCATGCAGGTCTCATGCACTAGAGACTGCTGGAGGCAAATTCACTGTGTGCATAGTTAACGGTTAAGATTGGTTGGAGGTGCCCATACATGTACAATTCTGATTGTATATACAATCGGTAAGCTAAAAATATCGATTTTGCGCTGGAAATCTGGTAAATACACTGCCACCACTGCCTGATTGAGGAGCAGACAGTCTCCAACTAGGGCGAAGAGACCCCAACGCTCTCATAATACGGTAGCCAGCCCAATCACGTTCAACACGCTCCAGTCACCGTTCGGGGAATAGTCACTTCCGATGGCTTAAAGACTGTGAGCAATGTGACGTTAAAGAAAGGTTACTGGGTCCCTATATGATGCAATCTCGAATTGTATTTACAATCGAGAAACAAAAGTTATCGATTTCACACAGGAAATCCGGTTTTAGCTAATCCTAGAAGGAAGAAACTTATTTACAACCTAGCTAGCAAATCAACAATTTATAAGCAAATCATAAAACAATGCGGTAGTATGACTGACTCTTCAGAGGGCAGATTCGTTATAGCAGCAATCAGATGACCAGAACAGGCACACGACTGAACGATAAAAAAATCGTTAGTTTATTTCTAAACTACATACACACAGCTTATTTTAGAACAGATTGATTTGACAGAGAAAAGAGATGAAAAGAAACAGAATGTCCGAATATACAGTTCAAATACCGTTATTGGTAGTCCATGCGGCAATCAAAATCCAGAATGGACGATTGCCATGCGGCCTTAGGCCTTTGTGAGAAAGTCCCAAAATGGCGGTTTTGCCATGTGGCCAGAGGCCTTGGGAGAAATTCAATGGAGATTTGGCCCGTGTCCTTGCGGGCTGCCAGGATGTTACTAGGCGTCAGATTAAAGGTAAAGGACCCAGAGCTTTCTGGGCTCTCTCTGGTTATAGCCCCCACTCCAGCAAGGAGGGGTTAGGGGGCGTGGATCACACACACCTCTTTGGAACAGGAGATCTACCCGCCCCTCGCATGAACACCAAAATATGGCTGAGTCATGATAGGTGTGCTAATATTCAAACCATACAGGTTATGTTAAATCTAACAACATTTTCAGGTCGATCAGAATTTAACGATAACAATGATATCAAACTTGGGGGGTTTAGAGTAAACGGTGACCCCAAAATGCATAGCTCTGCTTTGGCAGGGCTTACCTGTAATTCGGAAACATCCAATTGTGTGGTTGGTTCCGAATTTCATAATAAGCGAGTTCTAAAGGCCGTTGCCTATTTGGAAAGTCATCTTTATGACAAAAGATGGATTTCATATTTGTGAGATCACAGAAAGGTCACCTGGGAGATGGATTCTCTTTGATCCTTCAGCTGAGGGAATCCTGAGAGAACCCCCTGCTGTGATTGGCTCCTACCAGTCTGGGTGAAGGGGCGGTTTATTAGCTTCTGTCCATCTAATCTCTGATGGATGAGCTATAACCCTTCCAGGTAGGCTGGTGGGAACCTCTTTAACACCGACGTGAGAAGAGCTGTAATTAGAAGCTACCAAAGAGCCAGGGTTTGTTAGCAGCCAGAGAGTAAGAGAAAAAAAAAGGGGATTTTAAACCAACAAATGTCAGTTTGGTTGGTTTGCGAAGAACCTGGCGTTCGTGACTCCATGACGCATTCGATATGTCATATCGACGGCGTCACAAAGTGTTCTTGATAACTTCTAGTATAATACAGTATGATGAATGCTGGGGGAGAAAAAGAGAATTAGCAGCAAGTAAACCAAATAAACAAAATATGTCACCAAACTACCACCTAAATTAGTATATCTACAGGGTCGAGTGGAGGAAAGTAGAGGACTATATTCAATAGTGCCTGAACTCCATGTAAAACTCCACTATTGCTGGGAAAAGGCAATACCTGCAAGTTGGCCGGTATTAATTAGAATCCTTATTTCACAGAGTTCTTAGTAGGGACTGGCTGGAGAGTGCCCAAATTTAATGCCAATACCCTAGGACCCTAGTAAACTGTAGAGAACCGCGATATGAATTCAATGTTTTCTGGGAGTGAGCTTTAAAAAAGGGGGATTCACCAACCCCTAGAAGGTCATAAAATGCAAACAGAAGGGCACTTCAACTAGAGGCAAGGCAGTCCCTCCTCTGCCCTGTGTAATGTGCGTACATATTCATGGCATTTCCCATTTAACCTCTTCTGAGAAACAGCATGGTGCCGTAGTGGTCATCACTCTCGCCTTGCAGCGCTGGGTCCCCGATTCAAATCCCTGCCAGGGCGCTATCTGCACAGAGTTTGTATGTTCTCCCCATGTCTGTGTTGGTTTCCTCCGGGCACTCCGGTTTCCTCTGACATCCCAGAAACTTACAGATAAGTTAACTGGCTTCCCTCTAAATTGGCCCAAGACTATGAAAGACATACGATTATGGTAGGGATTAGATTGAGAGCTCCTCTGAGGGACAGGTAAATGACAAAACTGTACAGAGCTGCGGAAAAATGTTGGCGCTATATAAATACTAAATAATAAAAAATATTCTCCACTCTTGAAGATCTGTAGTCGATCTGTCCACTGCATCAGCTGTAATCCACCACTGGCTTGCATTGTTAACAGTTGTATTGTTATATTGTAAGGTTATACATTGTAATCCGTGGTACAGCCCAACAGAAGATGCTGGCACTATAGAAATCAATAATAAATTACTGGTTTATGAAAGCATTTGCATGGCTATAAACACCAGGTTTATAACATTTCTGGCCAAAAAGAGCATCATTTACTGCCTTGGGTCCAGTAGAAGTGGCCTTGTGGTTTGCAAGTTTGATACCTGCCAATGAATTAGTCCAGGTGTGGATAATCAGTAACAAACACCTTAATGCAGCTAACACACGAGCAATGAGATGCAAATGCCAATCCAAATAGACAGGAAATATCAGGGCTGTGAAGTCGCTACAAAAATCCACCGACTCCGACTCCTCAGTTTAGGATTCCACTGACTCAGACTCCTCTAATTTGCATATTACAATCTTGTTGATTGAAAGTATGTAACATTAAATTCGTCTCTTAACTGCCAACGCTTAGGAATTTTACAAGACAACTGAAGTGAGAAGGATATGTAGACTGCCATATTTATTCCCTTTAGTCATAGGCTAAAACTAGTCCTTGGTAAGAGTACTTGTAAAAAGGTACAGAGCGGAACAAAGAACATCTATCAGGCCCTAGGCAATGTGACTGTGGGTACATGTAAGAGTGATGTGCAGGTACTCTGCAAGAGAATGAGGCTATTCTTCCTCTATTACACATTCTTCATGCACAATCTGAACCAGGTTTATGGGGGATAGACAACTCTGTGTTCAATGTGCACAACATTCTCAGTGGATTCCATGCAGCTCTGTGGGGAGTGCATATGTAGAGTATAGTACTACTGTGTAACAAAGTAAACCTGAGACAGATGAAATTAAAGTTTTACACATACCTGGGGCTTCCTTCAGCCCCCTTCAGGCTAATCAATCCCTCCCTGTCCTCCTACGCCACCTGGATCTTCTGCTATGAGGCCAGGTACTTGAGCCAGTCTGGCGTAGTGCACATGCACACACTCCGCCGCTGGAAGCGTACGACACCTGCACAGCATTATTGCGCAGGTGCAGAATGCTCCTGGCTCTGGGAGCAGCACGTGGCCGGACTGCGCTGACTGGCTGAATTGTCCGGACTCATAGCAGAAGATCCAGGTGGTGGTGGTGGAGGACAGCGAGGGACTGATTGGCCTGAAGGTGGCTGGCGGAAGCCCCAGGTATTCCAGCAGGATAATGCACCATGTCACAAAGCTCGAATCATTTCAAATTGGTTTCTTGAACATGACAATGAGTTCACCAGATCTCAACCCAACAGAGTATCTTTGGGATGTGATGGAACGGGAGCTTTGTGCCCTGGATGTGCATCCCACAAATCTCCATCAACTGCAAGATGCTATCCTATCAATATGGGCCAACATTTCTAAAGAATGCTTTCAGCACCTTGTTGCATCAAATGTCATGTAGAATTAAGGCAGTTCTGAAGGTGAAAGGGGGTCAAACACCGTATTAGTATGGTGTTCCTAATAATGCTTTAGGTGAGTATATGTACCAGAGTAATCCTGGGTATACTAGTAAACTAGTACATTAAGAATTCAGCTCTATTAAAATATGTCACTTGAAGAGATTTAGCCAATTGATAAAATTGCTGATTGCAGGACAAAATGATCAGATTGTCTTGTAACTAAGTAACTGCTGTGCAAAAAAAAAAAAAAAAAAAAAAAGTAGAGAAAGCCCTCCTTTCCCCTGGATATGACAGAAGCTATTCTGCATTGTTTACACAGCTTGGCTTAGCTCAAGTCAAGCTCAGATTCAGCTGATAATTTGGTATAGCAATGGTAATGGTAATCTTATTAATTAGTTCTGAATGAAGTCGACATTTGAGTAATAACCCTTCCAGTATCTTTTCTTTCTACTAATTTTATGCAGTGTTTAATGACCAAAGAAAAGATTTGAGTGTCATACCACTTCAAGCTAAAAACACTTAATACCAGAAAAGTGAAAACTACACATACAACAAACATATTTATATTAACACTGAACACAAACTGAAGATAGGTGGTTTATAACGCTAATGACATAACGCAGGTCTTGTATCATGCAGCGGGTACTGAAACTTACCCAGAGACCAGTAATCAAGTCCTGGGTCGTGTGTATATATAGAAGAGAATATGAGCAGAACAGAAAGTGAGAACAAGGCTGACACAAAGTAAACATACAATAAATTAACTGTATCCTGAAGTATAAAATGACAACTGATAAAAAACAAAAAAAAAAAAACCAGACAACTAATAGCCAAGCCCACCTACAAAGTAAATGTGTGTAGGAATTGATCCTAAAGTACACATTGACTTCTTCTGTATGAACCAGGCTCCTCAGTTCAACAGTAATGTTCAGATCACTCCTATTGACCATTCAGGAAGTGAAAGTGACCTTCAGCGTTCCCTTGAAAATAACCCTATGCAAACAGAGTGGAGTAACAAGTGTGGTGGGGTAACACTGAAGACATCAGTAGTGGATCTCTACAACTGCAGACAGGACATGAGCGCACCTGGCCGGGCATGCCTGATGAAGCGCGACTTGGCCAGGCTTTTGGGCAGTATTGTGGGTGACAGAAGCCACCCAGGGAGATGGCGAGGGACAAGCGGGCCTCAAGGGGTCTCAAGGAAGCCTCAGGTAAGTATGAAACCCGAGACGCTTCTTGTATCAGGTTCTCTTTAATGGGGGGGGGTTCTGTTATATGGTCCAATGACCTTTTCAGTGGTCACCTGGTATCATGTACTCATTGCATCAATGAGATTTTGATTAATTGGGTTGGATCTGAAGAAGAGTCCAAAAAGTTTCTTATTTTGTTTTTCAATATAGAAAGAACACATCTGGACGATCATTCACTCAGGTGACTGATCCTCCTGTGATAGTATTTCTAGATTTGCAATGATTTGATTATATTGATATGTACATGTGTTCCAGGACTCACTGTAAGCACATGACAAGGAATTCATGTGTGTCACAGTAACCATCATCCCTATTGAGAACAAGATTATGAATTGAAAGTATAGCGCCACAAAGATCAAAGAATAAAGAGATGGGGTTAGGGAAAAGGCAAATTAGGTTGAAGGCCCATGTTTTTTAACCAAATATTGAAGGGTGGGCAGAGGGGGTCACATTAACAAAAACTAGCTTCTGGCGCAGCAAAACCCATAGCTTAAAAATATATTATCCACAACACTTGTGATTATGCTGCGTGTGTGCCCGTGCAACATAGGCCATATAGGAGAGACCACAGTTGTACCCAAACAAATAGTGGGCAATTTTAGATGTGAAAGTAGTAGTTGTAGTGCTGTGCGCATGAGACCAAATCATTCTTTGACAGCGCAGGAAAGAACATGGAAGTGGTCAGTATATTAATAGTGCTAAAGATCATGTTGTATATTTACAAACATGTGGTTGCCCTGGCATGCTGTATATGCCCATATATATATAAATCCAGGGTGCATAATGTATGTACAGGAGGAAGGTGGAAAAAACAAGTTATGATGCTACAAACACGCTTATACAGCCACCCAAATTTTAACCGACAGCTCACAAATACCTATAGAGGGGTCCAGAGTTCCAACCAGACCGCTGGCCAGGGCATTCAAAGATCCCGAGAGGGATGTGGAGAGATGAGGGTTTACATGCACATATCCTCTATTTGGACCTCGTAGGTGCAGTGTATGATTTTACGGAAGTAATTAAATGGTAACTCACTACTGAGCACTCCTTTTTGTCCAGATTTTACTGCTGCCCATGGGTATTGGAGCATCCTTCGTGTACCGTGATTGGATTATTGAACACAAATTCATTACACCACTTGTCCGTGGTGGCCTGTACCTCAGCCTAAGCATAAGATTTTCATATGATTGCACAGTGCACTTTTTATATTACTTCACAGCACAGGGCACTTTTTATACAGTTCTGGCCAAAAGTTGACTGTCAAAAATATGAGTTTTCACAAAGTTTGCTGCTAAACTGCTTTTAGATCTTTGTTTCAGTTGTTTATGTGATGTACTGAAATACAATTATAAGCACTTCATACGATTCAAAGGCTTTTATTGACAATTACATGAGATTTATGCAAAGAGTCAGTATTTGCAGTGTTGGCCCTTCTTTTTCAGGACCTCTGCAATTCGACTGGGCATGCTCTCAATCAACTTCTTGGCCAAATCCTGACTGATAGCAACCCATTCTTTCATAATCACGTCTTTGAGTTTCTCAGAATTAGTTGTTTTTTTTTGTCCACCCGCCTCTTGAGGAACGACCACAAGTTTTCAATGGGATTAAGATCTAGAGAGTTTCCAGGCCATGCACCCAAAATTTCAAAGTTTTGGTCCCCGAGCCACTTAGTTATCACTTTTGCCTTATGACACGGTGCTCCATCGTGCTGGAAAATGCATTGTTTTTCAACAAACTGTTGTTGGAAGAAGTTGCTGTTGGAGGGTGTATTGGTACCATTCTTTATTCATGGCTGTGTTTTTTGGCAAAATTGTGAGTGAGCCCACTCCCTTGGATGAGAAGCAACCCCAAACATGAATGGTCTCAGAATGCTTTACTGTTGGCATGACACAGGACTGATGGTAGCGCTCACCTTTTCTTCTCCTGACAAGCCTTTTTACAGATGCCCCAAACAATCGGAAAGGGGCTTCATTGGAGAATAGGACTTTGCCCCAGTCCTAAGCAGTCCATTCACCATACTTTCTGCAGAAGATCAATCTGTCCCTGGTGTTTTTTTGTGAGAGAAGTGGCTTCTTTGCTGCCCTACTTGACACCAAGCCATCTTCCAAAAGTCTTCGCCTCACTTTGCGTGCAGATGCGCTCACACCTGCCTGTTGCCATTCCTGAGCAAACTCTGCACTGTTTGCACTCCAATCCCGCAGCTGAATCCTCTTTAGGAGATGATCCTGGCACTTGCTGGATTTCTTGGAAGCCCTGAAGCCTTCTTAACAAGAATTGAACCCCTTTCCTTGAAGTTCTTGATGATCCTATAAATTGTTGATTTAGGTGCAATCTTAGTAGCCACAATATCCTTGCCTGTGAAGCCATTTTTATGAAACGCAATGATGGCTGCATGAGTTTCTTTACTGGTCACCATGGTTAACCATGGAACATCAATGATTTCAAGCATCACCTTCCTTTTAAAGGGAACCTAAACTGAGAAGGATATGGATTTTTCCTTTTAAAATAATAACAGTTGCCTGGCTCTCCTGCTGATCCTGTGTCTAATACTTTTAGCCACAGCCCATCAACAAGCATGCAGATCAGGTGCTCTGACTGCAGTCAGACTGGATTAGTTGCATGCTTGTTTCAGGTGTGTGATTCAACCACTACTGCCAGGCAACTGGTATTGTTTAAAAGGAAACATCCATATCCCTCTCAGTTTAGGTTCCCTTTAACATGTCACATCTGCCATTCTAACCCAATCAGCCTGACATAATGATCTCCAGCCTTGCGCTCGTCAACATTCTCACCTGAGTTAACAAGACGATTATTATTATTATTTATTGTATTTATAAAGCGCCAACATATTACGCAGCTCTGAACATTAATTTAGGTTACAGACAATATTTAGGGGTGACATCCAGCAATATGACAATACAGGAATACAAGAAAACCAGATCACACAGCACAGTATGAGTACAAAGTAATGCTTAGTCAGTCACTGAATGGGAGAATGGAGATTAGGCAAGTTAGGTTCACTCAAATGCATTGCATCAGTTTACAGTAATGGAGGTGCATGATCAGGTAGGACACAAAAGGAGGAAGACCCTGCCCAAAGGCCGACAATCTAGAGGGAGAGGTAGGGACACGAGAGGTAGGGGACCAGAGTTCAGCTGTGGGTTTAGAGCAATTGTGAGGGGTGGTAGGCCAGAGTGAAAAGGTGAGTTTTGAGGGCCTTCTTGAAGGTGAAGGAGGGGGCTGCCCTAATGGGTGGAGGTAGGGAGTTCCATAGTGTTGGAGCGGCTCTTGAGAAGTCCTGGAGGCCTGCATGGGACTGGGTGATGCGGGGGACGGTCAGGCGAAGTTCATTGGAGGAGCATAATGAGCGACTTGGTGTGTATCTCTGAGTAAGATCAGAAATGTAGGTTGGACAGGTTTTGTGGACAGATTTGTAGGTCAAACACAATACCCTGAATCTGATTCTGGACTGGATAGGAAGCCAGTGGAGGGATTTACGGAGGGGGAGACGCCCTGGTGAAGCGATGGGAGGAGTGGATAATTCTGTCTGCCGCATTCATGATGGACTGCAGTGGGGCTATTCGGGTCATAGGGAGACCAGACAGAAGGGCATTGCAGTAGTCGAGGCAGGAAATAATGAGGGCTTGGATGAGGAGTTCGGTGGTGGCAGAGGTCATGAAAGGGCGAATCTTACAGACGTTACGAAGGTGGAAGTTGCAGGACTTTGTGAGGTTTTGGATGTGGGGAGTGAAGGAGAGTGCGGAGTCCAGGGTGACACCCAGACAGCGGGCTTGAGAGGTAGGCCGAATGGTAGTGTGGTTAACAGTGACCTGCACATCTGGGAGGTCCAAGGATGACCGGGGTGGGAAGATCATAAATTCAGTTTTGTCTAGATTTAGTTTCAGGAACCTAGTGGACATCCAGGAGGAGATGGCAGAAAGGCAGGAGGAGACCTTGTCCATGGTAGTGGTGGATATGTCAGGGGTGTGGAAGTAGATCTGGGTGTCATCTGCATACAGATGATAGTTAAAACCCATGGAGGAGATAACCTTGCCAATGGAGGATGTGTATAGGGAGAACAGTAGGGGGCCAAGGACCGAGCCTTGGGGGACGCCCACTGCGAGGTGGTTGGGGGTGGACGAGGACTCATTGAAGGAGGTCGTGAAGGAGCGGTTGGAGAGGTAGGATGAAAGCCAGGTCAGGGAGAGATCGTGAATGCCCATAGACTGGAGGGACAGGAGGAGTAGGGGATGATCTACTGTAGCAAAAGCTGCTGAAAGGTCAAGGAGGAGGAGAATGGAGTATTTACCTTCAGTTTTAGCTAAGGCAAGGTCATTGACCACTTTGGTAAGAGCCGTTTCGGTTGAGTGGGCAGGCCGAAATCCAGATTGCAGTGGGTCTAGTAGTGAGTTGGCATTGAGGTACTGGGTCAGGCGTTTGTGAATCAGACTCTCAAGGAGTTTTGAAGCAAAGGCGAGGAGGGAGATCGGGCGGTAGTTGGAGGGTAGCGAGGGGTCGAGGGAGGGTTTCTTGAGCAGGGGCAGTACTGTGGCCTGCTTGCAGTCTGAGGGGAATGTGTCTGTGGATAGGGAGAGGTTAAACAGGGTAGTGAGGACTGGGGCCAAATCCGTGAAGTGAGGCTGAAGTAGATGAGAAGGGATAGGGTTAACTCAAATGATCTCAGCAGGTGCTTTAATGACAGCAATGAAATGCAGAGGAAAGGTTTTTTTGGGATTCAGTTAATTTTCATGGCAAAGAAAGACTATGCAAGTCATCTGAACACTCTTCATAACATTCTGGAGTATATGCAAGTTGCCATTATAAAAACGTAAGCACCAACTTTTCTAATTTCCAATATTTTTGACAGTCTCAAAACTTTTGGCCAGGACTGTAGTATTGGAATTTTAGGTGTAATACGTTAGTGGCAGCGTAAGGGTTAATATGCAAAGGTTTGCAATGGTTTTGTATGCACTGGTTCACAATGGGTTAGTGCAATGCATAATTTCTATCAGAACTGCGTGCATGAAATATTTAGTATATTTTAAATATTGTAGGATGGTATTTTATGTATATTGAGAAGCCATTTTAATGGTTTATGATAAGTAGTGAATATTAATGTTTGTGAAGGATTTTCTCCTTACGCTCCCAGGTGGTTGCCTAGAGATAATTGAGGGTAAAATTGTAGGTGGCAGGGGGTGGGATTAACAAGCGCAGTCAAATTGGCGGGGCCATGCATCCAGCATTGGTGGAGGACACCAGAGAAACGGCAGAGTGCGGGATGATGGCGAGGGACCAGGAAGACTTCAGGGGGCTGGAAGAAGCCCCAGGTAAGTAAAAGCAACTATAACATTTCAACAATGCTTTCACTTCCCAGACTAATGGGTCCTTGGCTGCCGTGTGAAGCCTTTGCTTAATACATGTTACAGTTTTTTTTCCAGGGCTGATTTCTGAAAGGGGAGTTTTATTACAGATAGAGATGGTATAATCTGTGCTCACTTACCTTCATGGAACGCAGTTAGTGAAGTTACCCTTAAAAGCTGCATGCTACCGAGATCTCCTGGCAGCCACTGCAGCGCATGCAGAAGCGCAACCAAGAAGCCAGGCTCAAACATTCAGATGTTACCAAACAAGGACACCACATGAATTCATCTGCTACTCACCTGCTATGGGCACATAGCCTACGCCTTGCTGGTACACACTGGGCATTAACACCACAGGTTGCTGCATTACCATGGCTGCTGGCACCGACTGCAAGAAAAAAAAAACACATCGTATGCAAATAAGGTAAACAACAGGACTTGATAGAAAAATAAATATTAGGTTTATCTTAACTTGAGGGCTGACAATGTGCAAAGCCCAACTGGGACAAAAGACCCAAGGAGAGAAGTTACTTCATTTGTCATTTTAAAATAACTTAATAAAAAAATATATATATAAATAAATAAAACTAAAAAAAAAAAAGTACTTTAAATCTATTAAAGGGAACCAGAGACGCCAGAAAAAAAGATTTTATACATACATGGGGCTTCCTCCAGCCCCATATGCCCGGATCGCTCCCACGCCGCCGTCCTCCGCTTCCTGTATCAGCCAGTTCCGGGTCCCGTAGTTTCGGCCAGTCGGCGTCAGCACGCGGCCAATTGTCCGCATCACAGGGACTCCCAGCATACCATTACGCGTGCGGATGCATACTGCGAAGCCGCACGCGTAAGGGTATGCTGGGAGCCCCTGTGATGCGGACAATTGGCCGCGTCTGCCGGAAGTGAAAGGACCCGGTACCTGCGGATCCAGGAAGCGGAGGATGGCGGCGTGGATCCAGGCTTATGGGGCTGGAAGAAGCCCCGGGTACGCATGAAATCTTTTTTTTATTTTTCTATGTCCGGCGTCTCTGGTTCCCTTTAAGGCAACCCAAATTACTCTGACTAATAATGCAATAATTATGCACGGCTGGTCAAAGAACCCCTTGGCAGCATCCTAACTTATTACTATTCATTCAACAGAGCCGCTTTTACACCATGTACCGAGCTCCTTGCATCTACCAGCCCCTCTCCCTCCAAATGTATAATCTCTGAGCCATGTACATAGACTAGCACTGCCGGCCAACATGATCATTGGTAGTGATCACATGTGCTTGACTCAGTAGAGTAACAAGTACTGTCCTATAGGGGACTCCCTACAATATCCAGGGAGAAAGCATTCAAGCTCAAAAAGTAAAGAAATCCTGCTATTGCCAGCTGCATGCAACTCCTGTTTTCATGGCTGTGTAAGATGAGGGTGCCTGTCCAAACATTGAATGGATGCTCCAAATGATTAGTCATCCTGCTCCTCAAAAGTCTTATGTGTAAGGTGTGTACCTTAAAGGGAACTTTAGCTGAGAGGGCTATGGATGTTTCCTTTTAAACAATACCATTTGCCTGGCAGTCCTGCTGATCTTTGGCTGATTCAGTAGTGGCTGACATACACACCTGAAACAAGCATGCAGCTAATCCAGTCTGACTTCAGTCAGAGCAGCTGATCTGCATGATTGTTGAGGGGCTGTGGCTAAAAGTATCAAGCCGCATCTACACGAGTAGATGCGGCCGCGATGCTCCTTATCGCTCGATTGATAAGATCCGACAGGACGGATCTCCGCACTGCCGATTCCCTGCTCGCTCCCCGCGAGGGGACAATGGCAGGGAATCGAGCGGAAGGCAAGCGGCGGCACCGGTGGGGAATCGAATGCGGCGGGGACGCGGCAGGCACGCGGAAGAGGCGATCTGGCGGCTAATCGAGCCGCCGGATCGCTGCAACATCTTATAGTGTAGACAGGGCTTTAGAGACACAGGATCAGCATGAGAGTCAGGCAACTGGTATTATTTTATAAGGAAAAATACAAATCCTCAGTTTAGGTTCCCTTTAAAGGAGGCACTGTAACGGTATATAGTACAATGCAGTAAATTATTCAGGATATTCACTTTCACAATTTTCCTGGTTGCAGCATCAGAAGCACTTCCTTATGTCTGTATATTGATTGTAGCTCCGCCTTCACAGTGTTGTTCAGCCTAGGCTGGTTAGCTATGCAGATTCCCTCCACTACCCCAAAGCATTTTGGGAGAAAAGGTATGCATTGTACTGGCTGTACACTCACCAGTCACCTGACAGGAGTGTGATCTCCTAAATATCAGGATTGCTTCCCCTTCATTAGTGCACTTTATTTCATATACAACCATTCACTATATGATATTATGTAATGCAAAACCGTATTTACTGTTTACATCAGATATCTGTGAGATGCTAGTTACAGAACCACTTATGCTCTCACCGTGTAAGAGAGAACCAGGTTTATCATGCCTTCCTTGTCATCTCCTTGTTTCCCACTCAGGCTAAACCATTCATCCACCACCTTCCCGTCCTTCACAGATTCTGGGATAGTGATGTGCGTCCAGGCAATGCGATCATCCATGGAGAAAGCCCTCTGAATAAAAAGAAATGCAACTAAATTTAGGAAGTCTACAGCCTCTTTCACAGTGCGACGTTAGAAAATTTTATAACGCAGACTAACGCACAGCAATACTAAGTCTGTGTGACATTCACAGTGCACACGTTGCGTTTGTGTGTAACGTGTAGCAATATTTAGAAAGTGCTGCATGCTGTGCATTTAGCAATGAACCTGCTGCGTTAGTTGTGTTGCACATGCTCAGTAATGCTTTTTTTTTATTTTTTTATATGTAACGCATGCACTGTTTTTGTTCCATCACTATGCAACGAAAATGGCGCACCAAATGCAAGGATAAAGAATGCACTATAACGTCCAAGTTATAGTGTACAACGCGTTGCGTTAGGGGCACGTTGTGTAACATTAACGTCGCATCAAACAACGCCCTGATGGGAAAGTAGCCGTAGTGACCTATTAAATCATTTCAATGAGCGATGTACCAGCACTCTATTGTGAACCTAGGGGTAGGGCTTTAAAGAGACTAACAAAATGTTCAGCCTTATTTCTTCTATCCTATAAGTTCCTATACCTGTTCTAATGTGGTCTGTCTTACTGCAGCCTTTCCTAGTTGCACAGTTGCTGTATTATCTCTGTTATATAATCTAATCTTCTTTCCTTTGTTGGCTCAGGCTGGAATGTGCTGCTCTGCTTGTGATAGGAAGAAGCTATACACACCCCCTCCAGGCTCTGTATGAGTCACAGACTGTGTGTCTATCACATGCTGGTTAGCAGCCATGTCTTGTTGGTAAACACTGCCTAAAGCTGGCAATTACAAGCTAGGATCTCAGCAGGGAGTGGCAGAAACAGCACAGAGGGGCCCAGGAGAACATAATGAATAGAATGGTATGCTTTTTATTGTAAGAATGTTAGAGTACAGATTCTCTTTAACCACTTCCCGACCGCCGTATTGACAATTGGCGGCCGGGAAGTGCACCCCGCAAGGACCGCCGTATTGACAATTGGCGGCGGTCCTTGTAGGGGCATGGGCGGAGCGATCGCGTCATCAGTGACGCGATCCTCCGCCTCCGCCTGGCGCCGCTCACCCGCCGCAACATCCCGCCGGCTATACGGAAGCGCCGGCGGGATGTTAACCCCGCGATCGCCGCATACAAAATGTATAATACACTTTGTAATGTTTACAAAGTGTATTATACAGGCTGCCTCCTGCCCTGGTGGTCCCAGTGTCCGAGGGACCACCAGGGCAGGCTGCAGCCACCCTAGTCTGCACCAAGCACACTGATTTCCCCCCCCCCCTGCCCCAGATCGCCCACAGCACCCATCAGACCCCCCCCCTGCCCACCCCCCAGACCCCTGTTTGCACCCAATCACCCCCCTAATCACCCATCAATCACTCCCTGTCACTATCTGTCAACGCTATTTTTTTTTTATCCCCCACCCTGCTCCCTGCCCCCTCCTGATCACCCCCCACCCCTCAGATTCTCCCCAGACCCCCCCCCCCCTGTTTACTGTATGCATCTATCCCCCTGATCACCTGTCAATCACCTGTCAATCACCTGTCAATCACCCATCAATCACCCATCAATCACCCATCAATCACCCATCAATCACCCGTCAATCACCCCCTGTCACTATCAGACCCTAATCTGCCCCTTGCGGGCACCCAATCACCCGCCCACACGCTCAGATTGCCCTCAGACCCCCCCCCCCCTTATCAATTCGCCAGTGCATTAATTACATCTGTCCTTCCCTGTAATAACCCACTGATCACCTGTCAATCACCTGCCAATCACCTATCACCCATCAATCACCCCCTGTCACTGCCACCCAACAATCAGCCCCTAACCTGCCCCTTGCGGGCAATCTGATCACCCACCCACACCAATAGATCGCCCGCAGATCCGACATCAGATCACCTCCCAAATCCATTGTTTACATCTATTCTCTCCTCTAAACACCCACTAATTACCCATCAATCACCCCCTATCACCACCTATCACCACCTGTCACTGTTACCCATCAGATCAGACCCTAATCTGCCCCTTGCGGGCACCCAATCGCCCGCCTGCACGCTCAGATTGCCCTCAGACCCCCCCCTTATCAATTCGCCAGTGCAATATTTACATCTGTTCTCCCCTGTAATAACCCACTGATTACCTGTCAATCACCTATCAATCACCCCCTGTCACTGCCACCCATCAATCACCCCCTGTCACTGCCACCCATCAATCACCCGCTGTCACTGCCACCCATCAATCAGCCCCTAACCTGCCCCTTGCGGGCAAACTGATCACCCACCCACACCAATAGATCGCCCGCAGATCCGACATCAGATCACCACCCAAGCGCAGTGTTTCCATCTATTCTCTACCCTAAACACCCACTAATTACCCATCAATCACCCCCTGTCACTGCTACCTATCAGATTAGACCCCTATCTGCCCCTAGGGCACTCAATCACCCGCCCACACCCTCAGAATGCCCTCAGACCCCAGCCCTGATCACCTCGCCAGTGCATTGCTTGCATCTATTCCCCCCTCTAATCACACCTTGAGACACCCATCAATCACCTCCTGTCACCCCCTAGCACACCTACCCATCAGATCAGGCCCCAATTTGCCCCGTGTGGGCTCCTGATCACTCGGCCAATCCCTCAGATCCCCCTCAGACCCCCTTCCGATCACCTCCCCAGTGCATTGATTGCATCTATTTTCCCCTCTAACCACCCCCTGAGACACCCATCAATCACCTCCTGTCACCCCCCTAGCACTCCTATCCATCAGATCAGGCCCAATACAACCTGTCATCTAAAAGGCCACCCTGCTTATGACCGGTTCCACAAAATTCGCCCCCTCATAGACCACCTGTCATCAAAATTTGCAGATGCTTATACCCCTGAACAGTCATTTTGAGACATTTGGTTTCCAGACTACTCACGGTTTTGGGCCTGTAAAATGCCAGGGCGGTATAGGAACCCCACAAGTGACCCCATTTTAGAAAAAAAGACACCCCAAGGTATTCTGTTAGGTGTATGACGAGTTCATAGAAGATTTTATTTTTTGTCAAAAGTTAGCGGAAATTAATTTTTATTGGTTTTTTTTCACAAAGTGTCATTTTTCACTAACTTGTGACAAAAAATAAAATCTTCTATGAACTCGCCATACACCTAACGGAATACCTTGGGGTGTCTTCTTTCTAAAATGGGGTCACTTGTGGGGTTCCTATACTGCCCTGGCATTTTAGGGGCCCTAAACCGCGAGGAGTAGTCTAGAAAACAAATGCTTCAAAATGACCTGTGAATAGGACGTTGGGCCCCTTAGCGCACCTAGGCTGCAAAAAAGTGTCACACATGTGGTACCGCCGTACTCAGGAGAAGTAGTATAATGTGTTTTGGGGTGTATTTTTACACATACCCATGCTGGGTGGGAGAAATTTCTATGTAAATGGACAATTGTGTGTAAAAAAATCAAACAATTGTCATTTACAGAGATATTTCTCCCACTTAGCATGGGTATGTGTAAAAATACACCCCAAAACGCATTATACTACTTCTCCTGAGTACGGCGGTACCACATGTGTGGCACTTTTTTACACCCCAAGTACGCTAAGGGGCCCAAAGTCCAATGAGTACCTTTAGGATTTCACAGGTCATTTTGCGACATTTGGTTTCAAGACTACTCCTCACGGTTTAGGGCCCCTAAAATGCCAGGGCAGTATAGGAACCCCACAAATGACCCCATTCTAGAAAGAAGACACCCAAAGGTATTCCGTACGGAGTATGGTGAGTTCATAGAAGATTTTATTTTTTGTCACAAGTTAGCGGAAAATGACACTTTGTGAAAAAAACTATTAAAATCAATTTCCGCTAACTTGTGACAAAAAAATAAAAACTTCTATGAACTCACCATACTCCTAACGGAATACCTTGGGGTGTCTTCTTTCTAAAATGGGGTCATTTGTGGGGTTCCTATACTGCCCTGGCATTTTAGGGGCCCTAAACCGTGAGGAGTAGTCTTGAAACAAAAATGACCTGTGAAATCCTAAAGGTACTCATTGGACTTTGGGCCCCTTAGTGCAGTTAGGGTGCAAAAAAGTGCCACACACGTGGTATCGCCGTACTCGGGAGAAGTAGTATAATGTGTTTTGGGGTGTATTTTTACACATACCCATGCTGGGTGGGAGAAATACCTCTGTAAATGACAATCTTTTGATTTTTTTACACACAATTGTCCATTTACAGAGGTATTTCTCCCACCCAGCATGGGTATGTGTAAAAATACACCACAAAACACATTATACTACTTCTCCTGAGTACGGCGATACCACATGTGTATCCTAACTGCGCTAAAGGGCCCAAAGTCCAATGAGTACCTTTAGAATTTCACAGGTCATTTTGAGAAATTTCGTTTCAAGACTACTCCTCACGGTTTAGGGCCCCTAAAATGCCAGGGCAGTATAGGAACCCCACAAATGACCCCATTTTAGAAAGAAGACACCCCAAGGTATTCCGTTAGGAGTATGGTGAGTTCATAGAAGTTTTTATTTTTTTGTCAAAAGTTAGCGGAAATTGATTTTAATTGTGTTTTTTCACAAAGTGTCATTTTCCGCTAACTTTTGACAAAAAATAAAATCTTCTATGAACTCACCATACTCCTAACGGAATACCTTGGGGTGTCTTCTTTCTAAAATGGGGTCATTTGTGGGGTTCCTATACTGCCCTGGCATTTTAGGGGCCCTAAACCGTGAGGAGTAGTCTTGAAACGAAATTTCTCAAAATGACCTGTGAAATTCTAAAGGTACTCATTGGACTTTGGGCCCTTTAGCGCAGTTAGGGTGCAAAAAAGTGCCACACATGTGGTATCGCCGTACTCAGGAGAAGTAGTATAATGTGTTTTGTGGTGTATTTTTACACATACCCATGCTGAGTGGGAGAAAGATCTTTGTAAATGGACAATTGTGTGTAAAAAAAATTAACAAATTGTCATTTACAGAGATATTTCTCCCACCCAGCATGGGTATGTGTAAAAATACACCCCAAAACACATTATACTACTTCTCCTGAGTACGGCAATACCACATGTGTGGCACTTTTTTGCAGCCTAACTGCACTAAGGGGTCCAAAGTCCAATGAGCACCTTTAGGCTTTACAGGGGTGCTTACAATTTAGCACCCCCAAAATGTCAGGACAGTAAACACACCCCACAAATGACCCCATTTTGGAAAGTAGACACTTCAAGGTATTCAGAGAGGGGCATGGTGAGTCCGTGGCAGATTTCATTTTTTTTTGTCGCAAGTTAGAAGAAATGGAAACTTTTTTTTTTTTTTTTTTTTTTTTCACAAAGTGTCATTTTCCGCTTACTTGTGACAAAAAATAATATCTTCTATGAACTCACTATGCCTCTCAGTGAATACTTTGGGATGTCTTCTTTCCAAAATGGGGTCATTTGGGGGGTATTTATACTATCCTGGAATTCTAGCCCCTCATGAAACATGACAGGTGGTCAGAAAAGTCAGAGATGCTTGAAAATGGGAAAATTCACTTTTTGCACCATAGTTTGTAAACGCTATAACTTTTACCCAAACCAATAAATATACACTGAATGGGTTTTTTTTATCAAAAACATGTTTGTCCACATTTTTCGCGCTGCATGTATACAGAAATTTTACTTTATTTGAAAACTGTCAGCACAGAAAGTTAAAAAAATCATTTTTTTGCCAAAATTCATGTCTTTTTTGCTGAATATAATAAAAAGTAAAAATCGCAGGAGCAATCAAATAGCACTAAAAGAAAGCTTTATTAGTGACAAGAAAAGGAGCCAAAATTCATTTAGGTGGTAGGTTGTATGAGCGAGCAATAAACCGTGAAAGCTGCAGTGGTCTGAATGGAAAAAAAGTGGCCGGTCCTTAAGGGGTAGAAAGCCCTAGGTCCTCAAGTGGTTAAGCAGGTTCACCATGAGACACAGCAATATCAATTTCTAGATTTCTGTCCATCTGACTTTCAAGCAAATATACCTGAACTTTAATACATTTAGATATCAGCATTTGGTAATCCCCTCACAGATACATTAAAAAGGAACTGTAGTCAATATAATGTAGCATATATATATATTTTACATTTATAAATTATTTATTCAGTGTTTGCCCATTGTAAAATCCTTCCTCTCCCTGATTTACATTCTGAACGTTATCACAGAATGTGCATAGATCTCTAAGCACCTGCCAGAACTAAAGATTTTACAGAGGGAAATAGTGCTTGGCAATTGGAAACAGTGTTATTTCCCACAATACGAGGTTCACAGAGAGGAAACTGTCAGGGTCATGGCCCCTATATCACGCTGTGGGATGGGTTTAACCTCAATGTCAGCCATACAGACATCGCTGATGATTTATTCATCAAAAGGTAAAGAGATCTCATAGGAAAGGAAGTATCAGCTACTGATTGGGTGAAAGTTCAATCCTGAGTTAGAGTTCCTTTTTAAAGTTAGAAATTGAAAGCCAGGAATGTTTATGGATGGAGCACCAACTGCCCACTAACTCCCTACTTTGGTACATGTGTGTAATCAGCTGCATAGAGGAGTAAATACTTCGGGCTCGTTTCCACTTGTGCGGTGCGAATTAGTCGCTAAAAATGCAAAACGAATTTGCACGCGGATGCGAATTTTACCGCAAATTTGTGGGCGTTTTCGCATGTTAGTAAATATGCGAATTTAACCATGTCAGTGCCTGTGTGCTTTTACATTGATTTTATGCAAAAACGCCCGCAAATTTGCGGTAAAATTTGCATACGAAAATGCATGCGAATTTCCTATTAAATACATTGTATGCTAATTGCATAGCGGTATGCAAATTCTGCGGGGTCTACCATACATATTTTTTCTGCACAGAAAACGCTCATCCTGACAAGTGGAAACAGGCCTATCCACTTGTATTGTCTATGCGAATCTGCATGCAGGAAACGCATGCAGATTAGCTCTAGTGGAAACGGGCCCTTACTCATTTTCACCACTTGCATTAATACCATTAACTGGCAGCCACAACTGGACACTACCATATCACAGTCTTTTAGGAAACTCACATGATACTTCAGGTTGCATGTACATTTAAAACAAGAAACATTTTGCAAGTTAAACTAAAAAGGGACAGTTTTTCTCTCTGGAATAGTGAAGTTTTACCATAAGCTTGATTTCCACTGCATATCACAAACTGCAAATGCACTGCAATAGCATTTTTTTTCATGCCTTTTGCTGCAGTTTTATGTGATTTATTTTCCTCTGAGTGACTGCTTTTTTTCTGAGGATTTGCTACAAGTCAAAATTAACCACTTAACGACCAGCCAACGCATATCGGTGCACCTGGGTTTCCTGTCAGTTCACGGAGGGGGGCTCCGTGAACAGCCTGCGAGCCTCCGATCGCGGCTCGCAGGCTAAATGTTAACACCCAGGGATGTAAGAGGACAGGAATATCCCTGTGGAGGGGGGCTTTGAGGCCCCCCCCGCTAGGCACAACTAGGCAGTGGCGATCAGACAACCCCCCCCCCCCAACAGGACACCCCCCCTAGTGGGAAAAAAGGGGGGGGGGGCGGAAGTCTGATCGCCCTGCCTGCCACCTGATCTGTGCTGGGGGCTGAAGAGTCCACACAGCACAGATCATAGAAAAATCTGCCGGTCCTTAAGTGGTTAAAACAAGGAAATAGCCAGAAAACAGTTTAGCGTTGCATTTGAGTTGTGGTCAGTGAGATTGCATGAAAATTACATACCAAATGCAGGAAAAAGACAACTGGCACTAGTGTTTGGGGTAAAAGTCAAATCACACAAATGGAAACGTGTTCCCCTGATTTACATTGTGCTGTAATATGTACGAACAGAGGCGCCAAGCAGAGTAAAACAATGTTCTAAAAATGATAAAAAGAGGGAAGTCAAGGTGGACTTACCTCCCTCTGGTAGTGGACATATACTCAAATGCAGAGTAAAAATATATATACAATTTATTCACCACTCCATAAAATCGCAACGCGTTTCGCGGTCAACAGTCCCGCTTCATCAGGCAGTATAGGAGCATAAAAAACTGGTTCAGGTCCATAAAGCGGCGCTCACACGCTTTATGGACCTGAACCAGTTTTTTATGCTCCTATACTGCCTGATGAAGCGGGACTGTTGACCGCGAAACGCGTTGCGATTTTATGGAGTGGTGAATAAATTGTATATATATTTTTACTCTGCATTTGAGTATATGTCCACTACCAGAGGGAGGTAAGTCCACCTCGACTTCCCTCTTTTTATCATTTTTAGAACATTGTTTTACTCTGCTTGGCGCCTCTGTTCGTACATATTACAGCACTATTAAGTCCACCCCTGGTGGAGGGGTCTTTCCCCATTTTTCTATCTACAGAGAGCGACTTTTATACCTGAGTGGGGTCAGGTACTAATACTCCCCACCTCCCTGTCAAGTGGTTGCCTGATGGTAACCCACCTTTGTGAGTATAAGAACCTTTGACATTATTTTATATATTGAGCTTACCAGACAATATTGCACTATTGGGCTCTCGGTGTCCTCTGTTTTGTTTTTACAAGTTTTTTTTCCCCCGATTTACATTATAGTTCTGAAGCCCTAGCATTGTGTGGATCACAAACAATCCTCAAGACACGTATGGTGGCAAAGAAGCCAAAAACTGTTATCCCTTGGCTTTATTAGGGCCAGCTTACAGAGGGCACACTGCAATACGCCCAATGTTTAACAGAGGCGTAGCACATGTGAAGACATTTTCTCTATTTCTTTATGGGTATGTTTGGACAGTTCACACTGTATGCATCTTCTCTGTTTAGCCAAAGACTCAAAAAAATAAAATAAAAAATGAACCACCAAATTCTCTTGGCTTGCAAGCGTGTAAGGCAAGGTCATATTTTCCTATGCCAGTTTGCACTTGCAATCTATGCAGGTTTATCATTCACAACTATTTTTTAATTCTGCATAATATTTTGGTGCTTTCTGAACAATAAATTATAAACAAAGAAAAAAAAATAAATAAAAAGAATACTGTGATCTAAATTGCCACAACGTACAGTGTCCTGCCAGTAGATGGCAATAAAGCGCTGACATGCAGGGAGTGCTGTGTATTAGTAATATTCACGGCCCCTTTTCCACTGCAGGCGATTCCTTGAACATCGCTAAACGCTAGTGGTTTTTAAATTAACATCGGAATCTCAAAAAGTATTTTCCACTATCACAATTCAATCTTCGCTCAATCGTGATCGCTTTTTTGATCAATTTTTGAAGCAGTTGTGCTATAATGTTAAATGCAACATTGCAATGGCAATACAAAATTGATGAAAATTCGCAACCGCTTGCGTTTGTGATTTTCTTTTGCGATTGCTAGTGGAAAAGGACCCAAACCCATTACAGCAGGATTGCCCATTGAGTAGATCACGATCTACCGGTAGATTGCAAAGGACTTCATGGTAGATCTCAAAGGCACTACATTTTCCATTCTGTATATACAAATATGCTCCTAAAATTGTACTTTGGTAGATCATTTTGACATGCAAATTTTTAAAAGTAGCTCACAGGCTGAAAAAGTATGGGTACCTCTGCATTACAGGGTTAAAGTGACACTGAAGAAGAAAAAAAAATATGATATAATGAATTCTATTTATAGTACAGATAATTAATAGAAGCAAAGAGAAGTCTCATTCTTATTTTCAGTTACATAGGTTTTTATAACATTGCAGCATTCTCTAATATTTGCAGTTTACAAATTACACTCTGTATTTTAAACTATGAAACAGAGCAGAGCTAATGATCCTTTGAGCTTCCTGGCAGAATCTCCCTCTATACAGACAAAAGTGCACACAAAACGGAGGGAGATCCGGATTGCCAACTACTTGCTTCTCCACTCGTCACCCCCATAGATGTCTCCAAGTAGCCTGAGGGGGTAGCAGCCAGGAGGGGGGGCAGTAGGAAGAGCGGAGGGGGGGTTCAGACCCCCCGTCCCTGCTCCCCTTCCAGCTATGTGCGCTATAGTAAATCAGCAAACGTAATCAGCTAGTGGGGAAGCAATTACCTTCCTTCCTCGGCTCGTGGCTTCCTGCAATGCCGCCCACTAAAGGGCGGCATTGCAGGAAGTCCCACGTCGAGCAGAGAGGAAGGTAATTGCTTCCCCACTTGCTAATTACTTTTGCTGATTCTATAGCCACATAGCTGGAGGAGGAGCGGTGTTGGGGGGAACCAAATGTGGGAGGGAGTGTTCGAACCCCCTCCCTGCCACTGTGCCCGCTGCCCCCCTTCCTGGCAGTTACCCCCCACCCCACCCACGGACAGAGCTGGGGGCACGTTTTTGAAAACGCGAAACGGACCTCGAAACGTATGCTGCAAAAGGGCAGCACAGATTAGTTAGCGTTCCGTTTTTTAAAAAAATGGAGCCCGAGCCATGGATTGCGTTCTGCAACCGTACGTACTTGTAGACCGAGCCTTAGGCAGTTTGGATGTCTATGAGAAACTGATCCCAGCATGTTGGGATGTTGATGAAATAGAAATGTGAAGGAGAGGTTGTAAAATATTGATCCAATTTACTCCCAAATCAACATTTTGCATAACACCAGGTAGAGCAAAAGCATGTTTTGTAAATTTGATCAGATAATCATACACAGATCTCCTCAAAATGGCAATCTTGCTGTTGTATACTTGGACTTTCTTACAATTATGTGTAAAATTATCTCGAAAATTCGTTCAGTTCTATGAAAATCGATTGAAAAAAAAAAAAAAAAAAAAGCGATCAGAAAATTGAAAAATCGTTCAAAATTTAGATCGGACAGGTTGGAAATAATCGATCTGGCAGGTAAATATGCCAGAAAATTGTATAGTGTGTACCTAGGCATTAGATGCAGAAGATTAACAGAATAGCCAGGCAACTGGGATTGCTTAAAATGAAATAAATATGGCAGCCTCCATGTATCTCTCGCTACAGTTGTCCTTTAACCACCCTAGCTTTCCAATTCCCCAGGATTTCCGTGCAAAAAAGTGGTACAATTAATTTTCATAACCTTTTTTCCTGTAACTTACCAAAATAAGTCAAGCAAGAGTTTAGTATACATTATGAGTATAATAAAAGTGTCAAACACAAATTCTTGTCAAAAATTAAATAAAATGTATTAATGACAAACAGAAATAGCTTGCTTTTTTAATCAATGCAGAAATATGCAAAAATAAATAAATAGAGGCAGAAAAATATATACAGTCTAGAGGTTTACCCCTAAAACATCTATTTTGTGTGGTACACCTTGAAGCAAGGGATACACAAAGTGCCACATCACAGTCCAGGCAATACGTACGGGTCTCCTTGTGCATTTTTTCCCCAGTCGGGGCCTTTTTTGGCGCAACAGACCACACACCTCCCTGTAGGTTGTTCCTTATGTGCGGTCGGTGGCAAATATTCAGGAAAGTGGCGTCCAGAAAATCGTGCCGGGTTCACAACGCCTCGGTCTAGCTGCTGATTCCGGTGGGAGATGCTTTACGCATATGGCTTCAGTAAGTTGCCACACAAAATCATGGTGCAGTACAGGCCGGTCACTGTTTTGTTTGTAGAGCACATAAGCGTTCCACAGGCGTTGTTCCAGTAGGAGGCGGAATTTTTTTAAATAATATTTCCGCTGCTGTTTGCGGACAGCCGGGTAAAAGGTCATTGCTCCATCAGCCCTGTCCACACCTCCCATGAGGTCATGACTGCTTTGGGCTTGTCCACCTGTCTACCACTGGTAGTGGTGCGCACAGATTCAGCATTGTGCACCGTGCTGAGGATGCACACGTCCCACTTGTCCCTCCACTGCAGAGCCATGATTTTTCCATTCTGCCAGGCAACAACCTCTCCTTTCTTCAGCTTCCTGGCAGAAAAGGCTGATGGCATATGGCATCGGTTAGGCCTCACCGTACCATATGCGTCAGTCTTCTGCTGGATCAGGTGCTTGTACAGTTCTGGGGAGGTATAATAATTGTCCGTAGTAAGACAGTACCCCTGATCCAGCAATGGCTCCATAAGCGTGAGCACAGAGGAGGTAGCACACCCAAACTCACTGTACTGCGGTGCAAATCTGGTGCCTTTGCCTGTGTAGATAATAGAGTTCCAGATGTATTCAGACTTGGCCTCACAGAGCATGAAGGACTTTACCCCAAAGCGGGCCCTTTTGCATGCAATGAACTGCACCCAGCTGAGTCTCCCCTTGTACGCCATGAGACTTTCATCCACGGTGATGTCTCGATCCGGTACGTAGACACCCCTGAAGTTGGCAACAATGAGCTGGTTGGGAGCGGGATGGGTGGCCTCATCAATGTCCTCATTGTTGCTGAAGTGCAGGTACTTCATAATGAGGGTGAAGCGGGGCTCGGGCATAACAGATCCAAAGAAAGGTGTGATGAGGATCTAGTTAGTGGTCCAGTACCACTTCTGCAGCGGCTTTCCCAACACTCCCTGGAGGATGATGAGGCCCAGGAACACCCAGATGTCATCGCAGGTGACAGGTTCCCATTTCCTGCTCCTAGAGAACCTGCTTTGAGGAGCACCCTGCTGCTGCGCTGCATATTGATTGGTCTCCTCCACAATCTTCTGGATGACCTCATCAGTGAGAAACAGCTCCAAGTAGGACAGCGGGCTGTGGTCACATGTGATCTTCTGCCCAGGTACCGCAGTGAAAGGGAACCTGGATGGCGGAGCTTGCGACCGGCTCTCCTGCTCACACAAAGTACTACACTCACTGTCTCCTCGTCACTGTTCTCGGACTCTGAAGACAGGTCCCCGGGAATCTCGCTGTCTGTAGATTCCTCAACGAGTGACTGATCACTGTTGCTTCCCTCCAGGACATCCAGCAGTTCCTGGTCACACAGACGCCTCCGGGAGCTCGAGGCCATGACTCCAAGCAGGATACAGGGTCAAAGGTCAGCGACAGAAAAAAAAATATCCAGCAAAAACAAGCACACAGATTACAGCAGTCTTTAGAAAGACTAGAACTGCAATACTGTATGAAGCAAAGGCAGGAAATCACTATTAAAGCACAGAAATCACAAGAGTTAGCTGACAAGCAGACTAGCAATTGGACACTGAGGACTCTGAAAGAGGAAGTAGTAGTAACAGCCCATCCTTTTATACTGTGTACAGGTGTTTGCTAAAAACTTTGAATTACAGTAATGTGATTGGATTTACTGTGGATGTAGGTACTGATGTAATTCATGCGCCGCCCAGCAGGGGGCGCATGATCGGTGTCATGGGAAGGAGCTGGGCATCGCCATCTTGCCTTTCAGGCGATCAGGCCGGAAGAGAGGGAAGGGAAAAGCCCGCAGCAGCTGATGGACGCAGCAAAAGCACCGCTGATCAGAGCGGTGAGTGCCTGACTGCATGACGAGCTGAGCTCGTCTAACGTTTTCAGCAAGTTTTGTCCGTAACGCTAGGCTGGTTAACGAGTGCTGACGTGGTGTGTGTGGGGTTAGATGGGACACAGAGGCATGTTCCCTGCTGCAGGAAATGCCTTTGCAATCCCCCCTCCCTCCTTGTGCCGCTTTCTGACACCCCCCCCCCCCCCACACCTGAAATTAGCTACGATTGTAGCTATTCCAGAGGATAAGGGAAGAGAGATATTGCATGCTTGTACGCCCACTAGGGGCGTTCCTGCAGGCCTTCCAAAGCTGCCATTGGGCAGCTCTCTCTCTCCCCGGCTGCGCCTCCGCCACTCCCTCGCGTCCCTGCAGCTCTATCAGCGTCTTGACCCCAGGGGTCAAGAAAATGAAATTAAATTACTGCATGGCTCAGGAGCCGTGGAGAGCGGTGTAAATGGTGGCTACCTGATCCGCCCATCCCCCTCAGATCAGGTAGCACTGATTTTTTTTTTTTTTTTTTTTTAGTTTTATCCCCACCTTGGGTTCTCTTTAAAGAGACTCCCTAACAAAAATTGCATCCTGTTTTTTATCATCTTATAAATTCCAAAAGCTATTCTAATGTGTTCTGGCTAACTGCAGCACTTTCTGCTATCACAGTCTCTGTAATAAATCAATGTATCTTTCCCCTGTCAGACTTGTCGGCCTGTGTCTGGAAGGCTGCCAAGTTCTTCAGTATTGTGGTTCTGCTATGCACTCCCCCCTCCAGGCCCCTCTCTGCACACTGCCTGTGTATTATTTAGATTAGAGCAGCTTCTCTCTTCTCTCATCTTTTACAAGCTGGATAAATCGTCCTCTGAGCTGGCTGGGCTTTCACATACTGAAGAATTACAGACAAGGGCAAAGCTGTTTGCAGGAAGAAAAGAGCAGCCTGAAACTTCAGTGCATGAGAACAGAGGGAAGAAACACACAAATGATCTCTTGAGATTCAAAAGGAAGGGTGTATACAGCCTGCTTGTGTATGGATGTATTTTCTATGTGTGGACATACTGTACATCAACCTACTTCCTGTTTTGTGGCCATTTTGTTTGTTTATAAACAAACTTTTTAAAACTGTTTTTAACCACTTTTAATGCGGTGAGGAGAGGAGAAATTGTGACAGAGGGTAATAGGAGATGTCCCCTAACGCACTGGTATGTTTACTTTTGAGCGATTTTAACAATACAGATTCTCTTTGAGAATACCCCCCTTCTTTGTACTTTCTAGTAAGTTAGTGACCATGTGCAGTACACAACTTGCAGATGCACCACTTACAATGAGTTTACCAATGCACTGTGTGTTACAAATGGGTGGTGCTCTAGTGTTAAGGAAAATGACAATTTTTCACCTCTGCTGCTGCTTCAATGTAGAGGTAACCCCTTTCCTCCAGCACAAAAGAACACATGTAGTAATCTTAAGTACAGGTATTTAACATCTATTTGTTTAACAATTATGAATTTTAAAAAAATACACATTAATGATGAACAGTGCAATCGGCAAAAATTAGTAAAAATAAACGAAAAACATTAGAACAGTACTATTGTATATAGATACCTAGCAGTAGTACGCTATTAAGTGCAAATGTGCAATTACTGTAATACAACACAGACCAACAATAAATGCAGATGTTAAGATAATAAAATATGAACAACAGATGTTAATCACCCACACGTTCATACTTCATGTGCCATCTGGTAGTATATCTGGTATATACTATAGTACTGTTCTAAATTTTAATTGATTTTCACTCATTTTTGCTGATTGAATTTGTATTGCATGGCTTGCAGTATTTGTGCATTTGCACTTTATTACATACCACTTCAAGGTATTCTTCTGTGTGCTTTATTTAATATTCTTTATTGTGTTTGTTTTTTTAATCCATAATTGTTGAATAAATTGATGCTAAATACTTTATAACCAACCCTACTTTATGATTACTACATTAGTTTACAATGCAGCTGATTAGACTGTGGAGTACAATACTCATGGCTGGTCTACCACCTGTAGTCTAGCCCATAAGCATTGCAAACGCCTGCAATGTAACCTGTGGCAATGCAGGTCCAATCACTGCCTATGTCATAATAATACCCAACTCTAACGTGGTGCTCTCTGTCAAAAGACTCCAGTAAAGTGGATTGGAAGTTAGATACTCACCCATTTAGAGGGAAGGCTCTGGATCCTAGCAGTTTCCATCTAGATCTGTCCCCTGTTCAACATTAGTGTCCCTGAGTGCTTGCGAGGGCTGCCACGGAAGCTCTAAGGCAGAAATTTTAATGGGGGACAGTGGGGGGAACGGGGACCCGGAGAGCGGACCAAGAAGACTCCAGAGACTTCCCTCTTAGGTACCTAACTTTTTTAAAAAGCTCGCTTCAGAAATAGTTTGTGTTGAATAATATTTCTGCATGTCTTCTCACAGCCCATGGAATTCTATAGGGTGGTTCACAGTACCGGGTTGTATTAAAGTCAATGTCCAGTGTCCATTGCAGCTCCCAGTCATAAAGCATGCGTTATGCATCTGACCACTGTGAACCTAGCCTCAGGGTGACTTTAAAGGAACTGATCCACCGTTAGTCTGCCGCAGCCAAGTTTCAGTTCTGCCGAATGTGCAGATGGCGTTCCACTGCGCCAGCGCGGCCCTTGGAACGCGTATCCTGGTACACATACACGTCAGACGCATCCTGCGCAAGCACAGTAAGCGTTTCTCTCTTACTGCACCTGTGCAAAATGCGTTCAATGACGTGTATGCGTACCAAGAAATGCGTTCCAAGGGTGGCGAACGGAGGATCAGTTAAACACCGTGCGTGGGCACAGGCCGGCTACAGGGGAATGGCCGAAGCACCAGGTAAGTGAAACTTTTTTTTTTTACAGAAAAGGTTCCCTTTAAAACCCTTGACAATTTGTGCTGAGGGAGCCACCGTAGCTGATTAGGATGTTGGTTGTACAAAAAGGCAACAAGGAACAAGTGTGTTCGGCATATATGTGCCTTGTTTGAAAATGTAATGAATCCAGGTCTGCTTGCAAATACAAGAGCAAATAGTTGAAACTACATTTAGAACCTTCAACAATACTAACCTCATCAAAGATCTCCAGGTAGAAGGAGTCTACGCCTGGTGGTAAGGTACACTGAATCACTTTGTTCCATCTGGGATTTTTTGCCCCATTGTGTGCAGTAGGCGTTTCATACACAGCATATCCCAAGCGTATCCTACAGTATGGATCCATCCTCGTCATGCCGTAATTCTTTGCAAGCTTAGCCTACAAAATGATAGAAGGCATTATAGTGGAATTACTGAGAAGTGTTAGGAACCTGTATTACACTGTCATTTTCCTCTTCCACAGAAAACCTCTTGGGCTGTCCTGTCCTAAATGAGTGTGTTCTTGTTAAAGCTGCTCAGGAAATTATGCAATGCACTAGCTCTACAGGTTCCTTTAACTAAATAATCCCAGAATTCTGTTTTGCAATACAGATATTCCCCGGTTACCGAACGAGATAGGGACTGTAGGTTCGTTCTTAAGTCGAAGCACTGTGCCATCTCTGTCCCCTGTACCTCTTCTGTGCCCCCCTGTGCCTCCAGTGTCCCCCTCTGCCCTCTGTGCCTGCTTATCCACGTTTAAAAGCCATTTTTTCTTTGAATTTTTTAAAAATCGATTTTCTCAAAAACTAAGTCCGATTTGAATTTTTTTTTTTTTGGCTTGTTCTCATGGAAACACAGAATCCATGCAGTTCGTATCGGCGGGTAGTTCTTAAGTCGGGGACTACCTGTACTAGTAATTTGGATTCTATCCACATGAAGTTAGCATGTTCTCTGTCGTACAGGCTTCCTCCAATAACCCCAAAATACAGGGGCAAGTGAGCCCTCTGGATAAAATTAACTTTTAACTAAATGATAAAAGCAGCGCATCACCAGGCCGCCTCTGAATGGGTACCGAAAATTAACTAGACTGCCCGGGAAAATACTGGTTGCATCAATTTACATGAAGATCTTACAGGATCCATGAACTGAGAGGCAGATGGAGGCTGAAATATTTATTTCCTTTTTATATTTACATTGGCAAAACAACACGTGAACTGCGTGAGCGTATCTTAGAACACATTAAAAGTATTAAAAGTGTGAACTCCACTGCGCCAGTCGGCCAGCATTTCAGACAGCACCATGGTGGTTGCTACAGTGGCCTTAGAGTTGTGGGCTTGGACCGTATACATGGGTCAATTAGGGGTGGCAATCAGGATAAACTGCTAAAACAGAGGGAATGCCGTTGGATCTTTGATCTAAAGGCAACAGTCCCCCCTGGCTTGAACGAGATGGAGGGCTTTGCATCCTTCTTACCTGCATAATTTAGGTTATTGATACCTTCAGCTAGTGGATGAGCGTCTTTAAGATTTTGGTTTCTCCCTTCCCCCAAAACCCCCACCTCCCTCCCCCCCTTTCCTTTCCCCCCCCCCCCCCCCCTGCCCCCCCCCCCCCCCCCCCCCTCCCACCCTCCCGGGACACTGCCCCTCCATATTGCTTGGGTGGCGGGGTGTCTGAGCTGTGTGGTGCTCCCCCGATGCTGCACTGGACATTCTTTTGCTGTATATACAAGTTATAGATTGAGGCGTGGATTTCAGCCTGTATGTTTTCTAGTTGCTGCGTTTTGCGGCAATTGAGACATACGCTCTTATATTAGTTAGGTGTGTGTTTGTTTGTGCAGACAGTGTGTGAGGTATGTATGTGCTTATGATATTTGATTGCCTTTTGGTAATAGGTGCACCTGTGGGGGTGGTTCTTGCCGCTGTGTGCCCCCCTCCGCATGTGCATGCGGGCTTCCGTACTGCCCGGGATTCTCGGGCGGCGGTGTTCCTAGCGGCACTGCGCGGCTGACACGCGTCATCCCCCCTCTCCTCCCTGGACGCCGGTTTGCAGCGACAGGAGGAGGGTGTGTGGGGGTTGGGCGGCGCGTGCCGCCGTCATCTGGGAGGGAGGGCATGGCCGCAGAGCCACACCCCTCGGGTCAGTGATTGGCCCAAGAGGCCAACTTAATGACAGGATGTACGTCTAGCGGTGAGCCACGCCCCCTGAGGAAACGAGCAGGAAGCTCGTGAAACATGTCGGGGCTGTAGGTGGCATCACCGCGTGCTTGCCCCACACCTCTGCTGCACGGACTGCCTGGACTCCCTTCATACGCCTCCATACGCCTGGCATATCCATCTCTAAGGGCCTTGAACAGCGGGACTGTTCCACTGCCATGGAGACGCTGATGTATTTACAAATCGACATGAGCACACAGTGACTGTTTCTGGAGAGCATATCCAAGGTACTCCATATTGCAAGTCTGTCAGCTGTGACTGAGGACGTTCATGCTTATACTGGCAACATACAGCTTATGCCTGTTGGCACATTGGCAATGTGCTCATGGTCGTGTTTGGGACATGTGATGCTTTGCTTCTGCATGCTGGTTCTATGGAGCTGTTTGCTACATATTAACTGCTGGGGAGGACAACCATGTTTTGCATGTGCTGCAACCAACTAACCCCATAATCTTCATCCCCACTGCTTTGCTACTAACCTGTGCTGATGTTGTGTTTTTGCATCTGGATGTGCGGCAGGAACTGCTTGGAGTGTGCTTCCTGCTTTTCCCAGTCATCAGGAAAAGTTTGACATCCTAATTTTCAATTGGACTAGGTGATATTAGATGGTTCTTAGCTGGGAGTATGACATCTGATCGGATGATGTCGGATGCTCTCTAGACAACAATATATGAAGCATAAACCTGGACCTTATTTTTCACTACATCAAATAGTGCACCTGATATAACTGGTCTGCATGGTATGTATGTGTGGATGGATGCAGGGAGCTCCCAGGTAGCAACAGTAGGCAGCGGAGCAATGTGTTTTGGGCAAATTTTAATATTTTGTGTATACAATTTTTGTAATTCATTAAAGTATTTTTGATAAATTCATTTATAGTGTATGTTTTGGTGTGGATCGCCCGCCCTATGTTTCCTTCCTAGTCATTTTCTCTTATTATTTATTTCCTTTTTATAGACCCTGAACAAGTATGCAGCAGATCAGGGGTTTCTGACAACATTGTCCGATCTGATAAGATTAGCTGAATGCTTGTTTCTGGTGTGATTCAGACACTACTGACCATAAAGATTAACATGACAGCCAGGCAACTGGCATTGTTTAAAAGAAAATAAATATGGAAGCCTTCATTTCCATCTCACTTCAGTTGTCCTTTAAAGTGTAACTATCGGGCATAAAATCAATTCTTTATTTTTATCTTGTAAACAAGTAATAAGGATGCTAATCAGGCAATCCAAAAGTTAAAATCTCTATTACTTTTCTTGTTTATAAATGATCATTCCCCAGTTTACCTGACTCTTATTTGGTACGTTGCTGCACAAAGGAAGTTGCAGGGCATGCTGGTTTTTTTTTTTGCCTCTTTATTTTCCCTCAGACTTAACTAATGTACAGAAGCAAAAAAGGACAACCCAGCATGCCCTGCAACTTCCTTTTTGCGGCAACGTACTAAATAAGAGTCAGGTACACTGGGGAATGATCGTTTATAAACAAGAAAAGTAATAGAGATTTTAACTTTTGGATTGCCTGATTAGCATCCTTATTACTTGTTTACAAGATAAAAATAAAGAATTGATTTTATGCCCTACAGTTACATTTTAAGTTTCCTACAGCTGTCAGCTTACTCACCATATGAAAAACGGAACTTGACAGGATTGTGAAATGGCAACTTTAACCAATTGTGACCATGCCACAATATAATTATCTACTCTCTGCCACCTGGGAGTTGAGTTTTTATTTAAAAATAAACAAACAAAACCAAAAACTTCATGTAAGATGTGCTTTGGTAGCACTGGCATGTCTGGCAGCTTTGCAATCCATTTTGAGGATTGGCATCATAGACTCCATTGCATTTTGGCTGGAAAAGTCAAAGCTGTATTTGGAATGTAGTCTGGAAAACTAACGATAAAAGACCCTGGATTTCACAAATGTTGTCCATCTGTATACAGAACTATGGACTAGCCAGGGGAAATGGGTGCATGACCTTTTCACTTTTAACATAATGTTACATAAAACTACCGAGTATGTTCTGATCTTTTACCATTACCTACCTGCACTACTGTGATGCTGAGGCGGGCCATAGTCCCCATTGATCCTGTGTACTGCAGCTGCTGTGCAGCCTGGGCATCCAGTTGAATCTGTTGCTGCTGTTGGGTGGGTGTGATCCGCAGGAAGTCTTGGGGAAGTTCACCAATGAACACCTGTAGGTACAGATAGATATCAAAACACTGCACAGACTGTGATGCATTCTACAGGCAATTACAGCACAATTCATTCTCACTGGTCCCCATTTAAGTTCAAAGCTTTATTAATCTTGTTTAATATTTCACACTTTGCATCTAACATACTTTATTCTAAATAGTAGCAAAATAATGTTTCCACAAACTATGGAGGGGTTGAGGGGCATTCCACTTATTAATCTCAGTAAGCATACCATTGTGCTACAAAATGCTAATTCAGCTCTTGCAGAAAGTTATAATTTCCAAAAAATGAAAGTAGCCTCAGCATGTAGTTCTTTGCAACTATGGCAACAGTACTCTGGAGCACAGCCTACCCAGAAATTCAGAGCCATCTACAGTAAGCTGTATAAAGCAGACATTTGCAATCCTGGACTAAACAAATGATCGTCAGAAGGCAGTCGGCCAACGCAACTAAGGTTTGGTCATCGAATCACTAATCGAATCCCGGCCAAGGTGAAATTTGATTGTTACCCTTTCCAGGTGAATACATTTGCATATAGAACTTCCATAATCCTGCATCAGTTTATAAGTATTTGCATCTCACTGACCATCCCTAGTAGATTCTTATGGAAATGCTGCATAAAGGCTGTGCCTTTGTATTCATATAAAACAATGTTTCTTATTAAACCTTGGTTATCTTAGTTTATTTTTAGAAATAGTAAAGAATTTCCAATTATACCTTTTGTTTACCTTACCTGCCAATCATACCTACCTTTGTTTAAAGTAACAAAGAGAGATGATCAACCATTTTCTGAATTTATTGCAAATGGAATGCAGCCTTAAAATATGCCCCAAACAAAAAACTGGAATAGCTGCTGATTTTGATTGGCTCATTTCCATTATGTGTGCAATTTGCAGCAACATTTTTCTCTATTCATAATCTTATCCAAGCTCAAAACAAATTAGCTAACTTGAGAGGGAACTGAGCACTTTCCCTCTTCTTCCCTATTGGTACTAATTTAGTGCGCCAAGCCAACATATACTGAAGGATTTAGACTCAGGCAATGAGGTAAGCCTTAGGCCCGGTTCACATTTGCGTTTTTTTCCGGAACGTAACTGGAACGTATACTGTACAAACGGAACGGATGTGAATGGATCTAATGTTAACCTATGGATCCATTCACATGCGTCCGTTGGTACGGATACGTTCCGGTCCCCGGATCTGAAAAATGCATCAGGCCCTAATCTTCTGGACCGTTTTGCCTAGTGGAACGGATCCGGACAAATACTGCAGCATTGGGGGCAATGAGAAATGTAACGTTTCTTCACACTAGTGGGGGGCACGAGCCAACGCGAATCTAGCGACAGGAGGGCGAAGGGAGGGTGCGACGGGTGGGCTAGGGGGGCTTTGTACATACCTTCTCTTCATAGGCAGCTGGCGGTAGAGGCTTCCGTCTTCTTCCGCGTCATGTGACTACATGATGCGTCATGTGACTAACGCACTGCGTAGTCACAGCGGAAGAAGAGGAAGCCTCTACCGCCGTCTGCCTATGAAGAGAAGGTATGTATTTGCTGAGTGAAAACGGATCCGATCAATCATTGATCAGATCCATTTTTTTTTACTATGTGAATGGGCCACGGACTGAGCCATCCGGATCCAGTGAAGCAGAGACCGGATCTGCTCACCGGATCCTTTTTGGCAAAAACGCAGATGTGAACCGGGCCTTATGCAGAGAAAGGAAATGACCACCTGTGATTATTTCAACTGACATTCAGAATGCAGATAATAGCCACTCGTGCACGATCGGCTTGGCCAAGATGCATGTATTGTCCCATGAAAAAGGGAGGGTAAGGCAAGACAGGAGGCCAATCCGCTGGGCCCAAGGACAAAACAGTTGGCAAAAATTTCCGGCCAGGCTCACTGCTTGTAGCCTGAACTCAGCTGGGCACAGAAGGCAGGGAGATGCGTCTAAGGAATTATGTAAATGGGATTTAAGGATAAAAAAAAATAATTTGACAACACTGAGGTTCTAGATAATTCCTGTGACTCAGTACAAACAGGTGCTGGGGAAGAAAAACTAGACCAGGCTAGAGAAGACAGGACCCTATCTAGCAATCTGCATGTGAACATTACCAGATAAAATGAAAGCAATAGCCAACAGTAACAAGTTATTGGACTCCAGCCTGGCCACATGATAAACAACAGTGTTCTAATTTATGAAACTTACTGAAAGAGCACATCAAATGATTATAATAAAGCTGTGGAATGTCATGTGGGTGGCATGGTGGTCCAGCAATTTTGCACACTAGCAGTATTGGAGTCCCAGGTTCAATCTCTGCCCACACAACTGCAAATTTTCACAGGTTTCGGCTGGGTTTACACGGCTAGGAAAAACATTTTATCGGAACAGATACACGGATGTGAACGAATCCTATGCAAAGAAATTTGAGCGGACCACAAGTATAGGCGGTACACAATTTCTATAGAGAAGGTCAGACGAAGCCGATGGCGACATAATCAATGCTAGCTTATGAGAATGGAAAGTGGCTGTGTTCCGTAGGCTGTTTGCAGCATTGCCAAATACTCACCTGCCACTGTCCATTCAGGTTCTCCACCACAGGTGGCACCGACCATTCGAGTTCCTACATGGAAGAAACGCTGGTATACAGCTCCCAGTGCCCCATCAGAAGCATCAGACTCTTATTGGTTTGCAGAAGACTAATGGTGCTTGTGATGGGGCTCTGGGATTGATATAACAGCGTGCAGAAAACCAGAACGGCAGCGGAATGTGACGGAATCAGGTACCAGTGTGGGTGGCGACGTTAAAACTGGAATCAGATGAAAACCGGATACAACTGTAAGAAACTGATCGCCTGTCATGACTTATAAACTGCTTTTTTGCACGTTTCGACTTTAAATTCCAGACACTTAACGCACACAAAAAAAAAAAAATCTGCATTAAATCTGAAAGCCCATTGAAAATCATTGTTCATTTTCAACCTAATGCAGCTTTTTGAAGAAAAAGTAGTTTTTCGGACGATGCATGCGTTTGCTCCAGCCTGGACAATGCGTACGTACGCATGCGCTGTTCATTGCGCCTGGACTCACGCAGCCCTGGTGGAAAGGGGCACAGTGATGTGAATCATTCAAACTTTGTAAACCTAAATTTAGAGAAGTTATATAAATGCAGAATGATTATAATCCCATAGCATCACTGACCGGCCCAGACGTAAAATGTCTGTCTAAAGGCGCGTACACACACAAGTTGGACATGTGTATGCATAGTCAAGCAAATGATAACTGTTTTGCCAAATCTGCTTGGCGGACCAGTTGGATCAACTGTCGTTCAAACGACTGTCAGTTCCGTATGTGTGTACCATCGACCGTTCTATCAACGTGATGATGCACGTCTTATGACTGAACGTCCAGTCTGTCAGACGACACGTACATTAGTTTGTCGGCTGCTTTGTTGGACTTGAACGTGTACGGGACATTTAAATGACATTTTTTCCTGACAAGTAATTCAAACGACAATTGGGCATAAAGTTGGACTTGTGTACGTACCTTTAGTAACTAATTAGTAAAGACAGAATAAGGATAGCAGCCATGGTAAGGCTTCTATCTCTGGCAATAATCAGAAGATAGGTTTGCCTTTCCTTACTTTTGTGTACAGTTCCACCCTTCCAGTCATCACAAGCATTACTATGGTTTGAGGGGAAGCTCTCTGAGCAATGAGTGAAAGCCATGTACCTGTCCACATATAACAGAATAACTGAGGTGTGAGAAGGGAGGTGGGGAGTGCATGCATTCCTAAATGATCACTCACTCAGTCCCAAGAGCAGCCCATCAAACAGAGGGCAAGGCAGACAAGATTGGGCTTGTTCTATAAATCCAATGCTGGCAGGATATCTTCAGCTGTACTCCGATGTGCAGGTACTTAGTTCACTGCCAGTAGCATGCCATCAAAGTACAGCTGTTCCCCTGCCTGTAGCCATGATCATACCTTGGTACAAGGTTCTCATCTAAAATTACTGATGAGGAGTTAACACTCAGTGACCCTGACGTGAGCAGGCATGGAGCCCACCATATTTTCTTTTAATTTTGACAGTTGACCAGATAACCCCCTTTTTTGACTGCAGCAGTGTATAAATCACACACATGAAACAAGTACGTGGTTTAACTTTAGACAGAGCTACTGATCTGTATCTATGATCTGTGTCTGTGATTGAGTACTGGGGACAGAAGACAAAGAGGACAGACAGGCACTGTCATTTATTTCTTTTTAAACCAGGTCACCTCAGAGTCCCTTTAAGCCTTATATACACTTTAGAGTTCACGTGTTTGAAGCAAATCATTGGGGCCAGGTCTGGCTTGGCTGAGCTGCACGTACTACCCCCCTTTGGTACTGTGGGAAGGACTCAGAGTTTCTTCAACTCAAAGGAGCAGGCAATTATTTAAAACATTCCACCACTGGCAATTCATTGTGGTCCATGTTTTAACAGGTGCAAAAGATGAGGGGTGCCTGTACACATATCAAACTTATAGTCAAAACAATCACAAATTATATTATTATTATTATTATTATTATAATACAGCTAAAACAGTTTAATAGCTATGAGTACCTTTAATTTGATTCTACAGTTGGTCTTAATCCTACTAAAATGGTCTATAATCTAGTGTCTCACAAACCATGAGAGTAATACGGCGGCTGCCATATTTATTTCCTTTTAAACAATACTAGATGCCTGGCAGCCTGCTGATCAATTTGGCTGCAGCAGTGTCTGAATCACACCAGAAACAAGCAGGCAGCGAATCTTGTCAGATCTGACAATAATGTCAGAAACCCCTAATCTGCTAAATACTTTTTCAGGGTCTATGGCTAAAGTTATTGGAGGCAGAGGATCAGCAGGACAGCCAGGCAAATGGTTGCTTAACGTGTACCATAGTCAAAGCTCAGGTACAAAATCAGATACTTCCCTTACCAGAGGGAAGCCTCAGGATCCAATTGAGGCTTCCCTCGCTACTCTGAGGTCCCCCGTTGCAGAGTGCACTCTCCCCGGAAGATTAGCAACAATGAATTGTCGCCAATCACATTGGGGCTGCGCAGCTCCTCCTTCTGGATTAAGTGCTTGCAATAGCCGACTGAGCCCGTCTGTGCGTAGTAGCACAGAGCCGCGGGCCCCATGCTACTGCTCACGTGGCCATTGCATGCACCTGATGAAGAAAGAGTAGCTGCGTGGCGCCTGATGTGATGGTAGGCTGCGCTCAGCAATGGGGGGCTTGCAACAACCGAGGAAAGCCTCATTAGGATCCTGAGTCTTCCCTCTCTAAATAGTGACAGATTTTGAACCTGGGCTTCGGCTCAGGTTCACTTTAAGGCCTGAAACCCACTAGCAGCACTTTTCTGAGCGCTTCGCGATTTGAAAAGCTCTTGCTAATGTAATGCTATGGGTGTGATCCCACTTGAGTGATGTGATATTGTAAAAAATCCCCCATAGCATTGTATTAGCTTTTTCAAATCACTAGCGCTTAGAAAGGGCTTCTATAATATGGCAAGCTCACAAGCCTTATTGATCGTAATGCTGATCAATTTTTGCCAGGAATCTATTGAAATTACAAGTGGATGGTGAATTTCAATTGATCTGATGTGGTGGGGGAGCAGTGGTAGATCAACAGCCATTAGTGCTGAAGTGCATCGAAAAGTGCAACGCTGCAGATCGATAGATTTTCAATAGATTTCATGGTGAAACTCCGATCATAGCAAATCCAACAATTAAACATTTCCAAGGTAAAGATTCCAAAATTCTGGGTAACCACAGATGTTCACTTAAAGCTGAATTATTGCAAATACCTTCTGTTTTAAAAAGGCAAATCAAACTAAAAATTCCACCCTCCTTCACTTCACTCAAAAAAAATGTTGGTTTTACAAAACATATAATCCAGGAAGAGGATATCTTATCTGAGCAGTTATCGATTTTTGCTTCCTACATCTGAGCTGTATTGTCTGCCTTGAGTATCGAGGTAGAAGATTTGCTAGACTTTCAAATGTGCTTTTCAAAGACACTACATAGCGCACACATATTCACTCTGACTTCTACACAAATCCCCAGAGACTAACATGTATAGACCATTTTCCAATTTTTTTTCCTAACCTTTGCAGTCTGCACTACCTGCATAAGGTAGATCCAGAGGTTTTTTATTTATCTCAAAATAAACAGATCTGCAATTTTCTGTTGCAAAAAAAATAAAAATAAATAAAAATGCCATTTTGTGAATTGATTAGGGTCCGTTTCCACTTCGGCGATTTCGCCGGCGAATCTGCAGAGTTTCCCCGCACATGATTCGCACGGGGAAACGCTGCCATAGGGGATGACAGTGCCGCGGCGGAATCGCTTTCGGGAGCGAATCGGCCGGAACCCCCCGCAGAATTCGCTGCGGAGGCTGCGAATCCCATAGCCGTGCATGGCACGGCTCATGGGATTCGCCTGCGATCCCGCCGCACTAGTGGAAACGAGCCCTTAGTGAGTCCATTTTAGCTAAACTGAAGTTGGGGGTAACCTGGGCTCTGTCCCCTCATTCGTCTTTTTAGACAATGGCTTCAATTCATCAAAGGCTGTTCGATTAAAAAAAATGAGCACTTAAAATACAGCATTTAGTATTTTACACTTTTTTTGCTAATTCATCAATATTTTCACAGGTGCGGTAGAAGTTCGGTGATTTACCGAAGCCCACTGACAAAAACCTGTTAGCAACAGCAGAAGAGTCTGTTACATGCTGTTCTCCGTGCAGAGACAGCATTATAATAGTAAGAGGCATCCCGACATCCCTTTAGATGTACATGTTTGTTATACTGCCTCTGCTCGCTTTGAATCTGTCCATTAGTTTTTCTTAACATTTTATTTAATTGCCACAGTTTAGAATAACTTCCAGACTTTACATATGCCATGCTTTAGGTGATTTCCCAACTAGCTCCTTCGCATCTTCAAACAGGAACCTAAGAGGCAGGGGAAGCCTCTTGTTCCATGATCTCTCTGCTTGCTGCCTGGGGGGTAGAAAAGCTAGACCCGCCGGAGAAGCCTTCGGGTCAAATCACATCGATTAGCCGGACTTGCAGGAGACAGGGGCTGTTTATATCGGCTCCCTGCTTCTGTCAATCATTGGGATATCCACACGGAAGGCATTCAAAGCTGTTTTTCGCCACCTCGGAGCTGCCGGCAATGGTCAAACTGATACCGCATGTTGTAACCTTGATGAATTGAAATGAATTTACTAACATTACTGAGGTATTTACCGAACAAGTCATTAATTTTCCTCACTGCTCGGTAATTTCAGCTTTTCATGTGGTAACAGCCTTGATGAATTGACATTTTCCCAATTGCTCGGTAAAGTCAGCTGTTTTCTGCATTACCGAATGCGGTAATGCTTGATGAATTGAGGCCAATGAAATTAGAGGTAAACACATGCTAATCAGACACAGGAGAGAATTGTTTAGATAAGATACAGCTAGTACAAGTCAAGTCCAGATGCCCATTCCTGTGACTCCAGTATACAGGTCAGGCTGGAGGAGACACTTGCTGCATTTTTTGGAGTAAAAGATGCTCCACACAATAAGGTTTAGAGGAGAAATACCAGGGGGGGGGGGGGAATTACACTAAACCTGGTGTGTCCATGGGTACAGGGGCATCTTGTGGATCTTCTCATCCCCAATTATTTTCCCCTTGTACCTCTAGTGCCTGCCTTGCACCACTTGTGACAGATGAGCCAAAACAAGCATTGGAAATGAATCCACTTATTGGACAGTTAGGGCCCTTTTCCACGAGAGCATTTGCGATTAAGCTTAATCGCAAAACCACAAACTGCTAGTGATTTTAAAATCGCTAGTTTGCTTTTTAACATAGGAATCGCCGTAGGTAATTTCCACTACCACGATTCTTTTTTTTACTCAATCGCGATGCGGAACGATTTTTGCCGTTGATTTTGCTATGCAGTGCATAGCATAGCAAAATCGCGATCGCAAACGTCGGGAAATCGCCGCAAAATTTTGTACATGTGCTGAATCGCAATCAATAGCGTTCAGCGTGAACGCTAACGACTGCAGGTGGAAAAGGGCCCTTAATAGGTTCTAGAACTTCCCACACATTATACATTCTCTAGGAAGGTAAAAGTCCTATCTAGAAAATCTATCCAGGTAATGTCCAACCTACTGATTTGCCAGCTACACGAAGGTTTGCAAAACTGGACAGCCGATGCACAATCAGTCTGTATGGTATGTGGGAAACTAACATCTCACAGTTCAGGTCTAAGAAATAAGTTTCTTCAAAATTGTTACTGCACCAATGGTAACAATATGATGTGCAGGAATCCACTCTGGAGTGCTGAGTATCAACAACAATTTCTCAAGATCCGCACCATCAAACAGCCCATCTTTATTAATGTATCAAAATAATAAAAACATGATAAAACAGCATGGGTGAATGGCAGATGACGCACAGGCGTTTCGGACCATCACAATCCTTTCTCAAATCATCATAGACCCACACAGAGAAATTGTTGTTGATACTCAGCACTCCAGAGTGGATTCCTGCACATCATATTGTTACCATTGGTGCAGTAACAATTTTGAAGAAACTTATTTCTTGGACCTGAACTGTGAGATGTTAGTTTCCCACACACCATACAGACTGATTGTGCATCGGCTGTCCAGTTTTGCAAACCTTCGTGTAGCTGGCAAATCAGTAGGTTGGACATTACCTGGATAGATTTTCTAGATAGGACTTTTAACTTCCTAGAGAATGTATAATGTGCGGGAAGTTCTAGAACCTATTAAGGGCCCTTTTCCACCAGCAGTCGCTAGTGTTCACGCTGAACGCTATCGATTGCGATTCAGCACATGTACAAAATTTTGCTGCGATTGGACTTTAATGGTGCGGATCTTGAGAAATCGTAAGACATAAAAGTTGGCAGATTTGGATGGCAATTTAGCATCACATGGAAATTTCTATACACCTATTTTACCACTAGATGTCACTCTTATGACACCTGCAGCAAATGTCCAGTCAGAGAATTTGTTGCTGAAGCTTGTGTGAAGACAGGAGGAGATTCACACAGAGGCATGCAGAGACAAGCTGTACAGCATAATGTATTAAACTGTCAGCTCAGCTGCATTTTTCACTTAATCTACACAAAACATTTATTTCTAAAACATTTTGCAAATACACCCCACATGCCTGAAGGGGACAGTCCTTCCAGAATTTCCAGACACAGGCCATACCATTATCTGCAGATGAACCCAGAATGTCCAGACACAGGCCATACCATTATCTGCTGATGAACCCAGAATGTCCAGACACAGGCCATACCATTATCTGCTGATGAACCCAGAATGTCCAGGCACAGGCCATACCATTATCTGCTGATGAACATGCTGTAGAATTATAGTTTTGTTTGAGAAACTCGTTCTTTTGTCAAAAAGCATAAATGTGTCAGAATATTGACAGTTCTCACTTACAAATGACTCACGGTACATCTTTTGACACATACAATGATGACTTCATGTGCAAAATCTACAAGTGCTGATTTTGTTGTTACATGGTACAGTATTGTGTAAAATGTTGAAAACAAAAAAATAGATAAAAAAAACAACAACAAAAAAAAAAAAACACCACACCACATTGTTTAAGTTATAGGTCCACATCCAAATCATTTATCCACATTTCCCTATGTACAACACTTGACTCAACATACAGATTCAGCTTACAAACAAGCTGTTGGAGCAGAAACTGTTTGGAAGTAGGGGGAAAGTCTGTACAGAGAAGAAATTAAGGCGGCCATACATCGACCATCAGGTAGATTCTCCTGATCAAACCTCCTGATCAGAGAGGGAGTGATTAGCTTTCCACAGCATGAAATCCATTGGAAATCCACCATACTACTGCTGAAAAAAAGAACTGCATCATGATCGCAGCCACAATGCACCATGCAGCACATTTGCAATATATACAAATCACAAACGCCGTGAAAATGGTCCCATACAGATACATTACATTGCTTGAACACTTCAGAAAAGTGACCGAGTGTGAACTAGACCTTATTGATTAGGGCTTCATTTTGTGTTAAACACACCGTAGAAGTACACTAAAGTTCAGTACCTACACTGGATTAAACTCGTCCGGGACAGCCAATAAAGACCATCCAGGGCAAGAATCTACCATGTGTACAAAAAGCATCACCTCCCAAAGGACCAAGTACTGTTCCCAGCAGGCAGCGGTGCTTGTACGTGTGTACGTTAACACCAAGCCACTGCTGCATTAAACATTTGGCAGGATCAACTCATGAACATTTCAGAACTTTGATACAGCACTGGAGTGGTCTGGTCTTGAATATTAACCTGATAACTAGAGACCCAAGAGACAGCTGCAAAGATACTGGAGTCATGGAAGAGCGGTATCAGAATACAGAGCATACATGCACACACAGTCACATACCACCCTCAGCATATAGTCTTCCCGTTCTGAGAATCTAGGATATGACCCAGCCACACATAAATCTTACCAAATCTTGCCATAAGTGGGTGCTGCAAACTGGAGACTTCTGGTGAAACTGAAGAGCATCCAGACTGCCCCCTGCCTCAGGATCTCTCTGGCGTTACACTTCCTTATCAGCAAGGGACAGTGTTTAGCCCTGCAGCCACAACTCATATTGGAATGTGCATTACTGTATGCCTCATCAAAGGTGTGGAGACGTGAAGTAAGCAAAGGGCTGGGCCATGAAGGGAAAGGTGCTCACAAGTGGTTTTTCAAGTATATGAAAAATAAACTTCATTCAAGAGAAGCACATGCTGTTCCAGTTACAAACAACTGCTACAGGAGTAAAACTGAAAAGCACACTCATATTCAATTCACTTTTCATCGTCTGTTTAATACAATTTTTCAGCACTGTACAACTGAAAAAGTACCAAAAAGTACTGCCAACATTATTCTGAGTACATTCTTGCTTGCTGGTGGTTTAAAGGGAATTTTATTAATAAGGTGTGGTAATATCACCTCGGAGAAAAGGAAAATTGAATAAAAGGCCTGTTCACATGCTAGATTAAAGATGGCTGAGGCATCTGATAACGACCGCCTCAGCCAATAATCTGACGTGTGCACAGCAGCCCCTGACCCGCCGGGGTGGAGATCAACTTGGCCAAATGACAGCCGATAGGTTTGTTCTCACTGCTCTGCCCCCTCCCTCGCATTGCATCAGGAGTCTATAGGCTGATTAAGTGTCTACAGAAAATGTACAAAATGCTCTTATGCTGAGAATACATCAGTGTTCTCCCCAGAGCCTTTCAGCAGGGCGGAGCGCCCACCTGACCCTGCCCTCCCGCCCGGCTGCCGTTTCCCCTGGTCTGTAGCAGAGTTACTTCCTCCTCCTTGAATCATTACAGCAGCAGCGGCTGTGTCTGTGCAGCCAGCTCGCAGTTATTCAGGGTTGCTATCTCCGCCCTCTTCCCCAGCTCCCTTCGTAGTGTAGAGGGGCGGGGAAAGCTCCTGTGAAGTAGTTACACACAGGACAGATAAACTTGCACCGCGGGACGCCAGGCTCTATTCATTCCGGCAAGTGTCTTGTCACAACGGGGGAGGGGGGCTGTCTTGCAGCCATTGCTGTGTGGCAAATGCCTTTTATGTGCAGACAGAATTAGTTTAGCGTCACACACTTGTACTACCCTCACTAATGAGTAATGTGGAGAGGAGAGCTGTAACCTTGCAGAAGATTTCTGCTGATTATAAAACGGGACATTACTGACCTTCTAGAAAAAAAAAAAAAAAAGCAAGTTAGCTGTAATCTTAGCTAAACTTGGAAAATACTTGTGGTTATTGCTGTCTAAACTTCAGAGCACTTTATTCAGCAGCCTCCTTTTGATATTCATAGCACAGTAACAGAGAGAGAGAGAGAGAGAGAGAGAGAGAGAGAGAGAGAGAGAGAGAGAGAGAGAGAGAGAGAGAGAGAGAGAGAGAGAGAGAGAGAGAGAGAGAGAGAAAGAGAGAGAGAGAGAGAGTGTGTGTTTTATCCTGGGTTGTCCCAACCCATCCAGTAGTACCTGACCTCGGCACGCCGAGGTTTACGCGCATACACCATTACTCCGCATGATAAAGGAAGGTTTGCGCGCGAGCGGCCCGCGTGTTTCAAAATTTTGTGAGTCAACCCCCCAGTGTGACCCTCCCCACCCGGCTACTTTTTCATGCCACCCGGCTGGAAAAATATTCTGGGGAGAACACTGTACATGGTTCGTTTTTTAGCTGATTAGATGGTTCGATAGATAATTTCCGACATGTCCGATCTCCCTTTCGATTCTTTGGCCGCTCGTTTTCTGATAGAAGTGAATGTAAAAAGAAAAAACGAGCGGAAGGTAAGAGAATCGACTGCAGAATTGAGCGGCAAAAACGATCGAGAGCAGAAACGCACAGCAGAAACGAACAGTGTTTTCCCAGCATTAGGGCTCTGTTCCACTGCAACGCAGAGCTGTGCATTTCTGCGCGCCACTCCAGGGGGGGGGGGGGGGGGGGGGCGGCGGCGGCAGAGCTTGCGATCCCATTCCTTATACTGAATGGGATCGTGGGTGCAATCGCCCCATAATCACAGTGCATGTATGGAAACAGCAGACAGTCCAGTCTACGCAGGGTCTTCTGTACCTGCAATTGCATTGCCATAAGCACAGTTGAAAGCGAGCTATATGGAAACGGGCCCTTACACTGTTCAGTGTAGTGTAGAAAAAGTGCCTCATGCAGCATGGGATCATGTTTACTACTGGCACGCACTGGCAGAACTGTTTCTTTTAGTTGAAGACACACCCCTTTCCAAGTTTATCCAGATTGCTTAGGGCCCTGTTTCATACTGTAAATCACCACAATTTTTAAACAAATACGTTTGCAATACTTGTTCAGGGAGCAATTCTTGTTCTCTGAAAGGACTTTTTCCCTTCTGAGAACTGGCTTTTCTCTGACAAACCTGCCACCAGGTTCACACTGCTGGTGAGTTCATTTCCACCTTAACCTCCCTGGCGTTCTATTAAGATCGCCAGGGAGGCTGCGGGAGGGTTTTTTTTTAATAAAAAAAAAACTATTTCATGTTGGCTGCATGAAAGCCCACTAGAGGGCGCTCCGGATGCGTTCTTCTGATCGCCTCCGGCGGCCAGAAGTAACACGGAAGGCCGCAATGAGCGGCCTTCCGTGTTTCGCTTACCTCGTCGCCATGGTGACGAACGGAGTGACGTCATGGATGTCAGCCGACGTCCTGACGTCAGCCGCCTCCGATCCAGCCCTTAGCGCTGGCCGGAACTTTTTGTTCCGGCTACGCTGGGCTCAGGCGGCTGGGGGGACCCTCTTTCGCCGCTGCATGCGGTGGATCGCCGCGCTGCAGCGGCGATCAGGTAGCACACGCGGCTGGCAAAGTGCCGGCTGCGTGTGCTGCTTTTTATTTGAGCCAAATCGGCCCAGCAGGGCCTGAGCGGCAGGCTCCGGCGGTACTGGACGAGCTGAGCTCGTCCAGACCGCTCAGCAGGATAAAGTTTCTCTATCCACTTCAGCCTAACTAGACGAGTATACATGTCCAGTGTAATTGTGGAGAGAGCACCACCAGTTTGTTACTAAATGAGGCAGATGTGGTATAATTTTATCTGGGATAAGTTATAGAATACATTTTGGTGTATTTTTTGAAGCTTGGACCCACATCACATGAGAAATGGGTAGAGACAAACAATCCAACATAAAAATGAATTTTCAAAATTATAATCAAACTTGGGAAAGTATTAGTATAGCTACACAAGACCTATGGGGTAACATTATAACCGTGATAAGTAGTAGAATAGATTTTAGGGTGTTTTAGAGTTAAGGGCTATGTCTTGTGTATTCCTTTTAGTAATAAACTGAATCAAAAGGAATAAAAATGTTGTATATTCTGTACCAAAACCAAGACTTGTAAAATGAAAACAAAGCGGAAGAATATAAAAAGAAAACAACTATGTTTTTACCTTAGGAACTCGGCTTTTTAAATATGTATGCCATGAGGGTATACTACTGTTATTTTTGCAAATAAAGTTGTGTAATCATTGATAGTGTACAACAAGAAAGCAAAAAAACACTTAATACTTTTATTTCCAAATACAATATTGTCACCATACATTGTATTAGGAACATAATCTAAATGGTATAATATCCAGGATGGATAAGCAAATAAAAATGTGTGGGTTAAACTTATAGTTAGCGCTGTTTATTGTAAAGCTATAAAGAATGTAAATGGAGAAAGTATTTTTTCAATTTTGAAATGCATAGAAAATAAGGTAATTACTAAACAAAAATATTACTCACTAAAAGCCTAATTTGTCCTAAAAAACAATACATAGATTTAGGTGTGATAAGTAGTAATGAAGTTATTGACAAATTAATGGGAGCAGCGCTGATGTGTGAAAATTGTGCTCGTCCTGAGGTGGTTAAGGATCAGGAAAACTTAAAGCAAACTTTTCATATAAGCCCATCTCCAGACCATGGATTTGTAAAATATCTGCCAACACACCCTAGATAAAAGTCAGTGCACACAAATCGGAGATGTCACATGACATTTCCTTGCAATATTGATACAGTGGCTTGCAAAAGTATTCGGCCCCCTTGAAGTTTGACATTTTGTCATATTACTGCCACAAACATGAATCAATTTTATTGGAATTCCACATGAAAGACCAATACAAAGTGGTGTACACGGGAGAAGTGGAACGAAAATCATACATGTTTCCAAACATTTTTTACAAATAAATAACTGCAAAGTGGGGTGTGCATAATTATTTAGCCCCCTTTGGTCTGAGTGCAGTCAGTTGCCCATAGACATTGCCTGATGAGTGGTAATGAATAAATAGAGTGCACCTTTGTGTAATCTAATGTCAGTACAAATACAGCTGCTCTGTGACGGCCTCAGAGGTTGTCCAAGAGAATATTGGGAGCAACAACACCATGAAGTCCAAAGAAGACACCAGACAGGTCAGGGATAAAGTTATTGAGAGATTTAAAAGCAGGCTTAGGCTACAAAAAGATTTCCAAAGCCTTGAACATCCCACGGAGCACTGTTCAAACGATCATTAAGAAATGGGAGTATGGCACAACTGTAAACCTACCAAGACAAGGCCGTCCACTTAAACTCACATGCCGAACTAGGAGAGCACTGATCAGAAATGCAGCCAAGAGGCCCATGGTGACTCTGGATGAGCTGCAAAGATCTACAGCTCAAGTGGGGGAATCTGTCCATAGGACAACTATTAGTCGTACACTGCACAAAGTTGGCCTTTATGGAAGAGAAAGCCTTTCTTAACAGAAAAGCATAAGAAGTCCCATTTGCAGTTTGCCACAAGCCATGTGGGGGGCACAGCAAACATGTGGAAGAAGGTGCTCTGGTCAGATGAGACCAAAATGGAACTTTTTGGCCAAAATGCAAAACACTATGTGTGGCAGAAAACTAACACTGCACATCACTCTGAACACACCATCCCCACTGTCAAATATGGTGGTGGCAGCATCATGCTCTGGGGGTTCTTCTCTTCAGCAGGGACAGGGAAGCTGGTCAGAATTGATGGGAAGATGGATGCAGCCAAATACAGGGCAATCTTGGAAGAAAACCTCTTGGAGTCTGCAAAAGACTTGAGACTGGGGCACAGGTTCGGATTCCAGCAGGACAACGACCCTAAAAATAAAAGCCAGGGCAACAATGGAATTGTTTAAAACAAAATATATCCATGTGTTAGAATGGCCCAGTCAAAGTCCAGATCTAAATCTAATTGAGAATCTGTGGCAAGATCTGAAACCAGCTGTTCACAAACGCTGTCCATCTAATCTGACGGAGCTGGAGCTGTTTTGCAAAGAAGAATGGGCAAGGATTTCAGTCTCTAGATGTGCAAAGCTGGTAGAGACAAACCCTGAAAGACTGGCATCTATAATTGCAGCAAAAGGTGGTTCTACAAAGTATTGACTCGGGGCTGAATAATTACGCACACTCCACTTTGCAGTTATTTGTAAAAAATGTTTGAAATCATGTATGAGTTTCGTTCCACTTCTCACGTGTACACCACTTTGTATTGGTCTTTTATTTGGAATTCCAATAAAATTGATTCATGTTTGTGGCAGTAATGCAAGGTACTTTTGCAAGCCACTGTATATAAATATAAACAGGTTGCTCAGAAGAAGCACAAAAAGGTAATCAGGCTATCCACTACCCGACACCCACTGCTCTACTAGCTCCTTCCTCAGTAATACCTGGTAAGTTATTGGTAAGTAAATGCTTTATTGAAAATAAACTGTTGGCAGTGCTGGAGTACACGTTTCCTTCCTGCACCACATTTTGTCTCTCCAGCTGGTCCAGATCACCATTTAAGAACAAATTTCCTGGTACAGCCTCAAATATTCCCGCCAAGCATACATTTGAAATCGGCGCCGGTAGACTTGGGCGCAGGATACAGCCTGATCCTGCACAAGTCCGGGCCGTGTTAATTACTATTCCCCCTCCAGGCCACCATGGATAGCGGGGGAACGATATAATTCGGCTTCCAGCTATTGCTAGAGCCCGAATTATTGTGTTTTAAAAGCAACTTCGGCTCTGTCTTCTGACGGAGCCAACATCACCCACTGAGCGCCTCTATAGATGTAATTCCTATTACAGTCTATGGGTCTATGGTGGCGCCGGCTGCGCCAAAATCTACCCGCGCTGAAAACCACTGCTCCGCCCGCCAACTTGCTGTGCCGCCTTCAACCCACTTTTGTCTAGTAAGGTAAACAATGTGATTCACACACGCCAATAAAATGATTTTGCAGTTTTATAAACTGCGTGTGCAAGCTGAAGAGACAATTCGCGCGCGCGCGCACACACACACACACACACACACACACACACACACACACACACACACACACACACACACACACACACACACACACACACACACACACACACACACACACACACACACACACACACACACACACACACACACACAGCACCATATTTGTCCGATAGTTGTTCGAATTGATCTGTCAAACGGATTAAACAGAACAGATATCAGTCGCTTGTCATTAAGCTACTTTTTTTCATACAACAATGAATGCCTGGAACTGCAAGATCCGTTTGGATGTTTCAAATGACTTTTATCCGTGTGTACAGAGCTTTAGTAATCAGAGTGCTAAATACAGTAATAAAAAAATACACCATTGCCATGAAAGCCAGTGTCAGTGTCTCGTATTAAAGAGACAATGAAGCGAAAAAAAATGATGATGATATAACGAATTGGTTGTGTAGTATGGATAATTACTAGAACATTAGTAGCAAAGAAAATATTCTCAGTTTTATTTTCAGTTATATAGTTGTTTTTATAACATTGCATCATTCTCCAATATTTGCAGTTTACACACTACTCCGCATTCTAAACGATTTTAAAGAGCAGGCTAGTGAACTTTTGAACTGTCCTCTGCAGGAAAAAAAAAAAACAATACAGTGACTGACACTTGAGATAATAAGCTTTACAATACAGAGCTCTCTGGCGATAAATAGCTCTTTTGCATAGATAACGGGAGTCTCATAATTCTTCCTGTACTGAAAACAATATTAGACTTATGTCTCTGCTCCTAATGTTTTATTTCTTAGCTGTACTACACATACAAAATTATATCATCATTTTTTTCAGCTCCAGTGTCTCTAAATCATATCCACAGATGACCCCTGGATGCAGGTCACCCTGTAAGAGCTCAATCAGCAACATTACCCTTCTGAATGGTCTGCTGCATGTACACATTAGTGTCCAGGGGTCCATTCACGCTATTCACATTGTACTACAACACAAAGCTGACAATAAGTAATACATTCAAATTACAAATCACAACCAGCTGTCACTCCACTGTGCAACTGCAAAACATAACAGCTGCTAGGTGAATTCCACTACACCTCGGACACCAGGGCAGTGCTGGAACGAGGCGACTTGACCCAAATATGCAACAAGGAAGCAAAAAGTTCCGCACAAACTCCTGTGTGTAATCGAGTCCCAATTTATTAACCTCCTTAGCGGTAACCCCGTGTGTGACACGGGGTAAGCCGCCGGAGGGTGCCGTTCAGGCCCTGCTGGGCCGATTTACATAATTTTTTTTTTTGCTGGACGCTGCTGTGCTGCCCCCTGGCGGAATTTTTCATACCGCCAGGGGGGTTAATGCAGGTAAAAACGCCAAACAGTCAAGGAGCTGACATGTTTCGGACTCGCAGGTCCTTAATCATAGCACAAGTTCATGTTGAAAAGACACAGTGAATATAAAATCTAAAACCCACCCCCAACACAGGTGAATCCAATTACACTCATTGGTTCACACTCAAGAGTGGCAGTAGGTGTGGCTAAAACGTATATACAGAGGAGACATTACCCCTATTCTACTCAATTAAAACCAAAATAACACCTATGAGAAGGATACAAGCAGCGCTTTGATGGTAGAGCTTGATTGATTCTAAGGACACACCAATCAATTAAAAAAATATATACATATTTTAATGGTAAGCAAAGACTAAACCAGAAACAAAAACAAAGAAAAGAAAGGAATTCAAGTGATGGAATTTAAATCCCATCTAGTATTGAGTCCATGTGGTGAACGTGTCCCTAATTGGAATATCCAAAAAGCTTCTTTAATAAGTAACAATTTCTTCCAATCGCCACCTCTCAGTGGTCTCGGGATTCGTTCGATCCCTTGGAAGGAAAAAGACGACATGTCCCCCGCATGGACCAGGTTAAAATGGCGTGCCACGTTGGAAATACCAGTTGTAAGCCACCCTGACCCTCTATAATGTTCGGAAATACGTTCCCTTGAATGGCGGGTGGTACACCCAACATACTGAACATGGCACAGAGTACAAGATACTAGATACACCACATATGTGGTATGACAATATCTTGTCTCATGGGAAAACTCTTGTCATTGTGAAAGGAAACAATAGATTTGGTAATGTGGTGAACATCACAATACTGACACGTAACCATGCCACATCTGTCAGAGCCAACTGTATTAAGCCAACATGGGCGATAAGAAGTAGAAGTGAATAGGCTAGGAGACAAGATGTTACCCAAAGTAGGGGCACGCCTACTCACAAACTTAGTTCCCCTACTTAACACCTGTCGAATTTGTTCATCAGCATGCAAAATAGGCAAGGAGTTTCTAACAATGGACACCACCTGACTATACTCAGAACTAAAAGCTGTCACAAAAAAAGTGCCCTCAGCTACGTGATTATTGGCAGGCAAGGGGAAGGAAGCAAGAATTTGTTCGTCAGCATGCAAAATAGGCAAGGAGTTTCTAACAATGGACACCACCTGGCTATACTCAGAACTAAAAGCTGTCACAAAAAACGTGCCCTCAGCTACGTGATTATTGGCAGGCAAGGGGGAGGAAGCAAGAAGCTGCTTCCTGTTCCTATTAAGTGCAGCCTCCAACCCCTTGAAACCATCCAATGAGGATAGCCACGCTCCAACAATCGGCAATCAACGGTGTCCAATTCCCTATGCAGAGCATCCTCGCTAGAGCAATTACGACAAGCCCTAATAAATTCCCCAACCGGTACTGCCCGGATAGTATGGCGAGGATGACAGCTATTAGCCCTGAGCGTAGTGTTACCGCTACAGGGCTTGCGATAGGTGGAAGAGGACACCGTGCCAAGGTCAAAATCGCCTGCCAGGGTGACATCTAGGAAACTGATACTGGACTGGGCCCATTGGTGAGTAAACTGCAAATTAAGAGAATTGCAGTTCAGATACTCAACGAACATCGAGGCCTCGTCGGGCGTGCCGTCCCAGACGACCAAAAGGTCGTCTATATCTGCCATACCATACAATATGATGGGAAAAAACATTCTGATCAGAAAACAAGTGGAGCTCCTCCCACCAACCCATATATAAGTTGGCGAGAAAGGGAGAAAATTTTGCACCCATTGATGCTCCACAGCGCTGTAAAAAGTATGTTGAATCAAAAAGAAAGTAAATGTGGGCAAGCAGATATTGGACAGCAAGCCCGACGAGGGTACGAAGGTCCGTCGAGAATGACGTGTACCTGGCCAAGTGATATTCCATAGCCCGAAGGGCCAGGTGGTGGGGGATACAAGAATATAAAGATTTCACATCAATAGTAAGCCAACTGTATCCCTCCAACCACCTGAAATCCCTCAAACTACTTAAAACGTGTTTCGTATCACGTATATAGCCAGGCAGGCGTCTCACCAAAGGCTGTAAATGCAAGTCCACCCAATCTCCCAGGCGTTCCCCCAGAGAGCCAATTCCGGCCACAATTGGCCTGCCCTCTGGGGGAAAGCCCGGTTTGTGAATTTTTGGAAGATGGTGGAAGACTGGTACAATCGGACATGAAACAGCCAAATATTGGGCCAGTCTTGGAGAGAGGACACCAGTACTTTCACCAAACGAAAGTAAGGAAAAGAGTTTCCTTTTGAATTCCTCAGTAGGATCACTTGATAGCTGATGATGTGTGTCCGAGTCCTGAAGTTGTCTAAGGGCCTCATTTCTATAAATCTCAGCATCAAGGACAACCACTGCCCCACCCTTGTCAGCACCCCGTATAAACAATGCGGGAGTTCTGCTTAAGGGTGGTCAGGGCCCGCCTCAATATTGGTCAAATTAGAACCTCCCATATTTTTATGGGTAGTAGAGGCCAACTCAAGCAACGGTCGTTCTACTGTGTCCTGGAAGGCATCAACAGGAGGGGTGCGGGCAGAGGTAGGATAGAAGGTTGCATTGCGAATAGAGAGAGGCCTGACATCCTCCACAGACACCAAGGGCACTGTCTCCGTGAGCAATTGCTCCAAGTGTAAGGGCCTGTTCAGACTATGCGCGTTCCTAGACGTTTTCAGGGAACACGTACGGGTACCAAAAACGCATAGGAACGGCTCCTAATGCTTTTGAATGGGCTAGTTCACATGTATGCGTATGAGACGCATAAGTTTCTCATCCGCATTGCTGCACGCAGTTCTGTGCGTCACGCATAGAAACGGACGCAATGAAAGTCTATGGACGCGTATCAAAAACGCGTACTATTGCGTTTTTAGCGTCCGTTTTCCTCTGCGGTTCCCATAATTCTTTTTCCCCTGGGTCACGTGTGTGTGCAAAACGCAATAGAATACGCATTCGAACGCAAGAAAAACGCATGCGTTTTTCAACTTGCGTTTCTTTGATTTTAAACGCATTCTTCATATGCAGATAGTCTGAACAGGCCCTTAGAGAGACTTGGTGTCACTAAAGGTCTGGATGTCAGGCAACCCTTCCTTCTTAATCCCTGGCCGCCTTTCCTCCACATCATCTGCCTTAGAAAAAATTTTCCTAAGAAGAACCAATCTAACAAATCTATTAACATCTCGAATGGTGGAAAAAAGATCAAAATGGTGGGGGGTGGGAGCAAAGGAAAGACCCTGGGAGAGAACAGCAATCTCCTCTGTTGAAAGAATAGTGGCAGAAAGATTAACCACTGAGTGTAAGGAATGAAGGGGAGATGGACTCCCGGGGGCCCTCCGATGCTTCAAACCCGCCCGTCTGGTGTGACCCTTTCTTTTCTTTTTCTGTTGTATTTCCTCGGTTTCTTGTAATAGGAACGAGGAGGCGGAATATTGCCGGTTTTTGGTGGTGCAGTAGGAATAATGGGAATTGCAGAGGCCAACCTACCCCCAGAAGCCCCCTGATGTCCATGGCCCGAGGCATCCGATCACTCAGATTGAGAGTCAGAGGTCTCGGGAGAACTAAAGGTCACCTTTTTGGTTGGCCTAGGTTTAGGCTGACGAGGTAGCTGTCTAGGTGACCTAGGTATACTCTCCCAATGACCCCACTCAAACCACACCCTTCTTATAATCCTCTACATCACAGAGATATTTAACGCGCTTAGTGTCTGTGATAATGGACTCCAACTTCTCGATATTATCTTTAAGTCTCTGATTAAGCTCATCATAGAGCTGTAGAGAATCAAATTTCGTAAGAGTCGCTTTTATCTCAGACACCTGTGCGCGCAAATCCACCAACCGTTCTTCATATACAATAATGAGTTTCATAAGTTTAATAGAACGATCAGACAATATTGCATTCCATTCAATTACAAATTCATCAGAGTAAATGGTGGCGGGTACCTTCTTAATATGTAGACCTCGTAGTAGAATATCAGCCACGTATTGCTTAAGACTAGTGAGGTCCCACCATACACGAGTTTCTTTTTGCATTAAGGGTAAATGCCAGCTTGAGAGTAACATCTGATTGAACTGTATGAGTCCCCAATTGTCTAGAAAAGACAGCAGCAAATTTGGAGGTCCTTTCTGGATTATAATCCAAATTCCCAAGTGAAATCAAATGGTTGTCCACAGATTCCTTATGTGGGACAGGGGGAGCAGAGGAGGCACCCGTAAGTTCACCTGAGTTCAATGTATCTGGTGCTAAGGGCATATCAGGCTGAGAGCCCACAGTTCCAAGTACCTGGCTTGAATTCAAAGAGTCCTGCACTCTCTGTACAGCTGAATGGGCAAAAGGGGAAACTGTAATGCAATCCTCAGCAACATTAGAGGCAGAGGTGGATACATGGGCCCCAACACCCCCAGGGGCCGGGATGGCAGAGAGATCATCTAACAAACCCCTCACCAGTTGTACACAGTGAGGTCGAACTTCCACTTGAATATCAGGTACCTGGAATCCAGTATCGGCAGCACCTTGGGATGGAAGATGAATCTGGGTCCTTGCCGGAAGAGATAAGCGCCGACGTGCATTCAGAACCTCAGCAAGATCTAAGTGCGAGGCTGTATTCTTCGGACGAGCGCCCGATGACGTCACACGCGGAAGTTCCTCCGCAATCAAGCCTCCTCCGGAAACCAGAGAGGAACCCAGCAGGTCCGGGGAAGCAGGAAGCTCCGCCACGCCATCTCCCGGCAACAGCTCACTCCGCACAGCGCCAGGAGCACGCACCCCCAGCAGGACAGCCACGGCCGGCATAGAGACAGGCGGCCGAGACAAAGACAGACCCGCAGCAGACGGAGGCACAAAACAGGGCGACACAGCAGAGGGTAAGCCACTCACAGCAGATGCAAGCATCTTCACTTTGGAGCCATCACGCTCCCGGGCCACAGAAGTTTCTCCACTAGTCTGTCCTCCGAATTGTGTGTGAGTAGCAGTGACAGTAGCAGAAGAGACAGAATCATACTTCACTTGCTGCAGGCCCTTGTCTTTAGTCAGTGTAACTCCTAGCATGATGGAGTCAGTTGACACTTGTCCAAGCAAAGGATCTATGTTCATCAATAGGGGATCCATAGAACGAGTGGGTGAACCACCCGTGATTTTAGATGAAACTGTAGGAAAAAAGGTTTTGATGACCGGCGTGTTCTTAGCAGCTCCTCCAACAGAAGCTGTAGCATGACTGCGAGTAATACGATGTTCCTTCTGAGCCATGAACTTAATCCAAGCTGTAGGCAGATAAGCCTGTGCCAGAACGGACACACCAAGGGAGCAGAAAAAGTCAAGGTACTAGCTGGTAGGTGAATTCCGCTACACCTCGGACACCAGGGCAGTGCTGGAACCAGGCGACTTGACCCAAATATGCAACAAGGAAGGAAAAAGTTTCGCACAAACTCCTGTGTGTAATCGAGTCCCAATTTATTAATGCAGGTAAAACGCCATACAGTCAAGGAGCTGACATTTTTCGGACTCGCAGGTCCTTAATCATAGCACAAGTTCATGTTGAAAAGACACAGTGAATACAAAATCTAAAAACCACCCCCAACACAGGTGAATCCAATTACACTCTCATTGGTTCACACTCAAGAGTGGCAGTAGGTGTGGCTAAAAACGTATATATAGAGAAGAAATTACCCCTATTCTACTCAATTAAAACTAAAATACCACCTATGAGAAGGATACAAGCAGCGCTTTGATGGTAGAGCTTGATTGATTCTAAGGACACACCAATCAATTAAAAAATATATACATATTTTAATGGTAAGCAAAGACAAAACCAGAAACAAAAACAAAGAAAAGAAAGGAATTCAAGTGATGGAATTTAAATCCCATCTAGTATTGAGTCCATGTGGTGAACGTGTCCCTAATTGGAATATCCAAAAAGCTTCTTTAATAAGTAACAATTTCTTCCAATCGCCACCTCTCAGTGGTCTCGGGATTCGTTCGATCCCTTGGAAGGAAAAAGAGGACATGTCCCCCGCATGGACCAATTTAAAATGGAGTGCCACATTGGAAATACCAGTTGTAAGCCACCCTGACCCTCTATAATGTTCGGAAATACGTACGGGAGATTGGGTGGACTTGCATTTACAGCCTTTGGTGAGACGCCTGCCTGGCTATATACGTGATACGAAACATGTTTTAAGTAGCTTGAGGAATTTCAGGTGGTTGGAGGGATACAGTTGGCTTACTATTGATGTGAAATCTTTATATTCTTGTATCCCCCACCACCTGGCCCTTCGGGCTATGGAATATCACTTGGCCAGGTACACGTCATTCTCGACGGACCTTCGGACCCTCGTCGGGCTTGCTGTCCAATATCTGCTTGCCCACAATTACTTTCTTTTTGATTTAACATACCCATTACAGCACTGTGGAGCACCAATGGGTGCAAATTTTTTCTCCCTCTCTCGCCAACCTATATATGGGTTGGTGGGAGGAGCTCCACTTGTTTTCTGATCAGAATGTTTTATCCCATCATATTGTATGGTATGGCAGATATATAGACGACCTTTTGGTCGTCTGGGACGGCACGCCCGACGAGGCCTCGATGTTCGTTGAGTATCTGAACTGCAATTCTCTTAATTTGCAGTTTACTCACCAATGGGCCCAGTCCAGTATCAGTTTCCTAGATGTCACCCTGGCAGGGGATTTTGACCTTGGCACGGTGTCCTCTTCCACCTATCGCAAGCCCTGTAGCGGTAACACTACGCTCAGGGCTAATAGCTGTCATCCTCACCATACTATCCGGGCAGTACCGGTTGGGGAATTTATTAGGGCTTGTCGTAATTGCTCTAGCGAGGATGCCCTACATAGGGAATTGGACACCGTTGAGTGCCGATTGTTGGAGCGTGGCTATCCTCATTGGATGGTTTCAAGGGGTTGGAGGCTGGCACTTAATAGGAACAGGGAGCAGCTTCTTGCTTCCTTCCCCTTGCCTGCCAATAATCACGTAGCTGAGGGCACTTTTTTGTGACAGCTTTTAGTTCTGAGTATAGTCAGGTGGTGTCCATTGTTAGAAACTCCTTGCCTATTTTGCATGCTGATGAACAAATTCGACAGGTGTTAAGTAGGGGAACTAAGTTTGTGAGTAGGCGTGCCCCTACTTTGGGTAACATCTTGTCTCCTAGCCTATTCACTTCTACTTATCGCCCGTGTTGGCTTAATACAGTTGGCTCTTACAGATGTGGCATGGTTACGTGTCAGTATTGTGATGTTCACCACATTACCAAATCTATTGTTTCCTTTCACAATGACAAGAGTTTTCCCAGGAGACAATATATTAATTGTCATACCACATGTGGTGTATCTAGTATCTTGTACTCTGTGCCATGTTCAGTATGTTGGGTGTACCACCTGCCATTTAAGGGAACGTATTTCCGAACATTATAGAGGGTCAGGGTGGCTTACAACTGGTATTTCCAACGTGGCACGCCATTTTAAATTGGTCCATGCGGGGGACATGTCCTCTTTATTTCCAAATCCCGAGACCACTGAGAGGTGGCGATTGGAAGAAATTGTTACTTATTAAAGAAGCTTTTTGGATATTCCAATTAGGGACACGTTCACCACATGGACTCAATACTAGATGGGATTTAAATTCCATCACTTGAATTCCTTTCTTTTCTTTGTTTTTGTTTCTGGTTTTGTCTTTGCTTACCATTAAAATATGTATATATTTTTTTAATTGATTGGTGTGTCCTTAGAATCAATCAAGCTCTACCATCAAAGCGCTGCTTGTATCCTTCTCATAGGTGTTATTTTGGTTTTAATTGAGTAGAATAGGGGTAATTTCTCCTCTATATATACACGTTTTAGCCACACCTACTGCCACTCTTGAGTGTGAACCAATGAGAGTGTAATTGGATTCACCTGTGTTGGGGGTGGGTTTTAGATTTTATATTCACTGTGTCTTTTCAACATGAACTTGTGCTATGATTAAGGACCTGCGAGTCCGAAACATGTCAGCTCCTTGACTGTATGGCGTTTTACCTGCAATTAATAAATTGGGACTCGATTACACACAGGAGTTTGTGCGGAACTTTTTCCTTCCTTGTTGCAAAACATAACAGGGGCTCCTGCTATTTGCGGATAATTGCTCATGCAGCAAGATGGAAATGTTTGGACAATTTTACTTTCCAACAGGACACAGTTGATATGGTTGCAAAGAAAAGCGCACAGTTTTAGAAATTCATAGCTCGTGGAAAACTGCACCAATATAGGATTAAGACTTTTTTTTTTTAAAGTAGTTTCTTTAAACTAGAATCACTTTAAATTATCAGGCCAAAAGGCAGTCTATGAAAAAATGTATATACCGTATATACTCTAATACAAGGCAACCTCGTGTATAAGTCGACTTCAATATTCAACCCTCTTAAGCTGGAATTTTTTATTGACTCAAGTATAAGTCTACCCAGCAAAGTTAATGGCTGCACTTGGGGACTAGGAGGGGTTAATGACTGCACTGCATACAGCATTGCAGCCATTAACCCCTCCTGTCCCTAAAAATGCAGCCAAAAACTCCTCCAGGTCCCCAAGTGCTGAAATTATTCACTCCTTTTTATGCAGCCCAGTATTTTCCCTCTGCCCCTTTCCGTGTTAATTGTTGTGGCCAGGACATTTACTCCTGTGTTTTTTTGGCATTTCCTTTCCTCAAAGTGTCACTTACCACTGGGTAAATTTCTACAAATGGGAATGTAACTTTTAGTACATACATTACTCCTTGTTGCCAGGGACTCGTGTATAAGTCGACCCCTTTACTTTTATGAAGTGAATCAGACCTAAATTTCTAGACTTATACTCGAGTTTATACAGTAAGTTACAAGCCAGCCCCGAATGACCTCAAACTGAAAACTGTTGTGATCATCCACATCCTTCCTTTCCTGAAGCCTTGTACCCACATTAGATGGTTCTCAGTTGGGGACACCTCTGTTTAGAATCTAGCATGTGTACAGCAGCTCCAAGAGATCCAGGAGTGCCAGAATGTCTCAGCTGTGCCAAATGTTCTACAACTCGCCATGCTGGTTTACTTATGAACCAGAAATCCTAGGAGTGTGGAAGGGGCTAAAAAAGGACCAAAAAGCCCTGTTACTAAAAAAGCTATACAGAACAGAAATTTGCCTTATTAAATCAGAAGGCATTTTCAATTATTCAGGTTGGAGTGAGCATATGAGGTGCCCCACAATGCATCACTGCTGAATATGCAAATCATCCCTTTGTTGTCCCTGAAAGCCAAACTCCTTCAGAACCAGTGGAATGAAATAATGTGTCAGTTTGTTAATTTTACAGAGCCGCAATAATCCAATATAGCCACAATAATGCAATCCCTACAGACTGTTTTAGACTGGTTGGTTCTCGTTAGTGCATGGCATGGATTAATATGGTTCTATGGGCTAGAACATGAAACGTGTACATGGCAAATACAATTGTTCCTCCAAGTCGTATCAAATGGGGGGGGGGTGAACATGCAATTAGGGGTCCGGCTATCGCCAACACCCGAATTACAGATACGCAGAGTGCGGACTATAGCATTACAGCTATAGCTGTGCTGATAGCTGGCTCCGCAGCTGCGCGAGTGCGCCAAAGTGACGCGTTTTGGCTTGAGACACACAGTTACAGATTGCCCAGCAAGCTCATGGTGAACCAGAACTCCCAGGAGTGTAAAAGAGGCTAAAAAAACTTTAGCCTTAGACTCCTCTTACTAAAAATGCTATGTAAAACAGACATTTGTCTTCATAAAACAGAAGGTATTTGCGATTATTCCGGTTGGAGTGAGCATATTGCAGATTCCCATCCTCAGGAAATGCAAAGTAAATCTGCATGGTGTCATCAGTTCTGCCCTTCCTGTATTTGTTTTTCTTCACTTGCATAACGTTGCCAAGGAAGGCGCAGTGAAGTCCCCTGCCCCCTCCAACAACTCTCTAGTCTTCTGGTATAAGTGGCACGTCACTGCATAATGTGGTAATTGTGCAGCTCATGCTCACTTGCAATGAATAGGAATCATTTTGGGGGGGGAAAATGTCATATGGTTTTACTGTATTTAGTTTATGTTAACTACACTTTTCCTGGCACCCGAGGTGAGAGACTAATGGTGTTTGACATTTATTTTCTTAATAATGCACATTGCTTGGCTGTCCTGCGAATCCACTGCCTCTTATCCATACACCCTGCACAAGCATGCAGATCATCTGTTTCTGACACAAATCTGACATGCTTGTTTCAGGTGTGCAATTCAGACGCTACTGGCCAGACATATCAGCAGGATTGCCAGGCATCTGGTATTGTCTAAGGCTTTGTTCACGTCTAAAATCAAAATCACTGATGGCAGCGATTTTTAATTTTTTGCGCCGTAACCAAGAACTTCATCCCAATCAGTAGCCGATACCCCCTTTCCCATAAGAAATCTTTTCCTTTTCACAAACGGATCATCAGGGGACTCTGTATGTCTGATATTGTGGTGAAACCCCTCCCACAGTGTGATGTCAGGACTATGGTTCTGAAATCACTGTGGGAGCCTTGTTGCATTGTGGGAAATAACAGCTGTAAACAGCTGCCAAAAAAGCAAGCAGCATATCCCTCCACTGACATCACCTGCCAGCAGTAACAATGTGATAAATGTAAGAATGTAAATCAGGGAGAGGAAAGATTTTACAATGGGCAAACACTGACTAAATAATTTATACATAATTGTAAAAATGAAGCACTTTTTTATTACATTATTTTCACTAGAGTTCCTCTTTAACACTGTATAAGGCCTTTCAGACATTTTATTATTCAAACAATCATCAGTAAATGCCATCCCATACCATAATTCCCAGCAGAAGCACAGGAATGGCACACCATTATAAATGGTAACAGGCAGCCATACAGCTTCATACTGCGCAGAGCAAGACAAAGCTAGCAGTGGTGGCATTCTGATCAATACTGCATTAAAGCCACACGGTGGCAAACCAAGCAAAGGATTGACATTAGGTAGCTAGCAATTGTTTTACTGAGCCACAAAAACCCAACAGTGCATGGCCAGCTTTAAAGTGGACCTGAACTCTTGCACAGGACAAAAAGGAAAACCTAGAGAAATGCACCCTGTACGTATTGAGAGTTTAGCCTGTCTAATTCCACCTCATCTGTGTCTAATCACAAGTTGTAATTTGATACCTCCCCATCTCCTGTCACCTGACTGCCATGGCAGAGATGGCAGATAAGCTCATTTGAAAGCACAGGCTGTTAATTTCTGCTTCCATAAATCAGGAAGTAGAAACAGTGCAGATTTATTTCAGGATTTGTATGAGCTGTAACAAAGGAATGTTTTTTTTGTTTACAGGTTATTATGCTGTTGTGCATCTTTTACAGCAGAGAGGACATTCTGAGTTCAGGTCCACTTTAAAGGGTAACAGTAGTTAGAGGGATATGGAGGCTGTCATATTTCCTTTTAAACAATACCAGTTGCATGGCAGCCCTGTTGATCTATTTGGCTACAATAGTTTCTGAATCAGACGAGAAACACACATGTAGCTAATCTAATACAGTCAGAAACACCAGATCCGCTGCATGTTTGTTCAGGGTCTATGGCTAAAGGTATTAGGGGCAGAGGATCAGCAGGATCGCCCTGCAAATAGGGTTACTATGGTAGAAGGAAAAGATGGTGCGGCACTCCTATTCATGGGTCTGGTGGAAGGGATAGAAAAAAGCAAAATCACTCTCACCGTCTTCAACTCGGTCCTTGCTGCTGACCACTTGTAAGACGTGTGCTCCGCTGCGTTGTAGGGACAGAAGAATCAGATCATGGTGATGAAGAAAAATGCGTGCACCTTCCGTCTTGAAACATCCATGTTTTATTGCAGCAGTGAAGATAAAAACATCACATAGGACTCTATGTAGTAGTCAAAATGATTAACATACCATGGTGTGGAGCGGTGATGGTGGAGGAGGTGGGCGGCGGGTGTGGATGGCGGAGAGCGACGGCCGTTTCGTGTCGCGAGGACACTTGGTCACGCTGCGTTCCACCTGAATACGGAGGGGCGGCTGGTTCCGGATTATGACGGAGATAAACTCCGCCTCTTCCGGAGCAGTCGTCCTCTCTGTGATTGGAGTTGCGGAGATAGCCACGTAGGTCGCGTCAGGCGTCATGCACCCAATGAGTACGTCCCTAAGGACGTCCACATAGAGACTACATTACCCATAAATCAACGGGCAGAAAGTCTACATTACACATCTGCCAAACATACTATATTAGTAGAAAACCCCCAAATTTGGGCAAACGCTGGACAGGAAAAACATTTTAACATCTCATAGTCCTGGGTGGGAATGTATCTAATATTTGGTGCAGGAAAGCGGGTTATACTGGAAACGCCCAACGATCATGCCTGCGCTATCCAATCTGGCTAACCCCGCGTATTAAGACTGTGTCAATATATTTAAAGTGACAGTGACTCATTATTAGTGAATAGAGTATTTAAAAACAAGTTGGACACTCAGCAGCTGTTGATGGGCATGTAGATAATATTGAATATTATAAAAGGGCACTCATGTTTTAAATAGAAGGTTGAGGACCAAGGGACTTTAGATGAGTGGATAAATCTCATAGGAATATGTATTGGCCATCGATAACTCCATGATGCGAAAATATGGCCACTATGGTTCCTTAAAAAGGAGAGATAAATCAGTCAATGAACCAAAAACCACCTAACACAAATTTAACGCGTGTAGGGGGGTAGCACTACTGCACCCATGGGTACGAAAAGGACACAACACATTTAAATGATTTAGGGGCACCCTAGAATATCGGGATTTAAACCTCTATGTTCACACCAAACAGGAAAATTACATCTAAACATAAAAACATAAAAAAGGAGGGGAAAAAAAAGGAATTCATATCTCAAATCAGTTCTACGGATCTAAAGTGCTAGCCATCTCTATTTTATCATTCATCCCCAGGGGGTCCATCGCTTCAGTCTTTATAATCAATTTGGTCTCCTCTCTCAAAAGTATCTTATCGCGGTCTCCACCCCTACGTGGGTTTTCCACTTTTGTCAAACCAGCAAATTTTATTCCCTTGCCTTCTGCAGCATGGAAATTCCTCATATGGTTAATAAAGCGAGTACAGCCCTTTCCGGTTCTGATGGACACGATATGTTCACGTATCCTTACTCTCATAGGTCTGGTGGTCTGGCCAATATAATATTTACCACACTGGCAAAACATTATATAAACTACATATTCAGATTGGCAGGTAATAAAGTCCCTTACTACAATCCTCTTTCCTACCTGGATATTTTTCAGTGTTAGCATCTGTCTACAAAATCTGCAGTGGCCACAGCGGTAGTTCCCCTTAGGTAACGCTCTGTCCAACCATGTGACAGCTCTAGGTGACACAAATTCACTCCTGGTTAATATACTCCCTAACGTGGGGGCTCTTCTAAAAGTGACTCTGGGTAACTTTCCAATGCATGCAGCCAGTGACTGATCCTGTAAAAGAATAGGCCAGTTTTTGTAAATAGATTTTCTAATTCGATCTGCCATAGGGGAGAAATCAAAGAGCAGCGACATTTTATCCTCCCCTGATTGTTTTTTAGACTTTCGATCTATCAACGATTTCCGATCTTGTAAATCTGCTCGTTCTTTGGCTTGTTTCAGTATCCTTCCACTATAGCCCCTCTTTTTAAATCTATCAGTAAGATCATTTGCTTGTTCCTGAAAGTCTTCCTCTAGCATGTTATTTCGTTTCAATCTGAGGTATTGACCATATGGTATTGCTTCTGTCACGCTTTTAGCATGAAAACTGTCAGCATGTAACAGAGAATTAGTTGCTGTACTTTTTCTATACCCCTTAGTACATAGTTTATCATTCCTGACGATCAGACACAAATCAAGAAATTCAATTGAAGTATCACTTATCACTGAAGTGAATTGCATATTAATTGTGTTATCGTTCAGGTACGTCATGAATTAATTGAACTCTTGTTCAGTCCCTGACCACACCACCAGGACGTCGTCCACGTACCTTGACAAAGGTGGAACGCAGCGTGAACGCAGGAACGTTCAGGTGGAACGCAGCGTGACCAAGTGTCCTCGCGACACGAAACGGCCGTCGCTCTCCGCCATCCACACCCGCCGCCCACCTCCTCCACCATCACCGCTCCACACCATGGTATGTTAATCATTTTGACTACTACATAGAGTCCTATGTGATGTTTTATCTTCACTGCTGCAATAAAACACGGATGTTTCAAGACGGAAGGTGCACGCATTTCTTTTCTTCATCACCTCGCCCTGCAAATAGTATTGCTAAAAGGGAGTCTGAGGTGAAAAAAAACAAAAAGATACTCACCTGAGATGGAAGGCTCTGGGTCCTATAGAGCTTTCCCATTCCTCTCATGGTCTCCTCACTCCATCACGGTCTCCCTTGTTCAAATCCCCCGCCACAGGAGGCTTCGGAAGTCTTTGGGAGCATACTGCACATGTGCAAGAGAGCGTGCGGGCGCATGTGCTTTAGGTAACTCAGGCTCCCAAAGCCTCCTGCAGGTGTAACTCAGTCAGAGCCAGTGCTGGAATGAGAGAATCAGGAGAAGAACGAGAAAGCTGTATAGGACTCAGAGCCTTCCCTTTCATTAGGGTTTTGTTTTTTGTTTTTTTAATTTCGCTTCAGACTCACTTTAAAAAGCAATAAATATGGCAGCATCCATGTACCCCTCATTCCAGTTGTCCTTTAAGCCTGGCACATACCACACCGTATTTACTTCAGATCCTACCTACAATCGAGAAAAGTGATCTGATCAGGTGAAAAATATACAGTGTACCGATTACCAGCTATCGTTCCCAAGATCAAAATGAATCTCTCTCGAAGATTAGACAGGTTGGAAAGTATTCATTGAAAATACTGGCCATCTTTCCGTGTGTTTGTCCGATTCTGGTACCATTTTTTATTGAATGACTGCAATACAGAACTGAAATAGTGCCGAGCCTCCCGCGTTAGAAAATATATACCCTTAACCCAAGCAGCTTTGTAGTTGTGCAAGGGGAAACATTTGCTGCTGGGTGTCATCACAGGCCTCAGATATATTTTCAGAAGTTGTTCTTCACCAGCTCTGCAATTACATGCTTTTTCAGGACGACTTATTTGCTAACCACTGTGTCACGTCCCTACAAAAGGACCGAACTCTACCTGCTGTGACAAAAGGCCTTTACAGAGATGGCCGCTTTTGTTCTGCACAGACTTGCTGCTGAAGGCTCAGTAATAAATACACTTGACAGGAAGGTCATTGAAAACGCTTTTTTCCTGTTTTTTTCTCCAGTTTGTCTGGGTATTGTGGTAGCAGCAGAAAAACAGTATAGAAGTCTATCTAGCCAAACTACACAATTTTATTTGGAATCCGTTATAAAGGATCCTCAGTGTAAATTCCACATTAAATCTATAATCTACTAATATAAAGGTCTAACAAACTGATGGATCTTTTTTTTTCCAAATACCTCCTGGTGCCCCATGCCAGCCCACTTACTGTATGGAGCCCCGCCCCCGTGCATAAAACAAGCCACATTGCTTTCTCCATCTTGAGTAGAGAAAGCGGCAAAGCCCTTAACTGGGAGGGGGTGGGGCTACATGTCAGAAGAGGACAGACAAGCGATTCCGAAAAGGAACTTGAAGGAAAAAGTCCCAGCAGGTTGTTATAACTTTATATTAGAAGACTATAGATTGAATGTGGAATTTATACCGGGGGTACGCCTGATTTTCCTTATCCAATCCCATTTAAAAGTGGATAGCCATTTTGTTTTTTTTACATTTGCCTGTTTCCCAGGGTTCCATTATATAAATATATTCCCCCCCCCCCCCCCCCCTTCCTTCCCCATCCAGAATTAATGCATCCGGGGTGAAACCGGGGCTGTGTAGCACAGCTTTGTGCAGCAGAAGCAACTTAACAAACCTCCGGGCGCAATCTTCTACACTTCCTACAGCTCCCAGCTGCTTTCCCAAGTCCATGTATGGCTCGGTAGCCATGCATAGAGGATGCATGAAAGCAAGAAGTGTACAAGACAGCACCAGAAGGTTTTGCGAGTTGCTCCTGCTGTGCACAGATCTACAAAGGGAGAGGTTAGTGTTATTTTAGGGTTGTTCTCTTGACTACTTATGGACTTTCCTTAGGGGGTTCATTTTATTAAACCACTGCTCAGATACCTCAAAGGCCTGGGACCCACTAGCAGCACTTTTCTGAGTGCTTGCTATTTAAAAAGCTCTTGCTCATGAAATCTTATGTGTGTGAACCTACTTAAAGGACAACTGTAAGGGTCAAAAAGGAAAAAAAAAATAAAAAAAATTACCTGAGGCTTCTATCGGCCCCCCACAGACGTCCTGTGCCCGTGCTGGGACATTAAAATCGCAAAAACCAGGAAGTGAGCCGCAGCGGGCACAGGACGTCTGTGGGGGCCAGTAGAAGCCCCAGGTAAGTTGAACTCAAATCGCTGATGCTCAGAAAAGTTCTGCTAATGGGTGGCCTAAGCCTTATACACATGCTAGATAGCTTTTGGCTGAGGCGCACCGTTCAAGCAGTCTATCAACCAAAAGATGCTTCTTTTCATAAACTTTCATAAGTCTGAAAGTTTGAAAAGTCTATTTGTTGGGTCCACGCTTTATTTCAGCATGTGATACCTGCTTAAAATCTCATGCTCAGAACTGTGAACCAGTCCTCATTAACTGAGCTTCTAGGGCACAGCCTCCAATTCAAGTGTCACATTAATAGAAGGTCGGCAAACTACATTGTACAGACAAATTAGATAATTTCCTTGCATTCCGCTCTATTGCGGCAAACATCCTAATTATGACACAATGCTATAGAATTAGTTCATGCTACCGAGAGAAGCTACAAGGACCATTATTGCTTTAATTTGCAATTTCTCCAAATGGTAAAACAGCCTTCTCAGGGGCGGAAGAAGAAGAGGAAAAATTATTAGTTTGGTTAAATTAACTAATTGTTGAGATTGGATTACAGAAATCAAGACAAAGGGGATGGAACTCAAATACTGTTCTGCCTTACAAGAACAGGGAGACGAGATTTGTATAAAAAAAGGGGGGAAAAAAGCCTCAGTCTAATTAAAATGCTGTATTTTGTTTTTCCCATGGCAAAAAAGTAATAGAATACAGGGCAAGATATCTCTAAGGCCCCATTCACATCTGAGCGAGAATTGCGCGATTCCCACTCACCGCAAATGGTTTTTAAAACCGCTTAGCACACGGTTTGCTATGGCAGTGTTCTCACTGGCGGGCATTTTGCAATTAGCGATAATTGCAAACGTGTTACACGCAGAGTTTTGGCAGCGAATCTTGAGCTATCACGATTAGCATGTATAGAACCACTAATCGCGATCGCTCCCAAAACGCTAGTGTCCAGTGATTTTTCTGCGTTAATCACAGAAAAAAAAAATCACTCCTGCAAAACGCTAGCTGTAATCGCTAGCGTTTTTCAATTTTATGAGTGAACGGGGCCTTAATAATCTGGGTCTAAAGGTGGCCACACACCAGACAATTTTTTAAATCTCTCTTCAATTCCAGAATTACAATCAGTTTTTCTGACTAACATTTTAAAGTTCTGTCCAATGTACCACACACAAGTTCAATTTTTCCCCAATTTAAAAAAAACAACAAAAAAAAACAAAAAAAAACCGGATTGAAAACAAAAAAAATTGCTTGGTTCTGTACATCAAGTAATTGACAATCTACCCTACACCATTACATTTTCATAAAAATTGATAAGAAAAATCCAACACTCCTGATATCTTAACGAATAAAATCAGGAAATTCAGATTTCTCAAATGAATGAAAAAAAAAATTTTTTTTGGGAACACCGATCATTTTTATCGAATTGCGGTACAATTGGATCATTTTATTGTATGGTGTGTGGCCACCTTTAGTCCCCATTTCCACTGGGTTCAGTGCCAGTTTCTGAATTGAACGTGGCACCGTCCGGCTGCAAAGCTGCCACCAAATCGAGATTCGGACACACTCTTTGCTGCATGCCATACAGAATTGCACCAGCATTCGATTCGTACAGATTGAATAGGCAGCGATTCCCCACGCAGCTTGAACGCGGGGAAATGCTGCGTATTCGAATTTAGTGGAATCTGGCCCTTATTGTGGCCAGTGGTCGATGCAGCCCGCAGACAGATCCCTCTCAGATCAATATCTGATCATGGAGGTATAGATCTGATTGCATCCCTCCCCACAGATTTTCAATAGAGTTCCGCATTAAATCATTCAAAACTCTGTGCACACTGCCTGCCAGGTAGGCAGACATGACTACGCACTAAAGGCCAAACACTACAGGCACCATGGCATGCACCTTACATGACCACTACAGGCCTGTAGTGTATGAGGTGGCACAGGCGCCCCAGGAGAGAAGAGACAGGGAAGTGTGTCCGGTGGTGGAGAGAATACACAGTAGGAAGCAGCGGCTCACAGCTGAGTGTAAGCTTCACTGCATACATTGTGAAATAGAATGCCACTAGCAACACGCTCATGATCCAATTGAGCAAAATCTTCCATCCATCGAGTTTGGCCAAAAATCAATATGGGAATTGTATGAAGCATCAATTTCTAGCAGGTTTGATCAAATAATCGCATCATCCGGATATAAATGAGAAGAACTGACCAGTGTTTGGACACCTTAAGCCCACCTCCTTTACGCCAACCGTGTTTCCTTATCTGTGAGCCATGAGTCGCTGGACTTGTGTATGTATGCAGCAAACTGCAGAGCTCAGTGTTTCTCTGCGGAATGGAGCAGTGTATAGCTACAGTGGAGGAAATAATTATTTGACCCCTCACTGATTTTGTAAGTTTGTCCAATGACAAAGAAATGAAAAGTCTCAGAACAGTATCATTTCAATGGTAGGTTTATTTTAACAGTGGCAGATAGCACATCAAAAGGAAAATCGAAAAAATAACCTTAAAGAGAATCTGTATTGTTAAAATCGCTCAAAAGTAAACATACCAGTGTGTTAGGGGACATCTATTACCCTCTGTCACAATTTCGCCGCTCCTCGCCGCATTAAAAGTGGTTAAAAACAGTTTTAAAAAGTTTGTTTGTAAACAAACAAAATGGCCACCAAAACAGGAAGTAGGTTGATGTACAGTATGTCCACACATAGAAAATACATCCATACATAAGCAGGCTGTATTCCTTTTGAATCTCAAGAGATCATTTGTGTGTTTCTTTCCCCCATGCACTGAAGTTTCAGGCTGCTCTTTTCTTCCTGCAAACAGCTTTGCCCTTGTTTGTAATTCCTCAGTATGTGAAAGCCTAGCCAGCTCAGAGGACGATTTATCCAGCTGATTAGAGCAGCTTCTCTCTTCTCTCTTATCTAAATAACACACAGGCAGTGTGCATAGAGGGGCCAGGAAGGGTGAGTTCATAGCAGAACCACAACACTGAAGAACTTGGCAGCCTTCCAGACACAGGCCAACAAGTCTGACAGGGGAAAGATACATTGATTTATTACAGAGACTGTCATAGTAGAAAGTGCTGCAGTTAGCCAGAACACATTAGAATAGCTTTTGGAACTTGTAGGATGATAAAAAACAGGATGCAATTTTTGTTACGGAGTCTCTTTAAATAAAAGATAGCAACTGATTTGCATTTCATTGAGTGAAATAAGTTTTTGAACCCCTACCAACCATTAAGAGTTCTGGCTCCCACAGAGTGGTTAGACACTTCTACTCAATTAGTCACCCTCATTAAAGACACCTGTCTTAACTAGTCACCTGTATAAAAGACACCTGTCCACAGAATCAATCAATCAAGCAGACTCCAAACTCTCCAACATGGGAAAGACCAAAGAGCTGTCCAAGGATGTCAGAGACAAAATTGTAGACCTGCACAAGGCTGGAATGGGCTACAAAACCATTAGCAAGAAGCTGGGAGAGAAGGTGACAACTGTTGGTGCGATTGTTCGAAAATGGAAGGAGCACAAAATGACCATCAATCGACCTCGCTCTGGGGCTCCACGCAAGATCTCACCTCGTGGGGTGTCAATGGTTCTGAGAAAGGTGAAAAAGCATCCTAGAACTACACGGGAGGAGTTAGTGAAGGACCTCAAATTAGCAGGGACCACAGTCACCAAGAAAACCATTGGAAACACATTACACCGCAATGGATTAAAATCCTGCAGGGCTCGCAAGGTCCCCCTGCTCAAGAAGGCACATGTGCAGGCCCGTCTGAAGTTTGCCAATGAACACCTGAATGATTCTGTGAGTGACTGGGAGAAGGTGCTGTGGTCTGATAAGACCAAAATAGAGCTCTTTGGCATTAACTCAACTCGCTGTGTTTGGAGGAAGAAAAATGCTGCCTATGACCCCCAAAACACCGTCCCCACCGTCAAGCATGGGGGTGGAAACATTTTGTTTTGGGGGTGTTTTTCTGCTAAGGGCACAGGACAACTTAATCGCATTAACGGGAAAATGGACGGAGCCATGTATCCTGAACGACAACCTCCTTCCCTCTGCCAGGAAACTAAAAATGGGTCGTGGATGGGTGTTCCAGCACGACAATGACCCAAAACATACAGCAAAGGCAACAAAGGAGTGGCTCAAGAAGCACATTAAGGTCATGGAGTGGCCTAGTCAGTCTCCGGACCTTAATCCAATAGAAAACCTATGGAGGGAGCTCAAGCTCAGAGTTGCACACAGACAGCCTCGAAACCTTAGGGATTTAGAGATGATCTGCAAAGAGGAGTGGACCAACATTCCTCCTAAAATGTGTGCAAACTTGGTCATCAATTACAAGAAACGTTTGACCTCTGTGCTTGCAAACAAGGGTTTTTCCACTAAGTATTAAGTCTTTTATTGTTAGAGGGTTCAAAAACTTATTTCACTCAATGAAATGCAAATCAGTTGCTATCTTTTATTTAAGGTTATTTTTTTGATCTTCCTTTTGATGTGCTATCTGCAACTGTTAAAATAAACCTACCATTGAAATGATACTGTTCTGAGACTCTTCATTTCTTTGTCATTGGACAAACTTACAAAATCAGTAAGGGGTCAAATAATTATTTCCTGCACTGTATGTGGATAATATAGAAATTCCATGGCTGAAAGGATTGTTCCCGATTTCAGCGGAAAACCTAAACTGTGCGGTGTACTCAGGACGTCACTCGCGTCTCCTGTGCCGATCCACTTGGAGGGATTGATGTTGATTGATGATTGAAGTTCCTGCATCTTGCTCATCTCCCCCTACCCTCTGCATACAGCAGTACACATTGCTGGGTAGGGAGCCATGCAACCTGGCTGTATAGTGATCACTGTGTAAAACTGCCACCTGAAAAGATCTGCAAAGATTATTTCTTGTGACAGATCAGGCATTTGTGTTCAAAGCCTTAGAATTGATTACACTAGACTAGTAGATACAAAAAAGTCTGGTGAAATGTTTCCATGGGCATTTCTGAGATGCAATGGACATCTTGAAGAACATTATGGTTCGACTGTAGGTTGTCAAGGTAAGCGCACATATTTCCTAAAAGCTTTGGTGGGATGGAAACACTGAGGCAAGTCTGGCAAATGCACAACAGAAAATATTAACTATAATAGCACTGACAACACGTTTCGTGGGTCTCTGCCCAATGCCTCAGGCCAAATCAAGTGCCTTACTGTGTTAAGAGCAAAGGTTTGAGCTCCTTTTGAATTTATTTTATCCTTTATAAACTTTCACCCTGAGCTTTAAAGTATACCCCACATTGGCCCTATTATTGATAGACATGAATGACCTACCTGTCACTCTTCGCCTTGTGATGTATATTTTACTTTGTGAATTGCACCTGATTGTATCTAACTGGAAAACATTAGAAGAACTCCCAATATCTTGCCTATTAACCATTGCTAGATATAATATTCTTATGGAACAAAAAGTGAGAGAGCTAAAATGGGTCTTGTATAAACAATTATGATTTCCCAGCTAGAGTGGAGATCTCCTAGAATCAGTCCTATCACATTGCTTACCACATGATTGCAGCATGCACATTATATAAAATCATAGAGATTATTGCTTCTGTGATATAGTGCCTCGGTTATATGGTATGATATTTTGTTTTAGTCTTAGTAAATAAACCTGTAAAAAAATTAGCTATTCTGTGTACCGACGGGAGTATATTATGGCCCACTGAATACGTCAGTTTACGCTATTCTTATGCAGATTTTGCCCTGGCTACCTTCTAGGTCATGAAAATGCCACGGAGGGATCCTATCCTTACAAGTTACAGGCATATTCATGCGTTCCTTATAGATGTTTGGATCATATATGTATAATATGATTATATTTTTTCTCCTATTGTCTGCTTATGATGCATTTCCTTGCTAATGTTGTAAACCTTTATCTTGGAAAATAAAAATGGTTTATGGTGGAAAAAAGTTCATTTTTATACGCATTTGTCTCCAATGTAGTTTTTAATTAATTTACTCAATTTCTGGATGCCTTTTCATCCTGTTACGCATTGTATACCCCCCCCCCCCCCCGGCTCAGGGTGGGGGAATACCCTTGGACCCCGGTTACGGACCCCATCTACAGCTAGCCTGGACTAAACCCCCCCCACCCATGGGAAGTCGGGTTTATCGATCTCCATCTGCCTACAGTAGTTGGTTGCTCCTTTGCAGTCTCCCTTTGTGAGTACCCTGTTTATATTTGTATTATATTTGTTTTTGCTTCTTCTATCATTTGTGACGTACTGCACCATTTGGGCTCCCAGTGTCTCTGGGTTTTCGTTCCAGGGTGACCGTCCACCCTCTACTTTGTCAAGTCTGAGAAATGCTACACTACAGAAGGAAGCTACTTTTACAGACATTGTGCGATGGTGTGTACTTTCAGCCAGGGCTGTGGAGTTGGTACAAAAATCTTCTGACTCTTCAGTTTATGAAACCACCGACTCCAGGTACCCAAAATTGTTTGACTCCACAGCCCTGCTTTCAGCCCAACATATACATGTCTCCATAACATACCACTGCCGCAGACAGAGGTGGAGCTGTGCCATTTATGGGATAAGCACACACTCTGCTCCCTACTGTACAGTAGCACACTGGGCAGAGGTGCTACAGACACCTGCATGGATTCATGCGAATGCTTGGACATGGTATACTGCCAGTGCCGGATTTGTACTTTTTACTGCCCAAGGCCCACTATCACCAGCTGCCCCCAGACTGACAGCATCCTAAACTCCCCCACTCCCCCTCCAACACAGCAGGGATTAGATTGAAGGCTCATCTGAGGACAGTTAAACCCAATATACACAATACGATTCGATTTGCCATTGCAAAACAATGGCAAATCAAATTGAATCGAATCCTGATCGGACATGTCGGATTTAATCGGATCGTAAATAGAATCGTAATCGAATCGCACAAAGAATCATATTGTGTAGATGGGGCTTTAGTGAAGTGATGGCAGGGATTACAGTATAAGCTTCACTGAGGACAGTTAGTGACATGATGGCAGGGATTAGATTGTAAGCTCCTTGGCACATTCGGTGAGTGACCGGCAGCTCAGAGATCACTGTAAGTGCCTGTTCGCAGCCCCTTCATCCCTCAAGTGCCAGATCGAAATGTAGGTAGCCACCCACCGCTATGTGCCAACTCTCCAAAGCAGTACGATGTTTAGCAGGCTAACTACTTCTGGCACCCTGCTGCCAAAAGGCTGCCCCATGCTTTCCTGGTGCCCTAGACCATGGCCTTCGTGGCCTTGCCTCAAATCTGGCCATACATAGTGCTGTGGGCTGTCTGTACTGAAAAACAAAGTACAGATTCCTGGCTAGAAATAAAGTGCAGTTTGCGGCCAACTATGAAATTAAAAACCATTTTAAACTATTTGGTCCATGCATATGCAGGAGAGAAAAGACAGGGAAGTGTGTCCAGCAGGAGCTTGTGGGAGAAGCTGAAGGCTGAATAAAAGCTGCTGAACACCAAAATATAGTTATCAACCTCATTTTATATGGTAGGTTTTTACATTGAAGCCCATAGAAGTGGTAGTAGCATGAGACAGCTACTGCCACCTCATAACCACTGACAGTAGCAGGGACTGGCAAAGGGAAAACACAGAACATTTAAATCCAGGGCTGTGGAGTTGGAGTCGAGGAGTCAGAGCAATTTTGTGTACCTGGAGTCGGAGGTTTCATAAACTGAGGAGTCAGAGTCAAAGAATATTTGTACCGACTCCACAGCCCTGTTTATATCTCGCTTTTCTCCCTGGAGGACGCAAAGCGCCAGAGCTGCAGCCACTAGTGACGCGCTCTATAGGCAGTAGCAGTGTTAGAGAATCTTTTCCAAATTCTCCTCACCGAATAGGCGCTGGCTTACTGAAAAGGAAGAGCTGAGAATCAAACTTTGGTCTCCTGTGTCAGAGACAGAACCTTTAACCAGTACACCATCCAGGCATGCGGCTTCCTCACAACACCCCATGTCAGCTAAAGCTCAGTTCTGTCTTCAGTCCACTGTTACTTTATAGCTTGTGGTTTTCCATAGAGTTAGCTGTATTACACAGTGGGAAAAAATATTTTCAAGCTGTATAAAAAAAATATGGAAATGTGGAAAGTGTTGTTTAGCACTAGACCCAATAAAAAAAAAAAAAAAAAAAAAAAAAAAAAAAAAAGGAGTCACTTATTTTAACCACTTAAGGACTTCAGTCATAAAACCCCTTAAGGACCAGATCCTTTTTTTCCATTCAGACCACTGCAGCTTTAACGGTTTATTGCTCGGTCATACAGCCTACCATCTAAATGAATTTTACCTTCTTTTCTTGTCACTAATACAGCTTTCTTTTGGTGCTATTTGATTGCTGCTGCGATTTTTACTTTTTATTATATTCATCAAAAAAGACATGAATTTTGTCAAAAAAAAAATGACTTTTTTTACTTTCTGTGCTGCCATTTTTCAAATAAAGTAAAATTTCCTATACATTTGAGCGCGAAAGTTATTCTGCTACATGTCTGATAAAAAAAAAAAAAAAAACCACCATTCAGTGTATATTTATTGGTTTGGGTAAAAGTTATAGCGTTTACAAACTATGGTGCCAAAAGTGAATTTTCCCATTTTGAAGCATCTCTGACTTTTCTAAACACCTGTCATAATTCATGAGGTGCTAAAATTCCAGGATAGTATAAATACCCCCCAAATGACCCCATTTTGGAAAGAAGACATCCCAAAGTATTCACTGAGAGGCATGGTGAGTTCATAGAAGATTTTATTTTTTGTCACAAGTTAGCGGAAAATGACACTTTGTGACAAAAAAAAAAAAAAAAAAAAAGGAAAAAAAAAAAAAAAGTTTCTATTTCTTCTAACTTGCGACAAAAAAAAAAATGAAATCTGCCACGGACTCACTATGCTCCTCTCTGAATACCTTGAAGTGTCTACTTTCCAAAATGGGGTCATTTATGGGGTGTGTTTACTGTCCTGGCATTTTGGGGGGGGGTGCTAAATTGTAAGCACCCCTGTAAAGCCTAAAGGTGCTCATTGGACTTAGGGCCCCTTAGCGCAGTTAGGCTGCAAAAAAGTGCCACACATGTGGTATTGCCGTACTCAGGAGAAGTAGTATAATGTGTTTTGGGGTGTATTTTTACATATACCCATGCTGGGTGGGATAAATATCTCTGTAAATGACAATTGTGTGTAAAAAAAAATCTAATATATGTCATTTACAGAGATATTTCTCCCACCCAGCATGGGTATGTGTAAAAATACACCCCCAAAACACATTATACTACTTCTTCTGAGTACGGCGATACCACATGTGACACCTTTTTGCAGCCTAGGTGCGCTAAGGGGCCCAAAGTCCTATTCACAGGTCATTTTGAGGCATTTGTTTTCTAGACTACTCCTCACGGTTTAGGGCCCCTAAAATGCCAGGGCAGTATAGGAACGCCACAAGTGACCCCATTTTAGAAAGAAGACACCCCAAGGTATTCTGTTAGGAGTATGGTGAGTTCATAGAAGATCTTATTTTTTGTCACAAGTTAGTGAAAAATGAAACTTTGTGAAAAAACAATAAAAATCAATTTCCGCTAACTTTTGACAAAAAATAAAATCTTCTATGAACGCTTCATACACCTCACAGAATACCTTGGGGTGTCTTCTTTCTAAAAAGGGGTCACTTGTGGAGTTCCTATACTGCCCTGGCATTTTACGGGCCCAAAACCGTGAGTAGTCTGGAAACCAAATGTCTCAAAATGACTGTTCAGGGGTATAAGCATCTGCAAATTTTGATGACAGGTGGTCTATGAGGGGGCGAATTTTGTGGAACCGGTCATAAGCAGGGTGGCCTTTTAGATGACAGGTTGTATTGGGCCTGATCTGATGGATAGGAGTGCTAGGGGGGGTGACAGGAGGTGATTGATGGGTGTCTCAGGGGGTGGTTAGAGGGGAAAAAATAGATGCAATCAATGCACTGGGGAGGTGATCGGAAGGGGGTCTGAGGGGGATCTGAGGGTTTGGCCGAGTGATCAGGAGCCCACACGGGGCAAATTAGAGCCTGATTTAATGGGTAGGAAAGTTAGGTGGTGACAGGAGGTGATTGATGGGTGTCTCAAGGTGTGATTAGAGGGGGGAATAGATGCAAGCAATGCACTGGCGAGGTGATCAGGGCTGGGGTCTGAGGGCGTTCTGAGGGTGTGGGCGGGTGATTGGGTGCCCTAGGGGCAGATAGGGGTCTAATCTGATGGGTAGCAGTGACAGGTGGTGATAGGGGGTGATTGATGGGTAATTAGTGGGTGTTTAGAGGAGAGAACAGATGTAAACAGTGCACTTGGGAGGTGATCTGACGTCGAGTCTGCAGGCGATCTAATGGTGTGGGTGGGTGATCAGATTGCCCGCAAGGGGCAGGTTAGGGGCTGATTGATGGGTGGCAGTGACAGGGGGTGATTGATGCGTGATTGACAGGTGATTAGGGGGGATAGATGCACACAGTACACAGGGGGGGGGGGGGGTCTGGGGAGAATCTGAGGGGTGGGTGGGTGATGGGTGATCTGGAGTCCCCAGGGGGCAGTTTAGGGACTACAAAAAAAAAAAAATAGCGTTGACGGATAGTGACAGGGAGTGATTGATGGGTGATTGGGTGCAAACAGTGGTCTGGGGGGTGGGCAGGGGGGGGGGGTCTGAGGGGTGCTGTGGGCGATCAGGGGGCAGATCAGTGTGTTTGGGTGCAGACTAGGGTGGCTGCAGCCTGCCCTGGTGGTCCCTCGGACACTGGGACCACCAGGGCAGGAGGCAGCCTGTATAATACACTTTGTAATCATTACAAAGCATATTATACGCTTCCTATGCGTCGATCGTCGGGTTAACAACCCGCCGGCGCTTCCGATTGGCCGGCGGGTTGACGTTGCGGGTGGGCGGAGCCTATTGCCGGCGGATGCGCGCGCAATCCAGCGCGCGATCCCAGGCAAAACAGTGCCCCAGGACCTGACGCCATTCTGCGTTACGTGGTCCTGGGGCTGCCACTTTGCCGCCGCCAATATGCAGTAGGCGGTCGGCAAGTGGTTAAGTTTTTCACTGCCATAACATGCAAGCAAGAAATGCATTTCAAAACTAGAGCCGTCAGTCAAACCTTCCTATGAATGTGGATTTGAAATCCTTTTACCAGAATGACCAATTACATTTGAGACATCCTCCTGCTGCTGAGAGTATAAGTGCTCATGCAGGCAGCATTACTGACACAAACTCTGGCCTGTTACATACCCACTAGCTGATGGACCGGCGTTACCAGGCCTTTTTCTAACCCTAACACACAATTACTCAATGACCTAGTTTGTGGGCTTTGCGGTCTTTGGCATCAATAATTTGCATTGAAATGAAACAAATCTGATTGGCTGTGGCTCCACCCCCTTTTCTGAATTTGAACCCGTCACCCAATGACCAACTGTACGAGGTTTGAGGCTTGTGCCAATTAACAGTGCAAGAATGTAGGGCTGTGGAGTAGGTACAAAAATCGTCCAACTCCTCAGTTTATGAATCCTCTGACTTAAGGTACCCAAAATGTCTCCGACTCCTTAAAGTCATTGGTTTCCGCTGTACAAAAACAAGAGTCAGTTACCTAAGGAGAGGGAAAGCTCTGGGTCCTAATGAGCCTTCTCTCTCCTCTCCCGATGCCCATTCCAGCTCAGGATCCCCCATAACAGCATTCGACCAATTTGGTCAAATGCTGCTATCTCCGCTGCTGAAGGGAGGCTTCGGAAGTCTTTGTGAGCCCGAGTGCTCCCTAAGATGGGCAGCTCCATACTGCGCACGAGCAAGCGTCCTAAATCGCATAACCGCGCGTCCGAAGTATGGAGGCACCTGTCTTCGGGAGGACTCGGCTCCTGAAGACTTCTGAAGTCCCCCTCGGCGGGGGATTTGAACAGAGGATCCTGAGCTGCATGGAGGGCACCGGGAGAGGAGAGGGAAGGCTCATTAGGACCCAGAGCCTTCCCTCTCTGTAAGCATCTGACTTTTTTTTTTTTTTTTTTTTTACAGCGATTCCCAATGACTTTAATATTTGCCAGGGCTGTAGATTTGGTACAAAAATCATCCGGCTGACTCCCGACTCCTCAATTTATGAAGCCACCGACTCCAACTCCAGGTACCCAAAATTGCTCCAACTCCACAACCCTGCAAGAATGGCAGCAATTAAATATTCCTCTTGAAAATCAATAGGTGAATTTTGATTGGCTTTTGTAGGCTCCACCCACTTTTCTGATTATTAATTCCAGTCACCCAGTGACCAACTGTGCAAAGTTTAAAACCCTACCATAAACAGTGTAAGAATGGCTACAGTTTACCCTTTCCCAGTGAAATTTGTATTTGTCTCCACCCACTTTTTGGTTATGGGGATAAGAAAGTATCCTATATGTTATTCCAGGTAACGTGCTATGTGTGTGTCAAATTTCATTCAAATCTGTTCAGCCATTGTTGTGTGATTGAGTAACAAACACCCAAACTTTCGCATTTATAATATTAGTGAGATTAGAACCAACAAAAATAAAAAATGCACCAACTCCACCTCCTAATAAATTTACTGTAATTAAAATATGATAAAAGTTTTATTTTTTATATAATCATACATAACACATACACAGTAATAACACTGCTTCGTTCATAAAAATGAAAGTAATCAAAGTTATTTTTGATGCTGCAATAAAGCAGTCACCGTATATTAAAACCAGCTATACCATATTTTTTGCACCATAAGACACCTTGGTGTAGAGGACTAAAAACGGGAAAAAATACTAACCCCGGGAGTCCATGGTGCAGGAGCGTCTTATGAATCTCTAGTACTTATTGTGCCCATTTGTGTCCTCCTTCCTACCTTTTGTGTCCTCCTGTTGTGTCCTATTGTGTCCCCCTTAGTACCTTTTGTGTTTACCTGTGTCCCCCTAGTACCTATTGTGTCCTCCTGTGCCCCCCTAGCACCTTTTATGTCCCCTGTTGTGTCCTCCTGTGTCCCCATGGGCCGGCTCTGCCAGTTGCTATGTGCTGTGCCATGAGCGGCAATGTCCCCAGCAAGCCTAACTCCCTCCCTTCGATATACACTGTGCTGCAGCCTGCAAACAGCTTGAATGACGGCTCCAAAAAATAGGGAATAACTGAGTAGAAAAGTCACCTTGAGGAACAATAGACACTGGTAAAACCTGTTCACTTGCTAACACAGGTAGATCACTAAGGCCATGGAACACTTTTTATAGACAAAAGTGCACCTTGTAAATGCTCATTTAATAACGAATATAATAATGGAGGCCATGCATGCGTCTCCTACTGTGCACGAGTGGCCCCAAGCTGCGTGTACCCTGATCGCATTTACGCAGCTGGGAGTATTCTGCGCATGCGCAGTAGTGATTCAGAATGCTCCGGGCCGCAGCAGCGCAATGAGGAGGGACTTGGACCAGCATCGTGGGTACAGGATGACTCCAAGGGGCTGCAAGTAGCCCCAGGTAAGTTAAAACCATCTTTTTCAGTTGACCTTAGATTTCCTTTAGGAAATTAAAAAGTTTTGAATCAGGATGATGAGATTTAACCACGAAGGGCTGGTTCACACCGCAAGAGCTTTTTCTAAGTGCTTGTGATTTTAAAAGCTCTTGCTAATGTAATGCAATGAGTTTGTTCTAACACGAGCTATGTGATTTTATAAATCACCCATATCATTGCATTAGCAAGAGCTTTTCAAATCACTAGAGCTAAAAAAGCTCTTGCAGTGTGAACCAGGCCTAAAGGTCAAAATCTTTTGCTAATACAACAGCAGACTGTTTATATTTGACAACAGTTGAGCAATCATATGTGAGTGCCATCACATGCTTCATTAAAAAGGCGTGTACAGCAGTAATTACATTTTTGGAACTACGTATTAAGGTTTGTTATTTTAGCTACACCTAAAAAGTACGTACTGATAAACTGGAGATCTGTCTACTCTGCTCTGTCATATTGACATAGCCATAACATTTCAAAAGCAAAGCTTTGCTACACCAGCTTTCGCATAGCTAATCTGTTTCACAACTACCGTATATACTCGGGTATAAGTCGCAAAATTTAGGACTGATTCAAAGTACAAAAGTGGGGGGGGGGTCGACTTATAGTCGCATAGTCCTAAATTTTGCGACTTACAGCCTGAGTGGGGTGAGGGTGTGTGTTATGGATGTGGTGTGTGTGTGTGTGTGTGTGTGTGTGTGTGTTATGGATGTGGTGTGTGTGTGTGTGTGTGTGTGTGTTATGGATGCGGTGTGTGTGTGTGTGTGTGTGTGTTATGGATGCGGTGTGTGTGTGTGTGTGTGTGTTATGGATGCGGTGTGTGTGTGTGTGTGTGTGTGTGTGTGTGTGTGTGTGTGTGTGTGTGTGTTATGGATGCGGTGTGTGTGTGTGTGTGTGTGTGTGTGTGTGTGTGTGTGTGTGTGTGTGTGTGTGTGTGTGTGTGTGTGTGTGTGTGTGTGTGTGTTACTCACCATCCATCGCTGGGCGCAGTGTCCTGACTTTTCCTCTCTTCTCCCTCACTCGCGCGTCTACCCCCTTAAGAGATGGTCCGGCTCCCGATGTCACATGACGTCGGGAGCGGAAGTTACCGCGCGAGTGGAGGAGAAGCGAGCAGAAGAGAGGAGACTGCGCCCAGTGGTGGATGGTGAGAGGAGACTGCTGCAGCGGTGGGGAGAGCGGGCATGGAGGCAAACATCCCACCTTCCACAGCCTCTATCCTCCATCTACTTTACATTACCACGCATCCCCTTGTGCTGATACCAGCGTCTCCTGTGATGTCATCACAGGAAACGCTGGTATCAACGCATGGGATGCCTGGGAGAGGAAGTAGATGGAGGATAGAAGGTGAGAGGTTTGCCTCCATGCCCGCTCTCCCCACCACTGCAGCCTATACATGGGAGCAACTGTACTGGCTACCTACCGATGCTAGGGGCAACTATACTGGCTACCTACCTATGCTAATGGCAACTATACTGGCTACCTACCTATGCTACTGGCAACTATACTGGCTACCTGCCTATGCTAATGGCAACTATACTGGCTACCTACCTATGCTACTGGCAACTATACTGGCTACCTACCTATGCTGGCTACCTATACTGGAGGCAGATACCTGGCTGGCTTACCTATAGACTTATACTTGAATAATTGGAAAAATCCACCTTGTGAGGGTCAAATTTTGGGGGTCGACTTATACACGGGGTCGACTTGTATACGAGTATATACGGGTAGCCCATTTTAAATGTAGAGCCATTGTCCATGCAACATCATGCTCTTTTTCTCCAAGCATGATCTCCATCATAAAATAAAATGGGCACTCAAATGTGTCCAAAACCACTTTGGAAATAAGTTCTTGGCATTGTGCAAAGCTATACTAGAACAGCTGGCTATAGAGAGGGGTAGGACCAGGTTGATATAAGGCATGCTAGTAGACAGCTCCTAGTATTACTCTTACCTGCACTACAAAGGTGGCAGTGATAGATTTAGATACAAAAGCCCATATTCAATTAACTTTTTCAACTGAGTTTTCTCCTAGATAATTTTTAATCTATTTAGAATAACTTTTCAGGACTTTGCAACTGAAAAAAGTACCAAAAAGTGGCTGAAAAAGTATTATCAAAACTATTTTAAGTATCTTCTTGCTTGCTTACGATTTAAAGAGAATCTGAAGCAAAAATGGGGAAAAAAAAAAAATCAGATACTTACCTATGGAGAGGGAAGGTTCTGGGTCCTATAGAGCCTTCCCGTTCCTCTCATTCCAGCCCTGGCTCCTCCGTTTGAATCTCCCACCTTGGAAAGCATCAGAAGTCTTCCAGAGCCCAAGTGTGCGCAGTACCGTCAGAGACTGCTAACAGGGGAGCCAGCGGTGGAACGAGGGGACGGCTCTGTAAGACTCAGAGCCTTCCCTCTCTTTAGGCAAGTATCTTTTTTTTTTTTTTGCTTCAGATTCTCTTTAAAAGGAACTTTATTGGCAAATTTGAAAATATAACTTAGGAGAAAGCTCAGGAGAAAAAGTTTAGAAAGCCACTAATAGCCTTGCAGGTCAATCAGTTTCCTCCTGTGCCTCTCTGAAAGCTCATTGACTGCGCAAGTCACAAGCTACTGCACATAAGCAGTCCCACCTGTGCCTCCTTGATAGCACTTCACTGGCTGGGGGCATGCATAGGAATTCTACCCATAGGAACACAACTGAGGACACCCGCAGATGCGCAGCGGCCTACGACTGGTACAGTTAGCAATCTATCGTAGCAGCACAGGGTCATGAAGGCATGGGAGGAAACCGAGGGACCCTTACAAGGCTACAAGGGGCTGAAAAAAGAAGCCCCAGTTAAGTAAACTGAACTTATTTCCCAAGCAGTAAAGCTGCTGGCATCTGATAAATTTAAAGGACAACTGAAGTGAGAAGTATATGGAGGCTGTCATATTTATTTCCTTTTAAACAATAACAGTTGCCTGGCAGCCCGACTGATGTATTTGACTGCAAAAGTGTTTGAATAACAGCAGAAACAAGCATGTAGCTAATCTTGTCAGATCTGACAATATTGATCACTTGATCACTGCATGCTTGTTTAGGGTCTCTGGCTAAAAGTATTGGAGGCAGAGACTCTACAGGATAACCAGAAACTGGTACTGCTTACAAGGAAATAAATATGGCAACCTCCATATCAGTCTTACTTCAGTTGTCCTATAAGGAGGTAAACCAGGGTAATGCAATGACAGACACGGACTACCATAAATCATTTGTTAGGGCTCAGCCACACTATAAGCTCTTTTCTGAGCGATTTGTGATTGATTAGCGCTTTCTGAACGCAGAAAAAAAAAAAATTCACTAAAATCGCAGTAAAAATCAACTCAATCACGTACATGAAAAAATCTCAGTGATTTTTACTGCAATTTTAATGAAAGTGAATGGGAACAATTTTTAAAAAGCGCTTATCAATCACAAGTACTCAGAAAAGCACTAATAGTGTGGCTGAGCCCTTAATGGGTATTTTAGAAATTAGCAATTTTTTCATTTACTTTGTTTAAAACATCAAGCCTCATGGATGAGTGAAAATACTAGGTCTGTTGACCTAGATTTCACTGCAACAAATTGCTACTGACATGGCAGCATGAATGAAATATCTACTACATCATTGTAAGCAGCTCCACACTCCTACAACACGGCAGTCACTGGAGGCCTCATACAAACAAAACCTTCTGCTGCCCAAAATCATCATCTGAAATCTTTTCAAGTGACAAACCCATGTCTGCACAGACAACTCATGTCCAATGCATCTGCTTCTGTTACAGTTTTTTGGACAACGGTTATTGTGTTCACCCACAGCAGAAAGACCACAGCGTAAAATCTGGGACTTCTAGGCAGCTAGCCACTGAGCCACCATCCTGCCTTGGGCTCTGTTCCCACTTGAGCGGAAAACTGACATTTTTTTGTCCGCTCTCCGCTCGTTGCTAAGCAGAGAGTGAGCGGTTCCTATATTATACTGTAAATAGGAGCCGCTCACACTTGTCATGCTGCCACGGATCCGTGTGATCCGTTGCAGTTAGTGGACCTCACTTCTGTGCGGTCCGCGATAATCCAGAGCCAGGCGGATAAGTTCCGCCATACTGCCTATGGCAGAGCGCATCAGCTCCAGCTGCACCACTACAAACCAGTGTTCTCCCCAGATTATTTTTTCCAACTTATTGGCATAGAAAAAGTAGCCGGGTGGGGCGCAACAGGGGGAATTGTAAGGCCGGCGCAACTTTGCTTACAGCATAGGACAGTGATCTGCAAATATGGCTCTCCAGCTATGAAGGAACTACAAAACCACAATGCATTGTGGGAGTCTGAAAGTCACAGTCATGATTCATAAAGGCAAATGCATTGTGGGACTTATAGTTTCTTAAAGAGACCAACAAAATGTTCATCCTTATTTCTATCCTATAAGTTCCTATACCTGTTCTAATGTGCTCTGTCTAACTGCAGCCTTTCCTACTTGCACAGTGGCTGTATTATCTCTGTTATATGATCTAATCTTCTCTCCTCTGTCAGGCTGAGGCAGTCAGGCTGGAATGTGCTGTGCTGCTTGAGATTGGATAGAAGCTATACACACCCTCTCCAGGCCCCCTGCAGACTCTGTATGACACACACTGAGCTTCTCTCAGCGTATCACTTGCTATGTCTTGTTTGTAAACACTGCATAAAAATGGCAATTACAAGCCAGGATTGCAGCAGGGAGTGGCAGAAACAGTACAGAGGGGCCCAGGAAAACATAATGAATAGAATGGTATGCTTTTTATTGTAAGAATTTTTGAGTACAGATTCGCTCTTTAACAACTGGAGAGCCAAGTTTGTAAGATCACTGGCATAGGAGGCAGTGAGCCATGACACCCGGGTGCTTATCAAAATTACCCGGGTGGAGCACCCGGCTAAAGGAGCCTGGGGAGAACACTGGACCATCAGAGCGAACATTATACTGTCCACTACTCCCTCTGGTCACACGTGATGCGGGAAGTGGGAACGGGGCCTTATACATGGTTTCCAAAATTCTGGAAAGTTGACACGTGCTTTCTTGAGTCAAGTATATATAAAATATTTCTGAAAGATTAGATCAGGCTTTCTCAGCCAGGGTTCCGTGGCATTTTCCCTCTTAGGTTGGTGGCAAAATTTCAAAGGGTCCCTTCCATGGCTTTTCTGTGCGCTTTTGATTTTCAGCCCGTCACGATTTCCAGCTTCCTTACTGGTTCACAGTGGTCATGTGACTGCTATGCCACATTACAATGATGCTGTGGTCAGTAACAAAAACGTGGGAGACCAGGACTGAGAACATGCGCTGGTCTGTGGAGTCGGTACAAAAAAAAAAAAAAAAAAAAAAAAAAAAAAAAAAAAAAAATCATTCCACTCCAAACAACTGCAGGTTCCCCAAATGTGCTCCAATTACACAGCCCTGAACATTCATACTGCAGATAAAGAGAAAACAGAAATTACACAAATAATGAATATGCTCATGCCACTGTCTGCAAGGGGATGCAGCTGAACATTAAAGTGGACCTAAACTCAGAACTTCCTCTTTGCTCTAAAAGATATGCAACAGCATGATTACCTTAAAAAAAAATGTATTTGAGTGATCACGTTTTTAGCGTGAGCTCAGGGTCCTTTTAAAGACCTCACCTACTGCAAGATGCGTTAAAAGACATCCATAGCTATAATTACTAGGTAATGCCCTGTGGTGTTGATCCAGGGATAATATCTGATTGCCATCTGAAGTTGGAAGGATTTTCTTCCCTTTTGGGGCTAATTGGACCATGCCTTGTAAATGTTTTTCGTCTTCCTCTGGATCAACAGGGATATGTGAGGGTGCAGGATGCTGTTGTAAAAATTGTCCAAAGGGTAAAATGGTTGCGAAAAGGTGGATTAGATGTTTGGAGATGGGGGGGGGGGGGGATTGCAGAAAAATTACTATCACAACAAAAATGATAGTACAATATCAATAACAGCACAATACCTGTATTTTTACTGTTTCATAATCCAGTGTTCAAAGGGATCCTGTTCAATATGTACTCAATGCTCGAGTAGCAGTGCATTTCTTTGTAGCCAGTAATGATAGAGTTTTCAGCAGGGCTGTGGAGTCGGAGTCGAGGAATCGGAGCAATTTTGGGCACCCAGAGTCAGAGTCGTGGTTTCAGAAACTGAGGCGTCAGATTCGGGAGTCGGAGTCGCATGATTTTTGTACAAAATACATAGCCCTGTTAAGTATTAGACTAAGGAGTCTGAGTCGAGGAGTCTGAGCAATTTTGGGTACCCGGAGTCGGAGTTGGAGTCGTGGTTTCAGAAACTGAGGAGTCGGAGTTGGAAGATTTTTGTACCGACGCCACAGCCCTGGTTTTCAGTGCTAATGAGCCCTACATGCCAGTAATACCTTTCAGTATGAACTTACTCCTGTAAAAACATATCAACCCTAGCAATTGTCAGTATGAATGAGGCCTTCAAGTTAAAGAGAAACCGTGACCAAGTATTGAACTTCATCCCAATCAGTAGCTGATACTCCCTTTCCCATGAGAAATCTTTCCTTTTCTCAAACGGATGATCAGGGTGCTCTATATGGCTGATATTGTGTTAAAACCCCTCCCACAGTGTGATGTCAGGACCATGGTGCTGACATCAGAATAGTTTTATTTCGCCAAGCATGACTGGGTCAGGCCCGGAATTGGGTTTGGCACATATACAGAGCGATACATATACAGAAAAGCAGAAAGAATATGACAGTAATACAAAGAGAGTCATACTCAAATATGTACATACACAATATACATTCAGCATCAAATCAAATATATGAACGTGCATTCAGCATCAGTATGCATCCTTCTGAAACACGGCTGAGGTCAAAACGTATTGTTTTCCAGTCTGCTACTATGCAGGTGGTAGTAGGGCACTGATAGAGGGTGGGAGAATGTTAAGAGAGTTTAGGAGGCCAACGGCCATAGGGAAGAAAAAGTTATTGAGTCTGGTGGTCTTGGTGGGGATAGCCCGGAGTCTCCGGGCCCAATGGAAGTGGGGTGAAAAAGCAGGGGCCCGGGTGTGAGGGGTCACTTGCTATCAGTGCCCTGGCACGCAGTCTTGTATTATGCAGGAGGTCAAGTGGAGGCAGAGGTCTCCCAATGATCCTCTCCGCCAACCTGATGATCCTCTGTAGTTTGTGCCTGTCGCTGGTGGTGGCTCTTGCGTACCAGACCAAGATGGCGGAGCAGAGGAGCCAGTGGCATAATCACTCCACCTGCTGCTGATAATCCTGGATGTTGTCCTTTGTGACGAGGCCGACAATGGTGGTGTCATCGGCAAATGTTATGACTTTGACAGAGTCAACCGTGGATCTACAGTTATTTGTGTAGAGGGAGAACATCAGCGGGGACAGGACGCAGCCCTGGGGTGCCCCCGTGTTAGTTATTTCTCGCAAAAAGATGTCCCCCAGCCTGACAACTTGGGATCGGTTGGAGAGAAAGTCCGTGATCCATAGGCGTAGGATGGAATGGACCCCAAGTGTGGCCAGAACATTCTGAAGGATGCGTGGGCATATAGTGTTAAATGCTGAGCTGAAGTCTAGTAGCAGTACTCTAGCATACGCATCTTGACTGTCAAGATGGTTGTAGATGAACTCCAGACAGATGTTAAGAGCATCGTCAGTGAACCTATTTGCCCTGTAGGCGAACTGGAATGGGTCTAGTAGGGGCATGGTGGCTAGCTTGAGGGTGGATAAGAATACTCCCTCTAGGGTCTTCATGATGACAGACGTCAGGGCCACAGGCCTGAAGTTGTTGAGGTCAGAGATGCCTTGTTTCTTAGGAACAGGAATGATGGTGGACCTCTTGAAGCACGCAGGGACTCTGCTCTCTGCTAGTGACTTGCTGAAGATGGCAGAGAGGATGGGGGCAAGTTGCTCCGAACAGGTTTTGAGGCAGGCTGGAGACACGCCGTCAGGGCCTGAGGCTTTCCTGGCATTTAGCGTTGACAGGAGGTGCCGAACATTCGCCTCACCCACCTCCAGAGGGAGTGAGTCCTCGCTTGGGTCACTGTTCACAGAGGGAGAGTGGGAGGTGATAGGTGCTCCCCAGGCTCAGCCTGGCTCTCGAACCTGTAGTAGAAATTGCTTAGTTCGTCAGCTAACTCAGAGCTGGGTGTTGCATGTTGCGGGGGAGGCTGGTACAGGGAATGCAGAATTATTAGGCAAATGAGTATTTTGACCACATCATCCTCTTTATGCATGTTGTCTTACTCCAAGCTTTATAGGCTCAAAAGCCTACTACCAATTAAGCATATTAGGTGATGTGCATCTCTGTAATGAGAAGGGGTGTGGTCTAATGACAACACCCTATATCAGGTGTGCAAAATTATTAGACAACTTTCTTTCCTTTGGCAAAATGGGTCAAAAGAAGGACTTGACAGGCTCAGAAAAGTCAAAAATAGTGAGATATCTTGCAAAGGGATGCAGCACTCTTAACATTGCAAAGCTTCTGAAGCGTGATCATCGAACAATCAAGCGGTTCATTCAAAATAGTCAAGAGGGTCGCAAGAAGCGTGTGGAAAAACCAAGGCGCAAAATAACTGCCCATGAACTGAGAAAAGTCAAGGGTGCAGCTGCCAAGATGCCACTTGCCACCAGTTTGGCCATATTTCAGAGCTGCAACATCACTGGAGTGTCCAAAAGCACAAGGTGTGCAATACTCAGAGACATGGCCAAGGTAAGAAAGGCTGAAAGACGACCACCACTGAACAAGACACAACCTGAAACGTCAAGACTGGGCCAAGAAATATCTCAAGACTGATTTTTCTAAGGTTTTACGGACTGATGAAATGAGAGGGAGTCTTGATGGGCCCGTGGCAGGATTGGTAAAGGGCAGAGAGCTCCAGTCCGACTCAGATGCCAGCAAGGTGGAGGTGGAGTACTGGTTTGGGCTGGTATCATCAAAGATGAGCTTGTGGGACCTTTTCGGGTTGAGGATGGAGTCAAGCTCAACTCCCAGTCCTACTGCCAGTTTCTGGAAGACACCTTCTTCAAGCAGTGGTACAGGAAGAAGTCTGCATCCTTCAAGAAAAACATGATTTTCATGCAGGACAATGCTCCATCACACGAGTCCAAGTTCTCCACAGCGTGGCTGGCAAGAAAGGGTATAAAAGAAGAAAAACTAATGACATGGCCTCCTTGTTCACCTGATCTAAACCCCATTGAGAACCTGTGGTCCATCATAAAATGTGAGATTTACAAGGAGGGAAACCAGTACACCTCTCAGAACAGTGTCTGGGAGGCTGTGGTTGCTGCTGCATGCAATGTTGATGGTGAACAGATCAAAACACTGACAGAATCCATGGATGGCAGGCTTTTGAGTGTCCTTGCAAAGAAAGATGGCTATATTGGTCACTGATTTGTTTTTGAATGTCAGAAATGTATATTTGTGAATGTTGAGATGTTATATTGGTTTCACTGGGAAAAATAAATAATTGAAATGGGTATATATTTGGTTTTTTGTTAAGTTGCCTAATAATTGTGCACAGTAAGTCACCTGCACACACAGAAATCCCCCTAAAATAGCTAAAACTAAAAACAAATTAAAAACTACTTTCAAAAATATTCAGCTTTGATATTAATGAGTTTTTTGGGTTCATTGAGAACATGGTTGTTCAATAATAAAATTATTCCTCAAAAATAAAACTTGTCTAATAATTCTGCACTCCCTGTAGTTGGTGGCAGCCTTAAGCCCTTGCCATACGGCTCGTGAATCGTTCGAGCGCAGGTTCTGCTTCATCCTCTCAGCAAATTCCTTCTTTGCGATTCTCAGCTCTCGTTTCAATGCGTTTCTCGCCTTCCTGAATTCCTCCTGGCTTCCCGCCTTGTGTGCCGTTTCCTTGCGTTTCCGCAAAAGCCGTAGCTTGTAGGAGAACCACGGTTTGTTATTCGGGTAGACCTTGAAGGATTTAGTTGGGACGCAGGAGGCCTCACAAAAGCTAATGTATGAGGTGACGTTATCTGCCCATTCGTCCAGGTCTGGGACCGCCAGGGTCTTCCAGTCCGTACAGTCAAAGCAGGCTTGAAGGTGGAGCTTAGCCTCGGTTGACCATACCTTGGATGATTTCACATCCGGTTTTGCCGATTCCAGGAGCCTCCTGTAGGTGGGAATGAGATGAACAAGGCTATGGTCGGAGGAGCCTAGCGCCGCCCCAGAGATAGCCTTATAGGCATCCTTCAGTGGTGTGTAGCAATGATCGAGGGTGTTCAGGCCTCTGGTAGGGCAAGCAACATGCTGATGGTAGCGTGGCAACTCCTGTCAAAGGTTTGCCTTGTTGAAGTCTCCCATGATGATGAACAGTGAGGGCTCGTTTCCACTATCGCGAATCCGCATGCGTTGGACGCATGCGGATTCGCACATGTAATGCAAGTGGATGGGCCTGTTTCCACTGTAGCGTTGTTGAGGTGCTTTTTTTCAGCGGTAAAAAAAAGCACAAAAGAGCCAACAAATTCGCCTGCGAGTGGAATGCATGCAAATCGCCGCTAATGTATTTAATAGGAAATTCGCATGCGGCTATGGTATGCGAATTTTCATGCAAATTCGTATGCGAATTCGCATAGGTACCAATGTAATTCAAACAGGCAGTGACATGGTTAAATTCGCATATACCCTCACCTATGTGAATTCGCGGCAAAAACCGCGCAAAAATTCGCATCCGCATGCTATTTCATGCAATTTCAACAGCGGTGGAATCCAGGCGATTCTGCACCGCAATAGTGGAAACGAGCCCTGAGTCTGGGAGGGATATTTCCCACTGCGAGATAGTGTCGCTGAGGGTACTCAGGGCAGATTTGACGTCAGCATCAAGGGGAATATACACTCCGACTAAGACATAGGAGGAGAACTCTCGTGGTGAGTATGCCGGCCTGCAGTTCACAAGTAGAAGTTCTAGGTCTGGGGAGCACCTCCTGTCGAGTACTCGTGGGGTGGGGCACCATAAGGAGCTGACGTAGAAGCAAATGCCACCGCCTCTTTTCTTCCCGGAGAGGGTAGAGTCACGGTCCCCCGTATGGGGCTGAAGCCTGGAAGGTGTAGGGCGTTCTCCAGGATGTTCTCATGTAGCCAAGTCTCCATGAAGCAGAGTACTGAGGTGTTCCTCCCGAGCTCCCACCTGCCACAAAGGAGACGTAGTTCGTCCAGTTTGTTGGGGAGGGAGCGGACATTTGCCAAGAGTACCGAGGGGATGGCTGATCTTAGTCCCCTCAGAGTCTCACACGAGCCCCAGCTCGACAGCCCCTTCGCCGCCAGCCTCCACTGGGCCAAGGAGCGGAGTCCAGGACTTGCTGGATGTAGCTCTGTACAAGGTTTGGCAGGAGATTGGAGCTATGATTAAGGAGCCATTCTTGCTCCGATACGCGTGAGCCTTTTTACCTGTATGCTGAGATGCTGGATTTGAAATAAATATTTTTCAATTTTTCACCTTACCCACTGGTGTAGCGGGATTTCCTTTGAGTGCAATCTGATGTTGGTCAAGACTCCCTGCTCCCATTGCTGGGTGAGTGTATGTGCAGCAGCCCTTTCTTTCATACAATTGGCAGGAGATTGGCTTCAGGGAGTAATGGGCCGCGTTGTTCCCACTGAAGAAGTCTCCCTGGAGTACGTGGTGCGTGTGGTGGAATGGGGGGCAGGGGCGTGACCGATGGCAGGAGTGGGACGCCAACGGGGGGTGGAGGAGCATGGCATTCCGTGGGGTCTTTGGCCACAGACAGTTCAAATCAGTACAGTGCAGGTCATGAGCAGTGCAATACAGTCTACCACATGAGCGGTGCAATACAGTCCACCACATGAGCGGTGCAATACAGTCCACCACATGAGCGGAGCAGCCGTCCCATGAGCAGTGCAATACAGTCCGTCTCATGAGTAGCGCAATACAGTCCATCACCTGAGTGGTGCAATACAGTCCATCTCATAAGCAGTACTGAAAACAGACCGTTCAATGAGCAGTGGAAAACTGTTCATTAGGTGAGCAGTGCAATACAGACCATCGCATGCGTTATGCAATACATTCCATCCCACCTGAGCAGTGCACTACTGTCCATCCCAGGAAGGCATAAGGGCTACAGGGGGACATAAAGCAGCTGCACAGTGGATGTGGCCACCCAGGAGCAGCAAGCAGCCCCCCAGGTGTGGACTGGTGAGGGTAGCAGGCAGGCAAGAGCCCCAGCAGAGAGACAGTGTGTGGTGCCTGTGGATTGCACAAGGGGCCCAGCAATTGGGCTCTCACCTGGAGTGGCTTGAAAGGTGCCCTGGCGGAGGATGCAGTACTGTGGGTGGCTGATTGCTGGCTGTTTGCTCTGGGCCAGCAGAGATCCCGAGTGCTTCCAGTATTGGTGGCGCCGTTGCCTTTCCATACCGGCTGTGGCGCCGGTATGGGGGCGAGATCTCTTGAGGATGGCTGCGGAGGGCTGAGCGGTGGAAGAGGGAGCACGTGGAATGCAGTGGGGTGGCCCAGCAGGCCCAATGGCGGCGGCCACAAGTGGATCCTGGCCCATCTGGAGAGGTCTGCACATGGAGCGGTGGCTGGCCTGGGGCAGGCGTCGGCTGTTGCGGGAGGTACCGCAGCCGCTGGCAGGGGTTCGGTGGTGGATGCCTGGAGGCCGATGAAAGCCTGGAGCCTAGGGTGCTGTAGCGGCGGCGAGCGGGTCGATAGCCAAACTAGCTACTAAAACTACTACAACTAAACCTACTGACAACTACTTCTACCAGCTAACAAAAAAGAAAAAGAACAGAAGAAGCAAAAATAGAAAAAAGGTATGGAGCTCCTGTGTGCCATGGCTGCTAGTCAGCGCCATCACACTGTGGGAGGCCTTGTTGCATTGTGGGAAATAACAGCTGTTTCCAACTGCCAAAAAAGAAAGCAGCAGCTACTTCTACTGACATCACCTGCCAGCAGTAAACATGTCTCTATATGATAAATGTAAGAATGTCAATCAGGGAGAGGAAAGATTTTACAATGGGTAAGCACTGACAAAATCCTTTGTACATAATTATTGTAAAAATTAAGCACTTTTGTTAATGATATTTTCACTGGAGTTCCTCTTCAAGGTTACTGGAGACATATGGAGACTGGAGGTGGGCTGCATGGCAAGACAAAGGTTGAGTTGCAAACTTTCTACTATGGACCTGCTGTTATAAATGGGATTAAATGAATTCACATCTTCATCACTTCATGCCACTGCTCAGACCATTTTGGAAAAAAAAAAGCATTTTGTGATAAAGAGATGATGTAATACTTTTCATCTTAATGAAGATCAACACAACTGGAACACATTGGACAACAAACCAAAAATGAATATCAAGCACATATCAATCATTAGCCATATCCAATAGTGTAAAACCACCTTAATTTGATAAGATTTAACTTTTAAAGCTTTCTGTCAACAGTGGTACACAAATCTACTGCGTTTTTTTGAACCATACTTATTTTAAGACCAGTTATATAGAATCTTTACCATGCCAATTACATTTAGCAGGGCTATCTTCTCCTGTACTTTGTTATGAATGTTATGTTGCCACCTCATAAACAAAAGATTGACAATAATAATAATCAAAGGCATTCTAATCGCTCAGATACTGTTGATAAGATTCATCAATGATCAGATTATCAATCTATCTTTTGAGTCAATTCAATCTGAAATGATCAGATTCATTATAGGTTTAATTTCATTTATGGGAGCGATTTATACTTTGTGATTGTTTCCTTTCGATAGCAATCAGATTGCAAGGTCAATCGTCCGGTAAATTTGGATTGTTAGTGGGCACCTTTATGCTAGGTACACACGATGCAATTTTCTGACAGATTTACTGTCAGAGCAATTATTTCCAACATGTCTGATCTGATTTCCAATCGATTTTTTTTTACAATTTTTTATAGAAGTAAAATGGAAAATCTATTAAAAAAAAACCTGATCGGAAATCAGCGCAGACATGTTTGAAATAATCAATCTCACAGTAAATGTCAGAAAATTGCATTGTGTGTACCTAGTATTAGACAAGCAGGAACTGTGTATGATCTACACGCGATTCCCCATACCCTCTACATGCCACAGCAGTGCCCCATGAGCTCACTGCCCCTACAAATAGCCTGTGCATGGGATCTTTAGAGACAGGGCAGATTATGCCTACCCTCACCCGCCTGCAATCAGTGACATTCTATCATCATGTGATGAATGGCGAGGATGGCCTCCCATGACACAGCTGTTGGTAAATACAGCGGATGTGGCCAATGAGAGCACTGCAGAGTGGTGACCTGTAGTGATGAACAGTATCACAGCTCCTGGCTGCCTGTGAGCCCGCACCCCGCCCCGGCTCACCGGTCCCCGCTGCGTGCTGACACTGGTCGCCATCTCCTGCCCGCACTCAGCTCTCCCAGCACAGTAGCACACACTTCCTGCTCTGGCTGCTGCACCGTTCACCACACTGTCAGCTGACTTAGCGAGAGATGCGCAGGCGCAAAACTCAATCACACGGCCAGCTACAACTTTATCAATAAGAACAAGCGGCGCCGTCTGGAGCACTGCTGACACCTGGCGGCGCTCCCCTCCTACACGCATGCGCATCCAGTGATTGGGGTCGCTGTGCACTTGCGGACGCTGAGCCAGTCATTATCATGCTGCGACCTCCTGTTATCTTACTAGGTATAAATCAGCATGCTGCGACCTCCTGCTATCCTGCTAGCTATAAACCAGAGTGCTGTATAGTGACCAGACGTTCCAGTTTACCTGAGACATGTTCCAGAACTAGGGTCCCCCGCCCCAGTCACAAATATGTCCCAGGTAGGCTGCTAAATGTTCCAGTTGCCAGGCTTTGTGGCAGCACAATTGGCTACCGTGCTCCGTGCCTCCCTCATGAAAACGTTGGCTCGCCCAGAGATTGGAGACGTAGCTGAAGGGGAAGCAAGGGGCCACTCTGACTACTGGTCTTTATTATTTTATGCCCTCCACTTAGCTGCTTGTAGGCAGTGTACTTAAAGCAAGGGTGTCAAACTCAAATACAAAGTGTGCCAATTGAACACTGTGACCAAGTCGCGGGCCAACCTCAATGTCCAGGGGCCATGTACTTCCCCTACAGAGATCCCTGGTGTCTAATGTCCCCAACCCCTGTGCAGTTCCCTGGTGTCTAGTGATCCTCCTTCCCCTATACAGTTTCCTGGTGTCTAATGCTTTCCCTCCCCTGTATGTATTCCCTGGAGATCTAGAGCTTCACCTCCAATATAGTTTCCAGAGTGGGCCAAACATAATGTACAGTGGGGAAACTGAGAGGCAAATTTATTGGATCCAAGGGACAGCTTTGGCCCGTGGGCCGGAGTTTGACATATATGACTTAAAGGATACCTGAGCGGTCATAAATTGTAAAAACGGGGATCAGGCATGTGTAGGAAGCAGTCCTCGTGCCCACTGCTCCCCCCATTCTCCGCCTCCCTCCATTATCTCCTAAAGGCCCCTCTCCCAAGCTACTGCCAGGTTGGCGAGTAGTACACAGGTGCTGGCCCGGCGACGCATGTCCTTAGCTGCAAAGCTGAACGCTCTGTGCATGCGCACAATGTCACGACTATGTAGTGCACAGAACACTCCCGGCCACCGACGGGCAATCAAGGACGTGTGTTTCTGGGCATCCCCGTTTTTACAATTTTCTATGGCTCAGGTATCTTAAATTTGTGGTGTTGGGCTTATGCTGCTTAATTACATGTGGGAAGATTCTTAGTAATTATATATACATATAACTAGTGAGCTTAGCCCGTTTAAAAACGGGCTAGGTCTGACACTGCGCATGCGCCCACCACGCGCGCACTCGTCCGCCGCGTGCCTGCTGCGCCCGCCCACCGTGCGCACGCCCACCAGTCCATCCGCCTGCCCCTCAGCCCGTCATGCCTTCATCACTCCCCCCAGTGTCTCTGCACATGCGCAGAGCGCAAAAGGACACACACAGGGACATAGGACGCAGAGACACTTAAGGGTTATTATAGAGGATTCAGACACTTCCAGAATCATTCTCGATCTCACCGCTGTGCAAGGGCCCTCTAAACATATCGTACAGGCGTTTGTCATGTTCCTTTTTTGTGGCCACACTCCTGTCTGTGTACCAGAGCTAATATACAGTACATGAACAAGTACAGTCTGCGTCGATGCAGTAACATTTGTGGTACTGTGGAGGTGCTGACCATACTCGGGCATGCTGATAAATGCCACAAAATTATTTGTGAATGTTTTGTTAACTTGCGTCGTAAATGTATTAGGATGGCTCGAAAGGGTTTGGTGGGGTGCACAGCAGTAGCGGCGTTCAACTTATGGACAACTGACAGACCCCTGGTTGGTCTACCCCATGTGTAGTATGTACCCTCTGGGCCTGTGGTTAGTGTGAAAGCAGTGGTTAGTGTGAAAGCAGTGCTTAGGTCACCTGTTCGCTGGTGCACTTCTTCCAATGTCCCGTGTCTTCTTTACATCGCTCCCAAGTGCTTGTACCACTTGATATAACGTCACGTGCGAGGTCTTGCATGTGGCCTCAGTTCGTAGGGTACAGGTGATAAAGAGAAGACATGGTACACTGCAGGAGGCGTGCCTGTCGGCAGATAGGTGAGATTGATTATTAATACAGTTCCTTGATTCCGCTTACAGTAATTCATCTTTCTGATGTGATTCTAAATGACCATCATAGATCCCTTACGTTGACAGATCTTTCCTTTTTGCCAATAAGGAATACATTTAGTATTTTTAACGATCAACAGTTATTTCTGAGAATGGACCAATTAAGGTTTGTGCATCAATCACCACAAGTGACAGAATTCCCCTAAATATGAGGTTTTGGACCTTGATAAGCAAGGTGCTTTGAAGGCTCTGGTCAGTAGTGCCTGTATCACACATCTACACAACAAACATGCAGCCAATCTTATAAGATTTTTGTCAGAAACATATCTGCATGCTTGTTCAGGGTCTATGGCTAAATGTATTAGAGGCAGAGGATCAGCAGGACAGCCAGGCAATGTGCAAAATAAAATAGATATGTCAACCTCCATATGTCTCTCACCTCGGGTTCCCTTTAAATATGGATGGGGAATAGAGGGATTAATTCGTCCTGACATCCCCTTCACTGAAATTGAGCCTGTGTAGACAGATTTGGGAGTTTAGCCAGGTCATTTTCTCAATTCAAACAAAAGGAAAATGTTGGCTGAATGGTGTAATGGTTAAGGGCTCTGCCTCTAAAACAGGAGACCAGAGTTCAAATCTCAGCTCTGTCTGTTCAGTAAGCCAGCACCTATTCAGTAGGAGACCTTAGGCAAGTCTTCCTAACACTGCTATCTTGTCTAATTTTTCTCTTGACAACTGTTGAACACAAAAGACAAGGCCATGTCTGGCTACATATCCGTAAGCAGTGGCTGCATGGTGTAATGGTTAAGGGCTCTGCCTCTGACACAGGAGACCAGGGTTCGAATCTCGGCTCTGTCTGCTCAGTAAGCCAGCACCTATTCAGTAGGAGACCTTAGGCAGGTCTTCCTAACATTGCTATCTTGTCTAATTTTTCTCTTGACAACTGTTGAACACAAAAGACAAGGCCATGTCTGGCTACATATTTGTAAGCAGTGGCTGCATGGTGTAATGGTTAAGGGCTCTGCTTCTGACACAGGAGACCAGGGTTCGAATCTCGGCTCTGCCTGCTCAGTAAGCCAGCACCTATTCGGTAGGAGACCTTAGGCAAGTTTCCCTAACACTGCTACTGCCTATAGAGTGCGCCCTAGTGGCTGCAGCTCTGGCGCTTTGAGTCCGCCAGGAGAAAAGCGCAATATAAATGTTATTTGTCTGTTCTTGTCTACACTTGGTAAAAGAAGACTACTGCAGCTAACCTGCAGTCAGACTACACTGAAGCTAATGTTAAGATGACAACTAAACAACAGAAAAAACTCTGTCTACACAATCCCCAAATTAAGCATTGTATTTTTTGGACTATAAGACTCAATGTTTTAGTTTTTAGTTTGCAGCCTTAGTGCACAAGCGCAGCTGTACTGTGCCTGTTCTGTAGTATGGTGCCGATCATGTACACTCGGCTTTGGCGTACTGTGCAGGCGTGGCTGTACTTGTACAGGCACAGTACGACCACGCTTGTACATAGTAGGGAGCACGGCATATCCAACAAGCTTGTCGGATTTGTTCAGCGGATCCATGCACAGCAATGGTGGAGTTGAGGAAGAGATAGAAAGCCTTTATATTCAGACCAGTACTGGTGAGACAAAAAGGACACACGGACACCGGTAGTCAGTTTTGGTGTAATATCGCGACGCCTGGTGAAGTAGGTATATAGTGAAATACAGGAATATACTCACAAAGATGGCTTGCTCTCTGAGGCAACCACTTGTATGTGCATGTAGGGTAAAAAACTACCCCCACTCGGCCTTTTTCAAGATTTTTCAGTCACTGCTCCAAAAAATATTCGACCCACACTACCTGCGAGGCGAAGACCCTGCAGCTGTAGGGTATATCAGAATATACTAGACAAGGTGTAGGAGGTGCCCAAATAGAGAAATAAGTGGCAAGTTTTGAATAAAAAAGGTGACTCATTAGGAGTTCAAGATAAAAAAAGGGGGTTCCAATTTAATAAAATACATAAAGCACCGTGACAACGCGTTTCTCGGCGTAAGCCTCTTCCTTAGATCAAGTACGTGCCTTTAAACAAAACAGGGAGTGGCGCTCAGACCCAGGTAATCATAGGCATATAATTAACATTGAAAAAACATAAAGTGAACCAACACTATAGCTATATAGATATATGTATAGATATACAGTAGGGGAGAGCGGGACGCCGCGACCGGCCAGTGGAGTTACAGCGCATCTGAACCAGAGGGACTTGCCGCTATGACACGTTAATCTATCCCATTGGGATCTTGTAAGCTGCAGGAGTGCGCGAGAGGCACAGTGTGTTTTTACTGTTTTGAACTGACATATTGCGCAATGATTTTTTTATATATGTTTTATTAAAGGCCATTATATGATTGTAACTGGATATGTTCACTGATGTCCTGAGTGACCATATTTACCTATGCGAGATTGCCACCTGTGTCACGGTGGTTTTCATCTGGTGAGCCTCTTTTGACCCTTAGGGTGGTGGGCACCACGTGTGAGCACTATAATCACCCATACTGTGGCGTATGTTTAGATTGATGGCAATACAGTATCACGCTATGTGAAGTTGTTTTATATAGGTCCGGTTGTTTGGATAGCGCGCAGTGGAGTGCAAGGCACCATAAGAATACGACTACTGACAGGAGGAACCACAGCGCACTTATTGGATTTTGTGTGACTTTTTTCCCTATTAATTAGACTATATGTGAAGGGGGGTTGTGAATATTCCGGGTAGCGCAGCATTTTTTGTGGAGATATAGATATACAGTGGTTGGCAAAAGTATTTAGCCCCGTTGAAGTTTTCCACATTTTGTCATATTACTGCCACAAACATGAATCAATTTGATTGGAATTCCACGTGAAAGACCAATACAAAGGGCTCTATTCATAAAAAAATTTCGGTAAAAAAAATCCTGAAGGGAAAACACTGCATCGGTATTTTAGACTTTTGTGTGCTAATTCATAAAAAAGTTTACAGTTGCAATAAAAGGTCGGGGAATTCCCGCACTAAACCAGCGGTACTGACTGAGTTGATACATTTTCTCTGTGCAGAGACAGAGTTACAATAAAGGAGGCAGCACCAACTTCCCTTTAGATGTGCATTTTTTTTAGACTGCCTCGCCTTGCCCTGAATTTTCTCTGAATCTGTCTATTAGTCTTTCTAAACAATCTATTTGATTGCCTCGCCTTGCCCTGAATCTTCTCTGAATCTGTCTATTAGTCTTTCTAAACAATCTATTTGATTGCCGCAGCTTAGAAGAACTTCAAGAAATATTACACATGCAGGCTTTCTGATGTGAAATTTATCTGAAAACAGGTACCCAAGAGGTTAAAAAACACAGCCTGGGTATTCCGGAAAGACTTTTTTGTAGTGTTCTCACTGCTGCTGCCTGGGAGGTCTGTCTCCATTAACTTAGCTGCTATCCGCTGGCTTATCGCCTTTTCTAAACAGACGGTATTCTCCGTCCCAATTCCGCTTGCTCCAATCTTTATGAATTGACATGTAGTGACGTGTTGAAATAATCACCGCACAAGGCGGTAATTTCCTGCAAGGCTCAGGAATTGTAGCTTTTCATGCGGAAACAGCTTTTATGAATTGACACTTTGCTAAATGGTTGGTAAAGTCAGCTGTTTTGAGCTTTACCGCATGCAGGAATTCTTTATGAAAAGAGGCCAAAGTGGTGTACATGTGAGAAGTGGAACTAAAATCATACACGATTCCAAACATTAAAAAAAATAACTGCAAAGTGGGGTGTGCGTAATTATTCAGCCCCTTGAGTCAATACTTTGTAGAATCACCTTTTGCTGCAATTACAGCTGCCAGTCTTTTAGGGTATGTCTCTACCAGCTTTGCACATCTAGAGACTGAAATCCTTGCCCATTCTTCTTTGCAAATCAGCTCCAGCTCAGTCAAATTAGATGGACAGCGTTTGTGAACAGCAGTTTTCAGATATTTACACAGATTCTCGGATGGATTTAGATCTGGACTTTGACTGGGCCATTCTAACACATGCATACGTTTTGTTTTAAACCATTCCATTGTTGCCCTGGCTTTATGTTTAGGGTCGTTGTCCTTCTGGAAGGTGAACCTCCGCCCCAGTCTCAAGTCTTTTGCAGACTCCAAGAGGTTTTCTTTCAAGATTGCCCTGTATTTGGCTCCACTGTGGTGGACCCACAGGTGATCTGTCACTACCCCTTAAATACTGAGTGTATGGGGGTGAACTAAGCACAATTGGGGTAAAGAGGGTTGAAACAAAAGCGTCTAAAATCAGCTTAAAAGTAAAAAGATAATATGAGGTGGCTTACCTTAATAATGAAATCTTTGTCTGTAACAAAAGATTTTAATTTAGCACAGGCAACGCGTTTCACAGGTCTGAGCCCGCTTCATCAGGCCAATAAAAGTGCCAAATGACTGGATAGATATAGCATAGGGAGTCTCTCTATGAATTAAGAGGCTCCCTATGCTGTATCTATCCAGTCATTTGGTACTTTTATTGGCCTGATGAAGCGGGCTCAGACCTGCGAAACGCGTTGCCTGTGCTAAATTAAAATCTTTTGTTACAGACAAAGATTTCGTTATTGATGTAAGCCACCTCATATTATCTTTTTACTTTTAAGCTGATTTTAGACGATTTTATTTCGACCAGGGCGCCTCTTTACCCCAATTGTACCCCACTTTGCAGTTATTTATTTGTAAAAAAATGTTTGGAACCATGTATGATTTTCGTTCCACTTCTCACGTGTACAGTACACCACTTTGTAATGGTCTTTCACGTGGAATTCCAATAAAATTGATTCATGTTTGTGGCAGTAGCATGACAAACGGTGGAAAACTTCAAGGGGGCCGAATACTTTTGCAAACCACTGTATAAAAAATAATAATGATAAAGACTAAAAAATATATTGTCATTCCTAATATATGTCCTAGTGGCAAGCAAATATGCATCTTTCTGACAGTACAGGACTTCATATCCGATCTACAACATATATATTTAAAAAGCTTAAAACGTATATAATACTTAGGCCCAGTGCACACTGAAAACCTAGCAGATCTGTAAAACGCTAGAGGCTTTTGAAGCAGATTTCAGAGTGATTCTAGGCATGTTTAGAGACGTTTTCTAAACATGGCTAGCACTTTTGGAGCGTTTTTCTGTTGCAGATTACAAATATTGTTACAGTAAAAGCTGTTACTGAACAGCTTCTGTAACAAAAACGCCTGGAAAACCGCTCTGATCTGGCGTTTTTCAGAGCTGTTTTCCACTTTCCTATACTGTAACATTGAGGCAGAAACGCCTCAGAAATCTAAAAAATGCTGCAGCCCCTGAGTTTGCGTTTGTGGCAAAAACAAACTGCTCCACTGTGCACCTTCCCATTCACTTTCATTAGCCAAGCGGTTTTCCCTCTGCAAGCGTTTTAAAAAATGCTTCAGAACCACTCCAGTGTGCACCAGCCCACACACACACTATTATGCGTATAGAGAATGTCCTATATTACCATATCAGCCAATGTCCAAGCTTAGATACCAAGATACCTCTAACTTATTCTATTCATACAGGTAGTCCTCGGTTAACGAACGAGATAGGGACTGTAAGTTCGTTCTTAACCTGAATCTGTTCTTAAAGGACAACTGTAGTGAGAGTTATATGGAGGCTGCCATATTGATTTCCTTTTAAGCAATACCAGTTGCCTGGCTATCGTGCCAAGCTATTTGCCTGCAGAAGTGTGAATCACGCCAGAAACAAGCATGCAGCTAATCTTGTCAGATCTGACAAAAATGTCACAAACACCTGCTCTGCTGCATGCTTGTTCAGGGTCTAGGGCTAAAAGTATTAGAGGCAGAGGATCAGCAGGATAGCCAGGCAACTGGCTTTGTTTAAAGGGAAATAAATATGGCAGCCTCCATATACCTCTCACTACAGTTCTCCTTTAAGTCGGAACAATAAGCTATCTCTGTCCCCTGTACCTTTTCTGTGCCTCCAGTGTCCCCCTCTGTGTCACCTCTGCCCGCTGTACCTGTTTATACAAGTTTAAAAGCCATTTTTTCTTTGAATTTTTTAAAATTGATTTCCTCAAAAACTACAAGTCCAATTTGAAAAAAAAATGTGTTGGCTTGTTTCCATGGAAACACCGAATCCATGTCGTTCGTACCGGCGGGTCGTTCGTAAGTTGGGGACTATCTGTATATATATATATACCGTAAACTCAAATGCATACATATACAAGAATATAAGAGAAAAAACATGGCAATGATATACATATATGAATCAAAAGGTGCTCATAGTACATAGGAAACTGATCCAAAACTGGGGGTGGAGATAAGGTAAAGGGGTGCTGGCTCTGATAGGAGAGTGAAGCAGCTGGACCAGGGAGGTATGACAATATATATTTTTTGTCTTTATCATTATTATTTTTATATATATATATCTATGCTACTGTGTTGGTTCACTTTATGTTTATTCAATGTTAATTATGTGACTATGATTACCTGGGTCTGAGAGCCACTCCCTGTTTTGTTTTGTTAAAAGCATGTACTTGACCTGAGGAAGCGGCTTACGCTGAGAAACGCGTAATCACTGTGCTTTATGTATTTTAATAAATTGGAACCCCCTTTTTTATCTTAAACTTCTTGTGAGTCACCTTTTTTATTCAAAACCTAAAACCTTGACACTTATTTCTCTTTTTTGGCTCCTCCTACAACTTGTCTAGTATATTCAGAGGCTTTCCACTACCTAGGTAGGTATCTGTTTTTTGTTTTTATCCTCCTCTGGTTTTGATTTCCACAGGAATCGACTAAAGGTGGAATCTACTCGATGTGTGCTACACACTAGGAATAGATTTTCAATAGATTTCTGGATAAAATCTATAAAAAAATCTATCGAACTGCATCGTTGCACTGTTGGATCCAGTGCAACGCTATGGGCCATCGATCTGCCACAACTCTTGACTTGCTGCTGACCTAGATCTTCCATCCAGACATACTGAGCTATTTGACCGTTTTCTGATGGAAAAAGATTGATCTGTTGATCAATCAGGCAGTCTGCTGCATCGATTTCTAGTAAAATCCATAAGAATCAATTATTTCCGACAGGTCCAGTCTGATGTCCAATGGTTTTTCTGATCTATTTTCCAATCACCTCTATACAAAATCAGTCAGAAAAATTATCTGAAATCAGATCGAACCTGTCAAGAATAATCGATTCGACCGTCAACATTTCTTCCTGTGTATCAAGCATTAGTGTCTAAGGCAGCTAGCAGACTGCTGTGAGTTTGTCTACAAGTAGGCACACTACTGCTGTAGCATGCACTACTAACTTACTCATGCTCCCCCCAAAACTAACGGGCACTCCATTTGTCCTACTCTGGACCCTTTCAGGTCCAGTGACTTTGTAGGACGAGATCCCCGCACTTTGATTGGCCCAATAGGCTGCCTGTCACTTGACAAGCAGCCTATTGGACCAAAGTGCGGGGCTCTCGTCCTACAAAGTGAATCAATCCCCAAGTCAGTTAGCTAATTCTACAAGCTGTTAGTTGGTATTTCTCTTGTCTGGCTCTCGGGGGAAATTGCTGAGGTTGCCGAAACCCAAGAGAAGCTGAAGACGTGTTTGACACTTCTGCTGCCCAGAGAATGAACTGTATACACATCACCACGGCAACAGGGACGTGAGCCCTCTGCTGCGCTTGTGCACTGTCTCAGTTTGAAACATATGGTATGGCTCTCACAGAAATACATTTTAAAATATGTGGCATTTATGGCTCTCTCAGCCAAAAAGGTTCCTGACCCCTGCAGTAGACTCAACACAGCCAGAAGTCAGAGATTGGAAGTCTACCCAGCAACAAGCAATACCCTGCTTTAGGTAAACAAAAAATATCATGAACTCCTCTCTTCTGTTTGATCAGGAAACAATAAGCCCCCTTCTTTGTCACTAGACAGAAGCTTCATAAGCCCATTACGGATTGACCAGTTACATTTTTCTCTGTTCTTACCAAATATAGAACTAAGACAAGGCAGTGACATCATCTCTAGAGACGATACCACCTTTAGCAACCTTGGAAAATGAATAATGTAAGATTGTTGTGGTGTTGGAGAAGACTTTAGGATGCAGTACCAGAAGGACATTTCAACTGCTAACTGTTAAAAGGTATTTAAACATAATGGACCACTTTCATTATGTTTGCTTGTATATACAACAGTATTTATCATGGGTGTCCGCAGAAAATTTTCCGGGGGGGGGCAAAAAGGGGGGGGGGGAGAAGTGGCGCACCGCACAGAAAACTGGGGGCACGTTGGGGTGGTCATGGACCAGAATGTGGGTGTGGTCACGGGTGGAGACAAATTTACATGAACTTAGCAATGGTGGGACATTAGATTAGGACAGTGGTTGCGAACCTTTTGGAGGCCGTATGCCCAAACTGCAACCCAAAAGTCACTTATCTATTGCAAAGTGCCAACAGCAATTTAAATACAAACGTTTTAACTCATACATAAACATTATGGAAAATCCAAGTTGAAAATAAACTGTGAAGATAAAAAATTTCATCCATCCTACTCCCGAAAAATGTATTCATTTTTTTTAGAACCTCCCAGTTTTATTTTCTGTTGTAAAAAGCTAAAAAAGTAGGTTTAATGCTATTGTCTCATATGATGATGATTTTTCCATAGTCTCACAGTTAGCAATCATGTGACACCCAACAAGACAAAATCAGCAATCATGAGGCCCCCATAAGACAAACTCAGCAATCATGAGGCCCCCAACAAGACAAATTCAGAAATCATGAGGCCCCTCATCAAGACAAATTCAGCAATCATGAGGCCCCCAACAAGACAAATTCAGCAATCATGAGGCCCCCAACAAGACAAATTCAGCAATCATGAGGCCCCTCATCAAGACAAATTCAGCAATCTTGAGGCCCCCAACAAACCATGAGGCCCCCTAACAAGACCAATTTAGCAGTCATGAGGCTACCAACAAGACAAATTCAGTAACCATGAGTCCCCCAACAAGACAAATTCAGTAACCATGAGGCCCCCAACAAGACAAATTCAGCAGTCATGAGGCACATAAATAGACAGCATTTCACATAAATAGGCAGAATGCCCCCTTAATATGGTAGACACCTCTCACCTGGCTTCTGAATTCTCCTCTACTGGCTGCTGTGCCTGGCTGGCCTGGCAATACTGTTTTTGAGGATGACGTGTGGGCTGAAAGGCCTGGCAGTGATGCTGTGGCCGGGCTGGCGGTGATGCTGTGGCCGGGCTGGCGGTGATGCTGTGGCTGGGCTGGCAGTGATGCTGTGGCTGGGCTGGCGGTGATGCTGGGCTGTGCTTGGCTGGTTGAAGTAAATGCTGGCCTGACTGGTGGTGATGCTGTGGCCTTTTTGACAGTGATTCTGGGCTGGTTGGCTGATGGTGATGCTGGGCTGGCGGGCCTGGATAGTTTAGGTAGTAACAAACACAGACCGAGAGAATTTTTGTACCGGGAAATATAGAACAAACACTAAGTCCAAAGGGACAGGCCCTATAGGTACTGAAGAGCACAGGTAAGTCGCTTTATGTAAAAGAGCTACTTGCTCAGAGAGAAGGAACAGGCGTATTAGGTTACTCCTCAATAGGTTAAAACACTTCTCATAAGTGCAGAGACCAATATATAATGTGGAGGTCCTTGCTAAACTCCCACAAAAAAGATCGTGGTGTAGCTATTCCACATAGAGGTCGCATAGAAACCTACTACACTATGCAGAATATACAGAAGGTAAGCTCAGGTGCAGACTTAATAACCTGCATAGAGAGCCCCTTAATAGTATGGTATATGCTGCAAAGTGAAAAAACTGAAGAGATTGCAGCGTGGATATGAGGTGCTATTTACAAAAGTGCTGCAATATGGAACTCTAACATGTTTCACCCTATGGCTTTTTCAAAGAGTGCTATACATATATACAGTAATTATTTACAAAGAGCAAACCCCCCACCAACAGCAATTCCCCCAGCAAACGCCCAAGTCAGAGCTGAATTGCCTTGTGAGGCACAGGTTTTTATACTGGAGACTGGTGAGGGAAACGCCCAAACAGGGTGTGTGCACGCATTACATTCATGCTCGTTACAGGGTTGGTACAACTCATGCATCTGTCAATGAGGGGAGGGAGCTACCCTCCTCTCTGTGTATGTCAGAGATGAAGCTATTTGCATGTGCTGGCCTGAATTTGCATGCAACGCAAAGTACGCGTCACCTCCTGTCATGCGTACTAGAGGTAACCAGATTAGCATGCGGCACTGTGTACGCGTCACTAGCGGACATATCAAATTTGCATGCAACGCAACATACGCATGACCTCAAGCCATGCGTACACAGGAACTTCCGCATGAGTATGAACATTGCAGTGTTCCGTAGTCATGACAACCACACGTTATGTGTGCATGTTGTCACTATGGCAACAGTGGCCATTTTAATTTCATAATGTAAATAAAGTTTAAAAGGGGGAATATTACATAGAAGAATATGTACGTTCGCATCACATGCGTACTAATAATCTGCATGTGACGCGTTAACGTACGCATCCCCAACGTGAAAGTTGAAAGTATTGTATAGCAGGACTTATGAATCCCGCATCACAAGCGTCATAACAATCCGCATGTGACGCGTACAAACAGACGTGTACAATGGTTAAATAGATGCTATTCAGAGAGGGTAATCCTAGGTACATACTCGGATATACAAATGTATCTCTAAGCATCAGCTGTACTCCTAATATGTCTGTCTTACAGAAAACATGCTAAGTTGAAATCCTCGTTTAGTCCATTAGGGGCAATGGTATCCAGACGGAAGATCCACTGTGACTCGATTTGTGTTAATTTTTTATCCAGATTTCCTCCCCTAAGATGTTTTTTCCATTCCTGGATCCCCCAGAATTTGAGATCAAATCTCGATGATGGGTGTATCTGGTTCATATGTCTGGAGATGGCAGTATCATTTCTATGTTTAATGTCTCCAATGTGTTCAAGGAGACATTCCTTTAGGGCTCTTGTAGTTTTGCCCACATACCACAGATTGCACTTACATGCAGCTACATATACCACTGCTCTCGTATTGCACGTGATAAACGATTTGATTGTAAAACGTCTGCCATTCTTTGGGCACGTGAATTCTTTTGTTGTAGGCATGTATTTGCAGGCTTTACACCTTCCACAATGTAAGGAGCCGTTTGGTTTAGACGGTAACCAGGTCTTAATCTGAGGTGGGTCCTTAGAAAAGGTACTATGAACTAATAGATCCCTGAGGTTGGCCGATCTCCTGTAAGTAACTGACGGATTAGAGGGTAACATTTTTACTAGATCTTTATCTTTCTGGAGGATAGGCCAGTAGTGCTTCAAAATTTTAAAAACTGCATGCGATTGTTCTGTGTATGTACCTATCAAACGAGGGGGTGGTCGGCCTTGAGTGCTAGGCTCAATTCGTGAATTACCTTTCTTAATGTCTTTCAACGTGTCCTGTCTTGGGGGTTTTTTTGCTCGTAGGTAGGCCTTATTGATCACTTCTGTAGGGAAACCTCTCTGTCTAAATCTTTTAGCTAGGGTAGTACATTCATTTTCGAAACCCACTTCATCCGAACAATTCCTACGTGCTCTCAAAAACTGTCCTACAGGGATACCCTGACGCAATGACCATGGATGTGAGCTCTCCCATCTCAATAGGGAGTTTGTGGACGTGGGTAGCAAGCCGGACTCGGCCCGTTAGGTAGAGTCACAGTCCATGCCCGTGCAGCAACCATATTAACGATGTGGAGGCGTTAAAGGGGCCAGGAGCGCCAAAAAAATAAAAAAAAAATAAATAAAAATAACATTTATTTTTTAACGTTAAAGGGGATCAACAGCAAGTATCTCCCTCTGAGTCCTCAGATTGTACTTCCGGAAAGTCTTTAAGAGGGCTTTTAATATTACTAGGACTTCTATTTACTGTGGTCTCAATTTTATTCCATTCAAGCTTAGGAGGTGGTAACCGTAGCTGCGATATGGATTTTTGCTTTGAAGTTTCCAAAGATTCTTTTAGGCCCAACTTGCGGAGGATCTCGGGGATTTTTTGCGGGTTCGCAATAGATAATTGACTGTCGCCATTAGTTATCAGCAGTTTAAAGGGAAAGCCCCATCTGTAGCGGATTTTATGCTTAATAAGGATTGAGGTAAGGGGCTTTATATCTCTGCGTTTCTGCAACGTAATTGGAGATAAGTCTGGGTAAATTGCGATGCTGTCTCCGTTATATACCAAGTCCTCAGTATTCCTAGAGGCTACTAAAATTGCCTCTTTGATTTCAAAATAATGCATCTTGAGAATTACATCTCTGGGTGGGTCACCTGGTTTTGGGGTAGGCCGAAGAGCTCGATGTGCCCTGTCCATCCTAAGTTCTGATGCAATAATATCTGGTAATAGCTTCTGAAACAGTCCCTTCAGATAGGAGGGTAAGTCTGTCTGTGCCTCCGGGATCCCCCTTATACGAAGATTACTCCGCCTGTCCCTATTTTCATAATCCTCCACATTCTTTACCCCCAAATATGCCTGCAATTTGGATGCAGGTTTCTTGTATTTTGTTAGGGATGGATCTTGTGGTTTTTTTTTTCCATCTCCCACTCCTTTCTCATGGGAGTGCTGCCGATTCTTTTTCAGAAGTTTTTCTTGGATTTAATTATGTATTTTTTTTTTCTTTCTTTTCCCCCTTTTTTCTAATTTTTTTTTGTAAAGGTTTTTTGTGTTTTATTTTTATGTTATTGTTTCATAAGATGATAAGACATGTTTGGCACAGTTTCAATCAAGATCATTGCAAATGTGTGGTGGCTACCCGATATATATGCAAAGATCCCTATATACATTTTCTTCTTTCTTACCTGATTCTTTTTTATGTGAAGGGAATAAAGTTATCGCCTCAGCAGGGCCGTGCCCCCTTTCTGGAGTGGGTCTCTGCCTCTGCATTAAATATGAATGATGGCAGTTCCTGTTATTAATGCTAGTCTTCCCCTTTCCCCTAGTCTTGATTCACTTCGCTTTATTACCCATAATGTAAAAGGCCTTAATTCACTAAAAAAGCGCAAACTTGCTATTAATACATATAGAGACCTTAGGGCTGATTTGATTATGCTCCAAGAGACTCACTTTAGAAGGGGACACGAGCCTAAATTTTGGCATCATTTATACCCCCATGCTTATTATGCTTCTACTACACAGAAAAAAGCTGGAGTAGCTGTTTTGCTACATAAGAATTTCAATTTCTTAGTTGATAAGGTGATCAGAGATACGGAGGGGAGGTACCTTATCCTGGTGGGCTCCCACAATGGCCAACAACGTACTCTGGCATCAATTTATGCCCCCTCAGAGGGACAGAAACAATTCTTTACTGCTTTATATAATAAGATTGTATTGCACAGGCTTGGTAAATTGGTAATGTCTGGTGACTTTAATGCTTCATTGGATACGGGTTGCCTTAGCTTTAATAAACATAGAGCTCCCCCTAGGAGTCTACTTCGATTAATACATGACACAGGGACTTGGGATGCTTGGAGGGCGGTTCATCCTGGGGAGAGAGGGCACACCTTTTATTCGTGCCCTCACGACACCTATTCTAGATTGGATTACTTTTTTGTGGAGGCAACTTTGTTGGAAAAGGTATTAGATGTAGATCACTCTGAGATATCTTGGTCTGACCACGCTTTGGTTAGTCTACATCTCAGGGTAGATGGATTGCGGCCAATAGGTAGATGGCGAATCAATGACTCTATGGTAAACGATTTAGAGACCAGACAGGAGATATTGAGATCTATAAAACTTTTCTTTACTGAGAATAAGACTGATGATACTACTCTTAGTGTCAGATGGGCTGCTCACAAGGCGGTAATTAGGGGTGAGCTGATTAGGATGGCTTCTAAGGCAAAGAAAATAGCTAAACAGAAAACAGAACAACTTAAACTGCATATTAAGTCATTGGAATCAGCTCATTCCAGATCTCGTGACTCGGGGTTGCTAACGCAACTTACTCTAGCTAGAACTGAGCTGAAAGCTCTCCTGTATACCAGAGCAGATAGAGCCATGAGATTAACAAATCTTACTGTATACGAAAAAGCCAATAAACCTGATTCCCTTCTGGCTAGGAAGCTTGCTCAGCGATTATCTCTTAACCGACTACACCCAATTAGATGTAAAGATGGCACGATATCTTATAATCCTATCGACATAGTAGATGAGTTTGCCCAATATTATATCTCTTTATATGACGGGTCTACCACAGATGAGGAAAAAGTTAAAGCCCCTGACATATTATCTCTTCTTCATCAAGTTAAGTTAAGATCTATAGATGAGGAAAGCAAAGAGATTTTGAATGCATCTATATCCGTAAAAGAGATTAAGCAATCTATTAAATCTTTAAAGACTTCTAAGGCCCCCGGTCCGGATGGGTATACAGCAATTTATTATAAAAAGTTTGCTGATTTATTGGCTCCTGAATTAGCAGCTTTGTTCGATAGAATCCTACAGGGAAAAGAAGATTTTACCTCTGATATGCTACAAGCTACTATCGTAGTTATACCCAAACCTGGCCGGGACCCTGCAGTTGTTTCTAATTATAGGCCTATATCATTAATTAACACGGATATTAAGATCTATTCGAAAATTCTTGCTGAAAGATTGAACTTTTTATTACCCTCATTAATCCATCCCGATCAGACAGGGTTTGTCAGGAATAGACAGACAACTGATAACATCAGACGTACCATATCTTTGGTTTCTGTAATGGGGCGCGGTCGAGCGCCTTCTCTGCTCCTATCTTTGGATGCGGAGAAGGCGTTCGACCGCGTCGATTGGAGATATCTTAAACTTGTGCTGCAGCGATTTTGGATCGCTGGAGAATTCTTGAATGGGGTTTGTAGTCTTTATTCAGGGCCCTCAGCTACTGTGTGCAATATGGGATTAACCTCTAAATCGTTTACCATAAAAAACAGTACGAGACAGGGGTGCCCTCTCTCCCCACTATTATTCGCCCTGTGTATAGAACCTTTGGCGCAGATGGTTAGAGATTCCCCTGATGTTTTTGGAATAAGGGTGGGGGCGGAGGATTATAAAGTGGCCTTATTTGCCGATGATACGATTTTTTCCTTGGTTAACCCTGTAACCTCTCTCCCTGCCCTATTTAAAATATTAGATCTTTTTTGTTCAGTTTCAGGCTTTAAAATCAACAAATCCAAGTCAGAAGCGATGGCCTTCAACCTTAGCAACATGCAGCAGGTATCTCTTGAGCAATCTTTTGGATTCAAATTTAAGCCTGAGGGACTGAAATACCTAGGGGTTCATTTAACACCATCATATGACGATCTTTATAAAAGCAATTATACTCCCCTACTTTATAAACTCCATAGCCTGCTCCGGGACTGGCAAGATTTTTCTATTTCACTCACGGGAAGAATCTATGCAGTTAAAATGAACCTGCTCCCTAAGATTCTGTATTTATTTAGGGCATTACCTATACCTGTTTCTCTGAGAGACATTAAGATTCTACAGAGTAGGGTTGGAACATTTATTTGGAAGGGGAAGCCCCCCAGGATAAGGTGCAATTATCTTTCCAGAGGAAGGACACAGGGGGGTTTTGGGGCCCCGCAATTTTTGTATTATTATTATGCAGCCCGCCTGGAGCAGCTCCTCTTCTGGACGCAGCCGAGGGGGTGCTCCAGGTGGCTGGATCTTGAAATAGACATGATTCATCCGTTTCCTCTGGTTGGCCTTCTCTGGACACGCAGACCTAATTTGGAGTCCTTACCACCTCTTCTCCCAACGATTGTTGATTCCTTAAAAATCTGGAAGGCACTTCTTAAAAAGTTAGGAATAACTCTAACACATTCTAGTTTAACGTCCCTTTTTTATAATTTAGACTTTAGTCCTGGTTGCGAGGCCAGGGCCTGGTCTGCGTGGGCAGAGAAGGGTATTAGAACTCTTAAAGATATAATAGTTGGGGGTAGAATGATGTCTTGGGAAGCCTTGTCTACTTCTTTTGACCTTTCAAATTCAGAAATATTTCGATACCTGCAGGTAAAAGGGTACGTTCAGTTAATATTGAGGCAAGGATTGGCCCCTGATATATCCATAATGGAATCGCTTTTTATTGATTTTTCACCTAAAAAAGGAGGTATTTCTTCCTTATATGCATCTTTGTGGTATGATAGACTCCCTAAGTCGATCCCTCCCATGGACAAATGGACATGGGTACTTCAGGGATTTGGAGACCCTGTAGACTGGGATTCTATGTTCTTAAATATGGCATCGGCTACTATCAATTCAACCTCAAAAGAAAGGAGTTATAAAATACTATTTTCTTGGTATAGAACCCGATTTACTTTATAGGTGGAAATTGATTTCAGATAATGTGTGTTTTAGGGGTTGTGGTTCTCCCTCGGATCAGGCCCACTGTTGGTGGTTATGCCCATTGGTTCAAGATTTTTGGAAAATTAATTTCAAGCTGGCATCGGAAATCCTGGGTGGGAGTTTAGACCCTGATCCTTGGGTAGCGTTGTTCCATAGGCCAGTGACTTCACTAACCAGATATCAAAATAAATTATTAGGGCATATTAATTTGATTAGTAAAGCCTTAATTGCGGGTTCTTGGAAATCCTTGCCTCCATCTAGAACAGTTATTATTAATAGATTGCACACTGTGCATCTGTATGAGAAGACCTTATCATCTTTAAGGGAGAAGCCAGATAAATTTTTAGCAATTTGGGACCCATGGGTAAAGTGGTTGGATTTGCACCAGGGATAGGCCACACACTTGCCAAGGACGCACTTTTATCAGGTTTATCTTTGTATTGAGTATTGTGCAAAAGTTGGGGCTTACTTTTTTTTTTTTTTGTTTGTTTGTTTTTTTTTTTTTTTGTTTGCTGTATCTTCATATTGTAATAGAAATTGGTACTTATTGCATCATGTATACAGCTGAAGATCTTTATTATTAATAAAAATTATTGTTGAAAAAAAAAAAAAAGAAAGATGTCTGTCCGTAACTTCCCATTGTCACTGATTTCAATCGTTAGGTCGAGAAAATGGATGCGACTATCACTAATCTCTGATATAAATTTCATTCCCATCTCATTCCTATTTAACAATGACATACAATCATCAAAGAGAGGTTTTGTCCCTTCCCACAGAATGATGATGTCGTCAATAAAACGCCCCCAATATGTAATATGAGAAGTGTAAAAGTCCATATCTTCAATAAAGACTATAGTGTCTTCCCACCAGCCCAGGAAAAGATTTGCATATGAGGAGGCGCACGCCGTCCCCATAGCACTTCCCCTGAGCTGGTGGTAAAATTTTCCACCAAAAAGAAAAACGTTGTGAGTCAGTACAAAGTGCAGTAAGTTAAGCAGGGTGTTGTTATGTTGTTGTAAATGTCTTCCTCTTGTATTCAGGAAGTATTCAACTGCTTTAATCCCCAGCTCATGTTGTATACTGCTATACAGTGACTCCACATCAATACTCGCCAGGAAGGTGCCTGGTGTCACCTCAACATCCTGCAGGCGCATTAGAACATCCTTTGTATCCTGTAGATAAGATGGCAAAGATTCAACAAATGGCCGTAAAAATCTGTCAATATATTGGCTCACTTGATTAGTGAGATTCTCACAACCCGACACTATCAGTCTCCCTGGTGGAGGGATTCTATCCTTGTGAATCTCAGGGAGTCATAAAATACGGCTAACGCAGGATGTTCTGTTGCCCTTTTCAGCCTATCATAGTCATCAGTGTCCATCCCTCCATTCATAACACACAATTTCAACAGATCCTGTAATTGTTTTTGATGTTCTCGTAACGGGTTAGTGGTGAGAACTTTATATTGACTCTCATCCCTCAGAAGTTCTAAACACATTCCTTTATACATAACAATGTCCATCACCACTATATTTCCTACTTTGTCAGCAGGTTTAATAATAATCTGATTATTTTGCTTTAGGAGGTCTAAAGCTTTTCTTTCCTCCCCACTCAGATTGTCATGAATAGGTACTCTAAAAGTGTCGGATTCTAATTTTCTCAGTGCTCTCACTACCATATCAACAAAGGCATGTATTTGCGGATACTGTGTGATGGATGGACAAAAAACACTTTTGTTCCTCAGGCCACTAGGTGGCGCTAGATCTTGTGTGCACTCAGTATTTTCCCTTAGTAGGTCCTCTAAGGCCTCTAAGGCCTCTTTTTCGCTTCTAGAGGTCTTTTTGTCTTTGGCCTTTTTGCTTTCAAACATTTTTATTAAAGTCAGTTTCCTGGCGAATAAATGCACATCTTTCACCCAATCAAAAGTGTTTAGTCTGGCTGTTGGTACAAAGGACAGACCCTTAGACAAAAGTGAGGTTTGGATAGAGGATAACGGATGTGAGGATAATTTGATAACACGCAAAGTGGTATCTTCATTTTTATTATTATACTCTACCACTGGTAATTCATCCGGCCCCTCCTTTGGCCAGTGTACCCCCAGTGGTTTCTGTCTCTCAGTTTTTTCTTTGTGTGTATATCCGAATTTTCTACACATTGTGGACTTGGTATCGTTGGGGTAGTGTCTAAAAAACCTTCCTGTGGATTTGTTGGTGGATGTTGGTGTGGAGGTTTTTTGTTTTTAATGTAAGGTCGTCTCGGTGTGTATTTTTTATTTTTGTTGTTCCTTCGCTGACCTTTTGGTATAGAAGGTTCAGTGGACGTGTTGGATTCACTGCCCGATTGGGTCTCGGTGTCTGACACGTATGTTTGTTGGTTGTTAGGGGGAGCTGCAGGTTTTTGTTTTTCTGCCCACGTATAGACTTTGTGATTTTGGAAATCAAGGCTGTCTCTCAAGAATTTCTTTTGCTTTCTAGCCTTGATTTCCTCTGTATATGCACTGACTTTCCTCTGAAGTTTGTCTTCAAACTTCTCGAACTCTGGATGTCCCGAGAGCTCGAGAAGGACTTTTTGTTCTCCAACTAATTTATTTCGTATTTTTTCACAGTATCTCAGTTCATAATCATGCAAATATTGCATTTGTTGCAGGGTCTGTGTGGTTTTAAGCTCCTCCCAACCCTTCATAAAGTCCACATCATCTGTATGTGAATGTGGCTTAACCAGATTACGTAAACACCGCACTGTAATTTTCTCTTTCAAATACACACTGAAGCTGGCCACCTCCCAGGCTGATCTAGTAAAGTCTTTATATGTTTTGAAGATGTCCTTAAAAACTGGTTCTACATCTGTATCATAAGTATCATCCCCACTTTCATCTCCAGTATTAGTGTAAATAAAGGTATCCCTTGCCACACTGGTCAGGGATTCAATGGTAGGTAGGCCCGCAGATAAGTAGGCCATACCAGGTGGTGCTCGGTGCACCAATCTAAGGCTTAAACTAACAAACACAGACCGAGAGAATTTTTGTACCGGGAAATATAGAACAAACACTAAGTCCAAAGGGACAGGCCCTATAGGTACTGAAGAGCACAGGTAAGTTGCTTTATGTATAAAAGAGCTACTTGCTCAGAGAGAAGGAACAGGCGTATCAGGTTACTCCTCAATAGGTTAAAACACTTCTCATAAGTGCAGAGACCAATATATAATGTGGAGGTCCTTGCTAATCCCCCACAAAAAAGATCGTGGTGTAGCTATTCCACATAGAGGTCACATAGAAACCTACTACACTATGCAAAATATACAGAAGGTAAGCTCAGGTGCAGGTTTAATAACCTGCATAGTGAGCCCCTTAATAGTATGGTATATGCTGCAAAGTGAAAACACTGGAGAGATTGCAGAGTGGATATGAGGTGCTATTTACAAAAGTGCTGCAATATGGTACTCTAACATGTTTCACCCTACGGCTTTTTCAAAGAGTGCTATACATATATACAGTAATTATTTACAAAGTGCAAGCCCCCCACCAACAGCAATTTCCCCACCAAACGCCCAAGTCAGAGCTGAATTGCCTTGTGAGGCACAGGTTTTTATACTGGAGACTGGTGAGGAAAACGCCCAAACAGGGTGTGTGCACGCATTACATTCATGCTCGTTACAGGGTTGGTACAACTCATGCATCTGTCAATGAGGTGCCCCTCAGTTTAGGTAGTAACAGGAGCCCCCCAGTGTATGTAGTGACAGGTGCCCCCCAGTTCAGGTAGTGACAGGGACCCCCCAGTGTGTAGTGACAGGAGCCCCCAGTTTAGGTAGTGACAGGAGCCCCCAGTTTAGGAAGTGACAGGGCCCCCCAGCTAGCCAGGGGAGTGCGCATGCCCCATTTTGCCCTATGTAGGGACGCCCATGGTGTTTATTTGCTGTTTGCCCTGAAAGTTGTATTCCATAGGAACTGCTGTAGTCTTCATATTTCTAACACCTTCTGCCTAATAGTTTCGGACAACAATAATTCTGAACGTTAAGCATGTTTAAGCTTGCTTTCCATTTCAACTCCATCCACTTTCCAGATATCCAGAGTAGCAGATTGACGGTCATGGATCGTCAGTTATGCTCAAACAGAGTTAAATGCTTGCCTTTCCACAGGGCTTTTATTGGCTTTTCTGTATTAACAGAGGATATATGCTCTGCCAGACAAAGTCATGAATGTTTGAGGGGTGTTTGTAGGTCAAGAATGCCGAGCAAGCAGAAGTGCCCAATTTTAAGCATGTAAGCAAGACCTCCTTTGAACCATAAAGGAGTACCGTAACCCCAAAAAGAAAAGAAAAATTGCCCCCCGGACATTCTGTGTTTCGGATTTGGTTTAAGCCACTGCACAGGAAGCTCTCAGTGACGTAGCTAAGGTTAGGCACCATTAAAAGGTTCTGTGTGAGAATAGGGAGAGCTTACGTCGTAGTAAAATATAAGTAAGTATTAAAGATATCTTACTATATGAATGAAGTAGTACAATATCAGTATATTAAACAATATTTTATCACTTTTACTGGTCCTCATTTTTGTATATGAAAAAAATAGAAGTTACAGTTAGGAATAGTACAATATAAGTATTATAAACGATATATTACTTTAAATCCCTGCACCTATTTAACTAAATGATTACTATAATATTGTTTATATCTAGCGTGCCTTTTTAACCGGAGCCTTTATTATATGCACACGCTATAGATCCTTTAAGCGTCCAAAGCAAGTGTCATATGCTTCTTGGAATCATAAGCTGTGCAGGTGATGTCACTTTCAGATTTTGCAGTAAGAAGACTACAGCTCCCATCAAAGGGTGGGGGGATCTTCACGTTTTGTAGCTTTGCTCTGCAAGGTGAGATGACATAGTGTGCTGGTAAAACATTTTAATTTAGGTATGTGGAATATGATGATGAGAGCATGTGGAATAAAGATTCCTTCAGATTTTAATTCAAGTGTGAGATCACAAAAATCAAGTACAGTTCTGCTCAGCACCAAGCCAGGGGTTAAAAGATTTAGGCAGGTCCACCAGACAGCATATATTGTGAGGTCTCACCTTTCTTCACCTTTTGGCTGTAACGCCAGCAGGATATGGTTATGGTGGTGGAGGAGTGAAGGGGCACAATAGGCCTGATTCACAAAGCTTGTCTGTTAAATTAGCTCACCTTATTGATTAACTTACAATTTATCTCTCCTCAGTGTCCTACCAATAGGATGTGCAGAGGTAGCGACCGCACCGGGGCCCTTGGGCTAGAGGGGCCCTGAAGGGCCCATCCCTCAAACACAGTATTATCTCTTTATTGGTCCTGTGCTGATTATATTCACTTCTATAGTTGATTTGAATAGTAGTGATCATTATTACACAGTTTCCCATCCCCTTCTTGCACCTCTGACATTGTGGTTGTCATTGATTGGATTTGGTGTGTTGTATCAATTGTTATCTATAGCATGCTTGGGGGGCCCCAATGCTAAACTTGCACTGGGGCCCACGGCTCCTTAGCTACACCACTGTCTCTCCTTAAATGACATAACTCATGGTTTAGCTTGTCACAGACCGCTAGGCCGGTCTGCGGGTGGGTCAGTCGATCAGCGTCAGAAATCCTCTCACACGGTCATTTGTTCATCACGAAGGGTAACCCGCATTCGCAATTTGATGAACTGACTCGCGAAGGGAGCGTTCTGATACCAACCGATTCACCACACACATACAATTCAAAGATCTGCCACCAAGCGAGTTACACAGCCCGCTACTGTAATTTTACTAGGACTTCGAGAACGCTCTATTAACCCTTAGCAGTATGCAAGAATCTGGGTCAGATCGTTATGTCTGGGCCGGGTTCTCGCATACGGGTTATAAGTGTATACTTCTATTAAACACAGGGTAGCGATTTCAGGAGAATAGGTACGATTGTGTATGTTCAGCAACAGGTCATAACCGCTAAACGATTTTTAAAACGTTTAATAACAAAAATGCATTACATACAGTTATATACACCTATTAACATATAAACACAGAGCTTAAAAGTAAAAGGGAATAAAATCAGAAAATTCTTACTTAGTTAGCTGAGCAGTCCATTTGAAGCATGAAGAAAAATAGTCCAGTTTAAAGGTAGGCATTCAGGTTAAAAGTCCTTTGTACACAACATGCGCCCGGTTCTCCTTGAGCACATGTCTGGACTTCCCTGGTCGATGGAAATTGAAGAACTGGGGCGGAGTTCCTCGCAAACACTTTTTACTGACCTGAGTTTTGGGGCGGTCACTACCTGGAAAGTAGGTGTGTTTAAGGCAGGGTTAGGTTGCCACCCACAGACTCAGAGCAAGGAATGTACCAATTATTAATAATTTGTGTGACTCGGCCCAAGATTGGTGCATCGCAAATCCGAGACCATATTCATAAGCAGCATGCGACTCTGTATTAAACGAGGCTATACATGCCTAGTCTGTCGCATTCGCTCTACGCAGGCCGGATAAAGTGGATTCTCTACCGATTCCTGATAGCTAGAAAAGTGCACTTCCTGTTTAGGATAGAACTGATTCCTAGGTATCAGGAAATGTAATTTTTGTCTTGCTGTGCCAACCTCATTTTGAATTATTAATACATAAAGTTCTCTTTGTCTGAAGCTTATGAGTTTGGGAGGGAATTTTGAATTTCAACCAGTTTGAGCTGGCTTGGGGAACATGAGCTGGGTGACCAAATGGCTTCTCAGCAGGGGAGTTAGCCACTTGTGACATTCTTTCCTGACACAGGATGTGGGGGGAAGGTTAATGTACTCTCTGCAATGCTCTCAGAGGGGGAAAGAGAAAGGAAGGGCATTTTTTTTGGTACAGTTACACAACACTGACAGTAATGGCTGGACCATACGAAAATCGTTGCGATTACGCACACGACTTTCCGTAATGTTCGTCACATAGCTCTCCTTATTTGACATAAACTCATGGTTTAGCTCTCCTTATTTGACATAAACTCATGGTTTAGCTCTCCTTATTTGACATAAACTCATGGTTTAGCTCTCCTTATTTGACATAAATTATGGTTTACTTCTCCTTATTTGACATAACTTGTGGTTTAGTTTTTCTTATTTGATATAACTCATGGTTTAGCTCTCCTTATTTGACATAATCATGGTTTAGCTCTCCTTATTTGACATAACTCATAGTTTAGCTCTCCATTTTTGACATAACTCATGGTTTAGCTCTCCTTATTTGGCATAACTCATGGTTTAGCTCTCCTTATTTGACATAACTCATGGTTTTGCTCTCCTTATCTATTTATCTCATGAATTAGCTCTCCTTATTTGTTTATCTCATGCATAAGCACTCTTTATAGTTGAGGTGAAAAATAAGTAACCTTTGTGAATTAACCCCAATGAATGTAGTACACAAGAAGCTCAGACTGGGCACTGTCTTTGTCTCTGATCTTTTGCTTCAATAGGTTACGGGTGATACAATCCATTACAGCACCGTCATAATTAGGGATAAGTGCTTGGAATCAGAACAGTTCCAAGTTTTGATTTTCACATTGGAATTTAGCAATTCCAACTAAAATCGTCAAAATCAGAAATTACTCTGTTCCGCGTTCTTCCAATGAGAAAGCTGGCTTCAGAAGCAAGAATTTTTGGCTGACACAGCGTTAACACGATGGCTGAGAACGTGACAATTGGCTTCTCAAACAAGAATTTTTGGGCCATGTTGACTTCAACAAAATGGCCGCCAAGGATTCCCCGACCCCAAAGGCCACACTAAAGTGACAGAACAAGTGTTTTTTCACATAAATGGGGGGTCCAGCGGACCAGGGCATCCCCAACTCTGGTCCTCTGGACCCCCAATCCATGTGGAAAACCACTCATTTTGCCACTGTAACATGGCCTCCAGGGACCTGGGATTCCCCGGCGGCCATCTTGTTGGTGTCACTGTTTGCGTAACATTCTTGTTTCAGATGCCAATTTTCATGTTCCCAGCCTCTACACTACAGATGCAGTGGCTCTCTATGACCATTTAGCCCCGGAAGTCGTCGGGATCGGTGGTTACGCGTGATCTCCTTAGGGGATACTGGCGTTGAATCACTTCTGAGGATACTTGTGTGGGATTATCCAAAAGTGAGTATTCATGGTTTATTTAGAATAAAGGATTTCATTTTTGGTTGTGTTTTTATTTCTTTTTTTAAATCTTTGTGGAAATCGGTAAGGGGTAGTCAGTACCCCTATACTCATTTCCAGGGTCGGATTACCGATCAGGCAAATGAAGCATAAGCTTGGGGCCCCAGTAAGAGTCTAAGGGCCCCATCAGCCAACCGAGGAGCCAGCATCTTACATTCTATCAGCCGCTCCCTGGCTGGAGCCCTTCCATGCCGTAACTCATCTCTGCACTCTGTTGACTCTGCATCAGCATGTGATCCAGCCCAGACGAATGAGCGAGCAAGCAGCAGCCGTTGCTATGGTGATGGGGCTGCGTGCAAGTTCTGCTCACTCCAGCCCAGCCTGTGCAGTCAGCGTGCATCACGTCAGTGTGCGCAACTTGGCTGACGCTGCTGACATCATCAGTCTACGTCTGATTGCACAGGCTGGGCTGGAGAGAGCGGGGCTCGCATGTGGCCCCATCACCATAGCAACGGCCGCTGCTTGCTCGCTCGTTCGTCTGGGCTGGATGACGTGCTGCTACAGAGTCAGCAGAGTTCAGAGAGGAGTTGCAGCAGGGAGGGGCTCCAGCCAGGGAGCAGCTGATAGTAGGTAAGATTCTTGCTCCTTGGTTGGCTGTATGTCGGGGGAGGGCCCAATCTGTAAGTCCGCTTAGGGCCCCATTCAGTCTTAATCCGGCTCTGCTCACTTCACCTGCAGTGGGGGCGGGCATCTGGGGATCTGCTTATTAAAGAAGACCCCTTGATGCCACCATGAACCCCCCGGGGCATTGATGGCCCCACCTCCTGGGTGCCAGAGGTTTTGAAGAGCTTTGGCCGCCCCTCTCTTCCAGAGCCCCACTCCATACCATGGGCAGTGCGGGCTAGTATAGGTCAGGGTGCGGAACCCCACGCGGCCAAGGCTCCGTATTCTGGCTATCCCAACCGTCATGGGTGACAAGGGGTTAAAGAGGTTTGGGGGAGGAACCCTATGCTGCCTGTTTTCCTGAAATGTAAACAGTGTGTATACAGAACTCAGAATGTAGTACAGTGTACTGCAGCAAAGTGTCATTTTACCCAGTTTAAAAACCAGCTACATAGTCTATTAACAATTTTTTTGCCATTGACTTCAATAGAAAATGCCTTTGGAACATCAAAAAGGGAACACAAAATTCAGTATTTGCCTGTGGAACACCAAATTTTGGTTCTCACCTGTCCACCACATGGTCCCGGCCTCTGTTGGTCCCTGCCGCTTGCTCCTCTTCATCCCCTGTCCCGAGGCACCTGTGTAGTTAATGCAGAGAACAGGCATTAGGGGTGCTGTTACCACTAGAGGCCCCCGTGCATTACGTCACACAGGTGCCCAGGAGAGCAAGTGAAGAAGATGCTGGGAACCAGCAGAGACGGGGTCGTGTGGCGAACAAGTCAGGGTACCTTCTCGTCGGTCGCCAATTCAATTGCCGCTAGCAGCGCACTGCCAATCGATCAAAATTTTCCAATCGGAACAATTAACCCAGTCGAGCGATTTTCAACTGGAAATTGCTTGATAGGTCGATTCAGCAGGCCAAATGCTGCACCGATTTCTCACCGATTTGGTAGCGATCGAATTGGCCATGTATTGATGGGAGAAATCGATGAATGTACGGCTTGCTTAAGTTAAGGTTAGGCATTCGGTTCATCCTGCGCCAACTTGACAGCAAATCCATATGTAGTCCCTGGCTCCTCTGAACTGCTACTACCTTCCACATAGCTGCTCCTTCCTTGCTAACTTCTGCAGAGGCAGCTGCATAGCGTCACTCTGCAGCAAGTAGGGAGAGAGATTTTCAAACAGTAGCTGGGAAATAGAGGCAGAGCAGTATGTGCATGGCAGGATTGTGTAAAATGTGCCTTGAAAAGCTGGGGGGGGGGGGGGGGGGGGTGTTGAAGAAAAAATGGAACACAGCCTAGTTCAGAATCAGAATCAGAATAGTTTTATTTCGCCAAGCATGACTGGGTCATGCTCGGAATTGGGTTTGGCACAATACATAGTACATAGCTCCAAGAGGTGCATAGGCAGAAAGCAGAAAGGAGCATTACAATACAATAAGGACATGGCAGTAAAAAACATTGTACTCAGGAACATATTGCACTAAAAAAAAAGAGGAAATGTATGTACACAATATACATTCAGAAGTATACAGTCAGCGGCCATATGCATTTTCCAGTGCGCTGCTGGAGTCTGGCCAGGGTGCATGACCAGGGTGCAGGGACAAAAAGTCCAGTCAGTTAGGAGTAATGGCTTCAAAAAGCGTATTTAGTTTCGGTCCGCTACTGTGTCGGTGGTAAGGCACAGATAGAGGGTTCGAGAATGTTAGTTATTTGTGTGCTTGGCACTATATATACACATGTCTATCTCATCATGTCTCATGTCACCTCGTTTGTCCTTTAACCGACCCATGAGTAGGTCAGATAGTCCACAAAGACTATACGCCAAAAAAGAAGGGCATGTGGTTAGGCAGACGAATGCCAGTCGGTATGTATAAATGTGACGGGTGCTTTGTTTGCTGTATGGTTGACGTGTCAAAAACATTTAGAGGCTCTGTGGGTGAAAAAGAGTGGAAAATCTGTAGCTTTTTGAACTACAGTATGTCAGAAGCTATTGCACACTGCATGGTTATTGGTGCAGATCACTTCAATTTTTTGCATGGAGTCACATCTGAGCACAGCCGTGGCATTGTCACGATTATCTGTTGCTCAGTAACACCATCGCCTGTCAAGCGCTGACATGTGTGGTGGTACACACGCTGCCACCCTGAACTGCTTGACAAGAACACAGTTTAGCCATCTGTCTGAAAAGGCTTAAAGTGGATCCGAGATAAAATTTTACTCATTGCATAATTGTGTTCCTTTCATATTGTTTATAGAGCATTCCTCAAGCCAAATACTTTTTTTTTTTTCAATATACTTCAGCGCTGATGGGCATCAATATTTCAAATCCACCACCACACCCTTCAAAGTGCAGGCTTACCAAGCGGATGAAAGACCCAGATTATAAGGTCTAAACGTTTATGGTAACCAGCCAGCGATCACTGCTTCTCCACCATACATAATACGATTCTTTCTTCACAATCCGTCACAGTTATCCTCAGTATAAAACCATAAAAAAGATCTAAGTGTGCTCCGTTTTCTTAAAAACATTAACTTTTAATGCTCAGCAAATGTCATAAAAAGATACTCACATCCGGGCCCTTTTGAAAGGGACCCACAATGTACAAGCGCGTTTCAATAATGCAAGGTGCCATTCTCACACCAACCACTCGTAGGCCCAGGCCCGACGGGTTTCGCTATGGCGTCATCAGGGGCTAGCTTACCGAGTGGTATCAGTTGGCTGCTTTAAATAGTCATCCTGACACGGAAATTCCTTTTTTTTTATTTTAATACTCTAATTCCCTATAAATTAAACAAGCCTCGCCCACTGCTTTTCAGAGTGCTTTGGCATTTTCAGACATTAGCAAGGGCTTATGGGAGCTCAGTCTGGGCAGGAGGAGGGGGAGGTGTTACCAGCCAGGGATTTCAGAGGCAGAGGGGAGGAGGAGGAGGAATGAGGTTTTCACAGGCTGAGTGCTGGAGATGCAGATCAGCTTGCCTGTGTGAAATGTTTACAAACAACATGGCTGCTGTCATTGTATCACAGGAATAAATAATCATATTCTGTTGAAGCTGTTTGCAGCTAGATTTGCTGTGTAAACTTATCTAAACTTTAGATAAGATATATAGACAAGTTACTTGTTATAGTTAGTTTTTCATCTCGGATCTGCTTTAAATGAAATTATGAATTGACACTTCAGAGTAATTATGATGGTTGGTGATCCAAGCATTAAGAGGCTTTTAGTTAATCCAACTGGTGAAAAGTGAAACCTTCTGGGCAGTAGGATTGTAAGCCCGTCCACCACGTCATGGTAGATTCTTTCCGGGCGGTTCCTACACTGTACTATGCTATCTTACTCTGATTGGTGCTAGTCACCCTAATAACCCTACAATACTGTTTATGAGTGCGGTATGACAAGGAGACCAATGCTGGGACTTTAACTATGGAGGATACATGGCTGCGATTTGGCCTTTAAAAGTGCTGTATTTTTGCTTGATTTATACATAACATTGGATCAGCTTTAACCTGTGGATATCTGGCCACGATTGGGCCGTTATCCGAAGTGGATGAACTTTATTTTTATGTATAAAAATGTAGTAGGATTTGTCAAACTCCTCCCCTGGGAAAAAAAAGAGTCTTCCATTGCGCTTGTTTTGTCCTGAGAGGGGGCTTTCATTTGCAGATTTGGAGATGGAAATGCCTCAATTTCTTTATTCTCCATTGGCGAGGCGTCCACTGGCACTAGAGTGCAATTGATGAGTGAAATCCTCTATAATAAAACCACTGTGTCCCTGCGTCACGCTTTCCCTGTAAATTCATCCCAATAAGTTAAAAACACCCTTTGCGGAGCATTCATAGCTGTATGCATGTGAGATAATAAAGGATGCAATAATATATATATATATATATATATATATATATATATATATATATATATATATATATATATATATCATCCTTTATTATCTCACATGCATACAGCTATGAATGCTCCGCAAATGGTGTTTTTAACTTATTGGGATGAATTTATTGATATTTGATGTATTTATGGGGAAGTTTGTAGATATTTAATAAAGATGGAATTTGGTATACTTTAGAAGGCTTGTGTGACCCCATCCTTTCTCTTTTTAATTGATCTATGTAATACAGGGGTTAAGCCTTCCCTCATATCCTATTTTGGGGTGTTGGTGCCAAAAATATATCTACAATCTAGCTCTGTCCATGTTTTATGAGTATCCAGCCTCACAGAGACAGGAGGACAGAGACGGGGCGTGTGAGCAGGCGGCCGGGTGTGCGGCCGGGTGTGCGAGCGGCGGGTGCACACACGCGCACGTAAGCTCCTCCCAGCACTGCATGCTGTGCCATTATCAAAACTGCCAGTCTCAAGCCAAGTACTCAGAAGATGTTAACAAGATTGAGCAGGTGTTTTTTAGGGCTACCACCATTTTTATTGCAACAAGAACACATTAATTATAAGCCTAATGTGTACAGTAAAGTGTCCGATGTCCACAACAACCTATATGAAAACCCCAGTGGATGTTTAAAAATAAAGTATACTGACTGGCTACCATGGGCAATTTCCGCCATCAGTCAGGATTAATATCTTGTGTAGGAAGAAGTGCAAGAAAATAATAAAAAAAAATGTTTTATGAGCATTATTCAAATAATATGTAGATGTAATTCATGGGCCTTCAACACCTAGACATGAAAGGAAACTTAAAGTGTAAATAAAATAACAACACACAAACACAATGTGGAGAACAAAAGGCCACAACCTTCTTTATTGGGGTTTTGAGCACTTGTTAGATTGTACACCTAAACCAGCGGTTCTCAAAGTGGATGCTGTGGCGCCCTGGTGCACCTCGAGCACATCCCAGGGGTGCCGCACTTCCTGAGCAGCTTTTTTTTTTGACAATGCATTTTTTTTGTCAGCACTCGCTGACACTCACTGGTTCATCTGAGTTCTTTGCACAGCAGAGATGTCAGAGCAGCGCCTCCCCTCTGTCACGAAGTGGACAGCTCTGATTAGTCTGCTGCTCACTGGTGGGTGGGTGTAGAAGAACAGAACAATCAGAGCCGCCCCACTCCCGGACGTCGACCCACACTGCTCATTTCTGGATGGGACTCATAGTGATGGCAGATAAGTTATGCTCACACCTTCATAGTGACTTAGTGACTTCATAGATAAGTTTGTCTCACAACCTTCCCCCTTGTGTGTTGCGTAGTGTGGGTGGCAGGTGGTTTGTGGCGATCTGAGGTGCAGGACACGTTTCTGCCAGGGGGTTGTCTCTCAGGCCTACATGGTTTCTGGGGGGTGTTGTCTCCTTAGCAGTAATCCCGAGTCAGGCTCGGGACGTAAAGCCGCAGAACAGGGTGGTAATCCCGTGCCTGAGTGAGTTTCATGCAGGAGCTGCTGCAGACCTCTCTGAGGTATTTTTTTCTTCTTGTTTTTAGGGTCTAAAAGCTTGTGAAAAAATTGTATAGCTTTTAGCCTTAAATCTGGAAATAATCATAACGCCAGGGAGGTTAAGTCCCCACGTGGGGGGTATCTCAGGCACACACATGTTTCCTGGTGGGGGGGCACTCACTGGTTTTCTCTCAGGCCCACACATGATGTATGCTGGGGAGTAACCTTCAGACCCCATGTTTTTACCTGGGGGGTTGCTCTTCAGTCCCACTCAAGAAGTTACCTGAGGGCAGGGGGATTGCTCTCAGGCCAAACTTGCATCAACTTTTTAAAAAATGTATATTAATTATCTGTGATGTAGCGAGGCACAGCAATCATTGTTTAATCGATTTGTGGGAAAACTGATTGAAATTACGATTGAGTGGTAAATTTGGTTAATCGGACGCAGCGGGGTAGCGACGGTTAATCGATGGCACATAGGGGTGCCTCGAAAACAATTCAAAAATTGCCAAGGGTGCCCTCATCTGAAAAAGTTTGAGAACCACTGACCTAAACCAAAGTTTATTACATTTTACCAAGTGATCATTAATCATATATCACACCTAACAGAAAATCATGCACCAGTGGGGGGCGCATGCGCGGCGCGGAGTGATGCAGACGCACCTTCCGTAAGCTCCGCTCACAGCACAGGCCGAACTAGACCAATTGCCCACTTAATGGGATCTCTGACCACTCAAAAACATCCCCAAGCCGTGGGAAGAGTTACGGACCCTGGAAATGTCACAGCAGGCAGCCAACAAAAGGGACCAGCAGAGTAAAGCGGCTGATTTCTTTAGACCACGTGAGCCGTCCCAGACCAAGATGGCGCCGGGAAAGGAGTCCACGGAAAGAGACCAGGCGGCAAGCAGTAAAGAGGCCTTCTCTCTCCAAGATATCCCCGCATTGATGGCAGACCTCAAAGAAACCTTCAGAGTGGACCTCCGAACAGCGGTAAACACAATAACAGCGCAGCTGGAAGATCTAGGAGGCCGCACGCATGTATTAGAAACGCGGGTAGACGACATGGCGGACGCCATCAACACTTTGCAAGACAACCAGGCAGCACAGGATGAAAGGTTATTAACCACGGAGGCCAAACTAGAGGACATGGACAACAGGGGCAGGAGAGACAACCTAAGGCTGAGAGCAGTGCCTGAATCAGTGGAAGACATCAGAGGCTTCACCTTTGCTCTTTTTAAAGCGCTCCTCCCAGACTGCAGCGAAGAACTCCTGAGGTTTGATAGAATACACAGATTAGTAAGGCCCAAAAGATCCGATCTACCCAGAGATATTATTATGAAAATGCACTATGCAGAAACCAAGGAACACATCCTGCGCGCGGCCAGAGGAATGGGACAGCAAGGCATAGGAGAATACAAGGTACAAATCTACCCCGATATCTCCCCTATCACATTAGCAAAGAGGCGCACTCTGAAGCCTGTCACCCTGGCCCTACAGAAAAGAGCGATACAATATAAATGGGGGTTCCCCTTTGCGTTAATCTTTACCTGGGGACCTAAGAAATACCAGATCACCACGCTCCAGGAAGGCCTGAGAGCCTTGAGGGAGAACAACGCTCAGGAAGGCAGCGAGGAAATGATCACAGAACCTGGGGGCACAACGAAGCGTTTACAGAGAGACTGGTCGGTGTCTCCTAACAATACCAAGAAAAGAAATAAAGATAGACATGGCACCCCATCTAAAATACCACAAGCTCAGAGGTCTTTGGACTTAAACAAATGATACACTTCACTGGATAATCTTCTATCTCCCCGAGAGTATGTCACTAAGAAACCGAGCTCCTTTGCCCTACAAAATGGAGGAAAGCCCACTGCATATTTGAACAGATCCCAACAGTGGGTATATACTGTTTTCTAAGTTACACAATTCGGCCGTACTGTGAAGAGGTGCTGCCCCACCTCATATCCCTTTGTCATCTGGGACGGGCACATGGAACATCTGTGCAAGCTTACCCCAGATATGCCAAGAGGTCTTTGGACCTACAGTTTTTGGCTATACAGCCAGTTGTTTTATATTTTGTTTGTTGTTTTTCTTTTATGTGTTTACTGCATATTAAGTTTAAGTTTAAGCTCATGTGAATCGGAGACATATTTCTATAATAGATGCTACAAAGATGTTTATCCCATTAAGAATGATAGGCCTATTCAGCAATTGGATGCAGTTATAGGATTTTTGTATGTGCAAAGAATGTACCACTTCCAACCACCATGAAAGTTGTGAGCCACAATGCCCAGGGGCTTAATAGCCCAATTAAAAGGAACAAATGCATTAACTACTACAGATCCCTTCACCCCGATATAATACTCCTCCAGGAGACCCATTTTTCCAACAAATCTTTCCCGAAGTTTTTTCATAAAGACTACCCAAACCAATTTTTAGCTAACCATCCAGCTAAAAAAATAAATGGAGTGGCAATTTTAATGCATAAGAGTCTTCCCTTCATTCTGAAAAATAAGAGGATGGATAAAGAAGGAAGACTACTGATTCTAGAGGGGGAAATAGAGGGTAAAGGGTTAACAATCGTGAACATCTACGCACCCTCCAACAAAAGTGGTACCTTCTTTGCAGAAGTAACTAATGAGATGAGGAAAACCAAAAACCCTGCAATAATCATGGGAGGCGACTTTAATTTAATTATCAACCCTAAACTAGACCACCAGTCCCCTAACCCCACCACCCTCAGACCCAAACCCACTAAATCCTTCTATAATTTACTTAAAGGGAATGTCCAAGCAAAATAAAAAAATGAGTTTCACTTACCTGGGGCTTCTACCAGCCCCATGCAGCCATCCTGTGCCCTCGTAGTCACTCACTGCTGCTCCAGTCCCCCGCCGCCAGCTTGCCGACCTCGGAGGTCGGCGGGACGCATTGCATACATTTTTACGCATTCCCGCTAGTGCAGGAACATTAACACATACATTTTTACGCATTACTGGTTCAATGCGTAAAAATTTACGCATTGAACCAGCAACGCGTAAAAATGTATGTGTTAATGTTCCTGCACTAGCGGGAATGCGTAAAAACGTACGCAATGCGGCCCCCGACCTCCGAGGTCGGCAAGCTGCCAGCGGGGGACTGGAGCAGCAGTGAGTGACAGCGAGGGCACAGGATGGCTGCATGGGGCTGGTAGAAGCCCCAGGTAAGTGAAACTCATTTTTTTATTTTGCTTGAACCTTCCCTTTAAAGAGTGTAATCTAATTGACTCCTGGAGGGAAGTGCATCCAAGGAAGAGTGACTTCACTTTTTTATCAAACCCGCATAGAAGCCTGTCTAGAATAGACTACATTTTTGCTTCCAAGTTAATAATCACCGGCATAAAAACCTCCAAAATCATACACATGTCCCTATCTGACCACTCCATCATGACATCTTCCTTCTCCCCGCTACATAGCATACCTAATAAACTTAAATGGAGGATCCCTCTATTCTTCCTATCTAACCCAACACAGGTAGATAAAACTAACTCTTTACTACTAGAATACTTTAAATTCAACAAGCCCGAGGACACTTCTGCCAGTACCTGGTGGGATGCCCACAAGGCCTATATCAGGGGACACATCATTAATCTCCACAGTTCTCTCAAAAAAGACAAGAAAGCGCTTCAAACGGAATTAGAGTCCAGACTGCAGTACCTTAATAGAGCGTACTCCTCCCATATGTCAATTTCAGTTTTAAAACAGATCCAAGACACAAAAGAGAAACTGGAAGCCTTAGGGCTCTTTCACATAAGAGCTTGCGTTGGAGAACGCTCAAAGCATGCGTTTTGTTGTATCCCTTTTAATGCGTTTTGATATGCGTTGCACTGCAGTGAGTGTGCGTTTTTAATCCGTTTTCAATCCGGTACTGCACATAGAAAAACGCAGGTAATTTTTTTTTCTTTTAGTTTTCAACTTTCTACATTGTTCCTCTGTTGCATTCTGGGACTGATTGCCTGCGTTAACGGATTGAAAACGCGCATAGTGTGCGTTTTACATTGACTAACATTGTAACGCATAAAGCTAGCGTTGGCTGAAAAACTGCGCCTGGGTGCAGTGTAACGCAACGCACAAAAAGGCTGCGTTATATGTGAAAGCTAAAATGAAAGTCTATGGACTTTCATTTCACCTTGGGTAACGCAAACTTTACCCTTTGCGTTGAAACGCAGAAAATCTGCCCTAATGTGAAAGAGCCCTTACTAACAGAGGACACAGCTAGACAGTTTAGATGGCTGGGAGCCAAAAAATTTTATTTGGCAAACAAAGCCAACGCCAATCTAGCCAGGAAACTCAACGGCCAGAGAAGGGCCCACACTCTACATCCCCTGAAACTACCTAAAGGAGCACTAACCCACAACCCCAACAAAATTACAGAGCTTTTCAAGGAATTCTACACTAACCTATATAAAAACAATAAATCATCCAACCCAGATAATATAAGAGACTTTCTAGACCAGGTCTCCTTACCACAAATAACACCGGATCAACTGGAATCCTTAAATGCCCCCTTCACCCTAGCTGAAGTAATCTCAGTAATCAAGGGCCTTAAACCCTTCAAAGCTCCTGGCCTGGATGGCTTAACACCGCAATATTTTAAAAAATTTTAAGAAACTATAGCACCCCACCTCCTAATATACCTTGAATCAATAAGAGCAGGCCACAAAATATCAGAGGAATCTAATAAAGCCACTATAATAGTGATCCTTAAAGAGGGAAGAGACACCAAACTATGCAAAAATTATAGGCCTATCTCTTTGATAGACATTGACCACAAAATCTTAACCAAAATCCTGGCCTTGAGGTTAATAGATATACTACCTAACCTAATCAAAAATGACCAAGTGGGGTTCTTAAAAAACAGACAGGGACCAGATAACATACGAAAATTATGTAACATACTTTATCATGCCCAAGCGAACCGCCTTCCTATGCTACTGCTGGCAGTAGACATAGAGAAGGCATTTGACTCTCTTAACTGGACATACCTATACGAGGCGCTGTATAGATATGGTATAGGTGGACCCTTTGTAACTATACTAAAAGTGCTATATTCCAACCCTACTGCCAATATACTTAACGCAGGTTTTGAGTCAGAAAGTTTCAACATTGAAAGGGGCTCAAGACAGGGATGCCCCCTCTCCCCTGCCCTATTCATTTTGGCATTTGAACCACTATTAGAATATATAAGGATGAACCCCAATATCCAGGGTCCTCTAATAGGTAATAAGGTATATAAATGCAGCGCCTTTGCGGACGACCTGCTTCTAACTATCACAAACCCACATATCTCCATTCCCAACGTTTTAAATACACTCAAGACTTTTGGCCTAGTTTCAGGACTAAAAGCCAACCCAGATAAAACAGAAGCCTTGTTGGTGCAACACAGCACAGAGGCAGAGGGAAAGCTGAAGAGCAACTTTGACTTTGTATGGAAGGAGTACGCTCTAAAGTACTTAGGGGTAAAACTCACCCCGGACTTGGATAAAATTCTGGACTTGAATTATATTCCATTATTTAAACACATCAAATCTAAATTACTTACCTGGAGCAGGCTAAGAGTATCTTGGCTAGGTAGGATAACTGCCACTAAAATGATGGTCCTCCCAAAGGTCTTATATCTCTTTAGATCAATCCTATTATCACTACCTAGGTATAGACTAGAGACACTCCAGAGGGACATAAGGAGATTCATATGGGGGAAAAAGAGATCCTCAATTAAAGCCTCAATACTATGCGGACACAAGGAGTGGGGAGGGCTGGGAACCCCAAACCTAATAAAATACCAAGAGGCAGCTAGAACAGCCCAAATTCTAAGCTCCTCTTTCATCTCTCACAACTCACAATGGAAAGTCATAGAAGATGCTTATATCTCTACCTATAGAATACAAGATATCCTATGGGTGACTCATCCCTGCATTACCCCTAAATCATTCAAGAATCCCATGACTAAAGATGCTTTTAAATTGTGGAACACTCTACGATTTAAATATAAGTTGATTTCAAACAACTCACCTCTCACTCCAATTATTAGAAACCCAAATTTCTCCCCAGGCCTAAGAACAACACAGTTTGAATGGTGGACAGAGAACGGGTTTAATACATTCAGAGACCTATGCCCCAATAGCGAGGTTATATCCTTTCAAGAGCTAAGGACACAACATGGTGTGCCACTAAGGGAACATTTCAGATATCTCCAGATTCAGCATTTTATTAAAGGCCAGGGCCCACAACCGCCCCCATTTGAGAGAACAGTCATTGAACGTAACTTAATAGCGAATGGAGAAATACCCAGAGCTATCTCAGTAATCTACAGACAGCTGATCAGACCACAAGAGATGGAAACATACTCATATCAGAGGGACTGGGAGAGGGACATAGGGGAGTCCATTTCAGAGGACACATGGACAAAAATATGGAGGAACTGCTCTAAATGTTCAAGCAACTCATCCCTAGTGGAAACTTCTCTGAAGGTACTCTACAGAACATACCTTACCCCTACCAAACTCTGCCACTATTCAAACAAATACTCTAGAAACTGTTTTAGAGGCTGCCAGGAGGAGGGTACCTTCTATCACATATTGTGGAAATGCCCCAAAGTTACCAGCATTTGGAGGCAAACGGCCTTGCTCTTCAAGGAGATTACTGGGGAGAACATAATTCCCTCCCCACTAAACTCCTTATTGAATGTTAAATTGGAGCAGCTACCCAAAGCAGAGAATTTACTATATACCAAAATAGCCACAGCCTGTAGAATACACATCGCTCACTCATGGCTGTCTCACAACCTAAACTGGGAACAGATAATAACAAAAATCTCAAACATCTGCATAAATGAATACTTAACAGGCTTAATAAAGGACGAAACAGACTCCTTCTTTAAAACATGGGGCCCATGGCTCAAGTCTAAGTATGGTAAAAATCTTTGTATACAGGGACGATCCACACCCTAATAGAACATAACCCCCTTCACCCCCTAGGGGGAAAAAGTGAACAATAACTACTAATATGCTCTCCGCTCATTGACTATGTTTGCATTGTAAATCTCCGTTAATGTCAAATAAGTTGCAATAACTGAAATTTTGCACGCTTTACTCTTCTTTATTCCTTTTTTTCTCTCTACAACCAAGGCTGGACATTTAAAGACTTTATGCACCCTAGGAAGGGATAATATGACTTCCCTATTTTCTACCTTTGCTCCGCCTTAAGGGTTGGACATGTATGTCTCACATTGTAAGCTTTATGTAAAATTGGTTCTCATGTCTTACCTTTTATGGTTCAATAAAATCTTTTGAGAGTAAAAAAAGAAAATCATGCACCAGAAACCATCAAACTTTGTCCACCAAACCAGGGACATCACAGGGAGGGAGCGAAGGTAATTTGGCCGGTCCTTTGCAAAATTGTAATCCGTGCTGCCGGCAACGTGGTTTAAGTACAGCTCCTCTGAACTTACTTGGCGTCTTGGAAGCCCACCAGGCCCAGTCCACCAATCCAGGCTAATCCACGGTCCCAGCAACAGCCACCTGTAAAGGAAAGAAAAAGCCAGAAGCTAGCCACTTACCTGAATAGTTAAACATACCTGTCAGGTCGGCACACCAATGGGTCCCCAATTTTCGCCGTTTGTGTCCCTGCCAGAGGATGTGCAACATTATAAATAATTAAAATCCATAGCAAACATACAATGAATGCTATTTTACCCAGAGTTTTCTGGAACATAAATCCATTTTGGGCTTTGTGAAGTTGACTTCTTCTACAATCAGCAGAAATAAGAATTTTATTTATGGCTGGTTAGTGATGCAAAAATCATTATTTTATCTTTTATAGTTTTTGAGATATTAAAAATTAAAGTAAAGATATTAATCCAAGAGTGCCAAAATGATAAAGTACCATTTATTAAAATATTAAAAGCAACTTACATCTGCCAGGATAGTGCCAAACACTGGTCGACATTGCCAACAGACAGATCCCTATCTGATCAGAGATGGATCTCTCTGCTCTCTTGTCTCCACACACTACACATAGATTTTCAACTGATTTAAGCATGAAGTCTTTAAAAACCTGTGTGAGCCTGCTAGGTACTCTCCTCCCTCCCCACCCCGCCCCCATGGTGTAGCAGACTCTCACCTTTCCACTGCATGGTCCCAGTTTCTGCTGTCCCAGCCGTCTTCACTGCTAAGTTCCGGGAAGCATGTGCAATGTAGAGGACAGACACTAGGGGCGCTGTGACAACTAGAGGCCTCTAGTATTTAGCCACCGCATTATGTCACACAGACACCCAGGGGCCCAGAAGTAAAGACAGGAATAATCAGCCAGCAGAGAAAGAAGAGACCCGAACCGCACCGCTGACAGGTGAGAGTAGCTTCGTCCGCCATGGAATCAAACCCGGCTAGCGGCACAATTCCTAACTCAGAATCAGAATCAGAATTCGTTTATTTTGCCAAGCACGGTTGGACCGTACCCGGAATTGGATTTGACACGTTGATTGGCACAGAAAGGGTAATACAACAGACAAGAGTAATACAACAGACAACTGCAATAGTAGTACAACAGAACAAGGACAATACAACTGGACAGTAGTAGTACAGCATTAAAGTAGGGCATTGTGGGTCTAGCAGGGACGGCAGCATTGTATCAGGGGATATATCTAGTAGTCTTAGCAGGGATGGACCGGAACCTCCGGCCCAGTTTGAGTTGCCTGAAAAACTTGTGACCAGGGTGAGATGGGTCGCCCACAATTTTCATCGCTCTATTTCGCAGTCTGGTGTTGTAGATGAGGTCTAGAGGGGGAAGAGGTTTCCCAATAATCCTCTCCGCTGAGCTGATGACCCTCTGGAGTTTATATCTGTCGCTGGATGGATGAGCAGAGGACTGACTCGATTGTAGCAGAGTAGAAGGACCTCAGAAGTTCTTGGGCCATACCAAACTTCTTTAGTTGGCGAAGGAAGAAGAGCCTTTGCTGTGCCTTTCTCTGAGTTGTGGTAGTGTTTGCCCTCCAGGACAGGTCATCAGATGTGGTTGTGCCCAGGAGGCAGACGCTGAAAACTCTAGCGACTTCAGTGCCCTCGATATATATAACGGAGGGGGATTCCTTGCGCGCTTCCTGAAATCAATGACCATCTCCACGGTTTTGGCTGTGTTTAGAACCAGCCTAATTATGCTAGACCAACTGCAGATTCTGTCCACCTCCTCGCGGTAAGCCTGCTCGTCGTTCTCACTGACAAGGCCAACAATTGTGGTATCGTCTGCAAATTTGATGATTTTGACAGAGTCAGCTGTGGTTGTGCAGTTATTCGTGTATAGAGAGAACAGAAATGGTGACAGGACGCAGCCCTGAGGGGCTCCAATGTTGGTCACTCTGGGTCTGGAGGATATGTCACCCAGCTTAACAACCTGGGTCCTATTCGAGAGAAAGTCTGTGATCCAGAGACGGAGAATTGGATGGACTTTGAGCTCCGTGAGGTTGTCATGCAGAATACGGGGGCAGATAGTATTAAAGGCCGAGCTGAAGTCCAGGAGGAGAATTCTAGCGTATGAGTTCGGCCTCTCGAGGTGGTCAGTGATAAACTCCAGGCAGCCGTTAATAGCATCGTCAGTGGACCTGTTTGCTCTGTACGCGAACTGCAGAGGGTCCAGTCTGTCCAGAGTAGCATTCTTGAGCAGCGACAGGACCGCTCTTTCAAAGGTCTTCATGACCACTGATGTTAGGGCCACGGGCCTAAAGTTGTTTAGGTCAGAAACCCCTTGCTTTTTCGGGATGGGAATGATGATTGATTCCTTGAAGCAAGTAGGGACCTTCGGTGAGGGACCTGGCAAAGATAGAGGTCAGGACGGGGGCCAACTGACGTGAGCATGACTTCAGGCATGCAGGTGACACGCCATCAGGGCCAGATGCTTTTCTGGCATTCAGGGAAGACAAGAGGTGCAGAATATAGGCCTCGGATACTGTCGGGGGAGGGCTGGGTTCAATGCTCTTAGAGGCAGAGGGGGGGTCAGAAGGAGTTGGCTGCCCCCCCCCCCCCCCCCCCCCCCCGAGGTAGCCAGAACCTCAAACCTGCAATAAAAGTTACTGAGTTCCTCGGCTAGTTCGGAGCAAGAGGTAGCCTGTTGGGGTGGAGGCTTATAGCTGGTGGCAGCCTTCAGGCCCTTCCAGACAGCCCGAGGGTCGTTTGAGCGGAGATTGTCCTGAATCTTTTCCGCATATGACCGTTTTGCGGACCGCAGTTCCCTGTTGAGAAAATGCCTTGCCATCCTGAAGTCCTCCAGGGAACCAGACTTGTGAGCGGCTTTCTTGCGCTTCCGCAGTTGGCGCAGCTTGTTTGAGAACCACGGTTTGTCGTTAGGGTACATCTTAAAGGACTTGGTGGGTACACAGGATTCCTCACAGAAGCTGATATAGGATGAGACAGTATCAGCCCACTCATCTAGGTCGGGTGATTCCAGCGCCTTCCAGTTTGTGCAGTCGAAACACGCCTGGAGTTGGAGCTTGGCTTCATTAGACCACACTTTAGTAGACCTCAGGACTGGTTTTGCTGACTCCAAGCGCCGCCTGTAGGTAGGAACCAGATGGATGAGGCAGTGGTCCGAGGAACCGAGAGCTGCCCATGAGACGGCCTTGTAGGCGTCCTTTAGAGGGGTGTAACAGTGGTCGAGAGTGCTAGCGTTCCTGGTGGGGCAGACCACGTGCTGGTGGTAGTGTGGGAGCTCATGCCGGAGATTTGCTTTGTTGAAATCACCTATAATGATAAACAGAGAGTCTGGAAGGGACAACTCCCACTGCGTTATGGTGTCACTGAGGTCGCGCTGAGCTGTTTTAACGTCAGGGGGAATATATACGCCACCTAGGACGTAGGAGGTGAACTCTCTGGGCGAGTATGAGGGTTTGCAATTGAGGAGTAGTAGTTCGAGGTTGGGCATGCACTTTTTGGCTAGTAATGACGTGCTTGGGCTCCATGACGAGCTGACATAGAAGCAGATACCCCCACCTTTCTTTTTTCCCGAGAGGGTGGGGTCGCGATCCGCACGTATAATGTTGAAGCCCGGGAGGAGGAGGGCGTTGTCTGGGATGTCCTCATGCAGCCACGTTTCCGTGAAGCAGATGACTGGGGTACTATTGCCAAGCTCCCTCTTGTTGCTGAGAAGGCGAAGTTGGTCCAACTTGTTGGGAAGGGAGCGGACGTTTGCCAGGAGGGCCGAAGGAATGGCTGAGCGCAGACCCGTTTTCCTCAACCTCACAAGGGCCCCCGCGCGGCAACCCCTACGCCGCTGACCTGGGCTGGCCGGTGGGACAGAGCTAGCGATTTTTTGGGCGTGGCTCCAGACGGTGTTGTAAAGGAGACCACCGTCGGAGGGAGGAGCTACAAGATTCCCAGAGGGTGAGCTGCGTCCTGGTGTAGGCAGTGCGGGGCATAAGGTGTGGTGAAGGGGGGTAATGGGCAGCCATTCTGATGGGGGGGGGGGCAGCCTCCAGTGGTGCGCTGTATAGCAAAGGCGTGGGCGCAAGCAGAAACCCAGAAAACTGCCTTGATGCAGAGAGGAGCCGGCAGTGAGCTACCCTGATCACTGCAGTACGGCTGGGGCCCAGTCGCGTAGTGATCAGATGAGGGCCCTTAGATCAGGGGGCCCATCCGGTGATGGCCCTTTAAGTCCCTGGAGCGTCAGTCAGTCAGTGTCAAGACCCTTTATGGCCCTGGTGCGGGAGGTGGGTCCCACCTTAGAGCAGAGGGAGACAGCAGCAGCAGCGGCAACAGGCCTGGCGTGCAGGGGGGAGCCGCAGCACTGAGGGATCCGGCAGAGCGAGGGCTCGTAGCGGGAGCTGCAGTGTGCAGTCCAGGTCTCCTTACCGTGGGTGGCAGGCAAGAGCTCAGCAGGGCCGGTTACTGGCAAGTGGATGTCCCGGTCTCACTGGCAGCAGCATCAGCGGGCGAGGAGGCAGTCGACATGGCAGGGGCCACCCACGTGGAGAGCATGAGGGGGCTGACGGCGGCGATGGATGTCCTGGTAGTTGCCCTGGCGGCAACAGCGGCGGGTAAGGAGGGAGCCGACATCCGATGGTAGGGGCCACATACAGCATGTGGGGGCTGGCGGCGGTAATGGGTGTCCTGGTCACACTGGAGGCAGCCGCGGCGGAAGAGGGGCCTCCCACATGGAGGCCGTCGGCAGAGAAGAGCCGGGCGAGCAGTAACGCTCACCTCACGGAGATGGGTCCGGGAGCTGCACTGGCGACCAAGTAGGAGATCGGATCCGTAGGCTGATGAGGACAGCAACGGAGGAGGACCGCCGACGTCTGTGTCGTTGCCGTTGCCCTGAGTCGGGATGTGGCACAACTGGGAGCACTGGACTCAGTTCTGCTGTTGGGGTCCAGATGGGAGGCAGGAGGTCGCATGGAACAGTAAGTCAATCCGCTGGCTTCTGCAGTTCTGCAGCTATTTAAACATTAACTAAACTAATCACTACAGCTACAAAAAACAACAAAAAAAAGGAAAGAAATTTCAGGAGCCATGTGCCGAGGCAGCCGTCGGTGGCGCCATCTTGAAGTGAAACTACCTATCAACCAAAATTTTCTGTCCTGTGTGATTAACCTAATTCTTAGATTTCTAGCAGAAATCGTTCAATCAGGAATTGTTTGCACCATGGATTCCAGTAGATTCGATCAAATGAGCGAACATCGAAAAATTGTATGGCCACTTTAAAGGGGTTCTGTGCATAATTAAAAAAAAACTAAATCTATTATTGAAGTGAGTTACCATTTGAGGCACTTTTCTTCCTACAGGTTCACCTTAAAAAATACCAGTTTCCTGGTAGTTCCGTTCATCTCCTTAGCTGCAGTAGTAGTATCAAATCACACACCAGAAACAAGCATGCAGTGAATCAAATCTGATCTGGGTCAATGGCTAAAAATATTAGAGGCAGAGGATCAGCAGAACAGCCAGGAAATATGCATTGTTTAAAGTAAACCTGAAAGGAAAAAAGTGCCCCTAGGGGGTACTTAACTTTGAAGGGGGAAGCCTCTGGATCCTAAAGAGGCTTCTTCCATTCTCCTCAGCAGAAGCGATCCAGCAGTGAGACCCCCAAAAGTCTGCTTGTCGGCACTTGTTGCCACGGCACGCAAGGTCTGTGCCATCTGTGCAGTAGAGTGGACCTGAACAGGCTTGGCTACTTCCTCTGGAGGCCGAGCAGGAAGCTGCTGGTGCATTGCATGCAGTGCCGAATGTTATTAATATTGTTGATGTTTGTTTGGGGGTACCAACACTGGATTGGGCTAGCAAAGGAGGACGAGATAAGCCTCATTAGGATCCATAGGCTTTCCTTTTCCAAAGTAAGTAATCAAGGTGTTTACAGGTGGGAAGAGGAGGGTTACAGGGGGAGTTAGGACCGGCACAACAACTTGTCAATGACCAAGCGATTCAGTAGTGCAAAAAAACAGCTGTTGTGCCTGTCCTAACTTTCCCTGTAACCCTGCTATTCCCACCTGTACACACCTTGATTATGACGATGCTGTAATGGACTGTATTGGCTGTACCCCTCTGAAGCAATAAACCAGCGATAAAGACAACGCCCGGTCTGCGCTTCTTTTTTAATACTTATGCTTAGTGTGTTTCAAATTACTTGTAATGAGACTCTGAATGATAGTGTAGTGCACTTAGGTAGCCACTAACGATACAATTTGCCGAACGATCAATTACTAATGATTCTTTGTATGAACGTTCGTAAATTATAGTTTGGGACCACTAATGAACAAAGAACTCCTAGCCAATTCGATCAGATTGCCAGGATCGAACCAAAATTCGGATTGATTTGATTAATCTGAACAGAGTGGTTAGGAGATTTTTGTCAATTAGTGGTCCCAAACCATCATTTACGATCGTTCATCAGAAGAATCGTTCGTCATCGATAGTTTATCGAATTTTATCATTAGTGGCCACCTTTACACCATTTTTAAAGATGCAGGGTTGTCAAACCTAATATTCACAGTATAAATTACTTTGTGCTAATAATGAAGAAGCTGCAGTCTGTGTTGTTCTCTGCCTGAATAATGTGCAATAACCCTTTCTGCCCAATTGTCGGATTTTGACCTTTTCAAAAGGTCACCTACATCCTTCCCGCACAGCAAATGTGAAGGTAAGTTCTGGGGGGAGGGGGGGGGGCATGGTTGTTCTGTTAAAAATATTTGAATGGGTTAAAGCTGCTTCTACGAGCTTAAACTGACTCCATAAACTCATTAAACGTCTCCGTTTTGAAGTGCTATCAGGTGTAAACACAGAGTACAGGTGTTTGGACCTCTTTTGGCTTTTTTAAGCACATTTAGGCCTGGTATCCACTGGGAGTACTTTTGCAGTGCTTACTGCTCACCAACGACCAGCAAAGCACTGCAGCAGTGAAACCCTATGTGGGTGGTTCCACTCGTAGCGTTGCGATCGCTCTGCCAACACTCTGCAATCTCAATTTGCAGCATGCAGCATTTTGGAAGTGATCCCACAGCAATTGCATCAATGGCTACTGAGCCAAATCACAATCGCTCTGGGAATTGCGGTAAAAATCACAGACTTCTGTGATTCTGAAAGCGCTACCATTGGTTCCCAAGCCTTATGCATAAATACTCCAACACTTGAAGTTTGCCATACACAATAAAACCACTTACTGCTTTATAGGAGGTAAGTGCTGAACACTTACTCTCCTGTTTAATTGTTTTACTGACATTAATATACCACAAAATGCTCTTGAATTGTAGGGGGAACATTACAGTATGATTTAAGTTGGGACTTTATATTGTGATCCTCTTTGAGGGACAGTTAGTAACATGAAGTTTTTGGTGTACTCTGTTGCATCGCATTACAAAAAAAAGTCTATATTTTTTAAATGCAAAATAATATACTTTGCGACATGTTCTGCTTTTTTTGATTGTCATTACACAACCTACTGATCTAATGAAGGAGTTTGGGCACCCTTTACAGTGTTAGGGCCCTTTTCCACTAGCAAGCGCGATCGCAAGCGCTAATCACCTGCGCTTGCGATCACGCAGGCTCCTTTTTCCACTGTCGGCGTTCTGCTGTACCGACGCCGGGAATGTATTGCGATTGCGTCGTGAATCGCGCAGGACGGCGATCGCGTTTTGACAAAAACGAATCGCGATCGAAACGCCGTAGTGGAAAAAGAGCACCGCGATTTACATGTTATCACGGTGCTCTAGCGATTAGAAAAACGGCTGCGATGCACTTTTTAAATCGCATCGCAGCCAGTGGAAAAAGGCCCTTAGGTAGGTGTGTGTGTGTGTGTGTGTGTGTGTGTGTGTGTGTGTGTGTGTGTGTGTGTGTGTGTGGATTTGTGGCCTAGGGATGGGGGAGACAGCTTAATTGCAATGCTGGTTGAGAAGGGGTGGGTCAGTCCACTCAGCTATAGAGACTGCTAGTGGCCCCCATAGCTGAGGATTTGAAAACGGATATACAGTGGGATGCGAAAGTTTGGGCAATGCAGTTAATCGTCATGATTTTCCTGTATAAATCATTGGTTGTTCAAATAAAAAATGTCAGTTAAATATATCATATAGGAGACACACACAGTGATACTTGAGAAGTGAAATGAAGTTTATTGCATTTACAGAAAGTGTGCAATAATTGCTTGAATAAAATTAGGCAGTTGCATACATTTTGGCACTGTTGTCATTTTATTGATTGCAAAACCTTTAGAACTAATTATTGGAACTCAAATTGTCTTGGTAAGCTCAGTGACCCCTGACCTACATACACAGGTGAATCCAATTATAAGAAAGAGTATTTAAGGGTGTCAATAGTAAGTTTCCCTCCTCTTCTAAATTTATCTAAAGTGTAGCAACATGGGGGTCTCAAAACAACTCCTAAATCACCTGAAGACAAACACTGTTCACCATCAAGGTTTAGGGGAAGGATACAGAAAGCTGTCTCAGAGATTTCAGTTGTCTGTTTTCACAGTTAGGAACATATTCAGGAAATGGAAGACCACAGGCTTAGTTCAAGTTAAAGAGACTCTGTAACAAAAATGTCATCCTTATTTCTACTATCCTACAAGTTCCTAAACCTATTCTAATGTGCTCTGGCTTACTGCAGCTCTTTCTACTATCACCGTCTCTGTAATAGACCAACTTATCTTTCCCCTGTCGGATTTGTCGCCCTGTGTCTGGAAGGCTTCCAACTCTTCAGTGTTGTTGATCTGTTATGTACGCCCTCCCTCCAGGCCCCCTCTATACTCTCTCCCGTGTGTGTTATTTACATTAGGCAGCCTCTCTGCTCTCTTGTCAGTGAGAGAAGACAGCTGCCTTTTACAAGCTTTATAAATCGTCCTCTGTTAGGCTGTGAAAGGAGCTGGGCTGTCACATACTGAGGAATTACAGACACGGACAGAGCTATCTGCAGGAAGAAACAATCAGCCTGTCACTCTTCAGTGGATGATAGCTGCAGGGGGAAGAAGGTAAACACACAAATGATCTCTTGAGATTCAAAAGCAAGGCTGTATACAGCCTGCTTGTGTATGGATGTATTTTCTATGTGTGGACATACTGTACATCAATCTACTTCTGGTTTTGGTGGCCATTTTGTTTGTTTATAAACAAGCTTTTTAACCATTTCCCCTCCCCCGGGACGAGTAACTACGTCCCTGCAAACTGCCATAGCTCTGTGCAGGGACGTAGGCACTACGTCCCTCCCGCCACGCCCCCCCCCCCCCCCCCCCCCGCGCTCGGTACCGCCGCTCATTACCGCTGATCGCCCGCCGCTAGATCAATGAATGGGAAAACAAATCCCATTCATTGATCTAATTCCCCGTGTGAATGGCTGCAGCCGTCTATACAGACGGCTCGGCCATTCATTCATTCCGTATGCGTAGTGCTTCCGTTTCCGTACAAACAGTACGGAGCTGAAGTCACTACTGTGGACATCTTGTGGCCAAATTGTAATATTACATCCCCCCTTTTTTTTCAGTTTATTATCCCTAGTTACCTTTTTTATTATTATTATTACCCCTGACCTCCCACACTCCCCTAAAGTTACCATTTTTTTATTTTTTTAATTAAAAAAAATTACAAAATTAAAAAAAAATACATAAATAGTTACCTTAGGGACTAAACTTTTTTAATATGTATACAAAAACTGTATACTACAATTACTTTATAAATTATGGGCCTGTAATTGGCGATAGACGCAAAACTTAAAAAATGCACCTTTATTTCCAAATGAAATATTGGCGCCATACATTGTACTAGGGAAAAAGTTTAAACGTTGCAATAAACGATACAAACGGGAAAATAAAATGTGTGGGTTTTAATTACGGTAGCATGTTTCATTTTGAAAATATAATGGCTGAAAACTGAGAAATAATGGTTTTTTTTCAATTTTTTTCTTATTCTTCTTATTAAAACTGAGTTAGAAGAAAATATTTTTTAGCAAAAAGTACCCCCCAAATAAAGCCTATAGAGTGGCAAAAAAAAAACAAGATATAGATTGTTTCGCTGTAATAAGTAGTAATAAAGTTATAGGTGAATGAATGGAAGGAGCGCTGACGGGTGAAAACTGCTCTGGTTTTTTGAGCAGAAAAACCCTTTGAGGTGAAGAGGTTAAAATCTTTTTTGACTACTTTTAATGCGGTGGGGAGCGGCGAAATTGTGACAGAGAGGAATAGGAGATGTCCCCTAACGCACTGGTATGTTTACTTTTGTGCGATTTTAACAATACAGATTCTCTTTAAGGCTCGAAGACCAAGGCTGGCAGACCAAGAAAAATCTCAGATAATCAGAAGCGACGAATGTAGAGAACAGTCAGAGTCAACCCACAGACCAGCACCAAAGATCTACAACATCATCTTGCTGCAGATGGAGTCACTGTGCATCGTTCAACCATTTGGCGCACTTTACACAAGGAGATGCTGTATGCAGAGGAAGCCTTTTCTCCGCCCACAGCACAAACAGAGCCACTTGAGGTATGCTAAAGCACATTTGGACAAGCCAGCTTCATTTTGGAATAAGGTGCTGTGGACTGCTGAAACTAAAATTGAGTTATTTGGGCATAACAAGGGGCGTTGTGCATGGAGGAAAAACAACACAGCATTTCAAGAAAAACACCTGCTACCTACTGTAAAATATGGTGGTGGTTCCATCATGCTGTGGGGCCAGTGGGCATCATGTCAACGTTGAGGGGCGCATGGATTCCACTCAGTATCAGCAAATTCTGGAGACCAATGACCAGGAATCAGTGACAAAGCTGAAGCTGCGCCAGGGCTGGATCTTTCAACAAGACAACGACCCTAAACCCTGCTCAAAATCCACTAAGGCATTCATGCAGTGGAACAAGTACATCATTCTGGAATGGCCATCTCAGTTCCCAGACCTGAATATAATTGAAAATCTGTGGTGTGAGTTAAAGAGAGCAGTCCATGCTTGGAAGCCATCAAACCTGAATGAACTAGAGATGTTTTGTAAAGAGGAATGGTCCAAAATACCTTCAACCAGAATCCAGACTCTCATTGGAACCTACAGGAAGTGTTTAGAGGCTGTAATTTCTGCAAAAGGAGGATCTAATAAATATTGACTTCAATTCTTTTTTGTGGTGCCCAAATTTATGCACCTGCCTAATTTTGTTTAAACAATTATTGCACACTTACTGTAAATCCAATAAACTTAATTTCACTTCTCAAATATCACTGTGTGTGTCTCCTATATGAAATAATTAACTGACATTTTTTTATCGTAACAACCAACGCTTTATACAGGAAAATCATGACAATTAACAAGGTTGCCCAAACATTCGCATCCCACAGTACATGCATACATTGAGTGGAAGGGTCTGGGAGGAAAGGAGTTACAAAACAAGTAAACCTAAATTGGAGGTCTCAAACACAGGAAGTGAAGATAAATCTTGTAAATTGAGACACAAATGTCAGTAAAGCGGGAAAAAAAGAGGTTCCAATTCCTTTCCTTATGAATTCAGTCTAAAATATTTTTTTTTTTCTGGAGCTGAGCTTTAATAATTATCACAGGCACAGCTGTACCACCCTTGGGTCTCAAAACAACTCTCCAGCCAAGCTGCAGTATCTATAAAAAGGTAATCCCACTCTTTGATGCTTTCATCTTCTACACTGTGTCACAGTGGAATTACATTTTTACCTTGACCAACAGAAATACTCTTTCATGTCAATGTGAAAAGATATCTCTGCAAAGTGTTGTACTATACCTACCAAGACAAAAAGACTCAAATACTTGATTGGCTAAAGATTTATTTGACTACATAAAATGCTTAAAATTTCAGGTTGTAGGAAAGTTACAGTACTTTCATTAGGTGTTAATAACAGGCCTGGATTCACTAAAATCCATAATCAAGAAAAAGGCATAATCATGGAGAAAAGAAAAGCCACAAGGGCAGAAACTATCTCCCTGACTAGATCAAGGTATCACTTTCTCATACCTAGCAATCATAGTTGTGCCCATTCATCAAGGCAAAAAAGGGGGAGGGGTCATCTGGCTACTTATAGAGGGGAGGGGTCATCTCGCTTCCTATACTGAAGGGGGGCGGCTGGTGACAGTGGCCTTGGGGGGTAAAGAGTACAAATCCGGTCCTGATCACACTGCAATGGTACCGAAAGGTCACACCTCACGTTCCTGCTCCGGTGTGACCATACTGTGAGGCATACTTTCCAATAAAAGTATTCCTCACTTCTGGTTACCCTGCGCATGATGAACTGTTACTCTTGTGGAGTTACGACGGGACCAGTTGCACTGCATTCAATGTGATAGCCTCATAGGGCTATCACTACTTCTGCAACAGGATGCAGCGTTTTGGGGCAATGGTAAGTGAAATAGGGGCCTAAGCCATCTCTCTATCGACCTGCATACATTTTCCCCTAATCCCTCCATTCTGCACCGGGCTCTCATGAGAAACAGCTTTTTCAAATGTAAAATATACTACATTTTTTGCCTTCTTAAGTGGGAATGGTCAATAAGATGCAAATCATTTTGACTTGATGCAGAATTATGCACATTTTTGTATGCAAACATATGCAGTTTGAAACAGAACCAATCAAATCTTGCTGAGGTAAAATTCGATTGGTCCATTTTCAAGCTGCATTAAATTTGCATACAACATTTGTATAATGTTGCATTAACTCAAAATTATTTGCATCTCCTTGACCATCCCTATTCCTAAGATCTATATTTGTATTTGCAAATTTATAAAACCTGAGCATGTTGATCAGACAAGGTTTGTCTTTAGTAAACCCATGCTAATGATATGAATTGAGATTATTCTTTGCTGTGTATAGCGATCCTTAGGATACCTTTAAACAGTTTACATGTGACTAATGTTAAAGCGGACCTCCAGAGTAAATAAGAAAATCTTGCAGCCTGCAAGTAAAAGAAAGTTGTTTTTACATGAGAAGCCTTGTCCCGTGATGCCGTCCCAAAGTCCATCCATCACCCGTCTTCCGGCACAGTAAATACAGTACAGTAAATACAGTAAAAAGCTTGGCATTTTTCTCTGCGGAGAGAGAGGAGGCGGGACCAGGCGCCAGAAGACGGGTGATGGAGGGACTTCGGGACGGCATCGCGGGACAAGGCTTCTCGTGTAAGTATAACTTTCTTTTACTTGCAGGCTGCAGGATTTTCTTATTTACTCTGGAGGTTTACTTTAAGCTTACAGGTCTGTAGTTTCCAGCCCCGTATCTAGGGGCAGGCAGGGATCGCTACCGCCCGGGGTGCTGTGAGGGAGTGGGGCACTATGAAGGAGTGGGGAGCAGTGGAACAATGGGACTGACTCCTCCCTATGCTCGGGTCTTCCTCTGTGCCCCCCCCCCCCCCATTAAAGAAGTAGCAATTACACAACTTAACTGTGAGCGACGCTGTACACAGAGCGGTACAGCAGCACATGAGTGAACATTGCCTGGATCCCTTAAGGTGAGTAATTGCAAATAGCCCCCTGCCGATGCAGGACACTTCTTTAATGGACTGGGAGCACGGAGGGGGACCCGAGGAGAGGAAGGGAGGAGTCTGGACCCCCTTATGTCCCATTATGCCGCTGCTCCCCCCTGCTTCTCTTTATTGCCACAGCCTGGGGAAGGGGGGTAGGGGCTGACTAATCTATACTGGGTCACCTATGCCTGGTTAATCTATACTGGGTCACCTATGGCTGGCTAACCTATACTGGGGCACCTATGGCTGACTAACCTATACTGGGTCACCTATGGCTGGCTAACTTATACTGGGGCACCTATGGCTGGCTGACCTATACTGGGGCACCTATAGCTGGCTAAACTATACTGGAGGCACCTATGGATGACTAACCTATACAGGAGGCACTTATAGCTGGCTAACCTATACTGGGGCACCTATGGCTGGCTAACCTATACTGTATAAAATTGTAAAGTTATGTAAAACAAGAAGGTAGACAAACGAGAGCCACCAATCATGTATTATTGATAATACAATGTAAATAGGGTATGTAGTGAATAATCTCTAGGTAAAAGAGGAGCGCGCCATAGTGCATTACATCAAGAGAGGGAAATTTATTGTATTACAAGTTATACTCACAAAGGTACAGATAAAAAGCGCGTGTCAGCGGACAGCTGTCCGCTGACACGCGCTTTTTATCTGTACCTTTGTGAGTATAACTTGTAATACAATAAATTTCCCTCTCTTGATGTAATGCACTATGGCGCGCTCCTCTTTTACCTAGAGACCATTTTGCCAAGCAACCCTATAACGGAGCGTCGCAGTACATGCATTGAGGAGGAAGCATCTGTATGTGATTGCCTGAGACCAGGAGCGCAAGAATTTTGTTTGTAGTTATGTAGTGAATAATACTAATACTAATAATACTAACAAGTATGGGTTGCCAAGACCAGGTAACCACTCAAAAAGCAAGAGGAGAGGTGAGGCCTGTGCCCACTCAGGCTAAGAAGTCATTCTCCATAGAACAAGAAAAAAGGGTGGTCACACCCATCCACCAGGTGGATAATTATCACTTATGCTGGGGATTACGTTTCTGTACCATGTATCGAGCAGCTGATCTGGCCAGCTGATAATATTCAGCTAGTCTGAGCACGCTGCTCAACCAATCCCCCCCCCCCCCCCCGCTCGATCCCAGGGGGGGGGGGCGGGGACGAGCGGTATTCGATCTGCACGTGCGGACAAGCAGGGACGCGGCGGGGGTCGATCCGGCGGCTACTCAGCCGCCGGATCGACCCGTGTATTCCCAGCATTAGACAATACAATACAGAGGCGCCAACAGAGTAAAAAGTATCAAGTTAAAAAGGTATAAAATGAGGTGCAAGGGTGGACTTAGCTCCCCAACAAAAACACAACTATTGTATAAAATTAAGAAAAACTGTATTTATTCTTACTCCAAAAACAGTTTGAAACGCGTTTCACGGGTCACGCGCGCGGTGAAGAACACAGACCTAGAGGCCGTTTTTAAACGGGCTTAGGTCCGCTAGTACCTCTATAATCTCCAATCACGCTGCTTAGGGGAAATATTCCATTCTGCTCACTACCAGCTTTGGAACATTACAAAACCAGAGCCTAAAACTGGTGTTAAGTATGGATGGTCGCCCAGCAGCATCATATATGCTTTGGAAAGTTCATGTCTTCCACCCCCTTCTCACCACTAAATATCAATGTCATTGATGCAACACCATCCTTGTCTTGCTGCTATTTTCTAATCCGAGGTACAGAAAAAGTCAGATGAAGAGAGTGTGACCCCAGCACAAAGAGCACAGCATATAGATGGAACTGGGTCCTCAGCAATGGTACTGAGAGATACAAGTGTGATTTATCATGCTGACATTTGTCCAATATAGTTGATCTGTTTTAATGGAATCTCACTTACAGTGGGTTGCAAAAGTATTCGGCCCCCTTGAAGTTTTCCACATTTTGTCATATTATTGCCACAAACATGAATCAATTTTATTGGAATTCCACATGAAAGACCAACACAAAGTGGTGTACACATGAGAAGTGGAAAGAAAATCATACATGATTCCAAACATTTTTTACAAATAAATAACTGCAAAGTGGGGTGTGCATAATTATTCGGCCCCCTTTGATCTGAGTGCAGTCAGTTGCCTATAGACATTGCCTGATGAGTGCTAATGACTAAATAGAGTGCACCTGTGTGTAATCTAATGTCTGTACAAATACAGCTGCTCTGTGAGGGCCTCAGATGTTGTCTAAGAGAATATTGGGAGCAACAACACCGTGAAGTCCAAAGAACACACAAGGCAGGTCAGGGATCAAGTTATAGAGAAATTTAAAGCAGGCTTAGGCTACAAAAAGATTTCCAAAGCCTTAAACATCCCAAGGAGCACTGTTCAAGCGATCATTTAGAAATGGAAGGAGTACGGCACAACTGTAAACCTACCAAGACAAGGCCATCCACCTAAACTCACAGGCCACACAAGGAGAGCACTGATCAGAAATGCAGTCAAGAGGCCGATGGTGACTCTGGACGAGCTGCAGAGATCTACAGCTCAGGTGGGAGACTGTCCATAGGACAACTATTAGTCATGCACTGTACAAAGTTGGCCTTTATGGAAGAGTGGCAAGAAGAAAGGCATTGTTAACAGAAAGCATAAGAAGTCCCCTTTGCAGTTTGCCACAAGCCATGTGGGGGACACAGCAACCATGTGGAAGAAGGTGCTCTGGTCAAATGAGACCAAAATGGAACTTTTTGGCCAAAATGCAAAATGCTATGTGTGGCAGAAAACTAACACTGCACATCACTCTGAACACACCATCCCTACTGTCAAATATGGTGGTGGCAGCATCATGCTCGGGGGTTGCTTTTCTTCAGCAGGGACAGGGAAGCTGGTCAGAGTTGATGGGAAGATGGATGGAGCCAAATACAGGGCAAACTTGGAAGAAAACCTCTTGGAGACTGCAAAAGACTTGAGACTGGGGCGGAGGTTCACCTTCCAGCAGGACAATGACCCTAAATATAAAGCAAGGGCAACAATGGAATGGTTTAAAACAAAACATATCCATGTGTAAGAATGGCCCAGTCAAAGTCCAGATCTAAATCCAATCGAGAATCTGTGGCAAGATCTGAAAACTGCTGTTCACAAACGCTGTCCATCTAATCTGACTGAGCTGGAGCTGTTTTGCAAAGAAGAATGGGCAAGGATTTGAGTCTCTAGATGTGCAAAGCTGGTAGAGACATACCCTAAAAGACTGGCAGCTGTAATTGCAGCAAAAGGTGGTTCTACAAAGTATTGACTCAGGGGGCCGAATAATTACGCACACCCCGCTTTGCAGTTATTTATTTGTAAAAAATGTTTGTAATGATGTATGATTTTCGATCCATTTCTCACGTGTACACCACTTTGTATTCCAATAAAATTGATGCATGTTTGTGGCAGTAATGTGACAAAATGTGGAAAACTTCAAGGGGGCCGAATACTTTTGAAAGCCACTGTATATACATTTCTATCTGAAAATACTTAATATTGGGGTATAAGAGCTATAGTGTAATTGAAAACATGCACAGAATTGTTTCATGTTTCTGTCTAATTTCTGTAGCAGTAATATTGTATGGAGACAGGTAATCAACCTGGCAGCACATGGGATTGCCACCCCTGAAAGGGTTAATTTGTGCAAGTCTCCTGGCTGTCTCCTCTCTAATTACAGGTGCAGGTGTGGGCCCAGATAGCTGGGCAGAAAATCCAGAGCAGCAGTGGATTGGACAAGTGATTGACAGGCATTTCTCAGCAGCCAATCGAAGATGAAGAGAACAGATAAAAGCTGGGGAGTGATGTCAGCAGCAGCAGCTGAAATCAAGAGCATTTACAGCGTCCTACCAGTATCCACACAGCTATGGAGTCAGTCTTTGCAGCAGTTTTGAGAAGGGCCAGGGAGTCAGACGGTGAAGAATGGCTAAAGGACTTGTTAGAGGTTCCCGGCAGAGAAACGGCAGCGGTAGCTGACCCGCCCAGGCTGACCGAGAAGTGTAGAGGAGTGAGAGACAGGAGCTCTGAGCATTCGCCACGTGGGGAGACTAGAAGGCGGAGTTCCAGCAGGGAAGAAAGGATGTTAGCGTCAGAGGCGACTGAGCTAATGAGAGAGAGCTGGGGGTGGAGCAGATCTTGCAGGAGGCGGTAGGAGACAACTCGGGCGGTAAAGGAAAAGGCAAATGCCCACGCAAAACACGCCGGGTGCTCTCCCCGCCTCCTCCTCAGCGTTCCAGTACAAGGAGCCGGTCTAGGGCAGCAGAGGCCAGCCACCTATGCCTCAGGCGTCCCCTTCACAGAGGAATGTAGCAGAAGAGCAGGAAGCAGGCCCCAGTCAGGTGGTGCTGCTGGAGACCAGGAGGGACAGCAGGAAGCCAGCTCTGCCTGGTAAGTTTAATGCAAATAGTACTGCTATTGTTTCTATGAATGCATGTTTGTCTGAGCTGTTTGTAGTGCAAAACCTGGCTGAAACAGTGAAAGGTGGTCAGAGTAGTGCTAGTGGTGAGACAGGTGTTGGAGGGGAGCTTGTAGTTTTTCCTTCGCTGGCAGCTGCAGGCATTGATTCTTACTCAGCTCTGACTCTGCCCGATTCTGATCAGCAGAGGATTGAGCAGGTGCAGCCAGCGTTTCGCCTGGCTGTAGCTGTCTCTCACTGTAAAGAGGTATTACTGTGCACTGTTTCACCATTAAGTTTTCATTTACCTCAACTCAGAACGCCTCTCTGCTTTACAGTAATAATAAGCATTAAATCAAAAAACATTTCTGTTACAGCTGATACAAATCCTAAAATATATTTGCACAGTTTCTGCTTCCTGATTCATGGAGGCAGACATATGTTTACAGCCTGTGCTTTCAAATTATCTACTGTAGGCAGTCATGTGACACAGTGATCAAATTACAATTTGTGATTAGACACAGCTGAGAAGGAATTAAACAGGCTAAACTCTAAGTACATTCAGAGTGTATTTCTCTACATTTTCCTTCTGTCCTGTGCAAGAGTTCAGGTCCACTTTTAAGCGCAGCAATGAAGGATAGAATCTGGAAAGGTGAATATATGGATATCCTGTCATTGCTGCCTTGCTATAAAGAGTTTTTGGTAAAGGCTCCAGCTATCTGCACGTTCAGCAACTGGCTGCAAGCATTTTGCATTTACGCCAGCGTGCTAGAGGAAAAGAAACGTGTGCTGTGTTCAGGTCTCCTTTAAAAAGGGAACTCGGCTGTGCATTTAATAATTATAATTGTCATTATAAGCACGAGTGTAACTTTTGTGGATGTGTGCACTCTGCATCTCGTTTTTAAAAGCTGGGTATGCAGGTACATAGTACAACTAAGAAGCTTTTTCTTAAAAGCTCAGACTCCAGTGATCCTCCAAAACATGTTGTTGTAGATAAAGGTATATCCAAGGCAACAGATCAGCCTATTGCTCATTGAGGTTTTTTTTTTTTTTTTTTTTTTTTTTTTTTTTTTTTTTTTTTTGAGAGGCTTTGATATACCTCTGTTTTGCTGTCAAGGTTGTCAGGTAGTTCCTAACATAAGGTTTGTGGATTGATATCCTCACATTGTATTTAAGAAAATTTACCAGGAAGTGGAAGCTGGCCGAGCAGCTGGTCAAAAAAAAATAAATAAAAAATAAAAATTGACCTGCCCCCATTTGATAATTTTCGGATTTTGCCTTTAGGGGTAGTTCCAGAAAAGACTCCAATTGAATTAGTTTAGTATAGTGTGGATAAGGATTTGATTTTGGTGTCTTATGGGTTCAAGCATACTTTACAGTTAATCTGGGGTTTTGGCTGCAACGCGTTGCTGGCCAAACAGATATTCAGTTAGCTTTCAGATTGCACCTAATTTGTCCAGAAGGTTTTAATTCATCTGGATTTTGTTTTGAATCTAAATTTTATTTTGATCGATGCCTTCCCATGGGTTGTGCTCTTTCATGATTTTAATTTGAGTCCTTTTATACTTTTTTAAAATGGGTGGTTTCTCAGAGGATAGTTCAGATCGACTTTCTTTTAATTTGTCCAGAGTAGTCTCAGACATTATTTGAAGTTCTTGTTGATACAATGAAGGAGTTTGGTGTTCCCTTAGCGGATTTAAAAAAAAAAAAAAAGTCTCTTAAATTTTGGGTATTACTATTGACACAACCAATATGTAGTTTTGTTTACAAATTGAGCTTTGTGAAATGTCTGTCAGCTAAACCAGAGTTAGTGGTAAAACTGTTGAGACATCTGGTGTTACTTTGCCTTAAGTTAAATATTTGGCTAAAAGAGTCATACTTACCTGGTAAAGGAAATGTAATAGTTGACTCCCTTTCTCAGTAGTAGTCGGATCAATTCAATTCAGGTTGTTGGCCCTAAGCCGAACCTAGTGGGAGAAATCTGCATGGTGCACTTTTGGAACCTCATCTGGTCTTGATCATGGAAATGGTGAAGATATCAGCAGCAGTACATTCTTGGAATGGTTATGAGACGTCATGGAGCAAATGGTTCGGTTTGCTTTTATTTATGATTTACACCTTGGCAGATTTGGCTGAGTTGTTCTTGTCTTTCATTTGCCAAGAACTGGAAGTTGGATCCTTGGCTAGTAGGGTGATCAAAATGTTGTCTAGGATTTTATTTTTTAGACGATTGGCACAGGCCCCTGCAAGTAACTCCTATCTAGTTGTGAGGCAGTTTCCAAAGGGTTTGAACAGTCTCTCAGAAGACTGATGATCGCAGGCTTATGAGTGCTTACTGTTTAGGGCAGCATTTGCATTAGCCTTCTTTAGTGCGTGGAGAATTTCGGAGCTTGTGGCTGTTAACAAAGGTGGTCCCTATCAATTCTGATGGTGTCAAAGTTTTGGATGATTATTTGGAGGTTTTATTAGAAGGTCAAAAACAGTTTACCTGGGCAAAGGGGTTGTGGTTTATCGGGGTGCTGTGGACGGCACTAGCGGCTGCCCTGTTATACGGTAAAGGAATTTCTTCGGGTTAAGCCTTCCTTGGTATCTTTTTGGTTCATAAGGAGGGGGTTTTGATCTCAATGTTTCAGTTTACTTCTGTGTTTAAGAGGTGTCTGACTTATCTGGGACTTGAATCCTTTAAGTTCACTTCACACTCCTTCAGAAGTGGGGCAGCCACTGAGGCCATGAGAATGGGTCTCCCTGATAAAGTGCAATGTACCGGACATTGGGATTCGCATAGATTCCACTTATATGTTAGGCCTAATTTGTGTGTATATTCATGTTCTGTTTCAGGTCGCAAATCAGTGGTTTGGATATTCGGTCATTCCTAAGCATATTGGGCACAGGAAGAAAAAAAAAAAAAAAAAAAAAAGAGCCAGGAACAGACCTTAAAACGGAAAACCTTTTCTTTGATTTAGAAGGAACAACAGAATTATGGCAAGGTACCTGGGGCCTCCAATGAGATCCACTTTGGTCTTTAATATATAAGCAATTACATTATTAGCCTGCCCCATATAATTTGGGTGCTCCACACTGGTGGTAATGACATTGGGAAAATGAATACATTAGAAGTGATAGGTAAGATGAATTGTGATGTTCATCAGCTAGTGGTGCAGCTTTGTAATACTAAAATTATATTTTCTGAAATAATTCCAAGACTGGTTTGGTTTACAAATTGGTGGACTGTCTATCCGCCACATGGAACTGGAAGAGGTAGAAGTGGGCCTTTTTAGGAGGAAAAGGGTCCACTTGTCCCCTGTAGGACTTGATAGTTTGAATGCTAACTTGCATTCGGTTATTGGAGAGGCCGCGGTTTTGGGGGGCCAGTCCAGTTAAGCTGGACTGGCTTTTGTGTAATGTCACCCTGTTGGGTGGACATTATTGTTCATTTTGGGGGGCCAGTCCAGTTAAGCTGGACTGGCTTTTGGGTAATGTCACCCTGTTGGGCGGACATTATTGTTCATTTTGGGGGGCCAGTCCAGTTAAGCTGGACTGGCATTTGGGTAATGTCACCCTGTTGGGCGGACATTATGGTTCATTATGGTTATTATCATGTTTTCAGTTTACTTTATATGTGGTGTTAATAAACATTTTGGTGATTCTTTTTAAAAAATAAAACAAAGTTCTGTTTAACTTGGTTACCCCAATAAATATGGCCGCGGCCTTTCTCCATTTGGGTGTTCTGTCTTTCTATTTAGTATCCTAAATTGGTTGGTAAGTGGTTAATAAATGGGGTGTGCAATCCCATGTATGGAGACAGGTAATCAACCTGGCAGCACATGGGATTGCCACCCCTGAAAGGGTTAATTTGTGCAAGTCTCCTGGCTGTCTCCTCTCTAATTACAGGTGCAGGTGTGGGCCCAGATAGCTGGGCAGAAAATCCAGAGCAGCAGTGGATTGGACAAGTGATTGACAGGCATTTCTCAGCAGCCAATCGAAGATGAAGAGAACAGATAAAAGCTGGGGAGTGATGTCAGCAGCAGCAGCTGAAATCAAGAGCATTTACAGCGTCCCCGCCCCCCCGCCCCTGTCGCTGGCCATGGTTATTGGGGTTCAAACTTGAGTTCTTGGGTAATGTCACCCTGTTGGGCGGACATTATGGTTCATTATGGTTATTATCATGTTTTCAGTTTACTTTATATGTGGTGTTAATAAACATTTTGGTGATTCTTTTTAAAAAATAAAACAAAGTTCTGTTTAACTTGGTTACCCCAATAAATATGGCCGCGGCCTTTCTCCATTTGGGTGTTCTGTCTTTCTATTTAGTATCCTAAATTGGTTGGTAAGTGGTTAATAAATGGGGTGTGCAATCCCATGAAGGATTTAGTTTGTTTTCTGAATAGCCTGTGCACAACAGATGGCACACAAATTAAAAATAGATAATATGGAAGAGTTTCTGTTTTCATTATTTCTTTATATGGCAGGCAGCTCTGTCCTCTCATGTTCCTTTTTGGAATTTTGGTCTGTACAATTAAACAGATATACAAACGTTCCCGTTCACCTTTACCGTTTTAATTTTAAGTGTAAATCCCATTTTAGAAAATTGCTTTTAAATATTCATTTAAATGCTGAGCATTTGTATTCATGTTTAGTTTTGCCAGCTTTATGGCTAATCTAAGGGTAATAATTTCAGTATGATTGTTCTTAAAGAGACATGTGTGCCCCTGCTAAAACGCCGCTATCCCGCGGCTTAACGGGCCTTCACCCCCAAACCCACCCCGCAAAAGTTGGTCGCAAATTTGGTCGTTAAAATCACTTCCTGGAGGCAGGGCTAACGGCTGCAGCCCTGCCTCTCAGCGCGTCTATCAGACGCGCATCGCCGCCTCTCCCCGCCCCTCTCAGTGAAGGAAGACTGAGAGGGGCGGGGAAGAGGCGGAGATACGCGCTGACAGACGCACGTGGGGCAGGGCTGCGGCGGTTAGCCCTGCCCCAACCAGGAAGCGCTCCCCCGCTGCACCGAGGGGATTTGGGGGTGAAGGGACCCCCGTTAAGCCGCGGGATAGCTGCGTTTTAGCAGGGGCACACATGCCCCTGCTATCTATGAGGTCTGAAGCGAGATTTATTCTCGCTTCAGACTCTCTTTAAAGGCCTGTAGGTAGTTTATTTGACCTCTTTCACATGAGAGGCTGAAGGCAGTGAATTCACTGCCTGTGGGCTGCTCCCATGCACCAGCCAGGTACTTAATAGCGCTCGGTACCAGAGGTGAATAGGCAGCCCTCTCATGGAGCTATACCTGAACGCAGCCACTGCCATGCTCAGATGCTACATGTTGTGGTTTTCTGATGCCCGGGTAACACCAGGGCTGCATTTAAAGGCACCCAAATAATGCTTGTTGCCAGAGAGTGCCTACTAGTTCAGCACTACTCTGCAACTCTTATTTCCCCTCCCTCTTTTTTTTCTGCAGAAAGTGGAATATGGTGTCTCCTTCTCACTGCAAAGCATCTTTCCTCTCCTTTGTGTAGGACTGTGACACAACTTTTTATTCCTGACAGTCCTAGCTAGTTTGATAGTCAGGTATTGGTTGTATTGTTTGTATTCATCTGGTCGCAAGTTATGTACTTATTTCCATGTCCAGTCTTCCGTACATTTTTGGGGAAAAAGTGGTTACTGGTCTATTGCCTGTGGGTGCCAGAACATAGGTGCATGGAGATTTGGTTTCAAAATCACCTGCATGACCGTATGCCTGTAATGACCAAACCATAATGTTACTGCTTTTTACAATACATATCATTGAAGCTATTCGTATACTTTAGATATTCCTCAGCCACACCTTTTCCTATCCATATTTTATACTTTCACAGCACTTCCCTATAGTTTACAAGCAGTTATCGGTGCAGTTCATTAATTATATAAGAAGAAACAATGTGTATGTAATGGAGGGGTACAGTTTGTCTACCTAGGGCCCCATTTTACCTAAAAAGAGTCCAGCTTAGAGTATTGGCTGAGTTATTAGAAAAGAATACCACCCAGCTGCATAATTAAGTCAAATCTAGGTGGGAGCGGGGCTGTGGAGTCAAAGTTGAGGAGTCAGATTCGGAGCAATTTTGGGTACCTGGAGTCAGAGTCGATGGTTTCAATTAACTGAGGAGTCGGATGATTTTTGTACCGACTCCACAGCCCTGGGTGGGAGGCTTACAACTGCCAGGTGGTGTGTTTTATACCTGGAAACACGGTTCATACCTGTCTGGCAAATGTTGGCTGCAACCGTCAGTGTGGATTGCATAGTAGGCCGTCGGTTGTTGGATCCCTTTACTGCTTTAGGCTACTTTCACATATGGTGTGGTGCAATTGTCCAGCATATGTAACTACCGGTACTGCTAGATTTTGTACTACAGACACAGGTGTATACCATTACATTTGATTGGCTGACAAGCTGTCTGTAGACCATATAAAATGGCAGATCTCTGGCTGGGAGTGAGCATTTGTGCCTGACACACAAAGCAGGCAGGGCCAGTTCTAATAATGATGGGGCACCTGTGGCTTGGGGGCCCCCTGACACCCTCCTAACAGGAATTTCGGTTTCCATTGCAAATTTGGCCCGGCCACCCAGATCTCCTCCAGCTTTATTTATGTCCCCGGGGCCCCTGCAGAGTTTTCAGCAGCATGGTGACTCACCTGTCCTGGCTGGTGCGCTCCTCCTTTAGTCCGGTGACTCCCATTTACATCCTTGTAGGGGCACCGCTTCTCAGTGACCCGGCACATGCTATTATGTAATGACATGGGTGTCAGCTTTCGGGACCTCTGGGGCAATTTCCCAATTTTCCCCATATGGAAGTGCTAGCCCTGACAGTAGGAAAGAGCTAGACAGGACTTGATGATGAAACTCTTTTGAGCAGCAACTGCCTTGCTGGCCGCAAATCTCTCAGTTGCAGCACAGGTTGTCAGGGTCAGTTCTGTATAGCTCCCAGCTGTCTCGCTTTCGGAGGGACAGTACCTCTTTGGTAACCAAATCCCTCTTTCCCTCTTTCTCCCTCATTTGTCTTTCTTTCTTTCAGGACTGATGCACAGATCTATGTAAATATATGTATTTTTCTTCTGAAAAAATGTTTACCTGACTCTAAGCTTTATTCCCATCCATTACATTGATAGTTTTCCTTATTTTAAAATGTTGAAGTTAAGAAAAATCAATGATGATAGAGATGACCAGTGTGGTTTGAATGATAAAACTACATCTTTTGATTCAGAATTCTTTGTAATATGCATGGTTAGGGGTGTGGGCGTGGTTAGAGGTTTGGCAGGGGCGTGTCTTAAAGTGTCCCACTTTCTCATCTCAAAAAGTTGGTATGTATGGTTCTGTACTCAGAGGGAAACACTAGTTGATGCCCCCTCTCAGCACTTCCCTGACTACATGCCTGAGGTGATGATAGGAGGAGGAGTTTGGACATCTCACTGCCTTCAGTTTAGCCAAGCAGCATCTAATATTTAAACAGGTAGTCAGCATTGCAAACCTAGCTGGGCAAGTAATAAATAATGAATTCAAAAATGGTTCATGTGCAATACACAAACCTTTGTTCTTTACAAACTATAATATATCCCATACAATATTCTTTAAAAACATACAAGCCTGAACTAGGGCCTCTATGTAAACCCAAGGCAAGCTTAAAAAAAAACAGATACTTACCTAAGAAAAGGAAAGCTTCTGGGTTGTCCAAAGGTGTGTCCTTCTGCAGACCACTGCTGCTGCCTGGGACTCTCTTGTAAGCCGCGCTCTTCTTCATGCACAAGCATGGCCATGTTGCACCTGCGCGAGTATGGCTGCGCATGCACATTAGCACATCCCGCTCCTGGATGGAGAGGAGAGCAGCCATGTAACATATCCGACAAGCTCTTGTCAGATATGTTCCAGGCGCTCACCGCGGCATCAGTGGGTGGGTGCCAGGATGACATGGAAAGTCTCTTCTTAGGTAAGTATCTCTTTTTAAAACATTTTTCTCCTCCGGTACACTACAACACTGTTGGGATGGTGGGATGGATTGGGGAGGCCGTAAGAAAAGGGGGAAAAAAAAGGAACTGCAAGGAAACATGGTGATAGCATTGTTTGCAAGCAGGGATGAATATTGAGGAAAATAGCCTATGCTTCCTAAGTGTGTTGACATGGAGGGGAAGTGAGTGGGAGGAATTTCATATAACCCCAAGGCAGCCTGACTGCATGAATAGTGGTCTTGTTAAGTGTAATATATCACTAACCCTGTTCTGGCATTTATAGCTTACAGTGAGATACAGATACTTTTTGGTGACATTTTTTATTTTTAAAATAGAGTAATATATGACAGATATCACAGCTCCCAACTAACCCTTTTTCAGAGGGATTTGATGACTAGAGAGATTATATTACAAAGACAGACATGAAATTGCAAATATCTTTTTTGGAGATGCTGTTACTTGCAGAAGTGAGAGGCGATACTGGTAGAAATATTCAGTAATAGGATTTATGGAGCTACAAATGGAAGCTGGTTTATATACAAGAGAATTATGAAACATTCAGTCTTCTTAAAGCACACCTGAAGTGAGAGGCATATGGAGGCTGCCATATGAATTTCCTTTTAAACAATATTAGTTGCCTGCCAGCCCTGCTGATATGATATTTCTGGTCATTAGTTTCTAAATCACACCCTTGAAAAAAGGATGCATCTAAACCTGTCAGATTTTTGTCAGAAACATCTGATCTGCATGTTTGTTCAGGGTGTATGGCTAAAAGTACTAAAACCTGTACATGCGTTTGAGTTAAGTTGGCTGAGGCAGCCTATAATGACCGCCTCGGCCCATAATTAGGCGTGTGTACATGGTCCCCGACTGCATACCACGCAAGTGATCTGCCTGGCAGATCTACTCACCTGACAGACAGCCAACCAATTTGAAGAAACCTCCCCCCCCCCCCGCATAGCAACAGAATGAGTTGTCAGCTGATACGCATCTGTACAGGCCGGCAGAGATGTCATCCAAGGGGATTGGGTCTTGATCCCCGCTGGACAACATACCGGTAAATAAAGAGGTGTGTACGCACCTTTAGAGGCAGAGGATCAGCAGGACAGTGTTCTTGGCTGAAAAAGCCAATTTGGGCCCTTCTGCTAAGCATCTAGCATGTGTACAGTAGCTCCCAACCCCCCCTTGATCCACCTAGTGGATTTACTCAGCCTAATGTAAGCCAAGGGCATTGCTCTCTTATTTATCCCACCCACTCTGTGCTCCTCTGTCGTGCACCACCCTGTTGTACCTTCTCCCCTTTGCATATAGCAGCAGAACACTTTGCTAGTCTGCCGGCTAGTGATGTGTCTGTACAGCCTCTACCTCGAACTTTTGTCCAAGAGGTCAAGTCCCCGATTGTTTTGCTGATCGTTTTTCTATAGAAGTAATCTGAAAATCTGAAAAATGTTGGTAAATCAGATCGGACCTGTTGGAAATGATCTATTTGACCCATTGATCTGATGGAAAATTGCATGGTGAATATCAGACACAACATGGACGGCATTACCATGGAATGAATGCAAATTGCGTTAAGGTGGCCACACGCCATACAATTAAAAGATCAAATTTTTCATAAATTTGATAATTCTGATCGGTTGTCCCTAAAAATCGAGAGCTTTTCTTTGTTTTCGACCGATAAATCTGATCGAATTTCCGTTTTTTTTTTGGAGATTTTTGGAGATTGGACTTGTTGGTAATTTCAGACCAACTTTATCAAGAATTGTATGGTGTGTGATGGATTGCCAATTACTTGATGTACAGTTCCAATCAATTTTTCTGAGCTTTCAATTATTTTATTCATGATCGGGGAAAAGTTGAGCATAGGTGTGTGGTACATTGGTCAGATTTTTGAATTGTTACAATCAGTCAGAAAAAAATGATTGCTATTCTTGAATTGAACAGATATTTAAAAAATTGTATGGTGTCTGTGGCCACCTTAACTCTGTTGGCAGTTAAAAGTAGGAAAACCCATTTTTATTGTATGTTTTGCCAGACTGACATTTCACTTCAAATTGCATCTGTCTCAGGTTTACTTTGGTACACAGTAGTACTATACTCTACATATGCACTCCCCACAGAGCTGCAGGGAATCCAATGAGAATGCTGTGCACATTGAACACAGAGGTGTTGTCTATCACCTATAAACCTGGTACATGAAGAATGTGTAATAGAGGAAGAATCTCCTCATTCCCCTGCAGAGTACCTGCACATCATTCTTACATGTACCCACAGTTACATTGCCTAGGACCTGATATATGTTCTTTGTTCCTGTCTGTACCTTCTACAAGTACTCTTACCAAGGACTCGTTTTAGTCTATGACTAAAGGTATTAGAGGCAGAAGATCCGCCGGATATCCAGGTAACTGGTATTGTTTAAAAGGGAATAAATATGGCCTGTATCCCTCTGACTTCAGTTGTCTTTTAAAATTCCTAAGCGTTGACAGTTAGGAGATGCATTTCATGTTACACACTTTCAATTAACAAGATTGTAATATGCAAATTAGAGGAGTCAAAGAGTCGGAGGAATCCTGACCTGAGGAGTCGGTGGATTTTTTGTACCGACTCCACAGCCATGCATATGCTTGCCTTTGAACTTAACACAAATGAGCCAGCAATGCTGGTTCCCTTCCTGAAGAATTAGTTCATTGTGGCTATAGTAAATCTTCCCAGTCCACAAGTGCAGAGTATGCCAGAGGAGGAAACATGCTGCCTGCGTATGTATAGCTACAGTTTGGTGTCTGTCTCTCTCATTTCAAGTTCACTTTAAGCTAGCCATATAGTATACAATCGCACTGCCCATCGTCTTTCCGAGCGACATCATCAAGAACCAATGTCTAATGAAATGTCTAACTGGGCAATTCAGCAATGGTGAGATAAACATCTGTCTATTTAATCAGCTCTCTGAAGTCACGTTCTAGTGGAGATTGTGTTTTAAATGGAGATTAAGCATTTTTAAAGTTTTTGTTGTGCCCAAGTGCCCCATTTGGGGACAATATACCCCCCTCCCCCCCCCCCCCCCCCCCCCCCCCACACACACACACACACACTTTCTCCTTTCAGTGACCTTGTCACTCATCCTTGTAGTCATTTATGGAGAGATAAATTATGAGATAGTAAGTAAGGTGAAATAAATCCACAGAAAAGCTTTGTGAATTGGCCCCATTGTCTGTTGGGTTTTAGCTATGTTTGAAGCTATGTGCTTTTATGTGTGATATTTATTTAGTGTGTCTGATGCCCTCATCTGTGTGAAGAACCTGTCCTCTGCTCTTCATACTTTGCTGGAGTTTTCTAGTACCATTCAAAGTCTCAATGTTCCAGTGCCCCTGCCTTGTAACCCAGCACTGGAACCCAGTCCCAGCTTCCCAAGCCCCCTTCCCAAATGTATTCCCGTTATTTGTCTCTCTAGTTTTGTAGTGCTTAACCACTAGCCACGGCAGTATACCTACACCCTACACAAGACTGTTCCTGTTCCAAAGACGTAGATATTTGTCTTCAGATTCTCATGCTCAGCACGCAATCCACCCCCCCCCCCCCCCCATGTCAGTGTATTAGTGCACTGATCAAGATCAAAGTGCCTGTGATCAATGACCACCGGCATTATTTTAAAGCGATAATAGCTGAAAACTAAGAAATAATGAATTTTTAAATTTTTTTCTTATTATTCCCATTAAAATGCATTTAGAATAAAATAATTCTTAGCAAAATGTACCAGCCAGAGAAAGCCTAATTGGTGCCGAAAAAAACAAGCTATAGATCATTTTCTGCTGATACAGTGGCTTGCAAAAGTATTCGGCCCCCTTGAAGTTTTTCACATTTTGTCACATTACTGCCACAAACATGAATCAATTTTATTGGAATTTTACATGAAAGACCAATACAAAGTGGTGTACACGTGAGAAGTGGAACGAAAATCATACATGATTCCAAACATTTTTTACAAATCAATAACTGCAACGTGGGGTGTGTGTAATTATTCAGCCCTCTTTGGTCTGAGTGCAATCAGTTGCCTATAGACATTGCCTGATGAGTGCTAATGACTAAATAAAGTGTGCCTGTGTGTAATCTAATGTCAGTACAAATACAGCTGCTCTGTGATGGCCTCAGAGGTTGTCTAAGAGAATCTTGGGAGCAACAACTCCATGAAGTCCAAAGAACACACCAGACAGGTCAGGGATGAAGTTATTGAGAAATGTAAAGCAGGCTCAGGCTACAAACAGATTTCCAAAGCTTTGAACATCCCACGGAGCACTGTTCAAGCGATCATTCAGAAATGGAAGGAGTATGGCACAACTGTAAACCTACCAAGACAAGGCCGTCCACCTCAACTCACAGGCCGAACAAGGAGAGCGCTAATCAGAAATGCAGTCAAGAGGCCCATGGTGACTCTGGACGAGCTGCAGAGATCTACAGCTCAGGTGGGGGAATCTGTCCATAGGACAACTATTAGTCGTGCACTGCACAAAGTTGGCACTTATGGAAGAGTGACAAGAAGAAAGCCATTGTTAACAGAAAAGCATAAGAAGTCCTGTTTGCAGTTTGCCACAAGCCATGTGGGTGACACAGCAACCATGTGGAAGAAGGTGCTCTGGTCGAATGAGACCAAAATGGAACTTTTTGGCCAAAATGCAAAACGCTATGTGCGGCAGAAAACTAACACTGCACATCATTTAGAACACACCATCCCGACTGTCAAATATGATGGTGGCAGCATCATGCTCTGGGGTTGCTTTTCTTCAGCAGGGATAGGGAAGCTGGTCAAACTTGATAGGAAGATCGATGGGGCCAAATACAGGGCAATCTTGGAAAAAAACCTCTTGGAGTCTGACTTGAGACTGGGGCGGAGGTTCACCTTCCAGCAGGACAACGACCCTAAACATAAAGCCAGGGCAACAATGGAATGGTGTAAAGCAAAACATATCCATGTGTTAGAATGGCCCAGTCAAAGTCCAGATCTAAATCCAATCGAGAATCTGTGGCAAAATCTGAAAACTGCTGTTCACAAACGCTGTCCATGTAATCTGACTGAGCTGGAGCTGTTTTGCAAAGAAGAATAGGCAAGGATTTCAGTCTCTAGATGTGCAAAGCTGGTAGAGACATACCCTAAAAGTCTGGCAGATGTAATTGCAGCAAAAGGTGGTTCTACAAAGTATTGACTCAGGGGGCTGAATAATTACGCACACCCCACTTTGCAGTTATTGATTTGTAAAAAATGTTTGGAATCATGTATGATTTTCGTTCCACTTCTCACATGTACACCACTTTGTATTGGTCTTTCACGTGAATTCCAATAAAATTGATTCATGTTTGTGGCAGTAATATGGCAAAATGTGGAAAACTTCAAGGGGGCCGAATACTTTTGCAAGCCACTGTAAGTAGTGATAATGTTGTTGGAGAATGAATGGAAGGAGCGCTGAAAGGTGAAAATTGCTCTGGTCCATAAAGGGAAAAACCCTCAGTGGTGAAGTTTTTAATAACCACAGACAGGGTCTGAGACCACTGTGAGCCCTGAAAGATGTTGGGCTTGGAAGAGAGAGTGCGAACACAGACTAATGGCTTCATTAGGATTACTGGAAAAGTAACAGTAAATTATACACTTACTTACAGAAATACAAGACGAGTCAGGGCAGGTTCTGTCATGTAGCAAGGTGAAACACTTGCATCAGATGCAGAGATTACAGGAGCAGCATGTTTGTAATGTATGTTTACACTTACAGCATGCAGTTAAAATAGGAGGAGAAGCGAAAGGAGTGCGAGGCGAAGAAGTCATCATTGGGGAAAAGCAGCTTGTTGTGCTATATGAGGAGTCTGACTGTGAGGCCTGGCAGATCCCCTGACTTTCTTCAGTCACTATACCGCAATTTACTGCACACTCTTCACCTATAGCCAAGCCCCTGCGTGAACAGGAGACAGCGTTATGCCTACCTGACTACGGTTTCCCCCAGGACTTATGCATGCAAGGTATAGTAACTGAGGCCAGAAAGACAGAGGTACTACCAAAACCACAGAGAGTAAATGAGATAGCCAATAACAGTCCAGGGTCATACACAGCAGATCCGATGGACGCAGAACAGAGGAGGAGACAGAATCAGGGTCAAATACAATCCGAGGTCAAAATCCAGGAAGCAATCAAGAGAGGTCAGTCTGAGCAAAGGTCAATCCAGGCAGCAGTCGAGGGAAATCCAAGTTACAAGCAAAGGGTCAAAGTCCCGGCAAACGATCCACAGAAAACAGGCATCCAGCAGTAGCCAAAGCAATACGATATCACAGGCAATGTTTCAAATGACAGCATGGGTTTGAATACCACAACCATCCAATCAGTGGCCGGCGTCAGCAGTCACACCAATCACACAGCACTTTATACCTAAGTGTCAGCCGGTAGAGAGCGGTCAGCTGACACTACTACCTTTGCCGTCTAAGCTTATAGGATGGCCGCGCGTGCATATGCAACTGTCCTCGAGAGATGCCAGTCCGTTTCTGCACTGGAGAGACGTTAGCTGAAAAGCTGAAATAATGACGTTGGGTGTGCGGCGATGCCAATCCGCCCGCTCTGTCCACACAACCCAAGAAGAGCCAGCACTGGAAGCCATGGCAGGTGAGTTCCTTACATTACTTTCCAAGTTCCTTTTGACTTTAACCCATAACTCAGACATATAGGCCAGCCAATCCTCCAACACTGGAAGATTAGATGATGGAGCAGATAATGATGCACACTTAGCATGTAAACCTGTTACAATCTGAAATGGTGACAACCAACCAGATTATTGAAGGCAAACTCAGCAAAAGGAATAAATCTTGATTTATTCAGAAATATAACATTGCAAAAATTGTTCAAGAGTCTGATTGGTTCTTTCAGTCTGGGTGTTCGGGCGTTAGACCCTGAGAAAAAGGACAAAGAAATACCTAGGCAATGACAGAAACACTTCCAAAATTGTGCTACAAACTGTAAACCTTTATCGGACACAATATTCACAGGAATGCCATGTAGACGAAAAATGTGTTTGATGAATAGTTCAGCTAATTCTTTAGCAGATAGTAATTTGATTAGTGGTACAAAGTGAGCCATTTTGCTAAAGCGGTCAACTACTACCCAGATAACAGTAAACCCTTGAGAAGGAGGTAAATCAACTATGAAATCTATGAAAATGTTAGTCCAGGGTTTCTCAGGTACAGGTAGCGGTAATAAGGAACCGCTAGGAGCAACCCTTTAACATTTGCTGCGAGCACAAACAGTGCAGGCTTTTACATAAGCTTTCGTATCAACCCTCAGGGAAGGCCACCAATCATGTTGAGATAACAATTCCAACGTTTTCTTTGCACCAGGATGACCCACATTCTTAGAATCATGAAACTGTTGAAGAACTTGAAATCTAAATTGATGAGGAACAAACATTTTTTCAGGTGGCTTCCCTGGAGGTGGATCCTTTCAGAAGGGTTTTAGAAGGTCGGATAAATCAACAGAAAGAAATGCATTAGTCATAGCGGCTACAATGCATTGAGATGGAAGGACTGGAACAGGAGCCTCTGATCTAGCGTAATTAACCTCAAAGCTACGAGATAAAAGCGTCAGCTTTAATTTTTTTAGAACCCGGTTTGTATGTTATAATGAAATTGAATAGAGTCAAAAATAACGCCCAACGTGCTTGGTGAGGGTTCAGTCTTTTAGCTCCTTCAATGTACTCCAAATTTTTATGGTCTGTATAGACTGTAACTGGATGAGAGGCTCCTTCCAACCAATGTCTCCACTCCTCGACCGCCCATTTAATGGCCAATAACTCCCTGTTACCAATATCATAATTGTATTCTGCGGAGGAAAATTTCCTGGAAAAAAAAGCACAAGGATGTAATTTTTCTGGTTTGCCTGAATATTAAGAGAGGACCGCCCCTACTCCAACTTCAGAAGCATCCACCTCAACAATGGAAGGATGTGAAACATCAGGATGTGTAAGAACAGGAGCAGAGCAGAAGGCCTCCTTCAGCCCTTGGAACGCCTCAGAGGCCTGAGTAGGCCAGACTGAGGGATTCGCGGTTTTTTTTTTGTAAGGTCAGTTAATGGAGCAACTTTGGTAGAAAACCCTTTAATGAATCTTCTATAAAAGTTAGCAAAACCAAGGAAACGTTGTAATGATTTCAGATCATGGGGCTGAGGCCAGTCTAAGACTGCCTTAAAGGGGAACTGAAGAGAGAGGTATATGGAGGCTGTCATGTTTATTTCCTTTTAATCAATACCAGTTGCCTGGCAGCCCTGCTGGTCTATTTCTCTGCAGTAGTATCTGATTAAAACCAGAAACAAGCATGCAGCTAGTCTTGTCAGATCAGACTTATAAGTCTGAACCACTGAAACACCTGATCTGCTGCATGCTTGTTCCGGGGCTATGGCTAATAGTATTAGAGGCAGAGGATCAGCAGGGCTGCCAGGCAACTGGTATTGTCTAAAAGGAAATAAACATGACAGTCTCCATATACCTCTCTCTTCAGTTCCCCTTTAAGTTTCCAAGAATCCATGGCCAACTCTTTATCTGAAACAATATAACCCAAAAAGGAAGCTTGGGCATAGTACCAGGTAATAAGTCAATTGGACAATCATACGATCTGTGAGGAGGAAGTTCATCTGCAGCCTGTGGAGAAAAAACATCAATAAAATCATGATAGGCATGGTATGGATGGCATACTGAGCAACATTTTTTTTAATTTTTTTCAGAATGAATGGCCCCCACTTTCAGTGTAATCTCAGATGTGACAGACATGGGTTGACACAGTTGGAGTAGGGAGTCATGTGACACAGACATCTTCAATTAATGGAAGAGCAGGAATTCCTAAATTGTTGGCTAATTTCAGATCCATGAAATTCCCAGCATCCCCACTATCCACCAAAGCTTTACCATCAACATTTTCATCATTCCATTTAACATTAAATGGTAACAGTAAACAATGACATTTCTGAGGAAATACCTGACCGCATAGAAGAGTTTCCTCGATCTCACCTAGGCAATGAAGTTTTCCAACTTCTTTTCAGGACATGAGTCCTTTGGATCGTCTCCTGGCTTTTTATGCCAGAGACGATTTAGAGTAACCAATTTGCATTGGTTCTTCAGGCGAGACTGGAGGAGTGGGTACAGGGTTGGCAGTGAATTTACCAGCTTCTGAGGCTGACTTTTCTTGCCCGCATTGCTGTAGGCATTGGTCAACTCTAATAGCCAGTGTGACGGCTTCATCTAAAGTGGTCGGAGGAGGGTGACTGACCAGGTGATCCTTAACTGCATCTGAGAGACCATGCAAAAATTGGTCGAGAAGAGCAGGATCATTCCAGCATGAGGAGACTGACCAGCTTCTGAATTCAGCTGCATATTCTTTATCTGAATTTATACCTTGTTTTAAATTCATAATTTCTGGGCTGCAGTTACTGTAATGTCAGGATCAGAATAGATTATAGCCATGGCCTTAAATGATTCTGGCACAGAGGTGAGAGCAGGATGGGTCTGTGGCAGGCTAAATGCCCAAGCTTAAGGATACCCCTGAAGTAGGTAAATTACTAGGGCTACCCTTTGTGTCTCTGAAAAAATACATATGACAAGAGTTCATCATTACTGAACTTACTATGGTCACATTAGAACTTCTCAGGGAGAGGTAGTTTGGGATCAGGCAATGGGGCGGCTTCAGCACCTTGTGGAGCTTCTGGAGGATTAGCCGCAGCAGGAGTTGCCTGAGTGACAATGTCAGTAAGATGTCTGACAGCTTCAGTGAGTTGGTCAATTTGTCGTTGCATATCCTCCATAATGCTGATATAATGTGGGCCTGTGATAATGTGAGGCCTTGCAGATCCCCTGCCTTTCTTCAGTCACTATACCCCAATCTACTGGACGCTCTTCACCTATAGCCCAGCGTGAACAGGAGACGGAGTTACACCTACCTGACTACGGTTTCCCCAGGACTTATGCATGCAAGGTATAGTAACTGAGGCCAGAAAGACAGAGGTACTACCAAAACCACAGAGAGAAAACAGGCACAATACGGGATAGCAGAGAATTCACAGCCAATAAGAGTGCAGGGTCATACACAGCAGATCCGATGGACGTAGTACAGAGGAGTAGACAGAATCAGGGTCAAAAATCCAGGCAGCAATCAAGAGAGGTCAGTACGAGCAAAAGGTCAATCCAGGCAGCAGTCAATGGAAATCCAAGTCACAAGTAAAGGGTCAAAGTCCTGGCAAACGATCCACAGAAAACAGGCAATATCCAGGAGTAGCCAAAGCAATACGCTATCACAGGCAATGTTTCAAATGACAGCATGGGTTTGAATACCACAACCATCCAATCAGTGGCCGGCCTCAGCAGTCACACCAATCACACAGCACTTTTTACCTAAGTGTCAGCTGATAGAGAGCGGTCAGCTGACACTACTACCTGAACACACCCTCACAAGTTTGTCGAATGTACTTGAAATCAATGCCACGCGAGGCCTGCTCACTACTCATATGATCAATTATTGGCCGAAATGTATCTAATCAGTCGATCATGCTGGCTAGAAGATATTAATTGGTGGCAGGGTGGGAGCCGCAGCAGATCGACTGCCCATAATGTTGCACTGCATCTCACAATGCAACGTTGCAGTTAGATTTTTAATAGGTTTCCTGGTGATATCTGTTGAAAATATATGCCGACTTTGTGACAATAAAGGATCCCTTTCAGATCAGATTTGCTCTAACAGGGATCTAACTAATGGTTGAATATGGTGGCCATCTATAATTGTATGGCTACCTTTAACCACTCAGCAGCTTAGGGAGATGATGAACTGGGATAATTTCTTTCTACCTGGGAATACCCTCTCTGCTGACAGTTCCCTCCATGCTCTCTAGAGGCATCTCTGGATCATGTGACATATTTTCCCAACGGGATTTTCTCTGGAACAGCTGCATCAAATATAAAAATAATGTGAATCAAGGCATTTTTACTAACAATGAAAAATTTGGGAGGGTGAACTCACCGCCGAGCTCCGAAACCGGGCTCCCCATAGCAGCAATGCTGCGATGCGCACCCTGCGTATGGGTAATTCGGGGCTCTGGTGGTTGTTGGACCCCAAATTACATCTCCCTTCAAGTTACAACAACTCGGAATAGTATTTAATGCCGCCGGGGAGTTTTGCAGCAGCAGGGAGTCCAGGATTATCTTGTGGAGACAGTTCATTCACTTCTGTCTGTGTTCTCCAGCTGGAGTACTAATTTTTGTAACATCCTATGTTTTGATCATTTTTGCTGTTAGCAGTTGAAAATTTTATTATAGAAAAAAAATCTTGACCATGACTTCATACATCATGGCCTTGATTCACTAACCGGCGCTAAGCCAGTTAGTGTGCCTTATCTGAGGTTAGTGTGCCTTATCTGAGTTAGAGTGCCTTATCTGAGTTAGAGTGCCTTATCTGAGTTAGTGTGCCTTATCTGAGGTTAGTGTGCCTTATCTGAGTTAGTGTGCCTTATCTGAGTTAGAGTGCCTTATCTGAGTTAGTGTGCCTTATCTGAGGTTAGTGTGCCTTATCTGAGTTAGTGTGCCTTATCTGAGTTAGTGTGACTTATCTGAGTTAGTGTGCCTTATCTGAGGTTAGTGTGCCTTATCTGAGGTTAGTGTGCCTTATCTGAGGTTAGTGTGACTTATCTGAGTTAGTGTGCCTTATCTGAGGTTAGTGTGCCTTATCTGAGTTAGTGTGCCTTATCTGAGGTTAGTGTGCCTTATCTGAGGTTAGTGTGCCGTATCTGAGGTTAGTGTTCCTTATGTGAGGTTAGTGTGCCTTATCTGAGGTTAGTTGAGTTAGTGTGCCTTATCTGAGGTTAGTATGCCTTATCTGAGTTAGTGTGCCTTATCTGAGTTTGTGTGCACAAAGCTACATCGCGCACTGCACCGCGCACAGTGTAATGCGCAATCTTTGCGCGCGGTGCGACGATAACATAGCACACTGTATATGATGCGACTATAAGGTTGCATAGGATGCGACGATAATGGTGCACTGATGTGCCGTTTAGGTCACATCCTATGCGACCTTAAGGTCGCATCATGTACAGTATAGCGGGTGCGATGTTATCGTCGCACTGCGAGCAAAGATTACGCTGTGCGCACTGTGTGCAATGCAGTGTGCGATGTAGCTTTTTGCATCTTTTAGTGTGCACAAAGCTACTTAACGGGCACTAACCTCAGATAAGACACACTAACCTCAGATAAGGTACACTAACCTCAGATAAGGCACACTAACCTCAGATAAGGCACACTAACTCAGATAAGGCACACTAACCTCAGATAAGACACACTAACCTCAGATAAGGTACACTAACCTCAGATAAGACACACTAACCTCAGATAAGGCACACTAACCTCAGATAAGGCACACTAACCTCAGATAAGGCACACTAACCTCAGATAAGACACACTAACCTCAGATAAGGCACACTAACTCAGATAAGGCACACTAACCTCAGATAAGGCACACTAACCTCAGATAAGGCACACTAACTCAGATAAGGCACACTAACCTCAGATAAGCCACATTAACCTCAGATAAGGCACACTAACTCAGATAAGGCACACTAACCTCAGATAAGGTTAGCGCTGTAGTTTGTGCCCACTAAGTGATAAGGCACACTAACTGGCTTAGCGCCAGTTAGTGAATCAAGGCCCATATTTATTACCCAGGAAAACTTGTCTAGTGCCATAATTGTTATATATTTACTTAGATGTTTTTATAATGTTACATGTAACCAAACACATCTGGTTATTAGCCGCCCCCGCCCCCCCAAGAAAAAAAATCATTATAACTGAAGCATAGTCACCATGCTCCATTTCCCCCTTCACTGATAGGGTCTCCTCATTGTTGAAGAAGGACCATGACATTTTCTCTCACAGGCCTTTATGCAGTTCATTTTTCCCCTGAGCTTTCTCCTAAGAGATCATTTTTCATCTTAGCAACAAAATACCTTTCGGTAACTGGAAGCTGAAGAAGTCCTGAAAAATAGGTAAAATGTAATATCAAACTTGAATTGAGTTTTTTCGTACATGCTGGGAGCATAAAAGTCATTTTATTAATAAGATATGATGTCTTCTGCGAGAAAACAGAAAAAGGGCATTGAGATTCTGCTAGAATTCTTGTGAGATAGATGCATAGGCAAGTTCAGGGGGGCAGGGGGGGGGGTATTACAGCTGCCTATAATCACCCCTCAGACCAGGGCTGGTGCAGTGTCTGGGGACAGGCACAAGCTGAGACACCAGAATATCTGCAGGTATCCTGCAGCTCTCAGCACTGCCCATTTCTTTCCCTGCTACAGTTGACTTTGGATAGAACAGTTGCATGTGTACAGAGCATGGAGCAGCAGCGTGTGTACAGAGCATGGAGAAGCTCTGGGGACCTTAACAGAGCACAGAGCCAGGTATGAGCACAGCCTTGTGCCCCTGCTGGGTGAAAGCTTCACTTTCCTCTTCATAAACAATGTCGGCTGTTCTCATTATTATCTGTATCCAAACTGCTCATGATTGATCCCGTTGTCGATCGGGAGCAGATCGGACATGTCAAAAATAATCGTCAGATCCTGTCATTCGGACAGGAAATTGCATTATGTGTACCCAGCATGATGTCCTACCATATTATTATACTGTATTTTGCGTGGCTGAGAGAGACCTTTCAGGAATCCCCCCCCCCCCCCCCTGAAAATACTTGGTTTGGCCCTGAGTTGAGCCCTAAAATACAGCTCACTGTGCTCCTAAACCTTAATAATAAGGTCCTCAATGGTAAAAATGCCTTTGTGGTCTTTATAGCAGCAACTTTACTTTATCAGTGGAAAGGCTTCCACAAAATACATCCAGAATCCTAATGCGTCTGTTCATGCAAACTGTAGGAGTAGTTACCTTAAATGGAATTATATGATGTTTGCATCATGCTACTAACTTATATGTCAAGTAAAGGTTCCTCCCATGTACAGCTAATTACCCATGCTGTAAAGTGAGCCTTTCTGGATAGTCTTGTGGCAACGGTACTCCAAACAGTGCACAAAGCCAGAAATGGAGCAAAACTGGGGCGAAAGTGGAGTAGATGCCCAAGTTACATGTTTTCCTCATTATATCCAGCACTTTTGTCCACAAAATGCTGTAGACAAGTCTCATCTTAAGCTATCTGACCCTCAGTGCTCCTTTAGCTTTGTCAAATCTGATTCTGTTTACATAATCACTTTGTGAGGAAGGCTGAACATAATGGTACCTCCCCAGTCACACCTGCACAGGATCCCTCACATAAATGAAATAAAACAGCCACAAGAGTGGGTTTCTCTTACCACAAAAGAAAAGTCAGTGAAGAGCTGGAGGTATGGAAGGGCACATCCTGCAGTCTCTTCTTCTGTGGTGCTTTGGTCACAGCACTCCCCTAAACACAGTTCAGACTTTAAGCCTCATCTACACGGGTAGATGAGGCTGCGATCCGGTGGCTCGATTAGCCGCCGGATCGCCTCTTCCGCGTCCCCGCTCGCCGCGCGTGCGCCGCATTCGAATCCCCGCTTGTCCCCGCCGGCGCGGCTTATCTTCCGCTCGATTCCCTGCCATTGTCCCCTCGCGGGGAGCGAGCATGGAATCGGCGGTGGGGAGATCCGTCCTGTCGGATCTTATCAATCGAGCCGCATCAGCGGTTCGATTGATAAGGAACATCGCGGCCGCATCTACGCGTGTAGATGAGGCTTTAGGTTTTAAGCCTGGTACACAACATGCACTTTTCAGATCCTATTCAAGCAAGTGATCAGATCGATATTCAGATTTGACTTTGATCAGATATAGAAGAAAGCTAGTGTACACATTTTTCAGATTGGATATCGATTGAAGATGAATTGAAAGAATATAGACACATGTGTAGCCTGTATTTCAATTGATATTTTCCAGCATGTCCAATCTGCCTCCGATCTAGACAAATATCAATTCTGGGCTTTGGATCAGTTGCTGGCAGTCTGTAGGATGTATACAGTGGGATGCGAAAGTTTGGGCAACCTTGTTAATCGTCATGATTTTCCTGTATAAATCGTTGGTTGTTACGATAAAAAAATGTCAGTTAAATATATTGTATAGGTGACACACACAGTGATATTTGAGAAGGGAAATTAAGTTTATTGGATTTACAGAAAGTGTGCAATAATTGTTTAAACAAAATTAGGCAGGTGCATAAATTTGGGCACCATAAAAAAAAAGAAATTAAATCAATATTTAGTAGATCCTCCTTTTGTAGAAATTGCAGCCTCTAAATGCTTCCTGTATGTTCCAATGAGAGTCTGGATTGTGGTTGAATGTATTTTGGACCATTCCTCTTTACAAAATATCTCTAGTTCATTCAGGTTTGATGGCTTCCGAGCATGGACTGCTCTCTTTAACTCACACCACAGATTTTCAATTATATTCAGGTCTGGGGACTGAGATGGCCATTCCAGATTGTCGTACTTGTTCCTCTGCATGAATGCCTTAGTGGATTTTGAACAGTTTTTATGGTCGTTGTCTTGTTGAAAGCACCAGCCCCAGTGCAGCTTCAGCTTTGTCACTGATTCCTGGACATTTTTCTCCAGAATCTGCTGATACTGAGTGGAATCCATGCGTCCCTCATCTTTGACAAGATTCCCAGTCCCTGCACTGGCCACACAGCCCCACAGCATGATGGAACCACCACCATATTTTACTCTAGGTAGAAGGTGTTTTTCTTGGAATGCTGTGTTATTTTTCCTCTATGCATTACACCCCTTGTTATGCCCAAATAACTCAATTTTAGTTTCATCAGTCCACAGCAATTTATTCCAAAATGAAGCTGGTTTGTCCAAATGTACCTTAGCATACCTCAAGCGGCTCCATTTGTGCTGTGGGTGGAGAAAAGGCTTCCTCTGCATCACTCTTGCATACAGCATCTCCTTGTGTAAAGTGCGCCGAATGGTTGAACGATGCACAGTGACTCAATCTGCAGCAAGATTATGTTGTAGGTCTTTGGTCCTGGTCTGTGGGTTGACGCTGACTGTTCTCAAGATTCGTGGATTCTGTCTATCCGAAAATTTTCTTGGTCTGCCACTTCAAGCCTTAACTTGAACTGAGCCTGTGGTCTTCCATTTCCTCAGTATGTTCCTTACTTTGTTACTTTGGAAACAGACAGATGAAATCTCTGAGACAGGTTTCTGTATCCTTCCCCTAAACCATGATGGTGAACAATCTTTGTCCTTAAATACTCTTTCTCAAAATTGGATTCACCTCTGTATGTAGGTCAGGGGTCACTGAGCTTACCAAGCCAATTTGAGTTCCAATAATTAGTTCTAAAGGTTTTGGAATCACTAAAATGACTAATTTTATTTAAACAGCTATTGCACACTTTCTGTAAATCCAATAAACTTCATTTCACTTGTCAAATTCACTTGTGTCTCCTATATGGTATATTTAACTGACTTTTTTTATCATAACAACCAACGATTTATACAGGAAAATCATGACGATTAAAGGAAAACTTAAGTCAGAAAAAAAAAATGACATTTACTCACCCGGGGCATCCCTCAGCCCCCCGAAGCTGGATGGTGCCCTCGCAGCCCCGCTCCGATCGTCCTGTCCCTGCCGGCGGCTACTTCCGGGTTCGGCGACAGCCGCCGACAGGCTGGGAACGCGGCTGATTTTCCGCGTTCCCAGCCGCTATATCACCCCTCTATGCTGCTATAGCAGCATAGAGGGTGATATAGCAGCATAGAGGGTGATATAGCAGCTGGGAACGCGGAAAATCAGCCGCGTTCCCAGCCTGTCGGCGGCTGTCGCCGAACCCGGAAGTAGCCGCCGGCGGGGACAGGACGATCGGAGCGGGGCTGCGAGGGCACCATCCAGCTTCGGGGGGCTGAGGGATGCCCCGGGTGAGTAAATGTCATTTTTTTTTCTGACTTAAGTTTTCCTTTAACAAGGTGGCCCAACCTTTCACATCCCACTGTATATATAGGGTAGACAGAAGCTTTAGTTCTCGTTCCCACTATACCCGCTGCAGTGCGCAATTCGGCAGCATGTATAGTGTGCGACACGCAAGACCGGTAGAAGTCCATAGACAGCACTTCTGCTAATCCCATCATATGCGCTGCAGCGCGATGCGCTATTGCACTGCTGCATATATTTTTCGAGAATCACAGCGCTGACTCATTGTAACAAATGGGATCAGCAGCGCAGATGGCATGTGATCATAGGCGTTGCTTTCCGATCGCATAGCCATCTGTACTAATTGATGTGAACGAGTACTTAGGGATTTATACATTTTGGGAAATGCATGTGATATGATGGGATAGAGCCGTGTGCAAATTATTTTGCAAAAAGAGCAGTGTGCAAATTATTTTGCAAAGTGTCAATAATCGTAAAAATCGAACATAAGATAATGTTTTAACTCTTAAATGGACTAACATCAGTTTTTATTACTATGTTTCTATTTGGTAAATTTTCCCCGCCCCCTAACCTAGCTTCATCCAACACGCACACACTCACTCAAATCAAAGATAACTTTATTGGCATGAACAAGATTCATACAGGCATTGCCAAAACAAGGGCAAGGTGGTGGGGTAGGGGTACAATGGCTAAGCAGTCTGAACATTTTTAGGTTTATAGTTCCTTTATGCTCCTTTCAGTATGTGGCATGCTGTGACATAGTTTTTCAGCGATTGTCACTGTGGATTCCTCTTCTTCCAGTAGGATGTATATTTTTTCACCACACTCACACATCTACATCCTTCTTAAAATAAGAAGTAATATGATCGTCACCAGAACTGGTGATAAAGCCCTCAGAAGATCACTAGTTCTCCCAGTGTCACATGCAGCAATGGCAGCTATATTTGTCACAACCTGTTTGTAGAGTCCCTTCCAGCGACATGCTTGTCAGAAGTGTTCTCTGGATGCAGTGACTCTCGGCACCAAGTTACCTCTGCACCGTCAGCAGAAAATTAGGGAACTCACTGAAATTTTCCAATGTCGTCTCACTAATCAGCGATGGTCTTTATCAGTTGTGTTCTCTAGTAATTCTTATTTGAAATCAGCTGTGTGTGAAACTGCCTGGAATCCTGAAAAATCAGATTATTCTTTTATTTGTGGTATAAATATGAAATATCCACAAAGAAAAAAAAATGAAAGCACTGTAAAGTAATTTCTTTTTTTTTTTTGTTTGTTTTTTCTTCTTTCAATTTAAAAATGAGAAAAAGTCTATGTGATGGTTTCTCTGCTATATCAGATAACATGCTGATGGGAATATAGGGTTTCACGTTTCTTTTAGGACACCCATCATATATTTCTTGCAGCGTATTCATCTTTGTTCATGTTACTATCAGACTTTAAAGGCAGCTGGCTGCTGTGTATATTTCACATTGTTCTTTGTAGAGACCCCCCTAATTGTGCTTTGTTTGGATGGTGTGTGATTACAGAAAAAGCAGTGCTTTAAAACATCAGTGTCAGTTTTACACAATAAAATAAACAGCACTTTGTTTTCTACATGATTAGAACAAACAGCCCACTTGTTCTGCTTCATTCACTTTATTGTGGCTTTAATTAAATCGCAGCGATGTTGCCTAGAAAACATATTAAGATACAATGTTGCAAGCACAGTCACACATCCCTACACACAAGGTAACCCCCCCTCTCAGTCCAATTAAAATGCATCCTTCTGCCACCAACCAGAAAACAGCTTTGCATCTACCAATCCTAGTCTGGCTAACATCCCAGCTACAGAGGGATGCATGCCCCCCCCCCCCCCCTCTTCACTCCCCACCTCTAGCAGTGAGCGTGAGGATTGATCAGCAGGTCCCTGCTGAGCTGCTTGTATGTAACACGGCAGCATCCACACCATGCTCCCTGCTCCTTAACATTGTCCTTCCTGCCCCCAAGCCTTTATCAATACAGAATTCTGTATTTCTCATCATAAGAGCAGGAGAGGGATATTTTTTTTGTCACTGGGGTGTGTTTCTGATTTTTTGTTTCATTCATTGCATCCAGCCTCCAGAGGTCTGCAATCAAGACAGGATATACGACAAGACAAGGTCCAGCAGACAAGAGAGAAAAGCAGGTCTTTATTGATGGTGAGGACCAAAAAGATCTCAATTGGACGTCACAAGAACGGACAGGTTTATCCAGCAAGAGAGGGGGGGGAGAAGAAGCAAAGACAGCCATCCCCCCCTCCCTCTCCATCCCCAGCCCTCCTCCCCCCTTTCCTCTTGAGGATTTTCCTTGCATCTGGATCCCTGTGGAAAGAGAGAACAGAAGATGACCACGGTTGGGAAAGATGGTGGTGGAACGCCGCACATGCAGTATGTTGGCCCATACCGGCTTGAGAAGACACTGGGAAAGGGGCAGACAGGTGGGTACTGCCGGAAACAAAGATGTAGGAGGGAGAATTGGGTGGGAGCTATGCATGATTCTGTGGGAGGACCTGTCATCAGAAATTGTCTTCCTTTAGAGGAGAGATGCTTTCTATAAATTGTCAGAAATCTAGAGGCTGAGTTGACAGGACAGCTGTTAAAGGCTTATGGGCCTGCTTTCATCAGAGATGAAACGGGGTGGAGACAAACCTTATTTAATCAGAACATATAGCAACTTCCCATAGGTTGTATCATAAAGGACAGCAGTATTGCCTAGATGTCACAAGAGGACACAGCTAGGCAATGGATGAATGTCACCAGAAGGTTCGCTGGTTACCAAGCATTATTTGCAAGTTGTAGAAGAATTCAGTGAGGAATACTCTAGGAACAGAAGTCCCAGCATATACCTAGAAATGCACTGTCATTGCATATGCTTTGTCTGTGCATAGTTGTGTGCTTGCAGCAGTCCTGTGTTAGTGACCTATATCCAACAGCAACTGAATCAAAACTTTGCTGTGGTGTGTATATGACAAACAGCAATGCCTATACACATACTGAGGCTTTATTTTTTTATTAACTGATGGCAAAGAACACACTGGAGCTTACTTATTAATGGAATGTAAAGTGCAGTGACAAAGTCTAGTAAACCATAGTAACCAATAAGATTTTAGTTTGCTGTAGTAAGAATGACGAAGGATGAATCCTTATTGGTCCTGATGTGTTACTATACTCTGCGCCTAATATGCCTAAAAGTGTGGTTTCTTCTGAAATGGTTTATTTAACACTTGCTGATGAAATATCATTTCTGTGTGTTGTAATGTGAAAGTACTGATTGACACCTGACATTTCATAGGTGGATTTTTGTGAATGAAAATGATAGCCTATATAAATACATCATAGTATACTTCCTCAGTCACATGACATGAAAGAGCACAGGTAACACTGCTGCCTTTTAGATTTCTGTGGGTTGAACTAGAGGATGATCTTCTCCTGCATATTAGGCCATCACACCCCAGTTCCGATCACACTGACGTTTGGTTCAGAGGTCACAATTGTCTTTGTTGACAGCAGTGGTGCTGACCTTTTTAGGGGCATGGCTCTTGCATCATTTATTACCCTAATATACACTGTCCATGTGGAATAATTTCTGCATTTAGCTTACTATATCTAGGTGAATGAAGCACCTGTTTGATTGCAGCCTCATATTGTCATATTATATACAGCATTGTATAGTAATGCACGCCAAGTAACTAAACAAATGTAAACAGCCACTTTTACAGTGGCCACTGCATTACTGATACTAGAATCTAATATAAGTAACATGCACTTGCATTGCCATCAGCAAAAGTGAAAACCATTGCTAAGTAACGCAATCAGCATTGCTTACACCCACTAACACACAGACACAAACCCCTGCGCACACACACACACACACACACACGCACACACACGCACTACACACATACACACTACACACATACACACTACACACATACAACCATGCACACACACTACACACACACACACTCCCCTACACACACACTCCCCTACACACACACACTCCCTTACACATGTGTACACACACACACACACCTACACACACACACACCCCTACACACACACACACACACACACACTCCCCTACACGTACGCACACACACACATACACACACACACTGCTTACTATACCATACACATTTGCAAGTTCTCATCCTAAATGACTATTTCAGCCACATTTTCCAAATGTGTACGCGTGTCTCCTGATGTCCATCAGTCACTTTTTAGCGTACACTGGAGTACACTGGAAAACCATGTTTGCTTGGTATACATACATGATCTTCTCAAAAAATTAGCATATTGTGATAAAGTTTATTATTTTCTGTAATGTACTGATAAACATTAGACTTTCATATATTTTAGATTCAAATATACACAACTGAAGTAGTTCAAGCCTTTCATTATTTTAATATTGATGATTTTGGCATACAGCTCATGAAAACCCAAATTTCCTATCTCAAAAAATTAGCATATTTCATCCGACCAATAAAAGAAAAGTGTTTTTAAAACAAAAAAAGTCAACCTTCAAATAATTATGTTCAGTTATGCACTCAATACTTGGTCGGGAATCCTTTTCCAGAAATGACTGCTTCACTGCGGCGTGGCATGGAGGCAATCAGCCTGTGGCACTGCTCAGGTGTTATGTATATATATACGCTATAGCAGCATAGAGGGTGATAGCAGCGGCTGGGAACGTGGAAAAACAGCCGCGTTCCCAGCCTGTCGGCGGCTGTCGCCGAACCGGAAGTAGCCGCCGGCGGGGACAGGACGATCGGAGCGGGGCTGCGAGGGCACCATCCAGCTTCGGGGTGCTGAGGGATGCCCCAGGTGAGTAAATGTCTTTTTTTTTTTTGACTTAAGTTTTCCTTTAAGCTCATCCAGAGTGTTGGGTCTTGCGTCTCTGAACTTTCTCTTCACAATATCCAACAGATTCTCTATGGGGTTCAGGTCAGGAGAGTTGGCAGGCCAATTGAGCACAGTAATACCATGGTCAGTAAACCATTTACCAGTGGTTTTGGCACTGTGAGCAGGTGCCAGGTGGTGCTGAAAAATGAAATCTTCATCTCCATAAAGCTTTTCAGCAGATGGAAGCATGAAGTGCTCCAAAATCTCCTGATAGCTAGCTGCATTGACCCTGCCCTTGATAAAACACAGTGGACCAACACCAGCAGCTGACATGGCACCCCAGACCATCACTGACTGTGGGTACTTGACACTAGACTTCAGGCATTTTAGCATTTCCCTCTCCCCAGTCTTCCTCCAGACTCTGGCACCTTGATTTACGAATGACATGTAAAAGTTGCTTTCATCCGAAAAAAGTACTTTGGACCACTGAGCAACAGTCCAGTGCTGCTTCTCTGTAGCCCAGGTCAGGCGCTTCTGCCGCTGTTTCTGGTTCAAAAGTGGGTTCATGCTTCCATCTGCTGAAAAGCTTTATGGAGATGAAGATTTCATTTTTCAGCACAACCTGGCACCTGCTCACAGTGCCAAAACCACTGGTAAATGGTTTACTGACCATGGTATTACTGTGCTCAATTGGCCTGCCAGCTCTCCTGACCTGAACACCATAGAGAATCTGTGGGATATTGCGAAGAGAAAGTTGAGAGACGCAAGACCCAACACTCTGGATGATCTTAAGGCCGCTATCAAAGCATCCTGGGCCTCCATAACACCTAAGCAGTGCCACAGGCTGATTGCCTCCATGCCACGCCACATTGAAGCAGTCATTTCTGTAAAAGGATTCCCGACCAAGTATTGAGTGCATAACTGAACATAATTATTTGAATCTTGACTTTTTCTGTTTTAAAAACACTTTTCTTTTATTGGTCGGATGAAATATGCTAATTTTTTGAGATAGGAAATTTGGGTTTTCATGAGCTGTATGCCAAAATCATCAATATTAAAACAATAAAAGGCTTGAACTACTTCAGTTATGTATATTTGAATCTAAAATATATGAAAATCTAATGTTTATCAGTACATTACAGAAAATAATGAACTTTATCACAATATGCTAATTTTTTTAGAAGATCCTGTATGTACCTGCACAGGAGCCAGCAACTCACTCCCCACCTCCATAGAGCAGAAAAAGCTGATTGGTAGAGTCTGCAGAGCGTGGATTAGCATGTTTGTAGAAGTAAAGGCTGTCCAAACTGATCAACCATTATTTCCTATGTGTGTACGGGCTTTAACTCTTCTCATCTCTGGTGCTCTTCACTCCTCTGACCTCATTCTCTCCCCTCACCCTATGTCTTTCTCTCTAAGTTTCTCTCCCTATCCCTCTCACCTCTGTCCCTCTCTCTACCTCTCCCCCTCCTTTTATCTACCTTAGGGCCCTTTTACACTTAATCAGTTGCTCTCAGTTAAAACGGAAAGAAAACTGATTTTCAAAGTAAGTCCAATGTTTTCCTATGGCACCTTTCACACTTAACGCGTTTTAACTGGAATCTTCTTCCCAATGCACTGCTATGGAAAAAACGCGTACCAACGCGCACTAACGCACACTAACGCATACCAACTGATTAAGGCCTCGTTCACATCATTTAGCGCAGATGGATGTGCGATCGGAACGCAACGCGTCCGATCGCACACCATCTGCGCTCCTATGCGCTGCGCTGCAGATCCCATTCATTACAATGAATGGGATCTGCGCTGCGATTACCAAAAATGTGTGCAGCACACGATAGCGCAATCGCGTTGCCACGCAGCGCATATGATGGGAACGGTAGAAGGGCTGTCTATGCCCTTCTACCGTTCTTGCACGTCGCACACTATACGCGCTGCCAAAATGCGCACGGCAGCGTGTATAGTCTGAACGAGGCCTAAGTGTAAAAGGGGCCTCAGTCTCTCTTTTTTCTCCCTCTATCCCACCTGTGCCTTCTCTCTCCTCTGGCCTCTCCCCTCATCATTTTCTCATTCTGTCTTACCTCTGCCTCCTCTCTCTCTTCTCTGTGACATCTTCTAATCTCTCTCTTATTGTCTCACCTCATCTCCTCATCTTTTTCTTATTCTGTGTCACCTCTGCCTATTCTCTCTCCTTATCTCTCTTCCATTCTGTTCTCACCTCTGTCTTCTCTCTCTGGCCTCTCTCCTCATCTCTTTCTCATTCCGTCTCACCTCTGCTTTCTCTCTCTCCTCTGGGACCTCTTCTTATCTCTTATTCTCTCACCTCATCTCCTCATCTTTTTCTCATTCTGTTTTAACCTCTGTCTTCTTTCTATTTCCTCATACCTCTCTCATTCTGTCTCACCTCTGCCTTCTCTCTTTCTCCTCTGGCCTCTCTCCTCATCTCTCTTTCGTTCTGTCTCATATATACAGAAAAATATGGAGCATGTGAAGGGTGCTGAGTCCTGGGAGAAAGTGGGGTGCCATATAATGGATAAGGAGTCTGCATAGATTTTTAGATATACAGATCTGTCTCCTCTGGACCCTCTCTCTCTCTCAACATCTCTCCATTGTCATACCTCTGGCCCTTCTTTCTTACCTCTGTCCTCATTCCGAGAACAGTCCAGACTGCAGAAGCCTCATCTTATTAGTGAAATCGCCATTCACAACTGATGGAAATGATATCAAGTACTTATCAAAAAACTGCGATATATATATGGATAGTCAGTATATGAACATATTATAAACATTATAAGTATTATAGTTACAGTTTGTCCTTAGAGGTGCTCCCAGAATGCTGTGTGCAGAAATATTGGTATGTACCCATGGAAGCATCTGCATAAGTGGAAGTGCTGCAGCATAATCAGGAATATTTCAAAACATGCTCAGGATGTTCATTCGTATTCCCATTTGGGAAAAGCCCCAAATGTGAAGGAGCACTAAAATCAAGCCATACACATGTCCTACCTATGGTAGCCCAACCGATGGTTCCAGCAAACCCACACGTAACACACTTATATGGCTATGAACCTTACAAAGTATATGTTCTGCGAGTGTCCACTGATGGCAGGTCCATGTTCTAGTAACGAGCAAAGGAACAAAGTGACAAGGAGCAAGTATTTACAGTATAAATTATTGATTTCCATTGGCCACTACAAGCATTCAACACCCAGAGACAGCTATGCATAAACTCCAACCCAGTTGAGCAAGGTTTTGACAGATATTACACCTTTTTCAGCATCTGTGTCTATAGTTTCTGGGACCAGAAACACACAGATGGTTGTATGAACAGGCTCAAAGCATACCGTTCCACAGACATCATGTGGGCATTTCAAGCCTGAGCCTAACTATGCTATGAGTTTAACTTTAAGAATGATGTATGTAGATGATGAATAAGCCTCGTACACATGTTAGATTGTACTTGGCCAAAGGCGATAATTTGCTGCCATCTTGGTTGAGATTCTATTATGCATATTTTTGCCCCATAATGTATTTTATTCATCCACCATGGCGGATCACTAAATAAACGGCATTGTTTGTATCTGTTTCAGGACCAGTTCTACCTAAAATAGGGTTCTAAGGCAAAAGTAACCTAGGGGGACCACCCAGAACTCCCCACCAAGTTAATTGTGCTCTTTGTGGCCCCTGCACAGTTTTTTGGCAGCATAGCAACTCACCTGCCCTAGCGGAATCCTCCATTAGTCCTTGCGCTGTCTTCATCCTCACAGGGGCACCTCTTCTCAGGTCATGTTATTACATAATGACAAGCACCGGGTCACAGAGGATGTGGCCAGGCGAGGATGAAGATGACAGCGCATGGACCAATGGAGCACCACACTCCCAGGACAGGTAAGATGCTATGCTGCCAAAAACCTGGGGGGGAGGCAACACTCCGAGGCCCTAAGGCAATTGCACAGGTAGCCCCTATAGTAGCGGCGGGCATGCTGTGTGCATCTGGAAGTTGTATGTGTATTCACCACCCATCGTCCCTCTACCCCTCTCACATTATTTGGCTGAAGCCACAAAGCATGTCTCTCTCTATTGGGCTCGTTCTCTAAACGGTTGTCCGAATGATCAATTGATGATAATATGAGGAGGCACTCTGAACAAGGGAAGGTCAGTTTTATATTGGTTGCTGTGAATTACATAAATCAATTAAAGTGTACCAGAGACGATGTATAATACAAGTTTTATACATACCTTCCCCCAGCCTCATGCGCACAGATCGCTCCCAGGCCACCGTCCTCATCCTTCTGTGTCACTGGTACCGGGTCCCGTAACTTCGGCCAGTCGCGCCCAGCCTGTGCAAGAAAAGTAAGCTGCCAAAGAGATATACGGGAGAGCGCAGTTCTCTTGCACAGACTGACCGAAGTTACGGGACCCGGTAGCGGTGATACAGAAGGCTGAGGACGGCGGCATGGGAGGGATCTGTGCACATGATGCTTGGGGAAGCCCCAGGTATGTATACAACTTTTATTATACATTGTCTCTGGTTTCCTTTAAGGCCTTAAAGCTGCAGTTCAGGCACTGTTTTTCTATGAGCATAATCGAATATTTTTTAATTATGCATAAATATTTTTTTCAAAATGTAATTTTTGCAAAAGAAAAAAGAATAATAGCTGCTACAGCAGTTTACATATATTCAGCAACCCACAGCTGCCTGCTCACGCCCAGTCAACCTGAAACACTCCCCCGTTAGTCACATGTGCATGCAGGGTGGAGACTGATGCTCTGTCAGCTGAAGCTATGACTCCTGACTCCCTGCTGACTCCCAGCTTGTAGCTTCAGACTAACTGTGTGTGTGGGGAGGAGGGCACTCTCCAATGACCGACTAATGTCTTCCTCACACATAACATTTTTCTGTTGTAAGGCTTCAGGATTTCTCTAGAGCTGCTCACCATCTCTGACCTCTCTTAACCTCATATGTGATACTCATCTTGGGAAGCCTCTGCAACCTAAATAGGCTTCCTCCATCCTCCTTTGCAGGCCCATTCCAGGGCTGTGACCCCTGAAAAAGAGCTTGTCAACACTTGTCCACAGCTCACACATGCACTCTAGTGCGGGCCCACTCGGCTTTCTCCAGAAAAAGCAGTGCCGAATCAGGCTCGTTCTGCAGTGCATATGTGAGCCTGCACAGTAGCATGGACCTGATCAGGCTCAGCTACTGCCGTTGGAGACCAAAAAGCTTGGTGCTACTGGGCAGAAAAGGCATTCTTCGAGAGTCCCAGTGCTGGAGTGGCTTGATGTAGGAGGACAGGGAAGTCTTTTTAGGACCTAGAGGCTTCCCCCTCCCGCAGTAAGTATCAAAAACACTGCATTGCAAACCTCCCAGGTTTGCTTTAAGGTGTGTAGGTTATTACCCTTGACTTCAGCACCTGATTGGGGTGGCGGGACTATGACCTAAAGCTTCTAGACACACTAATTTTCTGTTGGGGTTCCTCCCCTTATCCTTTGGAATTCACCCTCCACCGCAAGGCAGCAGTGCTAGTTTTGTTCGACCCTGGGTTGCTTTGACCCAGTACTTGCTTTAGCTAGCCAGTGTTCCTTGTTCACTCACCCAAGGAGGCTTCTGATAGGAGACCAGGAACTCCACACAGTCTTGGCTTCGCTTTAGCCACCATGCTCACCGTTCCTGTTAGACTTTCACGACTACTGTATTGGCATAAGGCCCACAAAGTCCCCATCATACTTCACCCTAACAGAAAATCCCTTACTTGCCATCACCCAGGTCCCAGGAGGTAGCGAGCTTGGAACCCATACTACATGGTGGTGGTAAAATTGGCCAGTCATTAGCCAATAAAAATTGCATGTGTGTTTTAAACATTACATCTTCCTTACTAAATGCCAGAAAACGATATGCCCTACCTAGCATGTTCATTATTCCCTTACTTCTTAGATAATACGGGTTATTTAGGCATGGTCCTCGCGTCAAGGCTTGTAACTGTTGTAGTAAATGTATAGTTTTCATATTGCTTGCGTGTATACATTAAGAAATTTACAATATACCCCACACCATTCAATTTTCATAAAAATTCATCAGAAAAAAAATCAAGGAAAATATTAAAGGAAATTTGATGAGATTTCTTGAATGAATAAAAAAAAATCTTTTGATTTTTCTGTACAACTAATCGTTTTTATTGATTTGGATCATTTTATTGTATCGTGTCAGTCCCCACCTTTACACTGGTTTAGATCGATGTCTTTCAAGGCACAATTTGACGAGTGACTTGAGCCTGTGCATAGACAAACGTGAGCAACTTGCTTACAGGGAACTACAGGCAGGCTTGCAGAATGGAGGAAATAATTGCACGAGGAAGGCAGTGAAAGGGTAAATTCTCATTGTGACAGCAGTGGTAGCGTGCATGCTTGCGTGTTACCATCCGTCATACGAGGGAACAATAGCTACAGCTCAGATCTTCAAGGGCTTGGTGATGGTAGGGGGGAAGTGTCCAGGCAGGGGAAGGAATTAGAAGGAACTGATTTTTTTTTTTTATTATTTTGGAAAGAGAAGCAGGTGTTAGGACCAACCAGTGCTTAATTAGCCAGAGGGTATTATTCTGCTGAGACTTTCAGGCAATGTGAAAATGATCCATATGCCCCCCTTCTGTCAGTTCACACACACAAAGGCAGATGACCCTCTCCCCCGGCACAAAGGGGAAGACACAGCTCTGCTACATCACAGTTGATAAGAAACACTGACCCTCTAGTAATTGACAGCAGACTTCATAGCAGCTGCACATTTCTCATCTACCTTATTTAGCAACCTAAGAAAAAAAATAAATGTCTACAATAATGTACACCATTAAAGAAGGGTCTGTGGCCAATACTGTGCCGTTAGTGGGATTTTCAGTCTATTTACACAACCCCTAGTGGAGCTTACACCTTTCAAAGCCATAGTGACTCACACAATCTAGGGCCAATTTCGTCATTAGTCTGTCAACCTACCAGTTTGTTCTATATTGAGTAAAATCAGGCAATCCTGGACAGAAAAGACTATCTCTGTTTAGACAGTGCCCTAGTGGGATATGAGTCAGAAACAAGTCTGTGCCACGATCATAACTAATAACTAAGTACAATGGTGTGTGTTTGTGCTGTGCATGCGTATGCACATGCTTTGTGGACCTTTGTGGACCTGAACTCTTACACAGGACAGAAGGAAAACAGAGAGAAATACACCCTGTAGGTATTTAGAGAGTTTAGCCCTTTTAATTCTCCCTCATTTGTGTCTAATCACGCTGACGTGTCTACTCACGTTCTAATCAAGTGGTAATTTGACATCTCCACTGTCACATGACTGCCATGGCAGAGATGGTAGATAAGCTCATTTGAAATCACAGGCTATTAACAATATCTCTGCTACCATGAAAGCCGTAGACACACTGCAGATGTATTGCAGGATTTGTGTCAGATGTCATAAAGAAATGCTTTCTTGTTTAAAGGTTATTTTGCTGTTGTGTATCTTTTAGAGCAGAGAGGATGTTCTGAGTTCAGGTCCGCTTGTTGTACATCCAGTAAGGTATAATTAGGAGCTGCCCCAGACATAATCTTATTTTTGTGGCACTGAAGTTATGTAATGTACTCTGTGAATCTGCATAGGAAGTCTGTCCCATGGATTTGCCTTCCTCTGTGTATGTAAGAATTACCTTTTTGTACCCCTGAAATTCCCTCCTGTGTCCTGTCTCCATTGCTGCCGGTGTGCCTGTATCCCCGCATCATTACGTAGTCATGTGACATTCACGTTGTTGGGTAGTGGGGTACAGGTACAGGTATGTGTGCATTCCACTGCCAATACTCTGCATGGGCCCATTTTAAATGGGGGATGACCTTGGAGACTCCAATGGTCTTCCTGAAATCTACCGCTGTGCACCTGACCCACGCTTTTCGATCGAGATCTTTTCATCCAGAGATATCGATAGTTTCAGCAGATTCGACCATAATAATTAAACCTGCTGGGTGGATCGACAACACATTAGGTCATTAAACTTGTAATTCTTGGTATCATTTTTCACTGTTTTATTGCTGTATAATTTCCAGGACTATTATCAATGCCAGCCATCACAACACATTTTATGCCCACACACCTGTCCCTAAGTTAGCCAGTTTCCAAGAGCTATCACAAGATAGAGCCACTGACACTACAGGAGGAGGTTGAGCTGCTGCTTGTGCGCTCTGCAACACATATTAAATATTCATCGTTGTTTTCTTTTTATTATAAGAGATGTTTGCTCATATAACTTATAAAGATATCTGACATCCCCTCACAGTTCCCTGACCTGTGTAGGTGAATGGCCTGCTAGTGAACTGAAATGCTTGATGGTAGCTATCACAGTGTGAGAAGTAGTTGGCTGATGGTGTAATGGTTAAGGGCTCTGCCTCTGACACAGGAGACCAGGGTTTGAATCTCGGCTCTGCCTGTTCAGTAAGCCAGCACTCATTCAGTAGGAGACCTTTGGCAAGTCTCCCTTCTGCTACTGCCAATAGAGCGCGCCCTAGTGGCTGCTGCTCTGCTCTGGTGCTTTGAGTCTGCAAGGAGAAAAGCGCAATATAAATGTTATTTGTCTTGTCTTGTCTACTCTTGGTGTGTAACTGCACCTAGACGCCTTTGAAGCATTAATGTAAAAACCTAGATGCCTAAACATCACCAGATCAAGCAACTCCATCCCAACATCAGGACCAGTCTTGCAAAGGCCATGTAGACTGTGGCCTAGGGCTTGCTGCTTATGGAAGTGGGTGGGAGAACTGATTGCACATGGAATAAGACTGGACAGGAAAGAAAGGAGCTTTTGTCCAAATGCACATGAGAAACGGGGGCTGCTCTAGGAAGAAAGCAGTTGTACATGGAAGTGGAAGGATACTGTACATGATGAGGGGGGGATGCTGTGTATAAACGGATGGGATTCACATGGAGGGCAATTGGCATAGTGTGCAAAAGGAACCTAACAGTATGATGTATTTGATTGTGTGGGCCACAAAAAAGGCAATACTATTAAGACAGCATGCACAAATGGTCGCATCACAACCTCTTATTCTATTCTCATCATTTACCGTAGCAATCAGTGGGGAACTGAACAACAGTATGAGACATTTGTACCCCTTATGATAGACGGTCATGCGTGTTGAATGATACTGTACATGGAGCATATGGTTAGGTTACTATGTCCTAGCTTAGATGCATTTTGAAGGAGGTCATTGACTCCTGCATTAATGTATAGGTCAAGGTAACTCAATAGGAAGTCTAACCATTTGCATGGGCAACAAAGAATAAAATAACATTAAATGCATACATTCTATCTTCAGGCTAGGCCTACTGAATTTTCATTTTCCTGTGCTCTGACTGTGTTTAGTACCTATTCAGATACCAGAGTGTGTCACTGACCAACAATAATATAATATATAATATCATATAAATCATTTAAATATAATGAACTACAAAGCACCTGCAAGGGACATGGTGGATTGAGGCCTTTGTGCAGGCAGCCAATGCAGCGCAGGAGGTTTCAGTGTTATTGATAAGACAGACGGAAACCAGGCACTGAACCACAACAGGTGCAGCTGTCAGGGTCATGTTTGTCACGTATATTTAGACGTGCGTCTTTACTGATTTCTCAATGGCAAACAGCATCGTGGAACCTTCACAGGTGTAGATGTGTCCGTCCAGATTATGGTTCCTAAAAAAGGGATCTGCTCAGAAAACAAACCATTTCTCCAGGCACTTGTCAGCATTCAGTGGCGACATTCCCTGGTATTTATAACAGGTCCTCTTGAATGCTGCTTACTGTAAATGCTAGGAAAGGCGCACATTAGGGCCGATTTTACATTAGAATAAAGTATTGCGTCTCTGCTCGAATCGCCCCGCAATGCCAAAAAATCGATTCATATGACCCTGCGGCAGAGTGTGCCAACAGGGTCATAAGCAAACTCTTCACCGCCTGTTGCCTCCCCTCGCCAAGTGATATATCACTGCTGGACAGGAAGTACGTCACTGGGATTCTCTGCTTCCCCGTCATATTTGTGTCATTCCACACATGTGCGCCGCACCGCTACTGTCAAGTTTAACATCTCTGTGCCGCCCATTGACTTCAATGCATTTAGTTGCCAGGGAAGTCGCGTGGAAGTGTAAAAGGGGCCTCACCTGCAGTGAGAGGGATAGGGAGGCTGGCATAGTTATTTCCTTTTAAACAATACCAGCTGCCTGACTCTCCAGCTGATTCTCTGCCTCCAATACTTTAGCCATAGCCCCTCAACAAGCGTGCAGATTAGTTGTTTTTGACCCCCAGCAATGTAACAGGCCAGTTGCTGCAGGCATTCACCAGTTTTGCCCATTCCTCCTAACAAGAGTGCTTATAGAGAACACAGGAGGATATGATTTGCAGGCCACTGGGAGGTAAGCAAGGAGGTGGATCCTCATTATCTATGATGACTGTGATGTCAGAAGGCCACTCCATAAACCCAAGTGTCTGTCTGTCTTAACCGATGTCATCCTGCTTTGTTTACAAGCTATGCACAAGGTCACAGCAGCTACATCTCCATATAGGAGTAACTCCAAGCTAAAAGGTGCAATTTGTATTTTTGAAGTGTCAGATAAAGGCTACAGGAATGGCTGTAGTGGCATTCATAAGCCTCATATAGTCATTTTTGAAACAAATGTCCCTCTTACCCATTCCCACAACTTTTACAATAAAATACCTGAATTTTGCTGTAAACAGTGGTGATCACATAACTGTCACTGCACCATGCCCTTCCCACAATTGTGCTTTAAGCTGTAATGCACATATTCCCGTTCTCCAATTATCTCTTGTCTCATTCAAATTAGTAAGACTGTAGCTAGCTCGAAAACGTGTTAACATTTCTGGAATAAAACATTCTGTTTTAAAAGGATATACATCACAAATGTGTTCCGGTTTAGTGCTCAATCCATAGCACTTCACAGAGATCTCCTTTAAACTACCGTAGACCACCACAGGTGAAATCTACACCCTGTGTGTGGCAGTGCGACGGTCAGAGGGCGTCAATTTTTCACTCGCTGCTGCATGTTCTGGTCGCTAGGCCTGAACGATTTTAGGAAAAAATTGAATTGAGCGATTTCTGTCTGAAATTGCGATTTCGATTCAATTCACGATTTCCTTCAAATCAAGCTTTGTTCCCCCTCTTTGCCTGTTTGTGCCCCCTCTGTTCTTCTGTCTCTCTTTGTGCCCCCTTTGCCTCTTTATGCCTCCTCTGGGTCTCTCTTGCCCCCTTTGTGTCTCTGTGCCCGCTGTTTCTCTCTGTGTCTCCTGTGTCTCTTTCTGTGCCCGCTCTGTCTCTGTGCCCACTCTGTTTTGTCTCTGTGCCCCCTCTGTCTCTTTGTGCCTCTTTGTGCCCCCTCTGTGTCTCCTGTGTCTCTCTCTCTGTGCCCACGCTGTCTCTCTCTGTGCCTCCTCTGTCCCCCAAGCTGCATTAGTTCTGGACATAGCTTCAAGCACGAGTCCAGCGATGCCAGTCTATCCACTTCCCCTCCTGCAGGCTCTAATGCACGGAATACTTCCTGTATGTCATGTGACATACAGGAACCCAGAGTTTTGCCAAGCACAAGAGCCAGCAGACGGCGATAGAGGACGGTATGTCCAACGCTGCGGGCCCCACACGCCGGCCTTTGGGGAAGTTTGAAGCCACTTCTTCAAACTTCCCCCACGTGGAAATGACATGATCGCGATATTTGCAGCTTTGACGATTCCGAAATTGTGATCTTAGTGATCGCGTTTTCAGTTTAAATTCGATTTATCTTTCAGGCCTACTGGTCGCTCTCGCCGATCTGTAGTCACTACACACCACTTGCTCATCTGTCCTAGTGCCAGCTGAGCCTTGTGTGTCGGTCAGGAGTCGGGTCAGGAGCTGATTTCATTGGCTCCTGACCCTGTGATCACTGTGAGCCAATCACATGGATCACAGCTAGAAATCCAGCAAAAAAAAGGCTCTGGTCCTTAAGGGGTCCGAGCCTGCTGCTACCCTCTCAGTACCAGCAGGTTTTGGCCCCCTTAAAGTGGACCTGTACTCTTGCACAACACAGAAAGAAAACATAGATGTATATATTTAGAGCGTTTAGCCTGTCTAATCCCCCCTCATCTATGACTAATCACCACCATAATTTAATCTGTCAGCTCAGGAATTCCCTCTGCCATGGCAGAGCAGCTAATTTGTAAACACAGGATGCTAACAATATGTCTGCTTCCATGAAAGAAGGAAGTAGACACGCTGCAGATTTATTGCAGGATTTGTATCAGCTGTAAGGACCAGAGCCCTTTTTTCTCTTTGGTCTGAGCTACAGGCACAGTTCTTGGCCATCTGTGCTGAATGTGGCATCTGATAGCTTAACAAAAAAATGACCAATGTTAACTTTTATGTTTTTTGTCTGTAGCTTTGAATTCTTTAAATTCTATTGTTCAGACTTTGTGGACAGAACATGAGCAGCTGAACTTGCATTAGCATTTTATGGTTTTCCCCTTTAAGTATACTATTCATTAATGGGCCTGTAGATTGACAATAAATAAATTGCCTTTGGCTTGTCCATACTCTTCTCTGCCCTGGCCAAATTTTGCCAGTTCTGCTGACATATTACTCCACTGAGCTGTGCATATGCTGCTCAACGTAAAGCTGCCATTTATCATTTGCATTTTAAGCCCTAAGATTTTCTAATCTCAGCAGTATTAACGTATTATCCAGTCAGAATAAAATCACTATAAAACTCTTATAATATCGGGATATATGTAAAAGAGGATTCTTAATTGGATTGTACAACAAAGCGCTATTTCAAAGAGTGCCACAAATCTTTGGATAGATGCTGAGAGTAAAGCAACCCATGGACACTTCACTCTGATTGGTTGAAAAGGCTGATATTGCCTGTTTTGGCCAATCATCTGCTGATCGAGCAGTCGATCAGACTGCATGCAATTTTTCATTAAACTGTGCAGAAATTCACTCCTGAGCCCAAGCTATAGACAAAATGTTTGTCACTGGGAACTAATGACTTAAAGGACAACTGCAGTGAGAGGTAAGGGTTGGCTGCCATATTTATTTCCTTCTAAACAATACCAGTTGCCTGGCAGCCCTGCTGATCTATTTGGCTGCAGCAGTGTCTGAATCACACCAGAAACAAGCATGCAGCTAATCTTGCCAGATCTGACAATAATGTCAGAAACACCTGATCTGCTGCATGCTTGTCCAGGGTCTGTGGCTAAAAGTATTAGAGGCAGAGGATGAGCAGAATGCCAGGCAACTGGTATTGTTTAAAAGGAAATAAATATGGCAACTTCCATATCCCTCTCATTACAGTTGTCCTTTAATACAAAAGCAGATATAATTTTGGGATGCATTAAAAGGGAAATACAAAGTCAGGATGGAACATAATAATGCCCCTGTTTAACTATCTAGTAAGGCCACATCTGGAATATGGAATATAGTTCTGGTCACTGCATTACAGTGTTGCCAACTCATCCCTTTAATTACTGACACATCTAAGTTATACAGGTTCTGGGGCTATTTGCACATAATCAGTACCTTAACTGCATCTACCTAGCCACAAAACCTGTATAATTCATATGTGTCAGTAATTAAAGGGATGAGTTGGCAACACTGCTGCATTACAGGAAGGACATTGCAGTTCTGTAGCAGAGATGAGCCACAAAATTGATACGAGGGGTGGAAGGCCTCTCTTACCAGGAAAGGTTAGATAAACTGTTATTATTTAGTCTGGAGAGAAGACACCATAGAGGAGATCTAATTAACATGTATAAATACATCAGAGGGCAATATAAAAGCTTGGCAGATTAGCTTTTTGTCCCTAGGCTTTTACAGAGGACTAGAGCCAATGATCAGTGGATGGAGGAGAAAAGTTTTTGCCATTTATTTAGGAAAGGGTTCTTTACAGTAAGAGTGATTCAAATGTAGAATTTATTAACACAGGGAGTAGTTATGGCAAGTTTTATATCTGCATTTAAAGAGGGCTTGGATGCTTTCTTTGCATCAAAAGAAATCCCTGGCTATAATTACTAAAGCTGGCCATACACTAGGCCGATTCCCGCCAGATCGACAGCAGATCACATCGTTCCAGCAACACGCCGAATTTCGATCCATTTCAACCGATCCCATCGATCGCTCCGTGCGGAAACAAACCGTTGATCACCCGCGTGTAGGGAGCGCGTCGCTAGCGGCGTTCGAGTACCCGACGACCGACGCAATAGAGCCCGCATACATTACCTGCTCCGCCGGCACGACTGCCCCCGGTCACCGCTGCTTCGTCTCCGCGCTGATCTGGTCTCCGGATCCGGCATGCTTCACTTCTTCTAGCCCGGCAGGAAGTTTAAACAGTAGAGGGCGCTCTACTGTTTAAACTTCCTGCCGGGCAGGAAGAAGTAAAGCATGCCGGACCTGGAGACGAGAGCGGAGACGGAGCAGCGGTGACCGGGGGCAGTCGTGCCGGCGTAGCAGGTAATGTATGCGGCGGGGGGGGAGGGGGGGGAGCAGCAGCAGCACCACCACAGCAGATTGTGATCGGTTTCAGGCTGAAATCGGTTCACAATCTGTTTGCAGTAAAGGCAGCCATACGATCCCTCTCTGATCAGATTCGATCAGAGAGGGATCTATCTGTTGGTCGAATCTGATGGCAAATCGACCAGTGTATGGCTACCTTAAGTACCATATTTCCTGGCAGTGTTGATCCAGGAATTTTATCTCATTGCCATTTGGAGGTGGGAAGGATTTTTTTTCCATTTCAGGGCTAATTGGTCCAAGCCTTGTAAGTCTTTATTGCCTACCTCTGAATCAACTGAGATATGTGAGGGTGCAGGGTAATGTTATTGTTATACTAGTACCGTACTTTCTGGCTGAACTCTATGAGTGTATGTCTTTTTTCAACCCAACTAACTACGGTATGTACTTTTCTCTTTTCTACCATAACAAATATTGAGCACAAATTAATGTTGCTGGGTTTTTTTTAAATATTGATCGACCAAACACAACATCAACCTCCATTTAATAGGAGCAACAGAATCACATAAAATGCACAAGTGCGTTTTAGAAATATACTGTGCTTTTGCATACAGCAAGAACAATTCTTAGGGCTATGCTGCTCGGGAATTTATTGCCCATTCAGTCATAGCAGATACAATAAATCCCTTTTGAATGGTTGTTTCATAGTTGAAGGATGTAAAGCAGAACTAAATTTCTCAACAAACTAGTACTGTAAATTTGCACCTCTCCATTCAGAGTCAGAGTGGGGGAGGGTTCCTTTGAGAGAAAGCCTTGCGGTAAATGAAGGACTCACAGACAGACATCTTCTAGAAATGGATAACAGTGATGCTGCTGTCACTTAAAGTGTGTGTGTGTGTGTGTGTGTGTGTGTGTGTGTGTGTGTGTGTGTGTGTGTGTGTGTGTGTGTGTGTGTGTGTGTGTGTGTGTGTGTGTGTGTGTGTGTGTGTGTGTGTGTGTGTGTGTGTGTGTGTGTGTGTGTGTGTGTGTGTGTGTGTGTGTGTGTGTGTGTGGGGGGGGGGGGGGTAAAGAAAATACATTTTCTTTATTTTCACAAGCACTTAACGAATGGTGGTTGCTCCATCCAACTGCCAAAAAATTGTGAAAAGAGCAGGGAGGATGGCCAGCATCTTTGTATAAATTCTTTTCAGGTAGTGTCTTTATGAAGAATAATGGCTGAGAACCCCCCATGAAGAGATGGACTAGCCCAAAACCTGTCCATTCTGTCAGATTTCTACTACCTACTGAAAGTGACAGCGACATAGCAGAAAAGTAATTTATGGATCATTTTACTCTGGAAGAAATATACTTCTTATTGTATGTATCCAGTCTTATGCCTGTCATATACCATATACTGTTGCATATTTTCTCAATCATCATATATAACAACTGTGAAAAAATGTGACTTTGGTGCAGCTTTAGACGAATATGAGATAAATGAGCTTGATTACCTAAGATCAAGATATGTAATGCTCAGTTCCAGGATTTTTATTTACATTTTTCTAACTATTTTGTGGGGAGAGGTAGAAACTTTTTCAGGGGCAGTGGAAGCAAGGTTGGTTATTGCTGTCTTTGTGCCCATCGGAGACATTTTCCTCACCTGTGGAATCACCTGCATTAAGTTACATTAGCCTAGTTTTTCTGGAATAGCGAGCCATTCCACGTCGCAGCTAAAAGCGTTCCTGTTGGTCCCAGGCCTTAGTGCTTCTGCTGTTCCATCTCCTTTCTCCACCTCAGCAGACTCCTGACTGTTTCCAAAGAGGACCTTTCACCAGCCATATCCTATCACACAGGAGCTATATTCGCCCCTAGTGGAAGAAAGAGTAAACAAAAAGTGAAAATCAAATCAGAAACATTAAAAATATCTCAAATAAAATAAACTGCCTCCTCCATACACATACTGCACATATGTGCGCCAGAATAAAAGTTGAAGTTTCTGTAAGTACCAGTAAATCTTGTAAGCATTGTAAGCATTAATCTGAAACATCTTGTGTAGGGGATCAGCAATGAACTTTTAGTTTGTTTGGCCACCAGTGGCACATTTTGGGAACAAGAGCTTGGCTGCGAAAGAGTTAATACAAAAAATGGGTAATTCCTGAGACAGGAAAATGGGGAACAGCAATAAAAATTGTAGAAGCAGTCCTAACTCTTCCCCACTCTACACTAGTGGTGGGCCGAAATTTCGCATAGAAATTTGCATTTACGCATCATAATCGTAATGCGAAATTTCGGGGAAAATCGTAATTGATTTCGTATGTAATAGTGGTATTTCATGCAATTTTGCGAATAGGTTGTGCCGACATTAGTGGTTAATAGCAAATCCCCCATACAAGCTATTGCTACCAAAATTAGTACATATGTTAAGGAGAATATTAGGTACAAGGCAGAAAAATAATTTTTCAAAAAGACGTTGTTTTTGAGAAAACAATTTTAAAAGTGCAAAGAAAAATGTTTTTTTAAATGGAATGGGGCACAGGACGTCAGTAAAACCCATCCACACTAAGGGTGCATTCACACTGTGCGTTTGATGGGTTATAATGTAAGTTATAATTGCACAGCAACATGATGCAATGGTCTCTCAATGGGCCCATTCACACTGACACATTGATTCTGTGGTGTGTTGGGTTCTGTGCGCTACTGGATTACACCCGCATTGCAAATGAATGATGAGCAGGTACCACACCTGGGCCAGGCGGGTTTCCAGAAGCCGCTAAATTTGAAATCTGTTGCGATTTGCAATGGATTCAGTGGGAACCTTCCCAAAAACTAAAGGCTTTTCCCTTGGGCTTTACCACCTTGTAGGCATTTGTTTCATTTACAGTGCAGTGATTTCAAATGAGGTAGTTTTCAACAAGGAGTTAAATCTCTCGATCCTAAGTGATTAATCTCCTTTGTGTAGCCTTTAGCCTGAAAGTAACACCATTTATTGGATTAGTCATTACATTAAAATTCCACGTTTTCCAGACACGTTAGGTTAGTTTTCCGTTTTTTTTATATATAAAACAACAAAGATTTGTAATACTTTGCTGTGGGAAAGACTCAAACCAGACCTTTAGGGCACAAAATTCTAAACCACTAGGTATTGAGATACCATATCTAATTAGTTTCCTTACCTTCAGGGCAATTATTGCTCAGATGGGCCAGGTGATTAGTATCGTATTTAGGAACTTCTCTTAGTAAAATGTATACAGGTGACAGGATCATTGAGGTAGGAAGATGATGCCGCAATGATCTGAGGTAAAACATACTATAATATCCACTTCTATAGCCACCCTGCAAGTTTCATTCTTCCCACTCCCTCCCTCCAGTGCCTATGTGGCAAATATGTCCTCCTAGCTGTGTTATGACCATTTTTTCTGATGTCCTGTGTTTTAGCAGGATAAGCATCGGACAAAAAAAACAAAACCGGTGGGTCGAAGCCTGTGATGATTTTCTATGGACCAGCTCACATGTATCTGCTTATACTGTATCTGTAAGTGTCTGTTTCCATAACACATAATCCTGACCAGTACAATTTCTGGGCAGCACAGGCTGCAGCAGGGGCGCCTCTAGGCATAGGCAGTACAGGCCATTGCCTGGAGTGCCATTGGTCCAGGGGGGCGCCATGTTGCTGGATTAAGGCCTGCCCCCAAATTAAGTCCCACCCCCAGACTAAGCCCCACCCCCATGGGTGTTCTAATATTTGCTTCCGCTGCATCTACTTAGCGTAAGTTGCAGGCAGCTGTCACCTCTGTGCCTTGTGCATCCTTCTTTCCCCTTTTGTGCCTCCTTTTGTCTCCTTGTGCCTTCTTAAGTCCCTTGTGGCACCTCTGCCTCCTTCTGTGCCCCATTGTGCCTCCTTCAGTCCTTGTCCCTTGTGCCTACTTATGTCCCCTTTGCCTTTTTTTGTCTTCTTGTGCTACCTCTGCCCCACTGTTCCTCCTTCAGTTCCACTCTGCCTCCTTCTGTCCTCCTGTGCCTCCTTCTGTTTCCATGTGCCTCTTCAGTCCCCATGTGCCACCTCTGTCTCCTGTGCCTTCCTCTGTCCCCTTGCACCTCCTTCTGTTCCCCTTTGTGCCTACACTTGTCCATGTGTGCCTCTTTTAGTCCCCTTCTGCCTCCTTCTGACCCTCTTGTAGAGGGTGCCTGGCCGACTAAGCGGTCACAAGTGCTGTGCGGGAGGGACCACGGTCACCTCCCACCTGATGTTGTGTCCGCAGGTGTGAACAAGCTTGCAGCATCTAATAGAAGCCGCGCCAGTTCACTGCAGCCTTACATTACATGTATTTTCTGGCAAAACACTGCCACATTACAATTATTTCCTGTGGAAAAATTGCCGCCTAACGATTATTTCCTGGTGCAACACTGCCGCATTGCGTTTATTTTCATGGCGGGGGCGCCATAGATTTTCTCGTCTGGAGTGACAAAATCGCTAGAGGCACCTCTGGGCTGCAGAGTATTACAGCATTGATATGTTACCATACTTGCTATGTCCAGCATAGTATAAACCAAGCCCTAAATCATGGGTGTCCAACCTAAAAACACAGTGGGCTATGCTGCGGGCTAACTTCGATGTCTAGCGGCCACTTCCGTGCACATTTCCCTGATGTCTATTGTCCCCCCCTCCCCTAAAAAGTTCCCTAGTATTTAGTAGCCCCCTTCCCTACCTTATACAGGTCCCTGGTATCTAGTGGTCCCACCCTTCCATATACAGTTCCCTGGTATCTAGTGTTACCCCTTGCTCGCCTACACAGTTTCCTAGTGTAAAGTAGCCCCCCACCCCTATGCAGTTCCCTGGTGCCTAGTGGCCCTCCCTGCCCATCCTGTTCCTCATCCTTCCCACCCCCCCCCCCCTGTACTCTCCCTGCACTATGTTGCTTCATAGTTTCAGCACCTAGCCATGCAGGCTTATCGCTCAGGTACCAACACTTGCGGCCCAGAGTTTGACATGTATGGCCTAGATTCAAGGCCTTTCAGAAAGGTAATAGATATTTAGCTAAGAAGTCAGGAGGCTGGAAAGGCTTTCTAACTTAGTTTTATTACCCAAATTTTTGTTAAAACCAATATAAATTTTCTTCACACTTCATCTCCTTCTTCAGCTGATTACTCCAAGTCTTTCTGAAATTACCAAAATATTCAGAGTCTCATCACCAGCTCTGCACAGAGATTCCTGTAACATTTTATACATCCCTGGCACTGCTGTTGCTGGAGTAGGCTCTCGTCTGTGGGAAGAGGGTAGAATACATTGTAGAGGAATGTCGGGGAGACCATCTTCCTTCCTTTAATACCGATGATGTGATCAAGTCCCAGGCAGTTATAAAATTGCAGTAAGAAAGGTGAACAGCTGCTACTTTATTGTTGTTGTAATACGGTTAGGGGAACAAGAACAAGTCTAGAGATTCAGAGCACGTAAAGGGAAGCAGCTGAAAAGTTCCACACTGATATCTTGTGCATACACACGATAAGCTGCTGGGCTTGTAGGAACTTCCACTACTGACAAATGCTTCATGCATTTACTTATTGGAAGGCTCGCCAGTGCTGAAATGCACAGGCTGCCAAATGCTGAAAGATTAGCTTTAAAATTTTGCCTGTGATCACATTTCAACCATCATCCTAATCAAGTGCAATTTTATTTCCGCTTTCACCTTTTTTTTTATAGTAATTTATATTTTTGGATTATTTGTACATCAAATGCAGTTTTTTTTAATCTTTTAAAGAGGGACATTTCGAAAACAGAAATGGTGTAACCTAAAGAGTATAAGCCCACAGCTCACACATAACAGAGCACAGTATTTGTAGTATGGTATCTTACATTTTTACATAAGGAATAACTGCAGTCACATGACCAGAGTCCACCACTTCAGCTGTCCCAAGACTGTTAAACAGGGGCGTAGCAATAGGGGTTTCAGAGGTTGCGACCGCATTGGGGCACTTGGGCCAGAGGGGCCCCTGGGGGGGTGGGGGGGGGGGTACCTCAACTACAATATTAGCTCTCTATTGGTCCTGTGCTCATAATAATCACTACTATAGATACTTTGAATAGTGGTAATCATTAACAAGCTGTTCCCCATCCCCTTCTTGCACCTCTGACACTGTAGTTGCCATTGGCAGGTTTTGGTGCGCCATATCAATTGTTATGTATAGAGTGCTTGGGGGGGCCCCGTTGTAAAACTTGCATCGGGGCCCACAGCTCCTTAGCTACGCCACTGCTGCCAGAAAAGGTTTCACACAGACTGATACTTTGACAGTCTGGGCCACGCCTCTCTCATCTGGAATTACAAGGAGGTGAGTGGTCCCGTGTCTCAGGCGCATGCATTGGAGGATGCTAGCTGGAGGAGATACTAGCATCACAATTCTACAGATAATCTTATGTTAAAAAAAACATTTAGCATTTTTAAAGTGCATTGCGCTTAGCGTATTATTTAGAGTTTTGACATCTGCAAACTGCATTCCATTCTTATGGAATGTGCTAAATCGCGTTTGCAGCATATATAATGAAAGTCAATGGAGAATCAAACTTTACGAAGTTGCATAGTGTTTTCATATGTGCGAAAATAAACTTTCAACTTGCAGCATAAATTGGCAAGTTCCCATTGACTTTCATTAGCTGCAGTGATAATGAAAAGTCATATGAATGCAAATTTCAATATGAAAAAAAAGACACATGCAAACAAACTGTTTCTGCGCAATGATAAGTGTGAACCCTGCCTACATATAATGGGCTTGATTCACAAAGTCGTGCTAACTGTTAGCACGCTGGTGAAAAGTCCATTATCACGCCTAAACTCAGTTTAGACGTGATAAAATAAACTCGCACGCAAAGATTTGTGCGTAAAGTTTTACACGCGCAAAGTTAATCCGCGCAACGCCATTAAACCCTATGCGACGTTTCGCGCGCACCGGAGTTTTCGCGTGCAAAACTTTACTTTAGGCACGAGTTTTTCCCTCAAAGCGGTGCTAACCTACTTAGTGCAATGCTTATCACGCCCAAAGGTCTTTAGGTGTGCTAACTAGGTTAGCACCGCTTTGTGAATCAAGCCCAATGACTATTCTTGTCTTGCATGCCTTTTTTTTGCTTGCCTTTTTTTGTGTTTTTTTAATAAAAATGTGTTTAATGCAGCTAACATCAAAACCGGCACCTTGTACTGAAAACAGGGACACCGAACTGTTTATGTGCTTTCGGTATAGTTTAGAAGCAGGAAAATGAAGCCATAAATTGCGTATGAAATGTAAAAGCCTGCTTGGTCCCTTACACGGCACAAAGTACATTTCTGGTAGCATGAAACAGGTAGATGGAGGAACGCAGATCAGATGTCACTGTAAAAATTCCTGTTGTAAGATGAAGGCTAAGCACATCAGTGTTTGCAGAAATTACAGCTGTTTGTAGCCTGACTTCAATTTTCGTTTCTTTTTTCAGTTTTGCTTATTAGGATTTCATGGCAAGAAAATGACAAAGGGAAAGTCTTGCAGTCTTTGTGTGTAATTTTCACTTTGTGTATAAGCAGCAGAATAGCCATGAAGCACACTGTTTCTCCAATAACAGTATAAAGGAGAGAGACAGTTTACTTCCGTTACCCTCATAATGGCCAGTTATGTCTAGACACACCAGTGTGCCGAACTAATAATGCCCTTCTTTATTGTTCCTGCAAAGAAACCATGAAATGAAAAAAGATTGGAAAGCCACTACTTAGCCAGATGAAACTGAGCATAGCGCATGAGGCTCAACTAAAGCCATAATTAAACAAGGCAAATTCTAATAGCGATCAGGACAATATAGGAAGATAAACAGAGCATAGAAGCAAAGTTTCATGGGACATTTATGTTTGTCACTGCAGTACAGCTTGCTTCCTCTCCAGCTTCAAACAGGTGTTAGGTCATTCAGGTATGACCATGTGACACTCACAGTAGGAAGATCAATAGATGGTAAACTTCATTTTCCAGCATCCCTGAATTACAATAGAAACCTTGGGGCATATGCACTAAACTGCGGTAAACATTACCATACGATGAGTAAAGCAGAATGCAATACATTACATGCAATACAGTACAACTACTCATAATGCGTAAATCTTTACGCACATTATTTTGCTTACTGCAGTATAGCTAGGTGCACAGCTGCAGGAAAGCATAGTTACACACAGACATTTTGAACTTGACATTTTCACTTTGAAAGGTAATACTTAAAATTGACACTTAACAACATGATTGCTTTAAGAATTTGTCTTGTTCAATATTAGGTTTAGTTTGGATTTTAAAACCGAACTCTAAAAGTGACCAGTAACGATGCATTTCCCTGAACAATCGTTCGTTTCCCATCATTCGTATGATTGATCAGAAACAATAATTTGGGCCATTAATGGATAAAAAGCTCCTTACGAAATGGGTTCATCTGAAACCAGACTTGAAAGGGAGAAGCCTATCTTCAGCATAAGTTGTTGTGTTATTTGTTATTATTACAAATGATCTCACTGTTTGGTTTCGACACATTGGGTGGCAATCTATGTGTGCATGGCCACCTTACAGTGGACCCAAGCTGGCAGAAGAAATAAAAGTAAGATACTTACCTAGGTAGAACGAAGCCTCTAGAAAGTCCAGAGGGTTCCTGTGTCCTCCTCGACACCGTCGTAGCCATGCACAGACCCTGTGATCATATCTAACAAGAGCTTGTTGGATATGTTCCTGTGGCTGCGATCCCTGCTGAATACAAGCACGGCCATACTCGTACAGGCAACCGCCACATTGCACCGCAGAAACCAGCCTTCATATGACCACTGTGCGGCGACAGTGTCATATGCATAGCACCGCCTCTGGGCCAGTGATGTTCTCCCTGCTGGGCAGGAAGTATGTCACTGGGACACGGCCGCCTTTGACCTGAACGACCGGAGCGGTCCCTCAGGGCGCCAGCTTACAAGGGCGCACAGTACAGTGTCGCTGCTCGCCACCCCGCTCTGTCTCTCCCCGCCACCGCTCTGTCTTTAATTAGAGCAGGACTACAAGAAAATGGCCGCCAATGTCCACAAATGCGGACATCAACGGCCATTTTCTTGTAGCCCTACTCTAACTAATACTAGCTACCTATACTGGTGAAACTACTACCTATTCTGGGGGCAACTATACTAAGGCAACTATACTACCTGTACTGGGGGCAACTTTATTAGCTACCTATACTGGGGCAAATATACTAGCTACCTATACTGTGGCAACTACAGTGGTTTGCAAAAGTATTCGTCCCCCTTGAAGTTTTCCACATTTGTCATATTACTGCCACAAACATGAATCATTTTTTTTTTGGAAATTCCACGTGAAAGACCAATACAAAGTGGTGTACACGTGAGAAGTGGAACGAAAATCATTCATGATTCTAAACATTTTTTACAATTAAATAACTGCAAAATGGGGTGTGCGTAATTATTCAGCCCCCTTTGTTCTGAGTGCAGTCAGTTGCCCATAGACATTGTATATTACCTATACTGAGGGCAACTATACTAGCTACCTATGCTGGGGCAAATATACTACCTATACTGGGGAAAGTATACTAGCTACCTCTACTGTGACAACTATACTATGCTTGGCTACCTATACTGAGGGCACCTACACATTGACTTCCTATACAGGGGGCACCTATAGCTGGTTAACTATACAGATGCGACCTACACCTTACTTCCTACACTGGGGGCACCTACACCTGGCTACTTATACTGAGGGTACCAACACCTGGCTACCTATACTGCAGGCACCTATGCCTGGCTACCTATGGGGGGACCTACACCTAACTTCCTATACTGGGGCACCTATGCTTGGCTACCTATATTGAGAGAACTTACACATGAGATCCTATACTGGGGGCACCTATGCCTGGCTAACTACTTGCCTATACTAAGTCTGAGGGCTTTTTTTGGGGACAGACCGCGGCTATAACGTGCGGTGCAAATCGTGTGTGTGTGTGTGTGTGTGTGAGTAGGATGAAGGAGGGGGGCACCAAAATCAGGTTTCGCTCAGGGTGCTGTGAATTCTAAGGCCGGCCCTGTACTGGGATTTACATGGGTCCACACATGTGCACCTGGTCTCCTATCGTTCACACTTGCTGCATTTCCAATTGACTTGCATTGCTGCATAATCTGTGCGGTATGCATAGATAACTTGGCAACGCATTGCAGACTGCGTCGCACCGCGTGAAGCGTGCAAGTCTCAATAGACTTGCATGGACCTTGCAGGGAATGCAGCAGGGATGTGTAATGCGGGGCAACGCAGCATAAAAGTGGCCTCAATGTTTTTTGATCAGATTGTCTTCACTTTGGTTTCATGTTGAATTGACACTGACTGCGGTCTCTCATTTACTAGTATAGCTGAGGCATTAATGGATGTCTGACTGACATGAAAGTGAACTGAAGTCGAAAGTAGGTTTCATAAAAGCCTACCCCCCAAAACAACAGATGAGAAACTACTGAGCAGTGTTTCCAGCGCTACCGTCCATCTGCAGCTGCAGCAATCTGCCCGCTATCCTTGTTTATAATACAGATGTTAGCCGTATAGAATCCATCTCTTGTGGTATGGGAACACCGTCTTCTCTGAGCAGGCGCTGAACAGTAAAGATGTAGATTTGAATCTGGCCGTCCCCATATGGCGCTCTGCGGAGATGAGCAGAGATAATGCACCTCTGTCAGCTCTGTCATAGGCCATAATGGTGAGAGCTGCATTATCTCTGCTCATCCTTCTTTTATCATCGCAGATAAATAAAACAACGGATGTAACCTCACTGCTTTGTAGATCCCTTGTGACCCCGATGCCTGAAACATCTTCCCCTCCTCCTCCTCCTCTGTGCCCAATACATTTATGCTATGCAATATTCTTCTCCTGTCTATGGCAGCTTCTATGACTTTTATTTTTATACAGTATATGCAGGAAAACAAAATGCAATATATATACAGATCACTTCAACATCATCACATCTCTATACAGACTCCAATAATTAGTAAAAAAAATAAATCATAATGATATATAAGCATTAATTATTAATGCAACATTATTTGTTACTCTGTAGGGATCATGTACAAAGCAGAGCTAAACCTTTGTATTATTCTCCACCCTGCATCCATGCATTGCACTTTGCTATAGAAAAGCGCTACACTGTGATTCGCCACTATATTTCTTCTACAGGGGCTTCATTATTGTCTGTTGTTTCACACAAAAAAGCGATAACGATCTTGGAGTGATTTTATAGCGATTTGGTGTGAGATAGCTTACAGGATTTCATTGTCCAAGGGCTTTTAAAACACTGGAAAGTGATGGATATCCATTGTAATCAATGGAATTTCCCGTCCTCCATTTTAAAAATGGCGATGGCCTCTTAACAGCTTCCGGGTCAGCTCACTTTTAAACTGCAATATTGCCCACTAGAGCCATAGTGAAACATGGACATTACCTTGCACATCAGTTATCCTTTCAGTTATAACTGACAGCAACTGATATACAGTATTTCAGTTCTGACGACATTTTATCAGAACTGGAAGGAATGTTAGAAGAAAATGGAGATTTGGAAGATCTGTTAGAAGAAAATGGAGAGAGTGGAACTGACGGCGAGGTAAGTATGTAATATTCATTTGCATGTACATTGTGTTTATTTTAAATAATTTTAAGGGCTGATTCATGCTAGGGCAGTTGGGCTGCGCTTGCCAATCACCAGGGTTATCAGCAAAGTGCAAATGCATTGTCTCCTTTTGGGAGCATTCACGTTGTAGTGTTATGATCACAATAGCGCTGCAGTTAGCATTTTGAGAACGATGGTGCTGAGAATTTTGTTCCACAAATGAGAATAACAATTGCTGAAAAATTGTGATTAGGGCTCTTTTGTACTGCAAATAAACGCAATGGGATTTTCTGAGGCCACATAGTGTTTGAAAAGATCCTGTGATCTAGCTGGCCAGTGAGGGTTTGGGAATAGTCTGACATTAAATAGTAAACAAAGACAGCGATTGGTGGCTGAATGGGAGGGGCTTGCACTTTAGGTTAGGGTCAGTGTAAAGGTGTGTCTAAGGACTCATTCACACTGGAGCGTTTTAATAGCAATTTCAGCAGCTTTTTCAAACACTGGCGATCGCTAGCGTTTTGAAAAGCGCCACTGCAATGTAATGTGTTCACAATTAGCGATCGTCAGAAATTTGCTGATATCACAAAAGTGCTGCATACACCATTTTTTAGCAATTTTGGTGGGATTGCATTTCAATGTTAAAGAATCGTAAATCACAATTGCTCCAAAATCACTTTCCTGTACAGTGATTGCTTGTAGTTTTGCTAGCTTTTTTTTTATTTCCAGTGCGAAGGAGGCCTAGCTGGGTTCACAGACTAGTATGCAGTTTCTATGTTGTATGGGCAGTGAGTGTACATGCAGAATTATTGTGCAATGTGCAATGCACCGGGGTAGTGTGAAAGCACCCTTAGGGAAAAGTGTCAGGGACACTGTAAGGCTATGTCAATACTTGTCTACAAAAATACATTGGGATCTTTAACAGAATTTCACACCTAGAAAATCATAACATACATGAGAGAAAAACACTGGCTAAAATTCCTCTTAAAAGATTGAATGCCAACATGACCAAGCCAAAGCTATACCAAACCTAACCTGCAGGACATGATGTGAATGGATGGAGCAAGGCACAAGCAGGGTGACAATAAAGCAGTAATGTGCCCTTTTGGGACCCTGGATCTCAAAGCACTCAGTATACAAGCTTGCCTGAGCCACTGGATGATTTCCGGGTCTAGGAAATATGCCTCTCTTGTACACATCACAATAGCTTCCATTGTTTCTCCTAAAGGATCTGTACTTTCCAGCAGACCTCCTCCCCCTTTTCCACTGAAATGACGCATAGTTGTTTAGATCCCACCAGAAGCAACTTCAGGACAGGAGGGAATTATAAACATCATGAGACTCTTGTGAGCAGTATTTCTGCTGCTGTAATTTGTAGCATGAAGTGCAGGAAGAAATGACAAGCTAGGAAAGCTTGAGAAATAAATATTGGAATGTGGCCAATAATGACTAGATATTTCAGGAGCAGGTTAGGAAGTGTCAGCTCGACTGATTGCTACAGGCAACACTGCTACTTTCGTGGGTGCTCTAGCCTTCATAGAAAAACCCTATAATGTAGATGACTAAAAAGCAAACTAAAGGAATCCTGTAGTGAGAGGACAAAAATGCCAGTTGCCAGGTGTCCTGCTGCTAACTATCTAAGTTCAGTAGTTTTGAAACACACATGCAGCGAGCATGCAGCCAGTAATGTCACACTGATCATGCGACCTTAAAGTGGGATAAAACTCATGACAACATTCAATAAAAAATGTGTGTTCCTACTTTTTATTACCCAATCAGTTACCATATTTGCTTTTGTGCACAAATAATATCGTCTGTTTACAAATTACAAGGTCCCAAAGTACAGTTGATCTGCTGTGAAAGCTGCCACTGCATTTTCCGGCATAGCTGCTGTATTTATAAATTAAAATCTATCTAGTGATCACTTCTCAACTGCACACATACTAGAGGCAGAGAGAGCTCAGTTTCAGCACTTTGCTAATGTTTACTAAATGTATCTGACAAAGTAATATAAACAAAAGACCATGTTATCATCTCCTCACCAGAAGCTGCCCACTGAAGTAAGGAGCTTTCCACTGAAGAACAAAGTGCTGTGTTTAACTGTTTGCACGCTGTTCTGCTACACTTTTTGTGGTAGTAGGTTCAAGGCTGTAGATAATCTTTTAGAGTAAAGAAGAAGTGATGAGTCTCATTCCACTTTAAATATGAATAAATAAGATTGCAGCCTGAGCCTTCATATTCCCTCATTTCAGCAGGATTTCAGAAAAAAATGTTGCTTGTATTTGTCAAATTTGATAAGCATTTACAATGTGATTACACCAGATCAGTTTTCTTTAGCACCATGTAAAAGTGGTGTGGAGTTCTGGCTGTTCTACAGCCAAATAACCATGCCAGATTATTGGTGCAAGGTTTTGATTATCATGTAGACAGAAGCATCACACTATATCATCTATGCTAGAAGGGTAAATTACGTGCAGCATGTGTGTAGCTGAAACAACACACATTGGTTGTTACTAAAGAGGGCAGGAGGAGAGTCTTTTGGCCATTAGGGTTCAGTGTTAAGGGGCCCATACACTCAGCCGATTAGCGGCCGATCGATCGATTTGCGGCCGATTTTGATCGATTTCGATTTCAATCGATGTGAAATGCTGGAAAATCTAGGTCGATCTGCTGAGATTGCTTATCAATTTGCATTGGACCTAATGGAAATCTGATGGCAAAAAAATGCCATCAGATCGATTTTCAATAGATTTCATACTGAAATCTATTGGAAATCTGTTCCTAGTAAAAAATGTTCCTAAACACATCAGATAGATCAGAAAATCTATCTGATGATCTATCTGCTGCGAATCTAACGAGTGTATGGCCACCTTTAGACTTATCATATAGGATTAGGAGGTTTATGGGATGAGGAAGGGAGAATATTTAATTTTAGTTGTTATGGTTAAGAGGTTAGGGTTAAGCATGTGAGGGAGGTTATAGGGGGAAAGGCGGGCGAACGGGGGCTTGGTGGAAGGTTAGAGGAAGAAGAAGATAATTAAATTAAGTAGGGGGACTCAGATTAGCAGGGAGGAAGTTAAGGTGCCCATCGACCTAAAGATTATGGGTAGATTTGACAAAGAGACAAATGTATCTCTAATAGAATCTGATAAGAGATAAATTTGTCTCTTGTCAATTCTGTCCATACACTACAGGCCGATTCCTGTCCGATTTCAGCATGAAATCTTCAGGGAATCGCCTGAGCCTGCCGCGTCCGCACCGCCGCTGCCCCCCAATGTATTTATGTCCGTCCCCATCCCCCCCATATGTGTGCATTTATATGTTACCTGTCCTGTTGCAGCCTCCGCGTGGTGTCCCAAAACCTCTGGGTGGTTTTCTGTATGTGCTACGACACCACGCGGAGGCTGCAACAGGACAGGTAACGTATAAATGCACATGGGGGGCACATTTACTACCGCACACCTGACCAAGCAACTTTAGTCTGACATCTTGCAGCATGCGCGGTAGACAAAGCGACCAATTTCTGTCCCGAAATTGGTCACTTTGTCGGTCGGGCATGCACTTGGCGGCAATGATTTTCATCCAATTCGATTATAATAATCGAATTGGATGGTCGATTGGCCGCCAAGTCACCTGATGTATGGGCACCTTTAGTGGTAGCAGGGGAGGTTGGGGTTAGCAGGGAGAAGTTAGTGGTAGCAGGAAGGTTAGGGGTAGCTGGGAGGAAGTTAGTGGTAGCAGGGAGGTTAGGGTTAGCAGGGAGGAAGTTGGTGGTAGCAGAGAGGTTACGGGTAGCAGGAAGGTTAGGATTAGCTGGGAGGAAGTTAGTGGTAGCAGGAAGGTTAGGGTTAGCTGGGAGGAAGTTAGTGGTGGCAGGAAGGTTAGGGGTAGCAGGAAGGTTAGGATTAGCTGGGAGGAAGTTAGGGGTAGCAGGAAGGTTAGGGTTAGCTGGGAGGAAGTTAGTGGTAGCAGGAAGGTTAGGGTTAGCTGGGAGGAAGTTAGTGGTAACAGGGAGGTTAGGGTGGCAGGAAGGTTAGGGTTAGCTGGGAGGAAGTTAGTGGTAGCAGGAAGGTTAGGGGTAGCAGGAAGGTTAGGGTTAGCTGGGAGGAAGTTAGTGGTAGCAGGAAGGTTAGGGTTAGCTGGGAGGAAGTTAGTGGTAGCAGGAAGGTTAGGGGTAGCAGGAAGGTTAGGGTTAGCTGGGAGGAAGTTAGTGGTAGCAGGAAGGTTAGGGTTAGCTGGGAGGAAGTTAGTGGTAACGGAGGTTAGGGGTGGCAGGAAGGTTAGGGTTAGCTGGGAGGAAGTTAGTGATAGCAGGAAGGTTAGGGGTAGCAGGAAGGTTAGGGTTAGCTAGGAGGAAGTTAGTGGTAGCAGGAAGGTTAGGGGTAGCAGGAAGGTTAGGGTTAGCTGGGAGGAAGTTAGTGGTAGCAGGAAGGTTAGGGTTAGCTGGGAGGAAGTTAGTGGTAACAGGGAGGTTAGGAGTGTCAGGAAGGTTAGGGTTAGCTGGGAGGAAGTTAGTGATAGCAGGGAGGTTAGGGTTAGCTGGGGGGAAGTTAGTGGTAGAAGGGAGGTTAGGGGTGGCAGGAAGGTTAGCGTTAGCTGGGAGGAAGTTAGTGGTAGCAGGAAGGTTAGGGTTAGCTGGGAGGAAGTTAGTGATAGCAGGGAGGTTAGGGTTAGCTGGGAGGAAGTTAGTGGTAGCAGGGAGGTTAGGGTTAGCTGGAAGGAAGTTAGTGGTAGCAGGGGAGGTTAGGGGTGGCAGGACGGTTAGCGTTAGCTGGGAGATAGTAAGTGTTAGCAGGGGGGTTAGGGGTGGCAGGAAGGTTAGCGTTAGCTGGGAGGAAATTAGTGGTAGCAGGGAGGTTAGGGGTGTCAGGAAGGTTAGGGTTAGCTGGGAGGAAGTTAGTGGTAGCAGGGAGGTTAGGGTTAGCTGGGAGGAAGTTAGTGGTAGCAGGGAGGTTAGGGTTAGCTGGGAGGAAGTTAGTGGTAGCAGGGGAGGTTAGGGGTGGCATGAAGGTTAGGGTTAGCTGGGAGGAAGTTAGTGTTAGCAGGGGGGTTAGGGGTGGCAGGAAGGTTAGCGTTAGCTGGGAGGAAATTAGTGGTAGCAGGGAGGTTAGAGGTGTCAGGAAGGTTAGGGTTAGCTGGGAGGAAGTTAGTGGTAACAGGGAGGTTAGGGGTGGCAGGAAGGTTAGGGTTAGCTGGGAGGAAGTTAGTGATAGCAGGGAGGTTAGGGTTAGCTGGGGGGAAGTTAGTGGTAGAAGGGAGGTTAGGGGTGGCAGGAAGGTTAGCGTTAGCTGGGAGGAAGTTAGTGGTAGCAGGAAGGTTAGGGTTAGCTGGGAGGAAGTTAGTGATAGCAGGGAGGTTAGGGTTAGCTGGGAGGAAGTTAGTGGTAGCAGGGAGGTTAGGGTTAGCTGGAAGAAAGTTAGTGGTAGCAGGGGAGGTTAGGGGTGGCAGGACGGTTAGCGTTAGCTGGGAGATAGTTAGTGTTAGCAGGCGGGTTAGGGGTGGCAGGAAGGTTAGCGTTAGCTGGGAGGAAATTAGTGGTAGCAGGGAGGTTAGGGGTGTCAGGAAGGTTAGGGTTAGCTGGGAGGAAGTTAGTGGTAGCAGGGAGGTTAGGGTTAGCTGGGAGGAAGTTAGTGGTAGCAGGGAGGTTAGGGTTAGCTGGGAGGAAGTTAGTGGTAGCAGGGGAGGTTAGGGGTGGCATGAAGGTTAGGGTTAGCTGGGAGGAAGTTAGTGTTAGCAGGGGGGTTAGGGGTGGCAGGAAGGTTAGCGTTAGCTGGGAGGAAATTAGTGGTAGCAGGGAGGTTAGGGGTGTCAGGAAGGTTAGGGTTAGCTGGGAGGAAGTTAGTGGTAGCAGGGAGGTTAGGGTTAGCTGGGAGGAAGTTATTGGTAGCAGGGGAGGTTAGGGGTGGCATGAAGGTTAGGGTTAGCTGGGAGGAAGTTAGTGGTAGCAGGGAGGTTAGGTTATCTGGGAGGAAGTTAGTGGTAGCAGGGAGGTTAGTGGTAGCAGGGAGGTTAGGGTTAGCTGGGAGGTAGTTAGTGGTAGCAGGGAGGTTAGTGGTAGCAGGGAGGTTAGTGTTAGCCACTAGGAAGGGATTGGGTTTTGGAGAGGAGGATAGGTTAGGCATCATTAATGGAATTTAAAGTAGGGTTAGTATTAGCTTTAAGCAAACAAAGGGGTTAAGCGCTGAATTTTTCACCTGGAAGTAAAGTTGATGTACCATTGTATTGGTAACAGGATTTCACTGATATTCAATTTTGGCTTTTCTTGCACCAAATTTAAATTGCAACTCAACCAGATGTACTCTTATACACTGCCTACCCACTGACCTGAGGCACCCATTAAAGCACTTCATACACAGCATAATAGGACATGCTGAATTCAAGAAACACAATCAAATACTGTAAAAGTATAATTTCAAGTGAAATTCTATTCTTCCCTGTAAAATGTCAGGCAACTGGAATTGTTTAAAAGGAAATAAAATCCCTCTTTCTTCAGGTGTCCTTTAATATGAGGCGCCGATTAATAATGCAATGCACTTATAATACAGTATGTACCGGTATGTAATGCCATTATAAGGATACAGGCAAGTCAACCCTGGTATGTACAGTTTAGGGTATTTTCTTTGTTGTTATACTGATAGTAAACAATATACGGTCTGTACTGATCTCTGCTTGAATAATGTGCTTCAAAGCTGTCCTCACTGCTTCTACAGTACAGGCTCAAATTGACCCTCTAAACACCAGATCTCATTTTTAATAATACGATTAATCGAAATATGTATCAATGGTAGGCGTTCTTCTTTAAATGTTCTATATAACTACATGACACTTAACAGTTTCCAATGTTTGCTAATGTTTCTAATGAATATGTGAGCTGACTCATATTCAGGGTTGAAAAACAAGTTGGCACACCTGCAGTAACCATAAAATATCTGTAATTATCTGAACTGCAATGATGCATTATGGTCTAAATCTGAAGGCTCAACCAGGGACATAGCTAGAAACCTTGGGGCACCATAGCAACATTTTGGCTAGGCCCCCCAAAACAATTAAAAGGCAACTTATAAAACCATATGCCCCATAGCAGCAATGTAGGGTAATTCGGTGCTCCTATAGTTGCCGGACTCCGAATAACATCTCCCTCTTAGTTGGCTCAGTATTTAATGCTGCCGGGGATTTTTGCCTCCACAGGGAGAGCCGTCACTCGGCTTTCCCGGCACCCAACTCATCGGCGACGCGTGCATATGTAGGCCCCCAGTATAGGTAGCCAGAAATGCTATCTGCTTTAGGTAGCCTTCCAGTATGGGTATTCAGAGAAGCCCCCAGTATTAGGTATGGATAGCCCCAAATGTAGGTGGCCAGAGGGGCCCCCAACAATTAGGTAGCCAGAAGTGATGTGAGTTAACTTCTCTCCTCCACTCTGCTCATTTTACTGTGCACACCAAGGCGTCTGCCACAGATCTCCTTATTGCTGCCAGCTATTTCCATTTGGCCGGGCACCAATTGGCTATGGGCTCCATAGCAGCTGCTATGGTGATCTCTTCACCACTGGGCTCAACCTCATTCAATGCATTATGGTCTAAATCAGTAGGCTGGGTTTACTGCAATGCTTTATGGTCTAAATCAGTAGTCTCATGTGGAAGCACAGTGTGGGGCCAGTACCAAACTTTGTAGTAGCCAGTTCTGTGGCACCAGCATTCAAGGAATTGAGACAGCAGCCACAGCTGAAAAATTGATTTAATCCCATTATTTCTTCCAAGTTTAAGGTATTCTACCTATACAAAACTCTGCTTACTTGCCGTTGTTGTTACAAGTATAGATCTAATGTTGGATGTTAAAGGCAGTCTGTTGTGATTGGTCTTTACAAGGTGCACTGCCCACTTATTGAAAGACATGAGCAGGACAAATCCTAGTTGTACTGTATATGAGTATAGCGATTTGTTAGTTGTCTGTACAGCAACCAGCGTGCAGTACATTACTTGTACCACAAAATCCAGGGGGCTTCTTAAGAGGGGCAGGCTCAGAAAGTCCTGATTTTGGTGTAATTCCTGTCTAGCACCAAGGACAAGCTTTTCAAGTCCATCAGGAGGTGAACTTCTGACTTGATATTATCACATAATCGTCAGAGATGCAGCGTGTCTGCAGTGCTCACTGGCGTTGCCAGGGACGGGAATCTTTCAGGCTGGAATGGGAAGTTTAGTAGCGCAGGAATTGTATTCTTGTCAGAAGAGCGTTTTCACTATCCAGGTCACATCCTGCCATTGCTTCCTTGCAGACGAGCAGCATTTAGGAGCCGCAGTGCTTCAAATCTCTCGCCCACTTAGCTGCTTTTCTCTGCTACTGTAAGAGTCTGTATGATGTCATAGCAGCTGATTGCAACCAATGAGCTTTCCCCCTTTACACAGCTTTCCATCAAGTCGCTGAGCTGGCAGCCTAGCCAGGAAGAATTCACTATGGAGGCGTAAATCATAGCTCACTAACTCCAAGACCTTTTATCTGAAGCTGCTCGGCTGTGCTGAAACTTCCTAATGACACGCTAATGATAAGATGCTTTTTTATAGGCAGAATTTGCTGCTAAATGACTTGTATTCAGGGTGCAGAAGAAGTTATCATTCACCCTCTTACCTGATTGTCTAATACAGAAATAAAGAAAATATTTATGTGTTTTACTACCACTTCTAGAATAAGGAATGTTGTAGGCAGAGTAGTGGAGGAATTTCATGAGCATTTAAAGCTGAGATCCATCGACCAACCCCTCCCACATCTCCAAACATTGTCAGCAGGGCCGGTTCTCTCATGCAGCAAGGTGAAACATTTGCATCGGGTGCAGAGATTACAGGGGAAGTATTTTTGTACTGTGTGTACCTTCCTGAGGAGGAATGGAATGGCTGAGGGTGAGCAGTTTGTTTGTCACAGACTCACAGCCAGCCAGTGTGCTATTGTGTTGAGCTGCTACATGTCATGTGAGAACATTAAATGAAGCAGAGTAAATTGTTGGGTGCTGGTGCATGCCTCACCAAAAAAACTTGGATCAGCGCTAGCAACACTCTGCTGCCCTTGAGTCTGATCCTGCGGTCCAGTGACATGGGGTGTGGTACGCCTGGCTCTAGCCGGGACCTCAACCTCGTCATTGCTATCGGTCAGAGAGCCACTGCTGTTCACCGGTTCGTATTCTGACTCGGATTATTCGTCGGATGAGGCTTCCCAATCGCACTCACCCCACTGGGCCAGAATCTCGGCGGCCTCTTCAGCGGAATACCCCTTTTTGGCCATGGTGGACTGCTAAATTTAGGCGGTATTCCTCTGAGACTACCCAGGAAAACAAGCACCTACCTAGCAAAAGGGAGTACTTGTGAAGTAGAAAGCTGTGGTCACTGAGTTTTGATAAAAAAAAATCAAAACTGATCTTTACAGCGCCACAGTTATTGTACAGTGTCTTTTGCAGTGATCAGAAGAAAAAAAATTATGTCACTGCGGTGGGGCGGGTGAGGGTTTGGACGGGTGATCAGAAGCCCACAGGGGGCAGATTAGGGCCTGATCTGATGGGTAGGAGTGCTAGGGGGTGACAGGAGGTGATTGACGGGTGTCTCAGGGGGTGATTAGGGGGGAGAATAGATGCAATCAATGCACTGGGGAGGTGATCGGAAGGGGGTCTGAGGGGGATCTGAGGGTTTGGCCGAGTGATCAGGAGCCCACACGGGGCAAATTAGGGCCTGATCTGATGGGTAGGTGTGCTAGGGGGTGACAGGTGGTGATTAATGGGTGTCTCACGGTGTGATTAGAGGGGGAATAGATGCAATCAATGCACTGGGGAGATGATTAGGGGGGTCTGAGGGTGTGGGCGGGTGATTGGGTGCCCGCAAGGGGCAGATGAGGGTCTGATCTGATGGATAGCAGTGACAGGTGGTGACAGGGGGTGATTGATGGGTGATCAGTGGGTGATTAGAGGGGAGAACAGATGTAAATAATGCACTGGGGAGGTGATCGGGGGGGTCGGAGGGTGATCTGAGGGTGTGGGCGGGTGTTTGGGTGCCCACAAGGGGCAGATGAGGGTCTGATCTGATAGGTATGATGGGTAGCAGTGACAGGGGGTGATTAATGGGTGATCAGTGGGTGACTAGAGGGGAGAATAGATGCAAGCAATGCACTGGCGAGGTGATCAAGAGGGGTCTGAGGGCGATCTTAGGGTGTGGGTGGAAAATTGGGTGCCCGCAAGGGGCAGATTAGGGTCTGATCTGATGGGTAGCAGTGACAGGTGGTGACAGGGGGTGACTGGTGATTGATAGGTGATCAGGGTGTGATCAGAGGGGAGAATAGATGCAAGCAATGCACTGGCGAGGTGATCAGGGGGGGTCTGAGGGCGATCTGAGGGTGTGGGCGGGTGATTGGGTGCCCGCAAGGGGCAGATGAGGGTCTGATCTGATGGGTATGATGGGTAGCAGTGACAGGTGGTGACAGGGGGTGAATGATGGGTGATTGATGGGTGATCAGTGGGTGATTAGAAGGGAGAACAGATGTAAATAATGCACTGGGGAGGTGATCGGGGGGGGGGGGGGTCTGAGGGCGATCTTAGGGTGTGGGCGGGTGTTTGGGTGCCCGCAAGGGAAAGATTAGGGTCTGATCTGATGGGTAGCAGTGACAGGGGTTGATTGATGGATGATTGATGGGTGATTAGAGGGGAGAACAGATGTAAACAATGCACTTGCGAGGCGATCTGATGGCTAGTCTGTGGGTGATCTGAGGTTGTGGGCGGGTGATCAGGTGCCCGCAAGGGGCAGGTTAGGGTCTGATCTGCACATTTAGCAGATCCTCCTTTTGCAGAAATTATAGCCTCTAAACGCTTCCTGTAGGTTCCAATGAGAGTCTGGATTCTGGTGGAAGGTATTTTGGATCACTCCTCTTTACAAAAATCTCTAGTTCATTCAAGTTTGATGGCTTCTGAGTATGGACAGCTCTCTTTAACTCACACCACAGATTTTCAAATAAATTCAGGTCTGGGGACTGAGATGGCCATTCCAGAACGTTGTACTTGTTCCTCTGCATGAATGTGCTAGTGGATTTTGAGCAGTGTTTAGGGTCGTTGCCTTGTTGAAAGATCCAGCCCTGGTGCAGCTTCAGCTTTGTCACTGTTTCCTGGACATTGGTCTCCAGAATTTGCTGATACTGAGTGGAAACCATGTGTCCCTCAATTTTGACAAGATTCCCAGTCCCTGCACTGGCCACATAGCCCCACTATAGCACTATTTAACCACCACCATATTTTACTGTAGGTAGCAGGTGTTTTTGCCCTTGTTATGCCCCAATAACTCAATTTTAGTTTCCTCAGTCCACAGCACCTTATTCCAAAATGAAGCTGGCTTGTCAAATTGTGCTTTAGCATACCTCAAGCAGCTCTGTTTGTTCTGTGGGCGGAGAAAAGAATTCCTCTGCATCACTCTCGCATACAGCATCTCCTTGTGTAAAGTGC